>NC_091979.1:143890574-144490574 GCF_044704955.1 Pristiophorus japonicus | reverse complement strand
GAAACTCTCCAAATCCTCAGGCTTGCTACAGGTTGTACCTCTCCAGTCCGGTACTCTTTAGTCCGGAAACATCCCTGATCTGGCATCAGTCTCGGCATGGACTGCCCCTTTAAGCGGTATTGCAGTGCGCGGATTGGGCTGGGTGGGGTGCTGCTGCGGTGTGTGTGTGCGACGATTGGCTGAGCAGCTGTCAGTCAGTGCGGTACTGCTGGTGCTTGGGCCACGTCCACAGGCTGCGAGCGGGAGCCACAGACACAGAGCGGCGCATGTTGCTCAATGGCGCTGCCTGCAGCTCGCTGTCTCTCTGTCTCTCTCGGGAGATCTGTGTCTGGGCATTCTGCATTTTGCAAAGCGCTCTGACCTGCCCGGGGATGGGCTGGAGGGACGATGAGGGAGGCATGCTCTGATTCTCCGTCTCAGGATCCTTCGCACACTCCACGCTGCAAGAACCGCTGTGTGTATGTGAGCCGCCGCGGTCTCGGGGGTGGGGGGTTGTTGTGCGTGTGTGTCACTGTGCCGCTTCCATCAGTCAGACTCTGCTCGCGGCTTGCACACGGACTGGCGCCGAGAGTAGGATCATGGACAAGGGTCGGTATCTCTCCTTGACTTAATCCTCCACTTTATCTCCGCTCTCGAGTTATTTTTGTGTGTATGTATGTAGTTTTTTGATGTGTTGGTGTTGGTGTTCATTGAGGTAAGCTGGCCGGGCAAAGAAAGGGAAGGGAAGGGTCGGTGGCTGACTGAGGCGTCGAAGCTGGGCCGGAGGATTTTAAAAAACAGTGTGATTCAGTATGATTAAATGCTGCGCAGTAGGCTTCTGTGCAGTGCATGCGCAGAATGCATCCGGAGCGTTGTCAGCAGCGTTGTCACCAGCTAACCTCAGGTGGTTTGGAAAATTCTCTGGTCCGGCTTGGGTCAGGTCCCAAGGGTGCCAGACCAGAGAGGTCCAACCTGTACTATCCTTCGCAACATTACAAGCTTCTTCTTTCAATCTAATGTTATCCTTAACTTCTTTAGTTAGCCACGGATGGATCACTATTCCTGTGTGGTTTTTGTTTCTCAATGGAATGTATTTTTGTTGAGAATTATGAAATATTCCTTCAAATGCAAGCCACTGCTTATCTGCTGCCATACCTTTTAATCTATTTTTCCAATCACCTTAGCCAACTCGCCCTTCATACCTATGTAATTGGCTTTATTTAAGTTTAACACTCTAGTTTCGGACTTAGGCAAGTCACACTCAAATGTAACGTGAAATTCTGATCACTCTGCCCCAGAGGATCCTTTACTATGAGATTGCTAATTAACCCTGTCTCGTTACACAATACAATGTTCCACCAACATGTCTTTGACAATTGATTCTTGAATCTTCTCTGATACCAATGTGGGGCAAATTGGCCTCTAGTTCTCCAGACTCCTTTTAAAATAAGGGCACTACAATTTCCATTGTTCAATCCACTGGTACCACTCTATTATCTTATGAATCCCTAAATATTTCTGCCAGTAGATCTGTCAGAACATCCTCGAGTTCCCAGGAACCCTATGTAAGAATTCTATCCAGCCCAGATGCTTTATTCACTTGGATTCTATTCAACTCCAGGCAACAATTCATTAATAATGGTCATTTTATTACACCTCTCATTTGGACTATCTTGGAACACCCACTTTGCTATAGTCCCTGTAAATACGGAATTAAATAACTCATTCAATGTTTCAGGACATTACTGGTCATAAAACAATAAGATGTCAAAAACCAATAGAAAAGATAATGTTTTTGTCATAGAGATAGATGACTGTAAAATGGAAAGCCATGTGTGGCCTGGTAGCTGTCAGTGCCAAAATGTAACATCAGGGTGGGCGGGGGAGTGCGACTAGCTGATATGCTCTTGTAGACAGCCGGCACAGGCTCGACAGGCCGAATGGCCTCCTTCTGTGCTGTAACCATTCTATGATTTTATTCTAGGATGGTCAGCAGGGCCTGGTACCATGGAAAATGAGGGGATTTGGATCCTGGAGACATGAGAATTTATGGAGTAGGGCTGGAGAGCAGCAAGAGCCAGAAGTTTAGCTGAGGGTAACAGGACACTGTTGTGTTGGTTTACATATTCAAATTAGTCGATGGGGCAGAGAGGTGTCAGATGGAATTTAGTGCACACGCAAATCTTTAAAAGTAGGAGGATAAATTGATCAAGTGATGTGAAAAAAAAAGCCCACAATTCTGGGTTTTATAAGTAGTGATATAGAATAAATAAGCCAAGAGTTAACACTTAATCTATATAAATCAATGGTTAGGTTTCAGCTAGAATACTGATGAATTTTGAATGCCTTAACTTAGGAAGGATATCAATGCCATGAAGAGAATGCAGCAGAGATTCACTAAGATGATCACAGGAATGCGGGGCTTTAGCAACGAGGAGAGAAGATAGGTTAAAAGGAGATTTAATAAAAAAGTTCAAAATGTTGAGGTTTTATGAAGTATATTGGGCAAAAACTATCTTTATTAGTAACTAAAGGGTATAAACTTAAGAGAATCGCCGAAAGAACAAAGAGAGAGTTTAGGAGAAGTGAATATCTATTTGAAAAATAAACATTTAAAAACGATATGTGGAAAGGGCAGGGGAATACAATAAAAGAATGATTACTTTGGAATGATTTCAAGGCTGTGATCCCATTTTGCCATCAGTACTTTCTGTCGTCAGTAATGGATGACTGCCTCACTGTCTGGCATCAATACATTTATATCAGAATTTATTTCTTTACACAGTGAAATACCGCAATTAAGGTGAGATACTTTTCTACAGACAGTACTTAACAAATACAGATTAAAGCTGATTTATAGTTGGGATTTGAAGCATAAACAAACAGTTTTATTAGTCCTCATGTTGGCGTAATTATGATCGCTGACATCAATGTGACGCTTCTCCTTGTAGCTGCATTTATGGCCATGACAATCGTACTTTTACAAGCCAGAAGTAATTTGCTCCTCGACATTTGTTCTCTGAGTAATGGTTCAATTGCTAGAATTACTCTTCTCCTAAATTTGGAATCTCCCCTACCATTTGATTAGTTAACAACGGAAATTAGGGATGCTGTTAAATCCAAGGAAGAGACGAGGGTCCTGAACTAAAGGAAAGGTAAGAGATGGTATGAGACCGTGAATTGGCTAGAATAAACTTGCGAATGATACTTAAAGGGTTGACAGTGGATAGGCAATGGCAAACATTTAAAGATCACATGGATGAACTTCAACAATTGTACATCCCTGTCTGGAGTAAAAATAAAACAGAGAAGGTGGCTCAACCATGGCTAACAAGGGAAATTAGGGATAGTGTTAAATCCAAGGAAGAGCCATATAAATTGGCCAGAAAAAGCAGCAAACCTGAGGACTGGGAGAAATTTAGAATTCAGCAGAGGAGGACAAAGGGTTTAATTAGAAGGGGAAAATAGAGTATGAGAGGAAGCTTGCTGGGAACATAAAAACTGACTGCAAAAGCTTCCATAGATATGTGAAGACAAAAAGATTAGTGAAGACAAATTAATGTTTGCAGTCAGAATCAGGTGAATTTATAATAGGGAACAAAGAAATGGCAGACCAGTTGAACAAATACTTTGGTTGTGTCTTCATTAAGGAAGACACAAATAACCTTCCGGAAATACTAGGGGACAGAGAGTCTAGTGAGAAGGAGGAACTGTAGGAAATCCTTATTAGGCGGGAAATTGTGTTCGGAAAATTGATGGGATTGAAGGCCAATAAATTCCTGGGGCCTGAGAGTCCTCATCCCAAAGTAATTAAGGAAGTGGCTCAAGAAATAGTGGATGCATTGGTGATCATTTTCCAACAGTCTGTCGACTCTGGAGCAGTTCCTATGGACTGGAGGGCAGCTAATGTAACACCACTTTTTAAAAAAGGAGGTAGAGAGAAAACAGGGAATTATAGACTGGTTAGCCTGACATCAGCAGTGGGGAAAATGTTGGAATCGATTATTAAAGATGAAATAGCAGCACATTTGGAAAGCAGTGACTGGATCGGTCCAAGTCAGCATAGATTTATGAAAGGGAAATCATGCTTGACAAATCTTCTAAAATTTTTTGAGGATGTAACTGGGAGGGTGGACACAGGAGAACCAGTGGATGTGGTGTATTTGGACTTTCAAAAGGCTTTTGTCAAGGTACCACACAAGAGATTGCTGTGCAAAATTAAAGCACATGGTATTGGGGGTAATGTACTGACGTGAGTAGAGAACTGGTTGGCAGACAGGAAGCTGAGAGTCGGGATAAACGGCTCCTTTTCAGAATGGCAGGCAGTGACTAGTGGGGTGATGCAGGGCTCAGTGCTGGGACTCCAGCTATTTACAATATATATCAATGATTTAGATGAAGGAATTGAGTGTAATATCTCCAAGTTTGGGCAGTGTGAGCTGTGAGGAGGATGCTAAGAGGCTGCAGGGTGACTTGGAGAGGTTTGGTGAGTGGGCAAATGCATGGCAGATGCAGTATAATGTGGATAAATGTGAGGTTATCCACTTTGGTAGCAAAAACACGAAGGCAGAATATTATCTGAATAGCAACAGATTAGGAAAAGGGGAGGTGCAACGAGACCTGGGTGTCATGGTACATCAGTCATTGAAAGTTGGCATGCAGGTACAGCAGGCAGTGAAGAAGGCAAATGGTATGTTGGCCTTCATAGCTAGGGGATTTGAGTATAGGAGCAGGGAGGTCTTACTACAGTTGTACAGAGCCTTGGTGAGGCCTCACCTGGAATATTGTGTTCAGTTTTGGTCTCCTAATCTGAGGAAGGATATAAGAACATAAGAACATAAGAATTAGGAACAGGAGTAGGCCATCTAGCCCCTCGAGCCTGCTCCGCCATTCAAAAAGATCATGGCTGATCTGGCCGTGGAGTCGGCTCCATTTACCCGCCCGCTCCCCATAACCCTTAATTCCCTTATTGGTTAAAAATCTATCTATCTGTGATTTGAATACATTCAATGAGCTAGCCTCAACTGCTTCCTTGGACAGAGAATTCCACAGATTCACAACCCTCTGGGAGAAGAAATTCCTTCTCAACTCGGTTTTAAATTGGCTCCCCCGTATTTTGAGGCTGTGCCCCCTAGTTCTAGTCTCCCCGACCAGTGGAAACAACCTCTCTGCCTCGATCTTGTCCATCCCTTTCATTATTTTAAATGTTTCTATAAGATCACCCCTCATCCTTCTGAACTCCAACAAGCAAAGACCGAGTCTACTCAATCTATCATCATAACGTAACCCCCTCATCTCCGGAATCAGCCTAGTGAATCGTCTCTGTACCCCCTCCAAGGCTAGTATATCCTTCCTTAAGTAAGGTGACCAAAACTGCACGCAGTACTCCAGGTGCGGCCTCACCAATACCTTGTACAGTTGCAGCAGATCCTCCCTGCTTTTGTACTCCATCCCTCTCGCAATGAAGGCCAACATTCCATTCGCCTTCCTGATTACCTGCTGCACCTGTAAACTAACTTTTTGGGAATCATGCACAAGGACCCCCAGGTCCCTCTGCACCGCAGCATGTTGTAATTTCTCCCCATTCAAATAATATTCCCTTTGACTGTTTTTTTTCTCAAGGTGGATGACCTCACATTTTCCGACATTGTATTCCATCTGCCAAACCTTAGCCCATTCGCTGAACCTATCTAAATCTCTTTGCAGCCTCTCTGTGTCCTCTACACAACCCGCTTTCCCACTAATCTTTGTGTCATCTGCAAATTTTGTTACACTACACTCTGTCCCCTCTTCCAGGTCATCTATGTATATTGTAAGCAGTTGAGGTCCTAGCACTGATCCCTGTGGCACACCACTAACCACCGATTTCCAACCCGAAAAGGACCCATTTATCCCGACTCTCTGCTTTCTGTTAGCCAGCCAATTCTCGATCCATGCTAATACATTTCCTCTGACTCTGCGTACCTTTATCTTCTGCAGTAACCTTTTGTGTGGCACCTTATCGAATGCCTTTTAGAAATCTAAATACATCACATCCATCGGTACACCTCTATCCACCATGCTCGTTATATCCTCAAAGAATTCCAGTAAATTAGTTAAACATGATTTCCCCTTCATGAATCCATGTTGCATCTGCTTGATTGCACTATTCCTATCTAGATGTCCCGCTATTTCTTCCTTAATGATAGCTTCAAGCATTTTCCCCACTACAGATGTTAAACTAACCGGCCTATAGTTACCTGCCTTTTGTCTGCCCCCTTTCTTAAACAGAGACGTTACATTAGCTGCTTTCCAATCCGCTGGTACCTCCCCAGAGTCCAGAGAATTTTGGTAGATTATAACGAATGCATCTGCTATAACTTCCGCCATCTCTTTTAATACCCTGGGATGCATTTCATCAGGACCAGTGGACTTGTCTACCTTGAGTCCCATTAGCCTGTCCAGCACTACCCCCCCAGTGTTAGTGATTGTCTCAAGGTCCTCCCTTCCCACATTCCCGTGACCAGCAATTTTTGGCATGGTTTTTGTGTCTTCCACTGTGAAGACCGAAGAAAAATAATTGTTTAAGGTCTCAGCCATTTCCACATTTCCCATTATTAAACCCCCTTCTCATCTTCGACGGGACCAACATTTACTTTAGTCACTCTCTTTCGTTTTATATATCGGTAAAAGCTTTTACTATCTGTTTTTATGTTTTGCGCAAACATAGAAACATAGAAACATAAAAAATAGGTGCAGGAGAAGGCCATTCGGCCCTTCTAGTCTGCACCGCCATTCAATGAGTTCATGGCTGAACATGCAACTTCAGTACCCCATTCCTGCTTTCTCGCCATACCCCTTGATCCCCCTAGTAGTAAGGACTTCATCTAACTCTTTTTTGAATATATTTAGTGAATTGGCCTCAACAACTTTCTGTGGTAGAGAATTCCACAGGTTCACCACTCTCTAGGTGAAGAAGTTTCTCCTCATCTCGGTCCTAAATGGCTTACCCCTTATCCTTCGACTGTGTCCCCTGGTTCTGGACTTCCCCAACATTGGGAACATTCTTCCTGCATCTAATCTGTCTAACCCCGTCAGAATTTTAAACGTTTCTATGAGGTCCCCTCTCATTCTTCTGAACTCCAGTGAATATAAGCCCAGTTGATCCAGTCTTTCTTGATAGGTCAGTCCCGCCATCCCGGGAATCAGTCTGGTGAACCTTCGCTGCACTCCCTCAATAGCAAGAATGTCCTTCCTCAGGTTAGGAGACCAAAACCTCAAGTTTACTTTCGTAATCTATCTTTCCTTTCTTTATTGCTTTTTTAGTCATTCTTTGCTGTCGTTTAAAATTTTCCCAATCTTCTAGTTTCCCACTAACCTTGGCCACCTTATACGCATTGGTTTTTAATTTGATACTCTCCTTTATTTTCTTGGTTATCCACAGCTGGTTATCCCTTCTCTTACCGCCCTTCTTTTTCACTGGAATATATTTTTGTTGAGCATTATGAAAGAGCTCCTTAAAAGTCCTCCACTGTTCCTCAATTGTGCCACTGTTTAGTCTGTGTTCCCAGTCTACTTTAGCTAACTCTGCCCTCATCCCATTGTCGTCCATTTTGTTTAAGCTTAATACGCTCGTTTGAGACACTACTTCCTCACCCTCAATCTGTATTACAAATTCAACCATACTGTGATCACTCATTTCGAGAGGATCTTTTACTAGGAGATCATTTATTATTCCTGTCTCATTACACAGGACCAGATCTAAGATAGCTTGCTCCCTTGTAGGTTCTGTAACATACTGTTCTTAGAAACAATCCCGTATGCATTCTATGAATTCCTCCTCAAGGCTACCCCATGCGATTTGATTTGACCAATCGATATGTAGGTTAAAATCCCCCATGATTACTGCCATTCCTTTTTCACATGCCTCTATTATTCCCTTGATTATTGTCCGGCCCATCGTGAAGTTATTATTTGGGGGCCTATAAACTACGCCCACCAGTGACTTTTTCCCCTTACTATCTCTAATCTCCACCCACAATGATTCAACATTTTGTTCCTTCGAGCCAATATCATCTCTCACAACTGCCCTGATATCATCCTTTATTAACAGAGCTACCCCACCTCCTTTCCCTTCTTGTCTATCCTTCCGAATTGTCAGATACCCCTGTATGTTTAATTCCCAGTCTTGGCCACCCTGCAACCACGTTTCTGTAATGGCCTGACGTTCTTGCTATTGAGGGAGTGCAGCGAAGGTTCACCAGACTGATTCCCGGGATGGCAGGACTGACATATGAGGAGAGACTGGATCGTCTGGGCCTATATTCACTGGAGTTTAGAAGGATGAGAGGGGATCTCATAGAAATATAAAATTCTGACGGGACTGGACAAGTTGGATGCAGGAAGAATGTTCCCGATGTTGGGAAAGTCCCGATCCAGGGGACACAATCTAAGGATAAGGGATAAGCCATTTAGACTGAGGTGAGGAGAAACTTCTTCACTCAGAGAGATGTTGACCTGTGGAATTCTCTACCGCAGAGAGTTGTTGATGCCAGTTCATTGGATATATTCAAGAGGGAGTTAGATATGGCCCTTATGGCTAAGGGGATCAAGGGGTATGGAGAGAAAGCAGGAAAGGGATACTGAGGGAATGATCTGCCATGATCTTATTGAATAGTGATGCAGGCTCGAAGAGCCGAATGGCCTACTCCTGCACCTAGTTTCTGTGTTTCTATGTTTCTATGTAATTGCCTTCATTGGAAAGAATGAACTGCAATGCAGCCTTGTCACTGTTCAAAACTTACCAAATGACTCCCCTGATCACTTGACAGCTTTAAGCGTTGAGTAATTGAGCCACAAAAACCAGGGCAGGCCCAGGTTCGACCCCAGTCTGTTGAGTTAGATGATCTAGGCTTGAGGCAGAAATGGGACACTACAATTGGTCTCAGCAGCACTGAGTTAAGATGAGGCAAACTGGAATGGTTTCCTATACCTGATCACTATTCAGTGACTCCTGCTGGAAGTACACATGTGTGAATCTTGAAGGAGGAGAAACTTGGAACATAAGAAGTTTCTCCAGTAGAAAGGTATAGTAGCACAAATATCTTGCAACTTGAATCAATTTATCCTCGAAATCTGACAGCTATTTAATCAACATAATGTTACTGGAGAATATATAATAGTATTTGAAATGAACCAAACTGATATTATTTGTATGGGAATGGAATTTCGGAAGAATGTAAATGATCTGGTCATTCACAAATATGTTCCCACTTCAGTGCTGTAATTTCTGGCATCTGATTGCACTGAAATGCATTTAACAGGGGAAAGACTGTTATCCCTTTGGGCAATGGTCACTGTCAAGTATAGGCAATGGTCACTGTCAAGTAGTTTCCGTTTATATAATCTTTTTATGAGATGCTTACGAATTCTAAAGCTTATTCTTGGCAGTTCCCAAGTTTTGTTCTTGGATTATATCCCACCATGATCAAGTAGAGAATGAAACCATATCGTGACAATTGTTTGCAAAGCAAATCTTTCCTTCAAATAGCTTTATTATTGTTGTGTGATTTTTAAATATTTATTGTTTGATAAAAAAGGATCCCTCCTGGAACAATGCAAACCACACCCGGAAAAACATCATTCCTCACTGCTGGTATGAATTACTCATCCCTCCTGTGAAACATTTCTATTTTATTCAGTTACTCCCTCTCCGTATTGTAACCAAACATTGGTAGTGATGCTTGTTTGAGATTTCCCGGATCTTACTGTGTGACACAGGATAATCTAAAGGTTACAGCGTGCACCAAAAAAGAATAGAATGAAGTAACTGGATGTTGTAGTGCAGCTACTCAACTTTCTTTCATGAGAACACAGAAACCATCATCCAAGAGCATAGAATAAACCCAGTAATGAACCAAAACCCTTGCAATGTGCTATTCTTTAAAAATTCAGGATCTTAAATGGGAATGCAAGGTGCAAGCATTTTCTTGTAGAAGGAGCACCCTTATGCTGGCTCCTGTAAATGATGCAGCAAGAGTATTAGTGCTTCCGTCTTGTGATATGACTGGAGTAGAGTTGGTTAGTGAGATGGTTATTTTCACAATACAGGATAATGAAAGTAACATTAACTGGTTGTAGAATACAAATATAATTTCAACGGGTTAAGGGGGGACGGGGGTGCAGGAGGGGGAGGGAAGTCAGCATCTTCTGATTGCTATCAACTTATCCGTGAGGAGAGTGTATGTATGCGGGTGTCGGCCAAGGGCAGGTTTTGGGTTGGCACCACTCCATAGTTCTTTTTTTTTTATTTTCTCTCCTCTCCTGCAGGTGAGAACTCTTGGCACCAGCAACCATTTTGGGATTCTTAAAGAACCTCTTTTGGTTGCAAACTCTGTTCTAACTGAGATGATGCACAGAGCTTTATATAGTATTAGAGAACTTTAGATATACAAGATTATAATTCTGCATAGTAGTGAAGTAGCTAAGAGAAAATACTAATTGAAGACATTTTCAAAATTCATATAGTACCTTTCACGACCTCAGGATGTCACAGAGCCAATTAAGTACTTTTGAAGTGTAGTTACTGTTGTAATGTAAGAAACATGTCAGCCAATTTGCACACAGCAAGGTCCCACAAACAGCAATGTGATAATGACCAGATAATCTGTTTTAGTGATGTGAATTGAGGGATAAATATTGGCCAGGGAGAACACCCCTGCTCTTGTTCAAAATAGTGGCACGAGATTTTTTTACAACTAGCTGAGGGGGCAGATGTCTCAGTTTAACGTCTCATCCAAAAGACACACTTCCGACACTGCAGCACTCCCTCAGCACTGCATCTAATTTTCAGCCTAGATTATGTGCCCATCTCTGGAGTAGGACTTGAACCCACAACCTTCTGGCTCAGATCAAGAGTACTACCCATTGAGCCACAGCTGAGTCAGATGCTCCATAAACACCCCGAGTGTCTTGCTTTTATGGAAATTGAGTCACGCTGCCTTATATCTATTTGTTCACAGCCAGAAAGAGGATCAAGGACATTCCACAGAAAAGGTGTGAGTTGTTGTTCAATTGCCAAGACAATCCTGAAAAGTTGATTATTTACAATCTACAGGGAAACAACTTCAATGCTTATCAGAATCTTAATTACCTGTGATTTCATAGCCACTTTTATCGAACTTGTGTAAATACACTATGGGGATAAATTCGGTCGCGCCTCATTTGGGGCGTCAATCCAAGTGGAGCGGTAATTTTAACGTCTTGAAAAAGTTTGTGGCTTACGCCGAGAAATTCATCCAAATCGGTCAAAGAGCTGACAGGGGCGATAAATCAGTCATTGCACACCAGAGCTGGGGGGGCGATAATGAAAGTTTGGTCGGTAAATTTGGCAGAGCCATTGCGCATGCGCGGAACTCCGAATCAGATCCCGAGAAAAGCCTTAAAGGCATGGCATGGTAATGCACCCATTAAAGTTTTCAAAATCACTTGTTTTCAACCTGTACTGTTATGTCTGTCTGCCGCTGCAAACTCGGAGGCACTCCACCATGCTCTGTTCAAACGTTGCACTGACTGGGATCTCCAAGGGAGGCGCTTCATCAGCCCTTTAAGTAGCCACCAGTTAACGACTCTGCAAGTCTGTACCGACTGGTTTTCCAGACGTTGTTCTTGCCGGCTGCTAAATGAGGCGGCCATTCCTAATTTTCCAGCCGCGGCACAAGCGTGCACATTGCACCAGGAATACATCATCATCGGAGTGATCATCAGTAGCCAGGCGCTACTGGTTTGCACCCCCGGTGAACCTCGAATGAATTTTTAGCCGGGACACTAAACGCTGTGCTCCCAATCAGTACACTCTTACGCTCCCATTAACGCCCCCTCTGGCCGCTAACTGAGGCGTCAGACAACTGAAAATCCAGCCCTTTGCCTTTAAAAACACATTAAAAAATAACTCTTTTTCCAAAATTTTGCTGTGGAAAAATGGTCAAAAACTCCAGATATAAAAGCTTAAAGTTCCCTTATCTTTGTTTCTCTCCTTTACACAAGATCATTATTGTTGCTCTTTTCTGCATTTGTACCATGCATCTATGTCGTTATGTAATGTGGTGATCAGAAATGAGCTGTTATCCAAAAGTGGCCTACATGGTGCATTGCAAAGCCTTTTAGTGTGCAGACATGTGCTCTGTAGGCTACATTCTATTCTTTTTCATTACTTCTCAAGTGATTAAAACTTTCAAATCTACGATTGTTTACAGTTCCCTTTCTAGGATCTCTCTACACTAATTCTAATCCAGTTATTGTGTGCTTATGATGTATATATTTTATTTTACATTTGTATTCTCTGTCCAGCCAGGTGCTCCCAATTGCCCCTACTGCTCACCAGCTTTATAGAGCAGCTCTCAGCCACCAAGATATGCTCTCGCCAGGATATCATTCAATGCATATTTCCAATAATAAAATTATGCAAGTCCAATAAACTTCGAGGATTCCCAAAACCATAATTTCCCCTCAATTATTATTTATCAGCTTTCCCCAACCCAAATTTAAGTATACTTTCAAATCTAAAAGATTGCTTTACAACAAGTTGGTTACCAGTACATTATAAAATGGACTTGTTATCTCTGCATGCAATTATGAATCATTAATTCAATCTCGAACAGGTTTGTATCCAATCTGCATCCATGTCCGTTTTACCCCCAGTCTTGGCATAAAAGTTATATGCTTAGGGTACTGAGAGGTTACCTAAACGACAATAGCAACTTCCATTTATATAGCACTTTTAACATAGTAAAATGTCCCAAGGCGTTTCACAGGAGTGTTGTCAAACAAAATTTAACATCAAGCCATATAAGGAGGTATTAGGCCTGAAATTCCGGCCTCACCGGGTCCGTATGGAGTGTGTACGAACCCGGCGAGATCCCGCAAAAGCTGGTTTTCGGCGCGCCATGCATAGGAGGCGGAAAACTGGCTTTTTCAATCTGTCAAGTTCTGGCTTGACAGATTCAATACGTCTCGGCAGCAAGGACATTCGCATGAGCGAGATTGTGCTATTTATCTCTTACCCAGCAAATGTCTTTAAAACCCTTGCGCCTGGTAAAAGCAGGCGCACAGCCTACTTTTATCAGCGTTAGAGTTTTAAAACATATAAAAAACAGGTAAAAATAAAAACACATTTTTCTGTTAAAAACCCCGCCCACTAAGGCAACTCTATTTTAAATCCTAATTGCAAACCTTTAAAAAAAATCCAAAAAATATATTTTTTCCCAACACATTTATTAACTTTAATTTAAATTAATGTTAAATATGTGATGTTTTTCTCTATTTTTTATTTGTGTTTTTGTGTTGGGGGGGGGGGGGCGGGTGTTTCTCATTCATAATAATAAGAACTCCTACTTACGGAGTTCCCATTATTATGAATGAGAATACTTTACCTTGATTGGCTGTCCAGTGCCATATGACTGCAGCTTCTCCCTGCGCATCTCCAAGACGTGGACACGCTCTGATATGCAGGGAGAGGACCGGGATCGCTGGAGGGTGCAGCAGGAAAAGGTAGGTGTGGATCTTTTTTATTAATTTTCTGGCGAGCGCCCGCAGGAAGCCCTGAACCGGGATTTCAGGCCCATTAAGGCAGATGACCAAAAGCTTGGTCAGAGAAGTAGGTTTTAAGGAGCGTCTTAAAGGAGGAGAGGTAGAGAGGCAGAGAGGTTTAGGGAGGGAATTCCAGAGCTTAGGGCCTAGGCAACAGAAGGCACTGCTGCCAATGGTTGAGCGAGTAAAATCGGGGTGCTCAAGAGGCAGGAATTAGAGGAGCACAGATATCGCAGAGGGCTGGTGGAAATTACAGAGAAAGGGCAGGGTGAGGCCATGGAGGGATTTAAAAACAAGGATGAGAGTTTTAAAATCGAAGCATTGCCTAACTGGGAGCCAGTATAGGTCAGCGGGCACAGTGGGGATGGGTGAACATGGACATGGTGTGAGTTAGGACATGGTCAGCAGAGTTTTGGATGACCTCAGGTTTACGGAGAACACAAGCAATCATCCATTATTCCTTCAACATATAGAAGGTCACATACCAAGTTCTACCATTTCTTAACGTCAGGATTGATATGGTATGAATTGTTTGAAAGCAGAGCATTTCAGTTTCCCCACAGCTTTGCAGACAAATTAGATACACATGACCAAGTTCAGCCTTGGTGGCACTTCATCTAAGTATTAAACAGGTCATGTATAACGACATAACCCTCCTGCATGAACTAGAGATATAAGTTAATATGAAACATACTGGAAAATACACCACTATAAAAACCATCTGTAGAATAAAGGAGCACATTTATATATCCTCAGTCTTATTCTGAGAGTACAACTAAAGCAGTAGCTTGAGTAGGAAGGGAAATCTTACACATTTAATAAAATGTAGTTCTTATAGCATAACACTGCCATAGAAATTCTTTAAATACTAAATATAACTACCATTATTAAAAAAAATACAGCTTACAGTGTCCTTTTTGACTTGGCTGAGCTCTATTCAGCAGCCTGTTTTAATTTTCCCATTAATGACCAAGTTTCTTATAATATGGCAGTTAACAAGCATAACATAGAAACATAGAAAATAGGTGCAGGAGTAGGCCATTCGGCCCTTCGAGCCTGCACCACCATTCAATAAGATCATGGCTGATCATTCACCTCAGTACCCCTTTCCTGCTTTCTCACCATACCCCTAGATCCCTTTAGCCGTAAGGGTCATATCTAACTCCCTCTTGAATATATCCAATGAACTGACATCAACAACTCTGCGGTAGGGAATTCCACAGGTTAACAATTATCTAAATGAAGAAGTTTCTCCGCATCTCAGTCCTAAATGGCTTACCCCTTATCCTTAGACTGTGTCCCCTGGTTCTGGACTTCCCCAACATCGGGAACATTCTTCCTGCATCTAACCTGTCCCGTCCCTTCAGAATTTTATATGTGTCTCTGAGATCCCCTCTCATTCTTCTAAACTCCAGTAAATACAGGCCCAGTCGATCCAGTCTCTCCTCATATGTCAGTCCTGCTATCCCGGGAATCAGTCTGGTGAACCTTCGCTGCACTCCCTCAATAGCAAGAACATCCTTCCTCAGATTAGGAGACCAAAACTGAACACAATATTCCAGGTGAGGCCTCACCAAGGCCCTGTACAACTGCAGTAAGATCTCCCTGCTCCTATACTCAAATCCCCTCGCTATGAAGGCCAACATACCATTTGCCTTCTTCACCGCCTGCTGTACCTGCATGCCAACTTTCAATGACTGATGTACCATGACACCCAGGTCTCGTTGCACCTCCCCTTTTCCTAATCTGCCGCTATTCAGATAATATTCTGCCTTTGTGTTTTCTTTATCCAGCCAACATCAAACTACCATTAAAATATTTAAAGTGATACACACTATAAATTACTTCTTTATTCAATTACATTTTATAATCAGACATCACAGTAGGTTCAGAAGAGGCCAGGAGAAAATTGAGACACAAATAAAAAAAGGTGAATCATTGGTCCAAATTTTCACAAGGTTCTCCTGATCTCCCTATCAGTGGAAATCCTGGAGAAATGGTACTTGCGGTTGTTTTTAAGACTTTATTCTGCTTCTCTGAGGATTCCACAGATCTAATCCCCCTGGAAAGTTCAGGTGATTAAATTTAAAGCAGCTTTCTCCATTTTAGATATTTACAATACTTCTATAATGTCAAAGACTGTTCAATTAGGTTAACCATGGAGTTTGTTTAGACACTCAAATATACATCTGTTATAAGAGAGTAAAGGTCAAAGATAGCTGCATTTCTTCGGATGTTGGTATTCAAAGATCAATTAGCAGAGGGTTTTTATTCTGTTTTATTTTTTAAAAAAGGACACACACTTTAAATATGGCAGCGATGAGTTGAAGACTATCTGGCAGAAACCATGAATTCAGACTGACATTACAACAGTAAGGAATGAGACTACTTCTGGGCCTCTCCTCAGTCACACTGGTGTGGACAGACTTACTGACAGTGAAGCTTTAACTGTGTTGAAAGACAAACCTGTGTTTTGGACTGTAGATAAGCTTGTTTAAAGAATTGAGCCAGTAAGCAAGTGTGGCTACTGCAAGTCATAGCAGCGCAGATACCTCGGGGCCGAAATTCAGGGTCTCAGAAAGACACGTTACTGCCCGTTTGCGGCGGCCAATCGGCGGAATCTCATGGCCCCCGCTTTGTGAACAAATGGCCGCCCCCACCCAAATTCAGGTCGGGGATTTTTCGGCCTGGACCCGATTTCTGGACCCGATTCTGTCCCCTATGCTGATGACCGCCGCAAGCACATCATCAGAATGCACACCACCACTCTCCCTCACCTGAAAAATAAACTGAGAAAAATTCAGCTTAATAAATCGATCTCCCGCCATGCAGTGCCCCGACAGTTTTTTATGTCGGTGCACCTTATCCGAAGTGTGTGCGGCCTGGCAGCGGGCGGCCCTTCAAGGGGAGGGCCCACTGCTGCGGCCGCCATGTATTTATTTTTGCCAGCCGACTTGCCGATTGGCCAGCGAAATAGTGCCCACAGGTTCGGCCGGGCCACCAACGGGCAGCCTGCCACCCCCTCTTGGGTGCCAGGCCACTGGCTAGGCTGAAACCCTCCCTGGTGGCTCAGTGGCCGAAGATAAAAAATGACTGATTCTCTCCCCTTTAACAGAGGGGAAAGAGCGTGGTGACGCACACTCGCTGTGATGTCACCACCGCTCCACCGCTGATTGACAGCGGCAGAGTCCCGGTCCCGACCCAAATTCAGCCCCTCAGCCTGCCTTCCTGTCGATCTCCCGCCCCCACTTTGACTGACTTCTGGTGGGACTTTGAAAAAATTTCAAAGTCCTGAATATCGATCACATGGAACCCATCGGTAAAACCAGGTCAAAACTCATAGGTGCGCCAGCTTTCTGGCGTACCTGAATTTCGGCCCCCTCAAGTCTTCCTCATACTTGATTTGATGAATCTAATTTCTGCAGTGAATAGTTATAATGGACTACTCCACTTCAAGCTTGCTTAATGGCTCAAGCAGAAATGCCCTGCTTGACGTGATTGTGAACCACACAGCCCAGGAAAACCCCCAAGCTCAATATCTGATCTGTTCTGACTCGCTGCTCTCAGCTGATCACATCTGAGATGGCAGTAGGGCCATTACAACTGGGTCCAGCATCTGCAGACCATGAAGGACAAAAGAATCCTGATTTCTGTCAAGTGAGCCTCACTGAACAGCACACGTGTTAACAGGGCAGAAGTGGGCTTGGATACGATGCCCTGATTATTGAACAGTTTCCCAGCGCTCAGCTTCTAGGTTCATTAATAAAGAGCGGCTGCTTGGGTGAAGTATAGTAGGGTGCCTGGTACACATGGAAGGGAGATAGTCTGTCTGAGGAGCTACAGCTGATGGCCACCTTGACAGGCACCAAACCTCGTGACAACTGTGTCCATGGAGTTCTTATAGATCACATACAATATATGTTTTGATGATGTAAAGATATCAGCATTTTGAAAATTATAAAATAGTTAGTAAACCATATGATTGGAGCTCCTGTGAAAATAACTTTAAAAAGAAAAGACTGTTCATCTAACCCAACTATCACTAATGTTTACAAACAAGGTTTATCGTATAATTAGACATCCCCCTTTCAGATGCTTACAAAAATATTAGAAAAATATGAATGCTTTCTAAATACTCCCTTATATAATTCATGGAAGGAAAATGTATTTTCCTAAATAAAACATCCGGTCCCTCCTTGGTAGCGAGTGTCACTTTCCAAAGCCAAATTGTGAATTATTTTTATCAGGAGCTGAAATAAATTTCATACAAGCTTAAGGCAACATCAATCCCTCCCTTTTATTTTTATTTCCATTAAAATCATATTTGTTCCAGACAGTAATTTATCCTACGGTAACCACACAGGCCCCACTTTTCCCAGCTTTGTACACCTGAGCTCAAAAAGCAATCTTCTTCCCGGTTTATTTTACAAAATGCAATGGCAGATGTTGCAGGGACAGATAGGATCAAATACAATGAGAAAAAATAAATACCATATTTGGACCGAAGCCTTTCAGGGTTCAAACAGAGAATTGAAGAATTTGTCAATGATGGAATAGTTTGGCGGAATCTTGCAATATACGAAACAAATTACAAGTAAACTGGGTAGAACAGGCTTAATAAAAACACTAAAGAATAAAGCATTCACATCCTCTTTCTTCCTTTAATCCAAGGTAAACAGCTATGTCCATATGCTGTCCTTTTACTTGAATCAGTTGTAGTTTGTTTAGCTTTGCTGTACTTACATGTGAGGACTGAGCTCATAGAAGTTTCTGTTGCGATATTCTTCTACTTTCTCTGGTGTATAGATGGGCAAGTGTCTGTATGGATTTACAGATATGACTACACTTCCGATATAAGTCTGCAACAGGAAAAAAACAAAAATATCAAAATTAAATTGCAAATAATTTATGTTAGTTGTTCTAAATTATGGGTTTCATGCTGTAAAACAGGGAACTTCGCTATTCGTTACCATTCTTGGATAGGTTGGTTGGGAAGTATAATGTGGAAGCAAGCCCCAAGAGTGGGCTGTAGAATAATAATTCTTTATATTTAAAGTTATCAAATAACGAATAAACTCCAGAACAGTGAGGATGTGCATCAGTGCAGCATTATTTGATGAACTTGATACATCCTGGAAGAATGAAGGAGGCGGTCGGATGTTGTTAGGTATCTGAGCATCTATCAAGTCGGCATTTACTGAATATTCGTTGTACCTTTGGCTTATTTCTTCAACAATATACTGGAATCCAGAGCTGTATAACATTGAAGAAATAAGTCTCACGAGCCAAATGCAACAGTAACTGTACTCAACTTTTCAGATTTCAATTTTCTTCTCCAATTTATCTCTATTTTCCTCTCCTGAAAATCCTGGTTCATGGTGGTTTACAGTCCTACTGACAGTAGCAGCCCCTCAGTACCTTCCTTATTTGGTAATTCTACATATTCCCTAAGCCAGACGGTGAGTGTTGATGGTTTAAATGATCACAGGGGTTTTGGAATCTTTCTGGCTCAGTGCTACAACATCTAATGTATTTATCCGCTGAGACAGAGAGGCAGTCAGCAGAGTTATAAGACACTCTTCCTTAAGATAAATGACAATCTCATTCAGATTCTTCTGGGAACTGACATTGCGTGCACACAAACAATTACAGAGAGACAATACTCATGAGGAGTTACTGGGGTGCCTTGGAGAGCACCTGGTTGAGATGCTGAAAAACTTGCAACCAATTCCATGTTTCTCACATTCTTCTCAGTCATGGATGCCAACTGAAGGAATCAGAGACTAGAAAATCACTGAGGTATTGCTGGGAGTCGGTACTGAATGTTCCAGTCTTGACTTACCTGAAATGACATCCAGAATAGAGAGTCATTCTGTAATATGTCTGAGATCCATTATGGCCTTTCTCAGCTCTGATCAGCATTTTGAAAATATAAAACAAAGTAATGAGAAAGCCAAATGTATCACTAAGTATTGAGTCATTTCCCTTAAGAATTTTTTCTCAAGTACAATGCCCTTTCCCTTTAACATCTCTTTAGGTTTATAAACTATCTAAAACTTACACAACTAACCATTTATACCATTTGTTCCTACATTTATAAGTACCACCATCACACATTGACTTAATAAGACTGCATTTGCTGTCATTAATACACCTCTCAGTCAGTGCCCTGCTCTCTTCAGAAAATTCCTGCCCATTCATCGTAAAACTCCCTCTGCTCCGCCCTAATAATGTTCCTCAACAGCAAACTCAGAAAAGCTGCTCCTAATGCAACAATGTAGTAAAACTACCAAATTATTATTGTAGGCAACGTTGCGCTGTGGGCTCACACCTATTGAGAACAGTGTTGAGAATGGACAAATATAATTCACCCAGGACAAATACAGTAGCAGAGGAATTTCTATCTCGCCACCCTGAAGTTTATTAAGATCCAGGCACAAGAGTGAAAGAGCAGGGCCCTAGACCCACTATGTTACTGTATCTCTTACCTCCTACTGTGAAGAAACCACAAAAGTGCACGATACTTACTGAAATCTTCACTACAGCGCCACTCTAAAAGTTTATTCTTAAAAATATCACTGTTATAATCAGTACAAGGTGCGTCTTTTTAAAACCTCATTTTAAAAGCATTCTGTGTCTTACGCAAACTGCTGAGGTTTCCCAAACACACTGCAGTTATAGTAGCTGTTGATAGCATTTAAATTGGAAAAACACATGCTCTTCCTGCCAGTTCCACATATGTTTCTACAGTAAGCAAAGGGAAAAATCTGTAGAAGTAGCAATTATAGAAGTGACTTTGCTGTACATCATGTATGAGAGTAATTCTCTGAGGAGGTCTGGGGCATGCATTTTGGAGAAAACATATTATTTATATATATATATATAAAAAATATTTTCTGAACTGTATACTACTTCATGGATAATAGACGCACTAAGCCTGGCCAAAAACTAGAATGATGAACCATGATAATGATGATGATGATAATGGTGACATTGTGGTGATACAGTACAGGTATAAACAAAATAATATACTTCTTTCTTGATTATTCTTTCTTGCAACATCACAGTACCTCTGCTCAAATCGGAAACAAAGGAACGTAATATAAACATGTTAAGCCTAATATCGCCAACAGTAATTTCTAGGCTTTGAATCACTAATAATATTATAGTATACAGCATAAAATGTGGCTCTTCTGCCACAGAATATTTAAAATCAGAATAGGACGGCTTTATCACTTTGACTTTGTTTGATGTGCTGTCTTGTGATTTTGGAGCTGGAATCTGATGTTCATTTTTGTATCCCATTAGGGAAGAGGTGGTCCTTTCAGGCTCATAACTTTGAGACCCACCATGTTTGAGATGAGAAGCACTATTAACTATTAAATATATTTCTTTATCCTTCATCATATCATGATTAATCTGTGCCTTCATTAATATGTAGCTCTTAACAATTGGGACGCAATCAAAATTAAAACTAAATTAACAAACTCCCTCAGCAATGCTGTACACTTTCAGCTGAAAAAGGTCTCTCGAGCAAGGATAAGATAGATATGTCTAAATCAATAATCACTTGACAGGTTTGAGCAATGGGTGGAAATCAATATATTTATGGGCCATAAACCCTTCAAATTACCCATTTACTAGCAAGATAGGATTTATCAGCCTGCATTGATAATAATTAGATACATTTATGAAGGGGAAAAATATATGTCACGAAAATATAGAATATACATAAATAAAGATTGAGCACAGTATGTAATGATAAAAGGGAATGTCTATGAATGTGACTTATACATAGTAAATCTAATAATAGAGAGCAGCAACAAACAAGGGTTAAACATAATGGGATAGAATTACTGCAATGTCACGCTGATAATTCCAGCACAATTAACCCCAAATTGGCCAAACCAGTGCAAAGGATTGCGGAAGTTCAACTGTAAGTTACGTCCAGCGCAAATCGAATCCCTAGATCTTTTACGCTGGTTTAAAAAACATCTCACTGGAAACTGGCCCTGCCCACAAAACTGTCCCCATCTCCAAATCAAATGAATCACCAAGGCGAGCTTCATATAAGTTGCACCTGTTTGTGGACCTTCGAAGAGGCTCTTAAAATTAAGCTTTTTGGGGGTATAACGACACTAATAGGTATGTTTTAAAAGCTTTCAAATATTAATAATATTTCATTTACTAAGAAACTGATTACTGTATACCAATGAAACCAGAAAATAGTTCTGTATTTTTTTTTTAAGTCATTTTCAGTTACTTAAAGTTGGGTTACTCACAGGTGGTGGACTTGATATTCTGATTAAAAAAGCTTTTATTTTTGATAATCCCATTTTCAGCTGTATTAATAAAACTGCACCAGGTACCAACTTTTATACAGCAAGGAATACTTTTTAATGCAAAAAAATTATGTTCTAAAACGCTGCCTGATTGCGTTGGCTCATGGCCGATTTTACGTGTGTGATTATGCAAATGAGTTTGAGCAGAAACTTGAACCGTAAAATCAATTCGGAAAACGAGTGTAATTTTGAGCACACTTTGCGCCCAGATTGACAATTTCTTTTTACCCAATTGCACCCAAAGCGGAAACTCTACCCGAATGTGTATCTGGAGTACATATTAAATGGTAACACGCTCGATTCAAAAGCAGAAAAAAAAGATCTGGCTGTTTTGGTGGATAGGTTGTTAAAACTGTCAGCTCAATAGTCACAGGTAGTGAATAAAGCAAATACAATGTGGGGATGTATAGCTAAAAGTATAGCTTATCCATCCAAGAAGGAGATGTTGAAGTTGTATCTTGCCTTGATGAGGTTGCATGTGAAGAACCATGTTCAGTTTTGGTTTCTTACTACAGGGGAGATGTAGAATTATTGGGGAGAGTCCAGTCAAGGGTGGGAAATCTGATTCCGGAACTTAAAAGTTTAAATATGAGGGAAGATCACCTACCCTGGAATTTTATTCTCTGGGGAAGAGGAAAATGAGGGGAGAACTTGATAGAGATCATTTAATATTTTCATGAGTATGGAGAATTTGGATCTTCTCTCAGATACATTGTCTCGAACCTTGGTTTGACCATAATTGGAGTACTGCATACAATTCTGGTCGCCATATTATAAAAAAGGATATAGAGGCACTGGAGAGGGTGTAGATACCAGAAATGCGAGGGTATACCTCTCAAGAAAGGATAAACAGGGTTGGGTCTCACATAACTAGTGGCCATCAATAGAAACACATAAAATAGGTGCAGGAGTAGGCCATTCGGCCTTCGAACATGCACCACCATTCAATAAGATCATGGCTGATCATTCACCTCAGTACCCCTTTCCTGCTTTCTCTCCATACCCCTAGATCCCTTTAGCCATAAGGGCCATATCTAACTCCCTCTTGAATATATCCAATGAACTGACATCAACAACTCTGCGGTAGGGAATTCCACAGGTTAACAACTCTCTCGAGTGAAGAAGTTTCTCCTCATCTCAGTCCTAAATGGCTTATCCCTTATCCTTAGACTGTGTCCCCTGATTCTGGACTTTCCCAACATCGGGAATATTCTTCCTGCATCTAACCTGTCCAGTCCCTTCAGAATTTTATATGTTTCGATGAGATCCCCTCTCATCCTTCTAAACTCCAGGGAATACAGGCCCAGTCGATCCAGTCTCTCCTCATATGTCAATCCTGCCATCCCAGGAATCAGTCTGGTGAACCTTCGCTGCACTCCCTCAATAGCAAGAAAGTCCTTCCTCAGATTAGGAGACCAAAACTGAACACAATATTCCAGGTGAGGTCTCACCAAGACCCTGTACAACTGCAGTAAGACCTCCCTGCTCCTATACTCAAATCTCCTAGCTATGAAGGCCAACATACCATTTGCCTTCTTCACTGCCTGCTGAACCTGCATGCCAACATTCAATGACTGATGTACCATGACACCCAAGTCTCGTTGCACCTCCCCTTTTCCTAATCTGCCGCCATTCAGATAATATTCTGCCTTCGTGTTTTTGCCCCCAAAGTGGATAACCTCACATTTACATAAGGTTGTCATCAAGAAATCAAATAGGAATGCAAAAGAAACTTCTTTACCCAGAGAGTGGTGAGAATGTGGAACACAGGGAGTGGTTGAAGCAAATAGTATAGATGCATTTAAGGGGCGGTTAAATAAGCATATGAGGGAGAAGGGAATAGAGGGTTGTGCTGATGGAGTTAGATGAGGAAAGACGGGAGGAAGCTCGAATGAAGCATAAACACCGCAGGGACTGGTTGAGCTGAATGGCCTGTTTCTGTGCTGTATATTCTATGTAATGATTCGTGAACTAGAGGGCACAATTTAAAATGTCACAATAAAAGAAGAATTTGAGCCTTTTAGTAAGTGGGTGATAGAATTATGAAATAAATATACAGCATTTTCATACTTTTAAATTAAACTCTGTTGCACTATTTTAATTTTGCCCATCATCTTGTAATATTTTAACTTTTTAACATTTTGTTCCCTTCTTTACATAGTGCCTTCTTTATTCTTATTACTATTTAGTGTTAGGAAGAGAGTGGTCGAAGATCAGGCCCTCAAATCTGGCATCAAGCACATGGTCTACAGGGCTGTAGTGATATCCGCCCTCCTGTATGGCTCAGAGATGTGGACCATATACAGTAGGCACCTCAACTTGCTGGAGAAATACCTCGAATGATGTCTCCACAAAATCCTGCAAATCCTCTGGGAGGACAGACGCACCAACGTTAGTGTCCTCGATCAGGCCAACATCCCCAGCATCGAAGCACTGACCACACTTGACCAGCTCCGTTGGGCGGGCCACATTGTTCGCATGTCTGACTCAAGACTCCCAAGCGCTCTACTCGGAATTCCTACACAGCAAGCGAGCCTCAGGTGGCAGAGGAAACATTTCAAGGACACCCTCAAAACCTTCTTGATAAAATGCAACATCCCCACTGACACCTGGGAGTCCCTGGCCAAAGATCACCCTAAGTGGAGGAAGAGCATCCGGGAAGGCGATCAGCACCTCGAGTCTCGTCGCCAAGAACATGCAGAAAGCAAGCGCAAGCAGCGGAAGGAGCGTGTGGCAAACCAGTCTTCCCACCCATCTTTTCCTTCAACAACTGTCTGTCCCACCTGTGACAGAGACTGTAATTCCCGTATTGGACTGTCCAGTTACCCAAGAACTCACTTTGAGAGTAGAAGCAAGTCTTCCTTGATTTCGAGGGACTGCCGATGAGATTACCGCAGCTGCTTGCCTTATGTCTGTTCAAATGTCTTGGCCTCCTTTATTCTGATGATTACAATTCATTATTCATAATTATTTCACAAATCTTTCTCTTCACGCCCTAGCCAACCCTGCCACTTTTGTTATGATGTGGTGTTTCTTTTAGTAGATGAATTTACATTTGATGCTCTGCAGTTCAGATTGCAGAAGTGTGCTGTGAACTATAGAAGCACCGAAGTTAAAAGAGAGTTGCGAACTAAAAGCCATGGAGATTTTTTATTTTTTTATTTACAAAGAGTGGATGAATTCCCATTAGGAAAATGGTTATAGGATGATTAATTCCAGAACCCCAGTAAGCAAATTGATGGATTGAAAGGATCGACTAATGGATTAATGGTTTTCCATGGGCAAAACATATGTTACTATAATCATAGAATCATAAAAATTTACAACATGGAAGGAGGCCATTTCGGCCCATCGTGTCCGTGCCGGCCAACAAAGAGCTATCCAGCCTAATCTCACTTTCCAGCTCTTGATCCATAGCCCTATAAGTTACAGCACTCCAAGTGCACTTTTTAAATGTAATGAAGGTTTCTGCCTCTACCACCCTTTCAGGCAGTGAGTTCCAGACCCCTACCACTCTGTGGGTGAAAAATTTCCCCACAAATCCCCTCTAAACCTCCCCCCAATTACTTTAAATCTATGCCCCTTCGTTGTTGACCCCTCTGCTAAGGTAAATAGGTCTGTCCTATCCACTCTATCTAGGCCCCTCAAAATTTTATACACCTCAATAAGGTTTCACCTCAGCTTCCTCTGTTCCAAAGAAAGCAAACCTAGCCTACCCAATCTTTCCTCATAGCTAAAATTCTCCAGTCCAGGTAACATCCTCGTAAATCTACTGTGTATCCTCTCCAGCGCAATCACATCTTTCATGTAATTTGGTGACAAGAACAGCACACAGTACTCCAGCTGTGGCCTAACCAGTGTTTTATACAGTTCAAGCATAACCTCCGTGCTCTCATATTCCATACTTAGCTAATAAAGGCAAGTACTCCATATGCCTTCTTAACTACCTTATCTACATGGCCTGCTACCTTCAGGAATCTGTGGACATGCACTCCAAGGTCCCTTTGTTCCTCTACACTTCTCAGTGTCCTATCATTTAATGTGTATTCCTTTGCCTTGTTAGCCCTCCCCAAATGCATTACCTCACACTTCTCAGGATTAAATTACATTTGCCACTGTTCTGCCCATCTGACCAGTTGATTGATATCTTCCTGCAGTCCACAGCTTTCTTCATTATCAACCACACAGCCGATTTTAGTATAATTTGCAAACTTCTTAATCATACCCCCATATTCAAGTCTAGATCATTGATGTGTACGACAAAAAGCAAAGGATCTAGCACTGAGCTCTGCGGAACCCCACTGGAAATAGCCTTCCAGTCACAAAAACACCCATCAACCTTTGCTTCCTGCCTCTGAGCCAATTTTGGATCCAACTTGCCACTTTGCCCTGGATCCATGGGCTTTAACTTTCGTGGGACCTTATCAAAAGCCTTGCTAAAATCCATATTCACTACATCATAGGCACTGGCCTCATCGACCCTCCTGTTACGTCCTCAAAAAATGCAATCAAGTTAGTCAGACACGACCTTCCCTTAAGAAATCCATGCTGATGGTCCATGATTAATCCGTGTCTTTCTAGATGAAGATTTATCCTGTCCCTCAGAATTTTTTCCAATAATTTTCCCACCGCCAAGGTTAGACTGACTGGCCTGTAATTACTCGGTCTATCCCTTTCTCCTTTTTTGAACAAAGGTACCACATTAGCAGTCCTCTAGTCCTCCAGCACCACACCTGTAGCCAGAGAGGACTGGAAAACAATGGTCAGAGTCTCTGCTACTTCCTCTTTTGCTTCTCTTAACAGCCTGGTATACATTTCATCTGGGCCTGGTGATTTATCCACTTTCAAAGCTGCTAAACTCCTTAATACTTACTCTCTCATTATGTTTATTTCATCTAATATTTCACACTCCTCCTCCCTGATTGCAATATCAGCATCTCCTCTCTCTTTTGTGAAAACAGATGCAAATTATTCATGAAGAACCATACCCACGTCTTCCACCTCCACACACAGATTACATTTATGGTTACTAATAGGCCAAACTCTTTCTTTAGTTATCCTATTGCTCTTAATGTATTTATAAAACATCTTTGGGTATTCCCTGATTTTACTTGCCACAATTTTTTCATTCCTCTCTTTGCTTTCCACTTTCCTTTTTAATTGCACCCCTGCAGTTTCTATACTCCTCTAGAGTTTCTGCAGTATTGATCCCTCGGTATCTATCATGGGCCTCCCTTTTTTTTTTAAAATCCTAGCCTGTATATCCCTTGACATGCAGGGACTCTCGATTTCTTAGTCCCACCCTTTTTCTTTAAGGGAACATAGAAACATAGAAAATAGGTGCAGGAGTAGGCCATTTGGCCCTTCGAGCCTGCACCGCCATGCAATAAGATCATGGCTGATCATTCCCTCAGTACCCCTTTCCTGCTTTCTCTCCATACCCCTTCATCCCCTTAGCCTTAAGGGCCATATCTTACTCCCTCTTGAATATATCCAATGAACTGGCATCAACAACTCTCTGCGGCAGGGAATTTCACAGGTTAACAACCCTCTGAGTGAAGAAGTTTCTCCTCATCTCAGTCCTAAATGGCCTACCCCTTATCCTAAGACTATGTCCCATGGTTCTGGACTTCCCCAACATCGGGAACATTCTTCCTGCATCTAACCTGTCCAGTCCCGTCAAAATCTTATACGTTTCGATGAGATCCCCTCTCATCCTTCTAAACTCCAGTGAATAAAGGCCCAGTTGATCCAGTCTCTCCTCATATGACAGACCAGCCATCCCTGGAATCAGTCTGGTGAACCTTCGCTGCACTCCCGCAATAGCAAGAAAGTCCTTCCTCAGATTAGGAGACCAAAACTGAACAAAATATTCCAGGTGAGGCCTCACTAAGGCCCTGTATAACTGCAGTAAGACCTCCCTGCTCCTATACTCAAATCTCCTAGCTATGAAGGCCAACATACCATTTGTCTTCTTCACCGCCTGCTGTACCTGCATGCCAACTTTCAATGACTGATGAACCATGACACCCAGGTCTCGTTGCACCTCCCCTTTTCCTAATCTGCCGCCATTCAAATAATATTCTGCCTCCATGTTTTTGCCCCCAAAATGGATAACCTCACATTTATCCACATTATACTGCATCTGCCATGCATTTGCCCACTCACCTAACCTGTCCAAGCCACCCTGCAGCCTCTTAGCATCCTCCTCACAGCTCACACCACCACCCGGTTTAGTATCGTCTGCAAACTTGGAGATATTACACTCAATTCCTTCATCTAAATCGTTAATGTATATTGTAAAGAGCTGGGGTCCCACACTGAGCCCTGCGGCACTCCACTAGTCACTGCCTGCCATTCTGAAAAGGACCCGTTTATCCCGACTTTCTGCTTCCTGTCTGCCAACCAGTTCTCTATCCACGTCAATACATTACCCCCAATACCATGTGGTTTGATTTTGCACACCAATCTCTTGTGCGGGACCTTGTCAAAAGCCTTTTGAAAGTCCAAATAAACCACATCCCTTGTCCACTCTGCTAGTTACATCCTCAAAAAATTCCAGAAGATTCGTCAAGCATGATTTTCCTTTCATAAATCCATGCTGACTTGGACCGATCCTGTCACTGCTTTCCAAATGCGCTGTTATTTCATCCTTAATAATTGATGCCAACATTTTCCCCACTACTGATGTCAGGCTAACCGGTCTATAATTACTCGTTTTCTCTCTCCTTTCTTTCTTAAAAAGTGGTATTACATTAGCTACCCTCCAGTCCATAGGAACTGATCCAGAGTCAATAGACTGCTGGAAAATGATCACCAATGCATCCACTATTTCTAGGGCCACTTCCTTAAGTACTTTGGGATGCAGACTATCAGGCCTTGGGGATTTATCGGCCATTAATCCCATCAATTTCCCTAACACAATTTCCCACCTAATAAGGATATCCTTCAGTTCCTCCTTCTCAATAGACCCACTGTCCCTTATTACATTCAGAAGATTATTTGTGTCCTCCTTCGTGAAGACAGAACCAAAGTATTTGTTCAATACTTGCTCTGAACCCTCCGGATCTCCTTGAATGCCTCCCACTGATCTGACACTGATTTACCCAAGTAGATGTTTCCAGTCCACTATGGCTAAATCACCTCTCAACTTAGCAAAATTGGGTTTTCCCCAATTGAGAACTTTTATTCCTTGTCTATCTTTGTCCTTTTCCAAAATTACCCTACATCTCACTGAATTATTATCACTAGCACCAAAATGCCTTCCACCTGCCCAGCTTCATTCCCTAAAACGAAGTCCAGAACCGCCCCCTCCCTTGTCGGGCTTGCTACATACCGGCTATAAAAGTTCTCCTGAATGCATTTTAGCAATTCCACACCCTCTATACCTTTCACACTAATTTTATCCCAGCTAATATTAAGGTAATTGCAATTACCCTACTATTACTGCCCTATAGTTTTTGAACTTCTCAGAAATTTGCCTACATATTTGCTCTTCTATCTCCCTCTGACTGTTTGTGGGTCTATAGTACACTCCCAGCAGTGTGATCGGCCCTTTTTTGTTCTTCAATTCGACCCATAGGCCTCATTTGATGATCCTTCCAACACCTTATCCCTCCTCACAGCTGTAATTGTTTCTTTAATCAATACTGCGATGCCCTCTCCTTTTTTACCATTCTCTCTATCCCATCTGAAAACCGTAACCAGGAATGTTGAGCTGCCATTCCTGCCCTTCTTTCAGCCATGTCTCAGTAATAGCTATAATATCATACTCCCAAGTATCTATCTATGCTCTCAGCTCATCTGCCTATTCCCTATACTCCTTGCATTGAAGTATATATCAGTTAGCACTGCCAAACTTCCTTGTTGTCTATTTTCTAGCCCTTGTTTCCCCCGCCTTCCAAATTTACCTCTTATGTTTCTGCTTTCCAATTCCAGCTTTGCTTCTCTCCCAACTGAATCTATTCACAGGTTCCCATTCCCCTGCCAAGCGAATTTAAACCCTCCCCAATAGCACGAGCAAACCCTCCCCCACCCCCCCGCCTCCCCGCGAGGATATTGATCCCGGCTCTGTTGAGGTGCAACCTGTCCGGATGTGGAATAGGAACTGAGAAAGGAAAAGTTCTATCACAAGGTTTCAACTGCGGGACCTCCTCAGGTGGAATTAGTGTGAAGAAACATGTTTACATTTAGCACTTCTGTAGTTTAGATTGTAGATCTGCATTGACCATCCTGAATTTCTTGTTTGGGATAAAGGAGATGGTTTTAGCAATGTATATACAAGGAGCTGCCGCATGAACATCGCTCTACAACGAAGCACCAAATGATGCAAGATCGACTACGAGGAGAACCATTGCATTGTATAAGGTAATTGGCAGGGATGGCCAAGAATGAAAGATTTGCATTTATGTAACACCTTTCACATCTTAGGACATCCCAAAATGCTTTACAGCCAATGAAGTAGTCTTTGGCGTGTAGCCACTTTTGTTATGTAGGAAAGGTGGCAGCCAATTTGCACACAGCAAGCTCCCAAAAACAGCAATGTGTCTGGTTTGTTTGTGATATTGAGGCAGGACACCAGGGGAAACTCTCCTGTCCTTCTTTGAAATAGGTATGAAGAGAAGACTTTGCAAAATAATGATGAAAAAATAATCAAAACAAAGGAGGCCAAGATGTGACAGCAGGCAGAGAAAGTAGCAGGCAGGCAGTAGCAAAAAAAATACATGAAAGGAAAAAAAATACTTCAAGGTGAGGGGGAAGTAAGTAAGTGGACAGAGTGTTTAATACAAAAAAAGCTGTAAATTGGGTAGTCAAGCAGAAGGAGGTTGTAGTTCCTATTGCTCTGTGGTGATGAGTTTTAAATACTTGGCATCTTTGTATTCCACATCGAGATAAATGAGTGTTAATAAAATAAATCAGAAGATTATGATAAGCAAATATTTGATTGCTTAAAACGGAGTTAAATAAAACCACATACAATTTTTTCTTGGGATACTTTACTGGGAAGTAACTAAACATATCCAGATTGGGAAATGTTTGGATCTATGGTGCAGCTATGCAAATAAATCTGGACTCTCGGGATATTTTTGTGCACTTTAGAATTTGACCCTTGTGCATATCGACTCTGAAAAGCCGTATATGTACTACATAGTGTTCCTACAGTGAAATCTGTTTTCCATAAACTGGTAGCAAACTCCCGAGACCCAGGTAAGACATTGGGCTCCCGGAATCTGAATTACAAAGAACAATATAAAAGCAACTTCAGTTCAGGGACAGTAAACCAGCAATCAAATTAAACCTCTTTTTCAATACTAAACTACGACTACACAGTACAACTCCTACTCACCGACTCCAGTATTGCCTACACACAGTGCTCAAAAGTCAAAAATAGACAGACAACGTCATGATGTTTACAAATCAAATTTTTTAAAAATACATCACTGTAATTTCTGTCTGCTGGGAAATATATGGATTTTATGAAATTCCATAACTAAAATTTCTACATTGAATATTCTCAATCTTTGCCATATAGTCAGCAATAAGTGTTCAAATGGAGGACAGGCACTTGCACAGAGAGGGAGAAAAATCTAAATGCAAGTCACCCAGGCTATTCTTACATGTCTCCACTGCTTACATCACGGCAGGACTGCTACTCTAGTGAAACTACTGTTGCATAAATTAGATACAAACAGAATATGAAAAAGGTGAATTATTAAGGCAAACTGTGTCTAAAATGTTGTTACTATCTTAATCCATAGAATGTAGTGTTTAATTCAGTAAGGATGAACAAACTTGTAATTGTAGGAAGTTTTGAGTAGCTATGAATGTGTCACCCTATTTAGTGATTTCAATTTTTTGGTGTTATCATTAAATCTGTCTTCCTGGCGAGAGCACAATATAGTTGTGTCCCCAAAACACCATAAATGGTAAGTTTCAAGATAACCATGACTTCATGAGGATTATTAAAGCGAGACGATTGAAGTATTCTACCGACTAACAGAAATTCCTGTTACTTACAAATTAAATAGACAAACATCTTTCCAAAACAAGTCAAGGATCTATATATTAACAATTAGCAACAGCAAGAAGGTTATAAACAATGCATTCCTATTATTTTTCTGTACATTTATCTGAGATACAGACTTGGGGCTTAACTTTAGTGATGTGCATCACATTTTTACTTAAAAAAAAATCTCTCAGAAATGTAGCCATGCTCTTTCATATTTGTAAAACTGGTTATAAGACCAATTCTTGCATTCGGCAGTGGGATTGGCCTCAGTTAGTTAAATGTTGACTCCAGTTGCTCATAATACATTTGAAAGGTCAATGAACCCGAACTGATGTCCTCTGCTAACTTAACCATTCCCAATTAGAACAACACACTAATTTTGGTAGTACAGTACAAACACATTAGCCATAATTTTGCCAGTGCTGAGAGGGTTCAGAGGCAAGTCTGCTATCAAAATGGAAAAGATTACATAAGAACATAAAAACATAAGAAATCGAAGCAGGAGCAGGCCATAAAGCCCCTCGAGCCTGCTCCGCCATTCAATAAGATCATGGCTGATCTGATCATGGACTCAGCTCCACTTCCCCGCCCGCTCCCCATAAACCCTCATCCCCCAATCGCTCAAGAAACTGTCTATTTCGGTCTTAAATTTATTTAATGTCCCAGCTTCCACAGCTCTCTGAGGCAGTGAATTCCACAGATTCACAACCCTCTGAGAGAAGAAATTTATTTTCATCTCAGTTCTAAATGGGCAGCCCCTTATTCTAAGATCATGCCCTCTAGTTCTAGTCTCCCCCATCAGTGGAAACATCCTCTCTGCATCCACCTTGTCAAGCCACCTCATAATCTTATACGTTTATATTAGATCACCTCTCATTCTTCTGAATTCCAATGAGTAGAGGCCCAACCTACTCAACCTTTCCTCATAAGTCAACCCCCTCATCCCCGGGATCAACCGAGTGAACCTTCTCTGAACTACCTCCAAAGCAAGTACATCCTTTCGTTAAATATGGAAACCAAAACTGCACATTTTGTGTGGCCTCACCAATACCCTGTACAGCTGTAACAAGACTTCCCCGCTTTTATACTCCATCCCCTTTGCAATAAAGGCCAAGATTCCATTGGCCTTCCTGATCACTTGCTGTACCTGCAAACTATCCTTTTGTGTTTCCCTTGTAAATGTCAACAATTGTAATTAAGTGCTGTCCAGAGAACAGTGTCATTTATTTAAAATTTTGTACATCAACAACAATTGCAGGAATCAGTGAGTGCAGATGAACGGAGTAGGATGCAGGAGCATTTCCGTTACTCATGAGTATTAAGACTTTATATAGGTTTTGTGTTTGTTCACTTCATGCAACTGTGATGTCCTTGGACCATTAAACTGTAAAGCTTTTGCCGTCAAGTGTTCTTTTAGCATTATTGCTGTGGTAAATGCAGTCATTCATATAGCTAATGATGAACTGTACAGGAAATGGTCACGGCTGTCACACTTTGGGGAGGATTGTCAAAATTAATCATTCAAGTTACATCTAAGCTAGCTATCAGTGGAGATGAGACACTACCATAAACCATATGCAGAGTATTATAATTCAGCTCTTATTTATATTTTTTTAAATGACTTCTATTTGAATTAAATGAGGGAAAATTTAATAAATACGTAACATGCTTTTCCAGTAATTTTGTATACTTCAATTCAAAAGCTGCATATCAGGAAGCAATTTGAGCTACACAATGATCTTTATCGTTAGATTTGTTGGGGCCGAAATTGGCCACTGCCCGAAACGAGTCGCACCTACCGCCCTTGAAATGTTCTGTCCACCCCAATGCAAGGGGCGCACAATCTGCAGAAATTCAGCTTTTTGGGTGATGTTTCTGGTCGGAGCGGTGTTGGGGTAGGGAGAGAGGTGGAAGTGTGGCTGCGTCGGAGTAGTCGCCACTAGTGGGGTGGAAGTGGGGGCGGGGCGGTGTTGCTGAAGCTTGAAGTCATCAGCGCCACGCTGATGACATCATCGCGCTGGCGCGTCACAGCATCCCACCCCTTCAGTTAAAAGGAAGGACCAATGCGAACTCTGCAGCCACTTCAATGGCAAACACTGGGCCATCAAGGAGGGTTTCGGCCAGGCCTGTCACCGAAGAGGGGCTTCCCCAGCCGAACCCGCGGGCATAACTGATGGCCCGACCTGGCAGTCGGCCGACAAACAAAACATGGAGGTGCCGGTAGCGCTAACTCCCCTTTAAGGGCGGCTGCACCGCCAAGCCACAGAAATGGTACCGACAGCAATAGCTGTCAGTGGCACTGATTGGCGGCGGCGGCGCTCCCATGGGGCAATTTACAAAAGGGGCAATTTCCAGTGAGTAGTTTCTGGAAGGGATCTTCGCTGGTCGCTAAAGGGTTGCTACGTGCAATAGCTGGCAGAGCCTGCATGAACAAAAAATGCTTTCAATTAAATTGAAGGACAAGATAAAACCGTCACTATCTTTAATTCTACTGGTTTAACACTAATAACTGCTCTTAGAGCAATGTAAACAGACAGTACCAACTTATTCCTGTCCACTTACACTGCAATGTGATAATGCAAAGCACAAGCCAGAACCCCTGCACTTAGATGCAGGCACATAGCTCTGCTCACAAGCATCCAAATAATAGCAACCTTTGTTAACATTAGGAAAGGGCTATTAAACAATCAGCTGCTCACTATGATTGAAAGTTCAAAGGTGACCTGCTGAACCACCTGGGAGCTTTGTGAATTTTCATTTTCATGTTTTAAAAAAGTTTGCTATTCATCCTCTGCCATTAAACTGCAACTGACGCTGGTTGTATGTATTGCTGGAGGTGTCATCATATGGCCGCCTGCCTTCCACCGTCGCTTCCCCACACTCCTGCCATTGTTCACCCAACACACCAATACTTGCTGCGCACTACCTTCCCATGCCAATTGGAAAACAAATAGACAGTTCATTAATTGGAGGATTCTTGACTGTCAGTCAAACAGCCTATTCGTTCCCCATGTCCAATCAATGTATAACTAACAAATGTGTGCAAAGAAAATTTTAAGATACAAAGGGCTAAATTTTCGGTTGAAAACCGTAGTTTTACGCCAAAATTACCGTTTTCGCTGCGCTACTGTTTTTAGGTCTAACTTTCAGTCTTTACGTCTGCGTCTGCCCCAGGGGTGCATCGGTAAAGTCGGTGATGCAGGAGGATTCGCGACGCAAACCACGAGTTTCATCAACTTTAGTCCGGGGCCGGTAGCGCTGCGAGAGAGGCCTTGGGGGGTGGGGGGGGAATTGCAAAAAACGTTCACAAAACCCTAAATTGCTGAGAAATAATTACAAAATAAAAAACTTTAACACCGTTTTGCAGGACTTTATACTTGCCGCTGCTGGCAGGGCTGCACTGACAGGTTTGACCCTGTCGGTATTCTGGGCGTGGCATATGGGTCCCGAGGGAGCCGAAAGTACGACGGTAACGAAATCTGCGGCGTCGCACATTGGTGCTCCTCTCTACAGCGGTACATGAAAGCACTGCCGCAAAGAGGTCTCCGAGGATCCCGCCGACTGGGTTTCCCCGCGGAGGGTCAAATTGCAGCAAAAACCCGGTCGCAAAGTTAGCAAAAATTTCGGCCACAATCTTTTAATGCCCATATGATTTTTCTCCTGGGTCGCTCACAGCAGTGTCCTAGAGATTAATCTTTAATTCTGGAGACTCCAGGGCAATAAATGCATAAATGACATGGAGCCAAAGAGGTGCAAGACAACCAGTTCTGATACATCAATTTGCATGCCGATCAGTTGCACTGGAATTACAGGGTCACTAAAACCTTGGAACCTGATCCGAGTTGCTGTATGATTGGCTCCTTCGTGTTACTTATCCAAAACAGCAACTCGGCATTACTTTCCTCAGATTTCTGCCTGCTCTACAAAATAAATCTATTTTATTCCAATGCCACGAAGAAGTTCTACTGAATTCAAAATCCTCATTGTTTGTTTACAAATCCCTCTATGGCTTTGTCCCAACCTACATTACAGTCTGAGCCATTCTGTCCCCCAACTCTGGCGTATTATGCATCCACCTCCACCGCCTCCTCTGCACAAGTGGTAAAGTCTTCACCTGTTCCAACCCTACTCTCGAAAACTCCCTCCCTGAACACTTCTGCCATACTCATTCTCCCCTCAGCTTTAAAGCCCCCTTAAAACCTCTCTTTGACCAGGGGTTCAGTCCTCCCAACTCTTCTATTACTGCTTGATGTCTGATCCCTTCAGTAAAGTAGCTAGGAATGTTAATTACACTGAAGATGCCTCATAAACGCAAGTTGTTGCTGTGTTAGCGAGAAAAAGTTTGTAAAATGATTCAAAATTAGTAGAAAACATTAAGGGGCTGAAATTGCCCCTTTCTATAAGGCCCATGGTAGCCTGAAAGCGGCAGCCTTGGGTCAGTGCGGACTGGTCGCCGAGTCTCTGCGGAGGAGCTGCCATTTTAGAAATTGCCCTTCCTCAGTTTTGGAGCAGTTTAGGGGACTGCTCCGCCAGTTTTCTCACCATGGCGTGCACGCACCAATCCTTTACAGACAAGCGAAGATCCCTTCCAGAAACTACTCACTGTAAATTGCCCCACGGGAGCGCTGCCGCCACCGGTCAGTGCCACTGACAGCTGTTGCTGTCGGTACCATTTCTGTGGCTGGGCGGTGCAGCCGCCCTTAAAGGGGAGGTAGCGCTACCGGCAACTCCATGTTTTTTTTGTCGGCCGACTGCAAGGTCAGGCCGCCAATTATGCCCACGGGTTCGGCCGGGCCACCAACAGGCAGCCTGGAAGTCCCTCTTCAGTGACAGGCCTGGCCAAAACGCTCGTTGATGGCCCAGTGTTTGCCATTGAAGTGGCTGCAGAGTTTGCATTGGTCCTTCCTTTTAACTGAAGGGGTGGGATGCTGTGACGCACCAGCGCGATGATGTCATCAGCGTGGCGCTGATGACTTCAAGCTTCAGCAACACCGCCCCGCCCCCACTTCCACCCCACTAGTGGCGACTACTCCGACGCAGCCACACTTCCACCTCTCTCCCTACCCCAACACCGCTCCGACCAGAAACATCACCCAAAAAGCTGAATTTCTGCAGATTGTGCGCCCCTTGCATTGGAGTGGACAGAACATTTCAAGAGCGGTAGGTGCGACTCGTTTCGGGCAGTGGCCAATTTCGGCCCCTAACGATAAAGATCATTGTGTAGCTCAAATTGCTTCCTGATATGCAGCTTTTGAATTGAAGTATACAAAATTACTGGAAAAGCATGTTACGTATTTATTACATTTTCCCTCATTTAATTCAAATAGAAGTCATTTTTAAAAATATAAATAAGAGCTGAATTATAATACTCTGCATATAGTTTATGGCAGTGTCTCATCTCCACTGATAGCTGGCTTAGCTGTAACTTGAATGATTAATTTTGACAATCCTCCCCAAAGTGTGACAGCCGTGACCATTTCCTGTACAGTTCATCATTAGCTATATGAATGACTGCATTTACCACAGTAATAATGCTAAAAGAACACTTGACGGCAAAAGCTTTACAGTTTAATGGTCCGAGGACATCACAGTTGCATGAAGTGAACAAACACAAAACCTATATAAAGTCTTAATACTCACAACAATGCCTTGCGTCCACTGTATCCCCCTACATCTCTCCACACATTTATAATCAGACAACTATTAAGGTGTATACTTGGCAGGACAGGGCTAGGTAACCCATCTACTCAACGGCTCTCAGAAATTGGGGTAATGCAGCAAACTATGTTCTCTGGGTAATTTTATTTAATATGCCAATTGAGGCTGGAATGGGACATATATCTACGTATATTCAACAAACACTTAATCACCATTGTTAGTCCATTTCTATCAGATTATCTTGTATATAATCACATAATTAGTTTAAATATGATATTGGACTCATGAAATGTCCCAATTCACTTACCATACAACTGAGAAAAATGCCACCATTTTCTAATGAAATTACTACCAACGGAAGATCTTCGTGATAGCTTCCCATCAATTAGCTCATAAGGACCAGGTTAATGCAAACCACAGCTTCAGGCCATACAATGCTTCATGCCTGTGTGACAAGTAAATCTCTCAAGAACCATTGTTTCACTTCTCATTTTCTCTTCTCTCTTAAAAGTATTGTTTCCTTTTCTTTTATTGGGAAACTAAAGTGAAGAACCAATATCTACATGCATGGATCAGCAGGATTGAAAAGAATACAAGACAGCATACACTGGTTGTCTGGTTCCATGGGTGCCAACCTCCATTATGTACTTCACCATGTGACAATTTATCATGTGTAAACCTAGACTGAGTGTGGAGGATAAGGCATCTGATGCTAATTCTTTCCTCATCCAATTTTAAAACACATGCATATTCTAACAACATCATTGGATAGTGATCAGAAGCAACAATCTTTACTGTTTTCCCCCTTTCTAGCCCAGGGTCCCCAAGGCAACTATAGTGCATCAACTACTGACATCAACTAACTCAGCACAGATACGTTCTGCCTATATGGCAGTATCACACCAGACAATGCATTTGCTCATTCAATATCAGTTTTAATGGCACCAGTTACAACTCAGCTAGTGGAAACAATAAATAGGAATCATTTTTTTCAAGTATGCATTAAATTTCAAACTAAAACAAGGAACAAGTTCAACTGTCACCAGAGTTTAGGAAGCGGTTTCAAATTACAACTTTTTGTTATCAACAGGCACTAATTATTCTAATTTAATACACTCTTTAAAACCTACCTCTTCGGTCATCTATCCTAATATCTCCTTTTATGGCTCAGTGCCACATTTTGTCTGATAACATTCCTATGAAGTTGCTTGGGATGTTTTACTACGTTAAAGGTGCTATATAAATGCAAATTGTTTTTGTAAATCTGATATCGTCAATATGTTGACCTGCCTTCTACATCTCTGTCTCTCTAAATTGAATGTCTATCCAATACTTAAATATAATACAATCAGTGGATTCCTGATAGACCAAACTGCTGTCATATTAAACAGTTCTACTCCATCAATATTTCTTAAAGATGGAAATAAATCATGAAGTGTCTAAATAGTTGACAAGGATATTTTTGTAGAGGATCACATTTGAAAGGCCAACATGGAAGGTCGCACTGCAGCCATTAAAATACATTGGTTACTACCACATTGTTCCTTTTCTCTATGTAACCTTTGTACACTGTAACGATTGGGCCCCCAGTACCGACCAGTAATCATTCCCAAGATTGCTGAACAAACATACTCAGGGTCACATCAGCATCAGAACACTTGGACTAACTCCCACTTGACTGAAATGCATGTTTTCCTTTTCTCACTCCTTGTTTTTAGAGCCCAGGGTTCTCGCTACACAAATAAGCCAAAATCAATAGCTAATAGCCTACCTATGATCACAATTCCACTTTAACACTGCACAGAATTTCTTTTGAAGTTACTGAGGACAAATGCCAGATGTTCATTTGAACCACCGTTTTATTTGTAACTGATCAATTATTATCCACTACGGCCATTATTATCAAACTGAATGAGAGGACATGAAAACTTAAACATTGCAAATTGTGTTTGTTATCAAGTTATTGTTGATTGCTTACACAGCTGTTTTTCTAAACAGATTGACAACAAATACATTTTTTTCTTCCTGCATCCAATTTTCACCCCTTTGTCAAAGGTAATGTGGAGTATGGTAGCATAATGGTTATGTTACTGGACTAGTAATCCAGAGGCCTGGACTAATGATCTGCAAATGTGAGTTCAAATCTTACCACGGCAGCTGCGGAATTTGAATTCAATTAATCAAATAAATCTGGAATAAAAGCTAGTATCAGTACTGGTGAGCATGGAACTACTGGATTGTCATAAAAATCCATCTGGTTGACACTAATGTCCTTTAGGGAAGGAAATCTGCCATCCTGGTCTGGCCTAATGCGACTCCAGACCCACTGGAATGTGATTGACTCTTAACTGCCCTCTGTAATGGCCTAACAAGCCACTGTGTACCAAACCGCTACAAGTGAGTAACATCATCAGATGGACTGCAGTAGTTTAAGACAACAGCTCACCACCTTCTCAAGGGCAATTAGGGATGGGAAATAAATGCTAGCCTTGCCAGCGACGCCCATATCCCACAAATGAACTTACCAAAATAATAATACCTGTGATTATATCGCACATTATCATATCAAAGCAACTCAAAGCACTTCACACAAGTATTTTTGATCTGTGGTAACTATTTATATAGGCAAACCTTGCAGCCACTAATGCCCAAACAGCAAAGACACGTGATCAATTAATATGTTTTTAGTACTAATTAAGGGATGATATTAAGAAAATGTTCTGCTTTTCTTTGAATAGTGTGATGCGATCATTAACATCCACTGGTAGAACAGGCAATTAGGACCTCACTTTAACATCTCATCTGAAGGATGGTACCTCAGACAATGCAGCACTCCCTCAGTGCCACACTGGAGTTTCAGGCTATATTATGAGTTCACACCTTAGTATGGGGCTCAATTTCACAACTTTTGGACCTGCAAGCAGGAGAGATACTGATTGAGCTAAGCCAATACATCAGATTCTGAACCAGTTGAACAGGAGCCAAGCTTTTAAGTACCTCACCCAAGTAACCACTCTTTAATACCCTGAAACATATATATTTTGAGCATCAGGCTATATATAAAATACTAGTAGGCCAGTAAAAACAAGTGACAGTTAGGAATACACAACAAAATGTGGGAAGGAGTGTTGGGAAAATTGAAGTGAGGAAGATGGATAGTAGGAGGAGCTAACAAATAGTAAATGTTGTCAAGCAACTGAACAAAAAGGGCAGGACTTGGGAAAGGAATGAAGTGTGGAAGGTATTTAGGGGTGTGATATTAGAGAAATGCAAGTCCAAGAATATACTCACAGGTTAGTCATACTGTAATTGGGACTACATTTCAAGTTTAATGAGGATCCAGAACTGAAACCATGACTGAACAGTTTGGAATAGCTTTTGTTATCAATGAAATCATGATGCAAAAGGGTATGGCAGATACCACCAAGGTAGTACCACCTTTAGCCTGAAACTGTGCAGTTTTATTTCTTAAATAGGCTGTTTTGCACTGTAGGAAAATAGAGGGAGACGCAAAGCCTAAAAGTTTGTGTAAACTGCGGCACACTTAAAAGGAAATGTTCAGAAAGACATTAAATCAAGATAAAATTGAAAAATGACCAATGTCGAATGAAAGATTGTTTGACAATCACAATTTGCAACTTTATTTTCTGGGCATTGGATCATTTTTGATAGTTGGGAACTGTCCATACATGTTCATAATTGAGGAACTGCATCACTGACTGACTTCTACAGGATTGATCTGCACTCAAAAAAGACGTCAATCGGTGCTGCAACAAATAACGTTTGTTACTGTCACCTTACTGTAGTCTCAAGGGGTACTGATAAAACAAGCGAGTCTCTTAACTCCAAAGACAACAAGATTACTACTGAAGGCAGGACTGCTAAATCTACCATACAAATATTAGAATGCCAAGTCTTGCTGTATGTACATATTTCTTAAAAATCACCACACATCTGGAAAATGAGTTGGTGCACGCAAGTGCATTGTCCTTTCATCTCTGGGACCTGGGTTCAAATCTCATCCAATCTGATTGGGATGAAACTATCCTTTCTGTTGGCTGAAATGAGTATGTGTAGTCCGAGTAAGGTGCAGAACCAAAGCGCAAACCCACACACATGCAACACTCAGGTAAAACACAATCCTTGTGCATAAAATGTTTGCGACCTTGTTTTTCGCAGTTTAGGAATAAGGGATATTTTTGGGTACTGTTATGCGAGTGGTTGATGCTGTCATTGAGTGTCCAACATGAACATTTCCCAGCACTGATGAGTACAAAAACTCAAAATTAATAAAACTTTGACTCAAGATATTCTACAGGTACAACGTCTCAAATCCAGCCGATCGGAGACCATGCTGATTTTTGGATTTTTCCGGATTTCGGACAAGAAAATCAAGAGCGTACGTATGCTACCGAGACAGACAAAGTACTAATGGTGGTGTGGGTCAGGTCGGGTCGAGCCGGGTCGAGGATCTTTCGGCAAGGCTCGGACCGATCGCATGCCATTTAAAATATAGCCAATAACTACTCCGGCTCACTGGTTTTTGAACAATAATTCTGGATTTTATTTTACTGAATATCAAATGGGATTTTCTCAAAAACGTCCGGTTTTTGAACAATTCTGATTTTCAGACAACTGGATTTGAGACATTGTACCTGTACGCCACTTTCTAAATTTCAATACACAAATCTTAAGGTTCCAATAGAACTTTTGGGAATTGATTTTGAATATTACAAATATTGTAGATAGTATCCTACAGTTATCCTGCATTCAGATATAATTGGAATTCTTCTCATTTGTAAAATTGAGCAATGTATCTTTTTTTAAATAGCGGACAGAAGAATTTTATGTGAACATGCTAAATGCTCATATAATGTTCAGCCTATTTTCCAGGCTACATAGTGCCTTTCATGTCCTCAGTGTGCCTTTCAGAGGCAATGAATTACTTTTGAAGGGCAGTCGTTTTAGGCACAGCAAGATCCTACAAACAACAATAAGATGAATGAACAGGTGATCTGTTGGTTGTGGGATAAAAGTGGTTTTACTTTTACAATGGTACGACAGTTTAAAAAGTTTGAAGCATGCCGTTGGGTCTAGTTGTGATCACCAATGAAAAGATGTGACGGTGACAGAAATAATTCAAAGACAGTTCAAGTTTTCAATTATTGATGGATGAAAAAGGTCAAGGAAGTTAATTCTATTCTCAGTGCAAAGAATGAAGTGGGGAGAAATGTGATCCAAGTTTTTCAAATAATAAAGGGGACCAAGAAATTGGATGGAGGGAAATATTTTGTGTGTAAAAAGCAAGAACCACCAAGGGACATGGACTTAAAGAAGTCACCAAGATGAACAGCACTTAAATACAGTATTTAAAAGTTGTTCACTTATGTAACATGGACTGGTTCAGTATGGAAAAGTCTTCAGAACTACATTGATTGAACTACATTGTGGATCATATCATCCAGCTGTGCAGGGAACACAATGCCAACACAGTTCTCAAGTAAAAAAGAACAGTTCTCAATCAGTCCTGACAACCTAGGACTACTGATCAAATTGGCATTTAATGATCAAAAATAGACATCTGTCAGTAACACAACTTGCCACGTTTCTGGAAAGTAGTGCAGCTGACATCAGCTACAGCATGACAAAGACATGTCATGATTGGGTGAGTTACAAACATAGAAACATAGAAAATAGGTGCAGGAGTAGGCCATTCGGCCCTTCTAGCCTGCACCGCCATTCAATGAGTTCATGGCTGAACATGCAACTTCAGTACCCCATTCCTGCTTTCTCGCCATACCCCTTGATCCCCCTACTAGTAAGGACTACATCTAACTCCCTTTTGAATATATTTAGTGAATTGGCCTCAACAACTTTCTATGGTAGAGAATTCCACAGGCTCACCACTCTCTGGGTGAAGAAGTTTCTCCTCATCTCGGTCCTAAATGGCTTACCCCTTATCCTTAGACTGTGACCCCTGGTTCTGGACTTCCCCAACATTGGGAACATTCTTCCTGCATCTAACCTGTCTAAACCCATCAGAATTTTAAACGTTTCTATGAGGTCCCCTCTCATTCTTCTGAACTCCAGTGAATACAAGCCCAGTTGATCCAGTCTTTCTTGATAGGTCAGTCCCACCATCCCGGGAATCAGTCTGGTGAACCTTCGCTGCACTCCCTCAATAGCAAGAATGTCCTTCCTCAAGTTAGGAGACCAAAACTGTACACAATACTCCAGGTGTGGCCTCACCAAGGCCCTCTACAACTGTAGCAACACCTCCCTGCCCCTGTACTCAAATCCCCTCGCTATGAAGGCCAACATGCCATTTGCTTTCTTAACCGCCTGCTGTACCTGCATGCCAACCTTCAATGACTGATGTACCATGACACCCAGGTCTCGTTGCACCTCCCCTTTTCCTAATCTGTTTACCATTCAGATAATAGTCTGTCTCTCTGTTTTTACCACCAAAGTGGATAACCTCACATTTATCCACATTATACTTCATCTGCCATGCATTTGCCCACTCACCTAACCTATCCAAGTCACTCTGCAGCCTCATAGCATCCTCCTCGCAGCTCACACTGCCACCCAACTTAGTTTCATCCGCAATTTGGAGAAACATATTTCAGTGCCAGAAAATGTGTGCAAGTGTCTTCTGAAAAATAACCTATGATTGGATATCTAAAAAAACACACTTTTCATTGTTACCCATGTTTTAATGACCAATATGTACTACCATCTGTGACTGTGACAACCAAGTCCCTCAACCTTTGGGTTTGTATGTACAGCTTCACCCTAGTTTCATTAATAATGTTTTGAACAAAGATTTATAAAGACATTCTCCAAAACCACACATATCCATCTGAAATTCGTCTCCTGGAGAGCCAGGACACATTCCAACAGAATAATAACCTGAAATGCAAAGTTTGTAAAGGATATCCTAAAAAAATGTTTGCTGAAATGGTTTTTCTAGGCTTCCACCAAATAACATCTGTACCATTATTTAGAGATTTTCAAAAAATGTCCGGAGTCCAGTATTGCTCCAATATTGAAGTGTAGAGCTGCATCTTACAACAATTGGCACAGTCTTTGGTCTATTCTATTTCTGGATAGTTTATGACCAATCTCTCAGTGAAAGCATCTACAGCCAGTAGTGACCTATGACATTAGGAACACACTGAACTCCCCTTGAAAACTTTTTAATAAGTTAATTACATTTGATTGTCAACATATGATAGGCTGAACACATGCTAAACTAAGCAAGGTGCAGCATGTTGATGCTAGTACATTGAGCTAAATCACTGCCCAATATCTGTGACGTGCTGTAAACAGAAAGTACTGTCCAGCCACCAGCATGGATTTCTTTTTCAATATGCACATTGATGAATACAGCACTACACAAAAGTATAACGTACTCATAATTATACAAAAGAAAATAAACATATATATTGTTTTAATTATTTTAATAAATGATAAAACTCTGGATTTCCTTAAACAGTCAAAGTCTCGCCATTAACTGCAGGTTACTTATTATTTGAAGAAACCAATACAAAAATACTTTCACCAGGGAAATCAAATAGCAATAAATTACTTAAAATGTGAATTCCTAAATTGGGGTAGTGTGCCTGGATCCTACCACCTCAATCCCCACCCACCCTGTCAAATTACAAATATTGAAAAATACCCTTCCAGTTCTTTAGGGTTGAACTAACAGGATCTCCCTTCTCTGTGACCGGTACCACTGAGATAGATAAGAGCAGCAATGTTATTGTGGGAACACAATCACCTCCAAATCGCACACCATTCAAACTTTGAACATGTGTCACTGTTTCTTCATGGTCACTGGATCAATATCCTAGAATTCCATCACGAGAGCACCATTACCACAAGTGCAGCTGTCGTTCAAGGAGAAGACCCACCACCACCTCCTCAGGCAACTAGGAATGGGCAATAAATGCCAGCATTGCCCTTATGCTGAGAACAAGCAATCATTTGGAAGTTCAGGCACATTCCTGAGAACAACTTTAATTGAATGTTGAAAATGCCCGAATCTCTAATAATCTAATAATGCACATCCATCAGCTGACGTTTCATGGGGAGAGTGCAATGTCAAAAACTTACGCCTTCAGTGTTGTGGAAGCACTTTGGTCAATGTTTGCTGCTGAATTTTTAAAAAATTATAATGGAACAGGAATGCACTTTCCCCAGTTTCAAGAGCATCGGTTTGATAGTCTTTCTCCATTCCGACCCACCCCACAAAGACGTACCACAGACTGGCTAAGCTAAAGTCTCATGTACTACGAGAAGAAATTTTGAGAAAGCATTCTGCACATAGCCTTTAATTGCCACTACAAAACAATTTGCGGTCAGCAGCGAAGCAAAGGTGTTTGCCGCTGGCCCCGAAGAAAGTTGTAAAGTTTCTTAAAAATTTTAATTATTATCATAATTGTAAAAATGTGACACTCCACAAAATTAAAATGAGGTTTTCAGGGCCATAACATTTGTTTAGCAGTCAATACACTGTTAAACCCCCAGTGCCACCTAATCCAACAATGCCCAACATTTAATAGAGTATTTAACAGCAATATTCCTGCGAAAAAGCCCAAGTGTTCATCAGTTTCACTGATTTGACTGATTACACTGATTGCCGTCTACGGTGGGTGGGGGGCTGGGGGGGAGGGGGGAAGGGGGGCACAGCGCAGCCAGTGTTGGAGCAGTGAATGACTGACGGCAATTTCAGGATTTCCACGTTTAGATACAGTTAGTTCGCCGTTATTACCCACTGCAAATTCCGGGCCATAGCTATATTATAAAGCAACTGAACAGAATCATAATGCAAGCCCTCCGCTTTGTGCTGTAGGAAAGTAACAGCCAAATATCAAGTACTGTTCAATATTAAAACTCCTCAGAAGATCACCCTATAAAAAGAGCCTTCTTGTCCATTTCAGTGTTTCTATTAAAGATGAATCAATAGTTGTCATTTCTTTAATTGTGCCTAGAAATTCCACATCAATGCATAGAGGTTTCAGTTTATAAAACTGTCAAATCTACCAACCTGACAAATGGATCGTACAGCTGTCCAGTGATTATTATGAAAACATACAGCTTAACATAACATTAAAGCAAAATGAAAAGAAATTGATATAAATCTCAAATAAAGGCAAAAATGTTGGAAAAACAAAGCATATTAGCCAGCATATGTAAAGAGAAAAGATCATACACTGCCTTTTATTTTTTAAAGTACTGACTGACCTATTATATATTTGCTGCATTTTCTGATTTTAATCCCTCAACATAACCAACACTACTTTTGCTTGGTTCCCAGAATAAAGGGAATTTTTTTTTACTGCTTTAAAGTTCCTGCAGTTTGCTATTTCAAGCTTTCACACAGTAAAGTAGAAGTGCATCAATCATGCCAAATAGAGCATTTTGCACCTCACTAAGTCTGCTGTTCAGAGCTCATTTGTCCATTGCAATTGATGCTGTTTATCGCTATTCATATGCAATAGATTCCAAATCAGTACTATTCACTGACCCATCGCTGCACTCAATAGTAATGAACATCAGACCCTGCTCACTGCTATTCAACAGCATTGCAATTCTATTCAGCAGTTTGGTAGCTTTTTTGGTTATTTCATATTTTGCTATAGCCTCATTCAACTTCATAACAATATTTCACAGTATTCTAAACTAAAATGTGAAGAGAAAAAGATTAGTGAAGACAAACGTAGGTCCCTTGCAGTCAGATTCAGGTGAATTTATAATGGGGAACAAAGAAATGGCAGACCAATTGAATAACTACTTTAGTTCTGTCTTCACTAAGGAAGGCACAAATAACCTTCCGGAAATACTAGGGGACCGAGGGTCTAGTGAGAAGGAGGAACTGTAGGAAATCCTTATTAGGCGGGAAATTGTGTTAGGGGAAATTGATGGGATTGAAGGCCGATAAATCCCCGGGGCCTGATAGTCTGCATTCCAGAGTACTTAAGGAAGTGGCCCTAGAAATAGTGGATGCATCGGTGAGCATTTTCCAACAGTCTATCGACTCTGGATCAGTTCCTATGAACTGGAGGGTAGCTAATGTAACACCATTTTTTAAACAAGGAGGGAAAGAGATAACGGGGAATTGTAGACCGGTTAGCCTGGCACAGTAGTGGGGAAAATGTTGGAATCAATTATTAAAGATGAAATAGCAGTGCATTGACAGGATTGGTCCAAGTCAGCATGGATTTATGAAAGGGAAATCCTGCTTGACAAATCTTCTAGAATTTTTTGAGGATGTAACGAGTAGAGTGAACAAGGGAGAACCAGTGGATGTGGTGTATTTGGACTTTCAAAAGACTTTTGACAAGGTCCCACACAAGAGATTGGTATGCAAAATTAAAGCACATGGTATTGGGGGTAATGTACTGACCAGTGGATAGAGAACTGATTAGCAGACAGGAAGAGAAATAGAGAGTCGGGATAAACGGGTCCTTTTCAGAATGGCAGGCAGTGACTGTGGGGTGCCACAGGGTTCAGTGCTGGGCCCCCAGCTATTTACAATACACATTAATGATTTAGATGAAGGAATTGTGTGTAATATCTCCAAGTTTGCAGATGACACTAAGCCGGGTGGCGGTGTGAGCTGTGAGGAGGACGCTAAGAAGCTGCAGGGTGACTTGGACAGGTTAAGTGAGTGGGCAAATGCATGGCAGATGCAGTATAATGTGGACAACTGTGAGATTATCCACTTTGGTGGCAAAAACATGAAGGCAGATTATTATCTGAATGGTGGCAGATTGGGAAAAGGGAACGTGCAACGAGACCTGAGTGTCATGGTGCACCAGTCATTGAAGGTTGGCATACAGGTACAGCAGGTAGTGAAGAAGACAAATAAATGGTATGTTGGCCTTCATAGGTAGGGGATTTGAGTATAGGAGCAGGGAGGTCTTACTGCAGTTGTACAGGGCCTTAATGAGGCCTCACCTGGAATATTGTGTTCAGTTTTGGTCTCCTAATCTGAGGAAGGACGTTCTTGCTATTGAGGGTGTGCAGCGAAGGTTCACCAGACTGATTCCCGGGATGGCAGGACTGACATATGAGGAGAGACTGGATCGACTGGGCCTTTATTCACTGGAGTTTAGAAGGTTGAGAGGGGATCTCATAGAAACATATAAAATTCTGACGAGACTGGACAGGTTAGTTGCAGGAAGAATGTTCCCGATGTTGGGGAAGTCCAGAACCAGGGGACACAGTCTAAGGATAAGGGGTAAGCGATGTAGGACTGAGATGAGGAGAAATTTCTTCACTCAGAGAGTTGTTAACCTGTGGAATTCTCTACCACAGAGAGTTGTTGATGCCAGTTCATTGGATATATTCAAGAGGGAGTTAGATACGGCCCTTACGGACAAAAAGGATCAAGGGGTATGGAGAGAAAGCAAGAAAGGGATACTGAGGTGAATGATCAGCCATGAACTCATTGAATGGTGGTGCAGGCTCGAAGGGCTGAATGGCCTACTCCTGCACCTATTTTCTATGTCTCTATATAAAAGGCTATCACTCTACTACTAACAACAGTGGCTATATAATCCAAGACAAAAAGAAAAATGCTAGAAATACCCAGCAGTTCAATTAGTATCTGTAAAGAGAAAGGAGGTGTTACTGACATTCCAGGTGTGTAGCCTTCACCAGAATGCTTTCAACAAACTATAGAACTCATACCAGTAATACTCAAACAACCCAACTTTATACTGGGCAAACACTTGGGAAGCGAATACTGATGTACCACAACCCAGTTCTGAGCTGAAGCTGACTGACAGCAAAAGTTAAGTCATCTTCGGCAGTGGTCTAGTTTTAGTTCTTAGTTACAAATGATAAGATGCATGAAATGATTTTCAGCCTCCTGTATGAAAGTACATACATTTCTTCCCTCAATACAAGACTGTTTTACTTTGTCTCTCAGGAATAGGTTTGTATCAAGAGACAGCTGTCTAAATGTAATAGTACAGCTTATTAATAATCAGGAAACACTTTTCAAAATTCCTTGAGGCGCAGATGGAACTCTTAATTTGCTTTTCAGAGCATAAAATGCATATTTATGAGTGTAACTTCAGAATTCAACGATGCTAGATTGAGGCATTTCAATAGCGATCAGTGTGAGCATAATGGAAAGATCATTACGAATGCACAAAGCTGGATTAAGAACTTTTGGGACCCTTGGCAGATGGCAGCCCCCTCTCCCCTCCAGGAGATTGGGATCCATTAAATCACAAACATGAAGTAAAATAAGGGGACGGTAGCATAGTGGTTCAGTTACGGGACTAGTAATCCAGAGGCCTGGACTAATGATCCTGAAACATGAGTTCAAATCCCACCACGGCAGCCACCATGACAACTGGGGTATTTAAATTCAGTTAATTAAATAAATCTGGAATAAAAAGCTAGTGTCAGTAATGGTGACCATGAAACTACCGGATTGTCGTAAAAACCCATTTGGTTTACTAATGTCCTTTGGTGAAGGAAATCTGCCATCCTTACATGATCTGGCCTATATGTGACTCCAGACCCATAGCAATGTGGTTGACTCTTAACTGCCCTCTGAAATGGCTTGGCAAGCCACTCAGTTGTAACAAACTGCTATAAGAAGCAATAATAAGAATAAATCCAGACGGACCACCCGGCTTCGACCTCGGCACCAGGTTCGGACACGATAACGGCACACTCAGCCCAGTCGACCCTGCAAAGTTCTTCTCACTAACATCTGGGGATTGTGCCAAAATTGGGACAGCTGTCCCACAGACTAGCCTGACATAGGGCTAGATTTTACACGTTTGCGCAGATCACCCAAAAATGGGTGGTATTTCTGGCGTGGGCGGTAAAAATGGGTTTTCAGATCACCGGCTTGTCGCCCTAGTCTCCATTTTTTAAATTGGGCGTTGCCGCGAGCAATATGAAATGGGCGGTAGTATTAAATCTCTCTGACCTTCTGCCGTAAAGTGTCGCCGTCCTTAGCAACAGCATGGCAACACTCGATTCCCGCGATTTGGGAGGTCAAAGGTCATCATGACATGCGCAGAAGAGGAGATAGAGAGGGAGGGAGCTGAGAGGGACTGAAGGCGTGCGTGGTTGTAATGTGGCTGTTTTGGGAGGAAGGAGGGAGAGTTTAGAGGTTTAGAGCAAATAGGGAAACAAAAATTAGCTGTTACCAGCCAGATATTTGCCCGACTTTGGCCTATAATGGAGGGAGAGCAGGAGGCATCACAGCACGCTGTGGAGACTGACGCTGGCGAGAGCAATGAGCTGGGAGAGGAGCACATTGGGGGGCGCAAAAGAGCGAGGAGGTTCTTGGACGAGGCAAATGCCTCCCTCCTCACCAGGAGGTCGAGTCACGCTGGGGTGATTTGACCCAGGGAAGACGTGGGAAGCCCATCCCAAAGGCCTACCGGAAGATATGGGCCGAGATAGCAGAGTTGGTCTCGTCGGCAACCAACGAGGTGCGTGAGGGCAACCAATGCCGCAAACAATGGAACAACCTTGTGGGATCCGCAAGAGTAAGTATTACATTGATTTACATGTACTTATGTATTTATATAATTTAATTTCTAACAGTCATGAGTGACTATCAGCAGATGTGAGGTCTTCCACTTTTACCGGGAATGTTGTACTCAAAGCTGCACGTCTTTAGGTAAAGAATGATAATTATCATAATAATCATGATTACATCTGTCGGTTATGTGTTGTATCAAACTCTGTGACTGTACCTAGCAATGATATCACACAATGATCTCATACCATGTTGTCCTGTCAACTATCGACGATGAGGTCCGTGCAGAGGCAAATGGGTGACGAGGCCACCAGTCATCAGCGACATCACTGACATGGAGGAGCGGGTGCTCACACTCGTGGGGAAGCACCCCTAGGATGGCCACCCAAGCATCTGCAGACCCTGAAGTGATGCGATGTGAGTAAAGTTTACACCATTGAGTGATGTAAAGTCAATAGATGCCACACCCACTCATATCCGAACAATCATATATGATAGATGATTTATAAAATTGTCCTATAAATAATGCTGGCCTGATGAAAATCATTGCAATGCAGAATGTGTTGATGGTCATGAAATGTGATGTGTGTGATGATTTTGATTCAGTGGTGCTTTTGTCGTGCATATGCTGTGTGTAGCGCTGGACTCAGCTTGTGACCCTAGCACCCCCTTCTCCTCTCATAACCTCATTTGTGTTTTGTAGCTCAGCCAGCAGCGTGGCTCCAGGCAAGACCACAGAGACCAGAAGGTGGGGGCGCGGGGCCGGACTCACCGGACAAGCCTATACCTGGTGCTGAGGAGCTCCGATTCTCGCCCGTCAATCCACTGGGTCTGTTCTCTATGGATGAGAGTGCGGACTTCGAGGAACCTGCATCGCCATGCTCCAGAAGCCATTCCACCCCAAGGCCATCTAATGCTCCTCCGGCCATTCCTGCCTCCACTCTGGAGGTAATGGCCCCAAGCACCTCACCATAGGCCACCCCATTTGTCCCCAGGACGGCGCCAACCCCGCGGAGGTTTCGTGGACGCTGCAGGCCTGGTCCACAAGCACCACATGAGAGCGGAGAGATGGTACAGTTGTCCAGGAGGACTGTAGACATTGGTGACCAGATCCTCGATGCATTGGAGGGCATATCCCGACAGCTGGCCACCATGACTGAGTACACTCTGTGGATAGTGGAGGCTCTGGAGGCGATAGCCAGGAACACTGCTGGCACAGGCCTCCCAGTGGTCCCAGAGCGCGGCACTCCACCTCTAGGTTCCGCACCACCACTGCGATCGATAGACGAGAGGCAGGACCAAGATCCTGCCTCTGGATCAGAGAATGTTCCCCATCGGCACTCCTCGCTCCCGTACCTGTGCAACCAGCACCTCTGCCTTCATCCCCCCCAATGAGGCACCGCCTAAGGAGCTCCTCGGCCAGGCGGCATGGAGCGAATAGGAGAAGGGGTAGAGGTGGGTTGAGAAGGGGAGGGGGGAAGGAAAGTGAGGTGCATGTCTGCAGGTGATGGCTGTGTTATATCACCATCTGGGTGTATGCAATTTGTTGTAATGTATGGGGGGAGGGGGCCACCCTCCTGCTTGGCATTTGTATTCTGTGTTGCTGGACATGTTGACCATTTGGTCGAAAAAGTGGGGTGTGGGTAGGGGTGGGGTGTTTTTGGCTGTGATACTTATGATTTCAGACCAATGTTGGTATAAATTTTATTTATTCCACATAACCCTGTTGCGCATTGTCTCAGATAGCTGGACCGTTACACACTGGTGATTCCTTAACATGAAAGGGTTAAATAAAACTTAACTTCAATCAACGTAAGCTTTCACTGGCACCAAAATGATGGCCATCATTGATGTCTGAGCTGTACACACACCAGTGTGTCAGCGTTGCCAATCACATCAACGTTCTTTCAGGCAAATCGTTCAGATATTAGCTCCTCACGTAAGAGTTTTGCAGCTATGTAGCCACACGGGCCCTTTCCTGTGGTCTGGAGGGCGTTGTGGGCACGGTTGCATAGCCAGCCTGATGGTCTGGCCCTAGGTCAGCATTCAGCTCCTCGTCCTCCTCTTCCTCTCTCTCCTGAGGTGGACCATCAGTCCCTTCTGGCAATTCTTGTCCCCTCCTGATAGCCAGGTTGTGCAGTATGGAGCACACGACCATGAAATTAGCTACTTGCTCAGGGTTGTATTGTAACTCCCCTCCTGACTGGTCCAGGCGTCTGAAGTGTTGCTTAAGCACAGTTATTGTTTTCTGGACCACATTGAATGTGTCTCCGTGGCTCTGGTTGTATCGCTTATCGGCCTCGGTGTGGGTATCTCGCAGGTGGGGTCATCAGCCAGATGGCTAGGCCATATCGGTTGTCACCAAGCATCCAGCATTGTCCTTGTGGCTGACTCTTAAACATATCAAGACAGCACTCTCACACAGGATGTGAGCCTCATCAAAGCTGCCCAGACATTTGGCATTCACTGCCAGTATGATCTGGTTGTGGTCGACAATTAGTTGGACCTTCAGGGAGTGAAATTCTTTTCTGTTACGAAAAAGCTCTGGGAAGGTGCCCGCATGGTGATGTGAGTGCACTGTACTGCTCCCTGCATCTGGGGAACTTAGCAATGCAGTAGAATGCTCCAGCCCTGTCAGTCTGAGCCTTCATGGTCATGGGGAAGCTGATAAAGTCCATCCTTCGTGCGTACAGGCCTCCGTGACCTGGCTAATGCAGCGATGGGTAGCATGGTGAGACATAGGGGAAATCTCGATCACGGAGGCCCAAAAGGAACCGGACGCGTAGAAAGACAGTGCTGCGGTGACCTTGACCTCGACCAACACTGATGTCCTGATGGCAGGTTGCATATGTGGTCTGATGAGCTCACATATTTCATTGATCACCACCTTGTGGAAGCACAGTCTCCGAAGGCGGGTGTGCTCGGACATGTCGAAGTAAAACGAGGTAAGACCTCTTTTCCCTGTAAGTGCGGGGTGTGTATGGTCTGGACCTCCTCCTCATTCTGGCATGTCTTAAATTGAGCACATAATGATGTGCATCAGACATTGAGCCATTTGCACTCTGCAGCATCTGCGTATTAATCGATGCAAGGTGAGAAATGGCTGGCCCCATTGCGATGAAAGTATAATAGCGATTGATCAGAAGCAATAATTTCCTCACTAAAAAACATCTAGAGTAAACCCCCAATCATCCAGAGTCTGAAAATATGTCTGTTCAGATGGTCACTTCACCTGAGAAGAACTCCAGAGTCAATCCAAACTCCCCCGAAGTTGAAGCAGTCTTTTCAATGAAGCGACCTGCAATTTTAAAAATGGCGCCCACTCCGCTGTGATTCATTCAGAGCAGTTCCACTTTTTCTGAGCAGTGTTTTGGGCGAGCAATATTGTGGGCGAGATGTGTGCAAGGTGGTGAAAGTGATGCTGGAGGATCTCTTGGGCGTTAGTTTCAGCAAATGTGATCTTTACGACAAAAAAAAGTGGGCGGTCGGTCTTCTTGAATCTCGGCGTTAATTACACGCGGAAAGTAATGCTGGGCGATATTATGGGTGTTGGTTTTGTCAATTCTGATGATTCCGCCCCAAAAAAGTGGGCGGGCGGTATTATTTTTTCCCGGCGTTACGCACATGGGGCAAGAAATGCTCGGCAATAAGTGTCCGAAAAATGGCTGTCAGTTTCCATTTTGTGGCTAAATGAGCGATATCTGGGCATTATACGTCATTTCAGCAGTAAAAGAGACATTAAGTGGCCATTATGCATGCGAAAGAAGTGTAAAATCTAGCCCAGTCATGCTCACAGAATCATACCTTTCCGCTAATGTCCCAGACTCCTCCATCACCATCCTGTCCCACCACCAGGACAGACCCACCGAGGTGGTGGTACAATGGATTATAGTCGGGAGGGAGTGGCCCTGGAAGTCCTCAACATTGACTCCGGACCCCATAAAGTCTCATGGCTTCAGGTCAAGCATGGGCAAGGAAACCTCCTGCTGATTTCCACCTACCGCCCTCCCTCAGCTGATGAATCAGTTGAAGACCACTTGGAAGAAGCACCGAGAGTAGGAAGGTCACAGAATTTACTCTGGGTGGGGGACTTCAACATCCATCACCAAGAGTGGCTCGGTAGCACCACTACTGACCAAGTTGGCCGAGTCCTGTAGGATATAGCAGCCAGACTGGGACTGCAGTAGGTGGTGAGAGAACCAACACGAGGGCAAAACCTACTTGACCTCGTCCTCACCAATCTACCTGTCGCAGATGCATCTGTCCATGACAGCATTGGTAGCAGTGACCACTGCACAGTTATTGTGCAGATGAACACACTATAGACACTCTCCATCGTGTTGTGTGGCACTACCACTGTGCTAAATGGGATAGATTCAGAACAGATCTAGCAGCTCAAAACAGATGCATCCTTTAGGGAATTGTATTCCACCACAATCTGTAACCTCATGGCCTGGCATATCCCTCACTCTACCATAATCATCAAGCCAGGGGACCAACCCTGGTTCAATAAAGAATGCAGAGAGCATGCCAGGAGCAGCACCAGGCAAACCTAAAAATGAGGTACCAACCTGGGGAAGCTACAACACAGGACTAAATGCATGCTAAGCCACAGAAGCAGCGTGCTATAAACAGAGCTAAGCGATCCCACAATCGATAGATCAGATCAAAACTCTGCAGTCCTGCCACCTCCAGTCATGAATGATGGTGGAATATTAAACTACTAACAGGAGGAGGAGGTTCCATGAATATCCCCCTCCTCAATGATGGCGGAGCCCAGCACGTGAGTGCAAAAGATAAGGCTGAAGAGTTTGCAACCATCTTTAGCCAGAAATGCTGAATGAATGATCCATCTCAGCCTCCTCCTGAGATCCAAACGATCACAAAAGCCAGTCTTCAGCCAATTCGATTCACAGAAAGGGCTGAGCACACTGGATATAGCAAAGGCTATGAGCCCCGACAACATCCCGGCTGTCGTGCTGAAGCCTTGTGCTCCAGAACTAGCCATGTCTCTAGCCAAGCTGTTCCAGTACAATGTGGAAAACTGCCCAGGTACATCCTGTTCACAAAAAGCAGGACAAGTGCAATCTGGCCAATTACTGCCCCAGCAGTCTACTCTCAATCATTAGCAAAGTGATGGAAGGTATCGTTGACAGTGCGATCAAGTGGCACTTACTCACCAATAACCTGCTCACCGATGCTTAGTTTGGGTTCTACCAGAACCACTCATCTCCAGACCTCATTAGAGCCTTAGTCCAAACATGGACTAAAGAGCTGAATTCGAGAGGTGAGGTGAGAGTGATTGCCCTTGACATCAAGGCAGTATTTGACCGAGTGGGGCATCAAGGAGCTCTAGTAAAATTGGAGTCAATGGGAATTAGGGGGAAAATTCTCCACTTGATGCATGCAGCAAGACCTGGACAACATTCAGGCTTGAGCTGATATGACATGTAACATTCGTACCACAGAGTGTCAGGCAATGACCATCTCCAACAAGTGAGAGTCTAACAACCTCCCGTTGATATTCAACAGCATCACCATTGCCGAATCCCCCACTATTAACATCCTGGGGGGGCACCATTGACCAGAAACGCAACTGGACCAGCCACATAAATACTATGGCAACAGAAGCAAGTCAGAGGCTGGGTATTGTGCGGTGAGTGTCTCACCTCCTGACTCCCCAAAGGCTTTCCATCGCCTACAAGGCACAAGTCAGGAGTGTGATGGAATACTCTCCACTTTATGGATGAGTGCAGCTCCAACAACACTCAAGAAGCTCGACACCATCCAGGACAAAGCAGCCCGCTTGATTGGCACCCCATCGACCACCTTCAACATTCATTCCCTCCACCACCGACAGCAGGGTGTACCATCTACAAGATTCACTGCAGCAACTCGTCAAGGCTTCTTTGACTGCACCTCCCAAACTCATGACCTCTACCACCTAGAAGGTCAAGGGCGGCAGGCGCATGGGAACACCATCACCTGCAAGTTCCCCTCCAAGTTACACATCATCCTGACTTGGAAGTATATCACCATTCCTTCATCGTCGCTGGGTCAAAATCCTGGAATTCCCTCCCTAACAGCACTGTGGGAGCACCTTCACCACACGGACTGCAGCGGTTCAACGTGATGGCTCACCACCACCTTCTCAAGAGCAATTAGGAATGGGTAATAAAAGCTATGCAAATACCAGCAATGCCCATATCCCGGAACGAGCAACAAAAAGTATATATTTTTTTTAATGTATGAAGATGTAGAATGTTTACACACTATGAATAACAAAGCAAATCATATCACAATATATTATGCTTATATTAAATATATTTGCATGGGAGCCCCTGGCAGGAACCTCTTATTTGGCTGCAAACCCTGGCCACAGCCTCCGATAGGCCCATGCATTAATCTGCCCCTCCTAATGCCCAGATCATTTCAAAATGTAACGTCCTTCTAAGTAACCTGCTCATGACCATTTTGAAAAACATTTAAGGAGGTAAAAATTTTAATGGTAATACTGCATAATGCTTTTGAGCCTAACTATCGGGATGGGGGAGGAAAATGAGTATACTTGCTCAATTCTATGGAACCCTTCGCCATGCTAGGGGGCAAGAGGAAGAAGTCATTTTTATCCAAGTTCCAAATCGCAAAGTTTTCCCCCATTAACAGCAGAAATATATATTCAGTTCCTGCATCTACTTACATAATTACCATCTGTTTTAGGTAACTATGTTATCTATCCACCAACTGAGCATCTACAGCTTAAGCATGCTTAAAATAAAATGTTATGTAAGTATAAGTTTATCTTGTGATACATTTTTATTGTGTAAGTTGTGGGGGGCGGGGGGGGCAGAGGCTTTTAGAAGTGACTATTGTTATAATATGAAAAAAAGAGTCTGACTGGATACTGTGAACTCAAAGTAAAGTGTGACCGTAGTCTTTTATTGCAGGTCTCCAGAGTGTCTCTCCAGCCTGTAAGGCCTCCTTAAGTACCTGTGCTCCCAAGGAATTGTGGGATCCCTTGGGACTCCAGGGGATGAGCCCTCTGGTGGATGTACAAGGTATATACAAGTTTACATACATAACAACACTCCCCCCCCCCCCCCTATCCCCCACAAAGTCAAAAGTGTAACTATTTACAAGGTGAGTTGATCTGGGGTCTTTCTTTCCCTGGTTGATCGTCTCGGTGCAAATGCTGGTTTTGGTGAATCTTTTGTCGGGCCCTCGCTGGGCTGCAGTGTAGCTGGCCTTGCTGGGCTGCCTGGTGCGGTGAGTCCTGCTGGGCTGCTGCGGGTCATGGGTTCTGCTTCGTGGCCAACCGCGGTGTTGGTTCCCACTCGTGTGTATGTTGGGGGGTCAAAGAAGGTAGGATCCAAAGTGGGTTGCTCAGCATAGTCCGTGAATCTGAATTTGATTTGGTCCAAGTGTTTCCGGTGAATGAGTCCATTTGAAAGTTTGACCCGAAACACCCTGCTCCCCTCTTTGGCCACAATAGTGCCAGGAAGCCACTTGGGACCTTATCCATAATTCAATACAAATACAGGATCATTGATTTCAATTTTGCGTGACACATTAGCGCTATCATGATATGTACTTTGAGAAAGCTGCCTGCTCTCTACCTGTTCATGTAGATCAGGGTGAACTAACGAGAGCCTTGTCTTAAGTGTCCTTTTCATGAGCAGTTCAGCAGGTGGAATCCCAGTGAGCGAGTGGGGTCTCGTGCGGTAGCTAAGCAGAACTCGGGATAGGCGAGTCTGCAGTGAGCCTTCAGTTACCCTCTTCAAGCCCTGCTTGATAGTTTGCACTGCTCGCTCTGCCTGACCATTGGATGCTGGTTTGAACGGGGCAGATGTAACATGTTTGATCCCGTTACGGGTCATGAAATCTTTGAACTCGGCCCGTTGTCACTCACAAGGACATCAGGTAGTCTGTGCGTGGCAACCATGGCCCGCAGGCTTTCAGTGGTGGCAGTGGACGTGCTTGCTGACAGTATCTCACATTCAATCCATTTGGAGTATGCATCTACAACCACAAGGAACATTTTACCCAAAAACGGGCCTGCATAGTCAACAGGGACTCTGGACCACGGTTTGGAGGGCCAAGACCATAAACTTAGTGGCGCCTCCCTGGGTGCATTGCTTAACTGCGAGCATGTGTTACATCTGTGCACGCAGGACTCTAAGTCCGCATCGATACCGGGCCACCACACGTGGGATCTGGCTATCACTTTCATCATTACGATGCCAGGGTGGGTACTGTGGAGGTCACTGATGAAAGTGTCTCTGCCCTTCTTGGGGACCACTACCCGATTGCCCCACAGAAGGCAGTCTGCCTGTATAGACATTTCATCTTTGCGCCACTGGTACAGCATTATCTCTTCCTTCATTTCCACTGGGCCACTGGACCAGCTCCCGTGAAGCACACAATTTTTTACTAGGGACAGTAAGGGGTCCTGGCTCGCCCAGGTTCTAATCTGACGGGCTGTGATGGGTGATTGCTCACTCTCGAATGCTTCCATGACCATGACTAAATCTGCGGCTGCGCCATTTCCACCCCCGTGGTGGGCAATGGCAGCCTACTGAGAGCATCGGCACAGTTATCTGTGCCTGGCCTGTGGCGGATGGCATAGTTGTATGCGGACAACATGAGCGCCCATCTCTGGATGCGGACCATGCATTCGTATTTATCCCCTTACTCTCGGAAAAGAGGGATATTAGTGGCTTATGGTCCATTTCCAATTCAAATTTTAGCCCAAACAGATATTGATACATTTTCTTTACCCCATAGACACACGCTAACGCTTCTTTTTCAATCATGCTGAAGGCTCTCTCAGCCTTAGACAGACTTCTGGATGCATAAGCAATGGTTACAATTTCCCAGATTCATTAGCTTGTTGCAATACACACTCGACGCCATATGACGACGCATGACATGCTAGTACCAAACGCTTACATGGATCATACAACACAAGCAATTTGTTTAAGCATAACAATTTTCTAGCTTTTACAAAGGCATTTTCTTGGCTTTTGCCTCATACCCATTCATCTCCTTTACGCAGTAAGGCGTGCAGTGGTTCTAATAGTGTGTTGAGACCCGGTAAGAAGTTACCAAAGTAGTTCAGGAGTACGAGAAACGACCGCAGCTCCAACACGTTCTGTGGCCTCGATGCGTTCTCAATTGCCTCCGTCTTCGAATCGGTGGGCCTGATGCCGTCCGCTGCGATTCTTCTCCCCAGGATCTCCACTTCAGGCACCAGGAAAACGCACTTGGAGCGTTTCAACCTGAGTCCCACGGTTGAGTCGACTAAGAACCTCCTCCAGGTTCTGCAGATGCTCGACTGTGTCCCGACCTGTAAGCAAGATGTCGTCCTGGAAGACCACCGTGCGCGGGACTGACTTCAGTAAGCTTTTCTCTGGAATATCGCCGCGGTTGATCGAATCCCAAATGGGCATCTGTTGTAAATGAAGAAACCTTTGTGCATGTTGATGCAGGTGAGGCCCTTCGATGATTCCTCCAGCTCCTGCATCATGTAGGCCGAGGTCAAGTCCAGCTTTGTGAACGTCTTTCCTTCCGCCAGCGTAGCAAAAAGGTCATCAGCCTTTGGTAGTGGGTATTGATCCTGCAGGGAGAAACGATTGATAGTTAATTTGTAATTGCCACAGATTCTGACGATGCCGTCTTCCTTGAAGACTGCAATAATCGGACTGGCCCACTCATTGAATTCGATCAGTGAAATTATGCCCTCTTGTTGCAGCCGGTCTAGCTCGATCTCTACCCTCTCATCATGTATGGTACTGCTCTCGCCTTGTCGCACCCCCGGAATTAGGTGGATCTGCACTTTTGCTCCTTGGAACTTCCCAATGCCTGGTTCGAACAGCAAAGGGAACTTGTTTAAGACCTGGGCACACGAAGTGTCATCAACGGATGTCATTCCAGTTCCAGCGTATCTTTCCCAGCCAGCTCCTGCCGAGCAGCGTGGCACCATCGCCTGGTACCACCCAGAGTGGTAGCTTGTGCACCGCTCCATCGTAGGAGACCTTTACAGTAGCACTGCCGATTACGGGAATCAGTTCTTTCGTGCAAGTTCTCAGTTTCACGTGAATGGGAGTCAAACTGGCCTTGAGGCTTTGCTGTACCATCATTTTTCGAAAGTCTTTTTGCTCATAATGGACTGGCTCGTGCCCATGTCCAGCTCCATTGACACCGGGAGTCCATTTAGTTCAACCTTCAGCATTATTGGGGGACACTTTGTGGTAAATGTGTGCACCCCATATACCTCTGCCTCCTCGGTCTGAGGCTCTGGTTCGTCGTGATCCGCCGTGGGTCTGTCCTCCTCTGCAACATGGTGGTTTGCAGGATTACAGGGTTTGCAGCTCACCCGCACATACGTTGGAGGTGTCCCATTGTTCCACAGCCCTTGCAAACGTACCCTTTTAAGCGGTATGAATGGAAATGATGATCACCCCCGCAGCGCCAACAAGGTGTTAATGGCCTAGCATTCATCACCCTTGATGGTGGACTCAGACATCTGCGGTTGTGCAGCTGCAGGCAAGTGGGGTCTTCCCTGTACGTTGCGATTTGAAAACAACATCACTTTGTTCACAGTACTTGTAGCAGCACTCGTGTGCTGAGAGATTTGCTTAGTATTGTCACTGGTGGCAATGAACGCCTGGACTATCGCTATGGCCTTACTCAAGTTTGGGATCTCTACAGTCAAAAGTTTGCAAAGTATCACTTCAGGGCCAATGCCAAGTACGAAAAAGTCTCTGAGCATGTGCTCCAAATGTCCTTCAAATTCGCAATGTCCTGCCAGGCGTCTTAGCTCGGCGACATAACTCGCCACTTCCTGGCCTTCAGACCTTTTGTAGGTGTAGAACCAGTACCTCGCCATCAGAACGTTTTCCTTCGGGTTCAGATGCTCCTGGACCACTGTGCACAAATCACCGTATGATTTCTCTGTGGGTTTTGCTGGAGTAAGCAGATTTTTCATGAGGCCATACGTTGGTGCCCCGCAGACGGTGAGGAGAATCGCCCTTCGTTTAGCAACGTTCGCTTCTCTTTCCAGCTGGTTGGCCACGAAGTATTGGTCGAATCTCTCTAAGAAGGCTTCCCAATCATCTACTCCCGAGAATTTCTTCAGGATGCCCACTGTTCTCTGCATTGTTGGGTTCGTCATCTGTATCTCGTCGCCAGTTGTTATATACGAATAAAGATTCTGACTGGATACTGTGAGTTCAAAGTAAAGTGTGACCGTAGTCTTTTATTGCAGGTCTCCAGAGTGTCTCTCCATCCTGTGAGGCCTCCTTAAATATCTGTGCTCCCAAGCGATTGTGGGATCCCTTGGGACTCCAGGGGATGAGCCCTCTGGTGGCTGTACAAGGCATATACAAGTTTACATTCATAACAACTATCATATACATTAATGATTTAGACGAAGGAATTGAATGTAATATCTCCAAGTTTGCAGATGACACTAAGCTGGGTGGCAGTATGAGTTGTGAGGAGGATGCTAAGAGGCTGCAGGGTGACTTGGACAGGTTAGGTGAGTGGGCAAAGACATGGCAGATGCGGTATAATGTAGATAAATGTGAGGTTATTCACTTTGGTGGTAAAAACAGGAAGGCAGATTATTATCTGAATGGTGACAGATTAGTAAAACGGGAGTTGCAACGAGACTTGGGTGTCATGGTACATCAGTCATTGAAAGTTGGCAGACAGGTACAGCAGGCGGTGAAGAAGGCAAATTGCATGTTGGCCTTCATAGCGAGAGGACAGGGCCTTCGTGAGGCCACACCTTGAATATTGTGTGCAGTTTTGGTCTCCTAATCTGAGGAAGGACATTCTTGCTATTGAGGGAGTGCAGCGAAGGTTCACCAGACTGATTCCCGGGATGGCAGGACTGACATATGAAGAAAGACTGGAGCGACTAGGCTTATATTCACTGGAATTTAGAAGAATGAGAGGGGATCTCATAGAAACATATAAAATTCTGATGGGATTGGACAGGTTGGATGCAGGCAGAATGTTCCCGATGTTGGGTAAGTCCAGAACCAGGGGTCACAGTCTAAGGATAAGGGATAAGCCATTTAGGACCGAGATGAGGAGAAACTTCTTCACTCAGTGAGTTGTGAGCATGTGGAATTCTCTACCACAGAATGTTGTTGAGGCCAGTTCGTTGGATATATTCAAAAGGGAGTTACGGCTAAAGGGATCAAGGGGTATGGAGAAAAAGCAGGAATGGGGCACTGAATTGCATGATCAGCAATGATTATATTGAATGGTGGTGCAGGCTCGAAGTGCCGAATGGCCTACTCCTGCACCTGTTTTCTATGTTTTTATGTTTCTGTATGATTATGGTGACCATAATGCACATTAACAGGACTAAACCAAGAGGAATTTTTTTATTTTTTTTTATACACACAATGACATCAATATAGTATCTTAAGGCTCATTGCAGCTCAGTGTAGTATAGGTCCTGGGAAAATAATTCCTGACCACACTTTTTTGTGTTACTCTCTCATTTTTATTTAAGTGCTCTTACAGTCTCACATAGTTGCCATTGGAAGCCATTTGGCCACACCGTGACTAGATCCTATGCGTATGCATGTCCTGCTGCCATGACTCAATTTCAGATCATGATGCACACAGTGAGGCAGTTACATTTTCCCAATGTAATGGCAAGAGCCCGACCCAAGCTGACATTTCAGTGCAGTCTTGAGGGAGTGTTGCATTGTGGGAAAGCAGACTTTTGGAAGAGACATTACTCTAAAACCCTATCTGCCTGTGCAGCTGGATGTAAAAAAAATAGCACAACACTTTTTCAGTAGCGGAGCAGAGAATTGTCCTGATGTCCTGCCAACATTAATCCCTCAAACAACATCACCAAATGGACATTCACCTCATTGGTGTTTATCGATTCTTTGTGTGTGCAAATTGGCTGCAGAGATGCAGTGATCGTGACTATCTTTAAAAAAGGGGACAAGTCCGACTGCGGCAACTACACAAGAATCTCCCTGTTATCAGCCACTGGGAAAGTCGTCGCTAGAGTCCTCCTCAACTGTCTTCTCCCTGTGGCTGAGGAGCTCCTCCCGGAGTCGTAGTGCGGATATAAATTGGCCAGAAAAAGCAGCAAACCTGAGGACGGGGAGAAATTTAGAATTCAGCAGAGGAGGACAAAGGGTTTAATTAGGAGGGGGAAAATAGAGTATGAGAGGAAGCTTGCTGGGAACATAAAAACTGACTGCAAAATCTTCTATAGATATGTGAAGAGAAAAAGATTAGTGAAGATAAACGTAGATCCCTTGCAGTCAGAATCAGGTGAATTTATAATGGGGAACAAAGAAATGGCAGACCAGTTGAACAAATACTTTGGTTCTGTCTTCACGAAGGAAGACACAAATAACCTTTCGAAATACTAGGGGCCAAGGGTCTAGTGAGAAGGAGGAACTGAAGGAAATCCTTATTAGTCGGGAAATTGTGTTAGGAAAATTGATGGGATTGAAGGCCGATAAATCTCCAGGGCCTGATAGTCTGCATCCCAGAGTACTTAAGGAAGTGGCCCTAGAAATAGTGGATGCATTGGTGATCATTTTCCAACAGTCTATTGACTCTGGATCAGTTCCTATGATCAGTTCCTAGCTAATGTAACACTTTTTTTAAAAAGGAGGGAAAAAGAAAACGGGGAATTATAGATCAGTTAGCCCGACATCAGTATGGGGAAAATGTTGGAATCAATTATTAAAGATGAAATAGCAGCGCATTTGGAAACCAGTGACAGGATAGGTCCAAGTCAGCATGGATTTATGAAAGGGAAATCATGCTTGACAAATCTTCTAGAATTTTTTGCGGATTTAACTAGTAGAGTGGACAAGGGAGAACCAGTGGATGTGGATTATTTGGACTTTCAAAAGGCTTTTGACAACGTCCCACACAAAAGATTGGTGTGCAAAATTAAAATCAAAGTATTGGGGGTAATGTACTGATGTGGATAGAGAACTGGTTAGCAGACAGGAAGCAGAGAGTCAGGATAAACGGGTCCTTTTCAGAATGGCAGGCAGTGACTAGTGGGGTGCTGCAGGGCTCAGTGCTGGGACCCCAGCTATTTCCAATATCCGTCAATGATTTAGATAAAAGAACTGAGTGTAATATCTCCAAGTTTGCAGATGGCACAAAGTTGGGTGGCGGTGTGAGCTGTGAGGAGGATGCTAAGAGACTGCAGGGTGACTTGGACAGATTAGGTGAGTGGGCAAATGCATGGCCGATGCAGTATAATGTGGATAAATGTGAGGTTATCCACTTTAATGAAAAAAACACGAAGACAGAATATTATCTGAATAGTGGCAGATTAGGAAAAGGGGAGGGGCAACTAGACCTTGGTGTCATGGTACATCAGTCATTGAAAGGTGGCATGCAGGTACAGCAGGCGGTGAAGAAGGCAAATGGCATGTTGGCCTTCATAGGTAGAGGATTTGAGTATAGGAGCAGGGAGGTCTTACTGCAGTTGTACAGGGTCTCACCTGGAATATTGTGTTCAGTTTTGGCCTCCTAATCTGAGGAAGGATGTTCTAGCTATTGAGGGAGTGCAGCGAAGGTTCACCAGACTGATTCCCGGGCTGGCAGGACTGACATCTGAGGAGAGACTGGATCGATTGGGCCTGTATTCACTGGAGTTTAGAAGGATGAGAGGGGATCTCTTAGAAACATAGAAAATTCTGATGGGACTGAACAGGTTAGATGCAGGAAAAATTTTCCCGATGTTGGATAAGTCCAGAACCAGGGGACACAGTCTAAGGATAAAGGGTAAGTCATTTAGGACTGAGATGAGGAAAAACTTCTTCACTCAGAGAGTTGTTACCCTGTGGAATTCTCTACCACAGAGAGTTTTAATGTCAGTTAATTGGATATATTCAAGAGGGAGTTAGATATGGCCCTTATGGCTAAAGTGATCAAAGGGTATGGAGAGAAAGCAGGAAAGGGGTACTGAGGTGAATGATCAGCCATGATCTTATTGGATGGTGGTGCAGGCTCGAAGGGCCGAATGGTCTACTCCTGCATCTATTTTCCATGTTTCTATGTTTCTATGTTTGTCCTCTCCGGGGCACAATGGACATGATTTTTGCAGTGCCACAGCTACAGGAAAAATGCAGGGAACAGCGCCAGCCCTTATACATGGCCTTCTTCAACCTTACAAAGGCCTATGACACTGTCAACCGCGAGGGTCTATGGAGCGTCCTCCTCCGTTTCGGATGCCCCCAAAAGTTCGTCACCATCCTCTGCCTGCTCCACAATGACATGCAGATCGTGATCCTTACCAACGTATCCAATACAGACCCAATCCATGTCTGGACCGGGGCAAACAGGACTGCGTCATCGCCCCAACCCTCCTCTCAATCTTCCTCGCTGCCATGCTCCACCTCACAGTCAACAAGCTGCCCCCCCAGAGTGGAACTAAACTACAGAACCAGTGGGAACCTGTTCAACCTTCGCAGTCTCCAGGCCAGGTTCAAGACCACCCCAAACTGTCGTCGAACTACAGTACACGGACGATGCCTGCGTCTGTGCATATACAGAGGCTGAACTCCAGGACATAGTCAACGTATTTACTGACGCATACGAAAGCATGGGCCTGACGCTAAACATCCATAAGACAAAAGTCCTCCACCAGCCTGTCCTTGTCGCACAGCACTGCCTCCCAGTCATCAAGATGCATGGCGCGGCCCTGGACAACGTGGATCATTTTCCATACCTCGGGAGCCTCTTATCAACAAGAGCTTACATTGACGACGAGATCCAACACCGCTTCCAGTGCACCAGTGCAGCCTTCGGCCGCCTGAGGAAAAGAGTTTTTGAAGACCAGGCCCTCAAAACTGCCACCAAGCTCATGGTCTACAGGACTGTAGTAATACCCGCCCTCCTGTATGGCTCAGAGACATGGACCATGTACAGTAGACATCTCAAGTCGCTGGAGAAATATCACCAACGATAGCTCTGCAAAATCCTACAAATCCGCTGGGAGGACAGATGCACCAACATTAGCGTCCTCGACCAGGCCAACATCCCCAGCATTGAAGCACTGACCACACTTGATCAGCTCCGCTGGGCAGGCCACATCGCTCGCATGCCAGACACGAGACCCCCAAAGCAAGCGCTCTACTCAGAACTCCTTAACGGCAAATGACCCAAAGGTGGGCAGAGGAAACATTACAAAGACACCCTCAAAAGCCTTCCTGAAAAAGTGCAACAACCTCACTGACACGTGGGCGTCCCTGGCCAAAGACCGCCTTAAGTGGAGGAAGTGCATCCGGGAGGGCGCTGACCACCTCGAGTCTCATCGCCAAAAGCATGCAGAAATCAAGCGCAAGCAATGGAAAGAGCATGCAGCAAACCAGTCCCACCTACCCCTTCCCTCAACGACTGTCCCACCTGTGACAGGGACTGTGGTTCTCGTATTGGACTGTTCAGCCACCTAAGGACTCAGTTTAAGAGTGGAAGCAAGTCTTCCTCGATTCCAAGGGACTGCCTATGATGATGATGATGTTTATAGATTCTTTCTGTGTGCAAATTGGCTCCCGACAAAAACAACCATGTCTATACTTCAAAAGTAATTAAGGTGGAGCAGTGAGGCATTGATCCAATGGCAGCATTTTCTATTGGATTCAATGAGGTTGGGTCAGTTACTTTGTGGAGTGCCCTCAATGGCAGGATAACTGCGAGTCGGCACTCAGAAAATAACAGTGCAATAATAGTCTTTGTCTTTTACTGTTCAAAGCAACTGAAAACAACCTAACTTCAATTAGGTGATGCGAAATACACAAGCAGCCCTCATCTTGTAGATATATTTGGTGACAGAAAGGTTGGTGTCATTCTTCTGCTAGTTGGAATGTTTCAAAGCAACAAAGTGCCTCCTTCAGCATCAATAAAAACTAATCAACAATCAAGGACTCCGAAGACTTACCTGCCTACTATCAACTAAGTTGTAAGTTTCTAATGCTAAACAAGGTTATATATCCTGAGTCGCAATCCAACCAATGAGGTAAATAAAAATATTCTGTAAAATGTAAATTTGCCAGTACAGCCTCTGCTTTCATCAGGCGAGTTTCGCAAGATACATTATCTGGAAATCTGTAAGAAATAGATGATTATTTCATGCTGGAAGTATTTTAGTAGCACTTACATATATTTCACTGTGGTCAAAGCGCTTTTTGAGATTTTCTAAGAAAGTGTGTTCGGTGAGAGGTTCTAAAAGTACACTGTCCCCCACCCCTATCATGTTGTCCAGAAGGGATGTTTTCACCTCTGATTTCGCCATTTTCTCCCTAAAATAAAATAGAAAACAAGTTCAAACTTGACAGTTTATGCTTACATCCACGAAACAGCTGTTTTCTAACAATCTATGTTCCTCTGACATCATTAAAGACATTATTTTTTCAAACAAACCTGAATCAAGGGATATGGGGACAGGGAAAGTGGGGTTGAGGTAAAAGATCAGCCATGATCATACTGAATGGCGGACCAGTTTCAAGGGCTGTATGTCCTACTCCTGCTCCTTTTTCTTGTGTTTTTACGATCACCATGGCCAACAGCCCAGAGAGCCCCAAAGGAAATTGTCCTCAATATGGCTACTGTCATTGCAAGTCAGAAATTTTCCTTACCCCTTGAGGTAAAACAAAACAACTAATGTCTTCATATAATCATCCTTCCCTGCTTAATTTATAAAGGTATGTAGATGATGAAATTTTTGATTGGAATACAAATAGCCAATTTTTGGAGAAATAGTGATTCATTGCTTATCGAAGTGCGATCTCCACAGGTACAACATGTGCTGAATGAAGTTGCACTGTGTGTGAATAAAGCTGACAACATACAATATATGGATGCTGACCTCACTCGTCACTTAACCTAAATATTCTACTGCAGTGACAAGATCAAGATTTTATATCCAAATTAGCTTGCAAATTAATACTAAATAATAATCTACTCAGGTTCTGAAAATCTGATTGAGGCATGTCTTGAACAATCATTGTCACATGTTCTTAATGTCATATTGGGCATGGTTAAGATATTACATTATGACAGCCTTTACAATAACTACAAGCAATATAGGTGTAATAGAGTTATATGGCTCTAGAATTATAAACCTTGCAACCATTACAACACACCTCAAAAGCATCATACTTCAAAAAGGTGTCATACATCTATATGGTAAAAAAAATACAATTGGCTCAAAGAACCACTATGTTAAGTTAACCTTGCTGATTGGTTGAAATGTCCCATTGACTAAATATGAAGTAATTGCAATCAATCACTAGACAAGTAGGAAAGCTTCCAATTAGCAAGCATCCAAATTACTATTTTTTTGATCCAACAGCAACTACTGTACCACAAAACAAACCATTTGTATTGCTGAAATTACTTTTTTCACACAATTTCAGCTCCAAATTTCCTTCTTTATTGAAGTCAGTGAATTCAGCTAAAAATGGCCCATTTAATAATATAAAAACATCCATTGGCCGGAATCATCTCAGAGCTGCTCTCGCTCCACTGCCATAACTTTGCCAGAAGTACGGCAGAAACCCCAATTGCCTGTAAACAAGGCTTCCACCACACATCTGACAATGTTACATTGCACAGCAAGCTCCCACAAACAGCAATGTGATAACAACCTGATAATCTGTTTTAGTAATGTTGATCGAGGGATAAATATTGGCCAGGACACCGGGCATAACTCCCCTGCTCGGCCTCGGAATAGTGCCTTGGGATCTTTTACGTCCACCTGAGAGGACAGACGGGGCCTCGGTTTAACGTCTCATCCGAAAGACGGCACCTCTGACAGTGCAGAACTCTCTCACTCCAATGCTCATGAAAACCAGGCAGAAAATGTATAATTAATAATTGTGATGTACAACTGATGGAAAAAAGTATTTTAAAATGTTAATTTCACAATGTTTTATACCATTTAAGAAAGTAAATAAAATTCTGAACGAATGATGTTTGAGTTTTTTTCTGTTGTTGAAGGGGATTGATGATTTCATGATGGAATGGGTATCAGTCTCTGTTGATACTAAGTTCAGACTGTGGCCTGATCCATAGCAAATAACCAAATGTTCAAATGCTGGTAATTGGAGACATGACATTGGGCAAAAATATACCTTGGCGCAGTGCTACCCCAGTGATGCCTTCACTGAAGAACAAGAACTACAAACCCACCATGGAAAGCAAGAAAGAAAGAACACAAAAATGTAACGATCAAGTAACTAACAGAGGAAAAAAGAAAGATTTTGCAGAGGCTTCAGAGTACTTGCATAATGATAGATGGAGCAAAAAATATTTTACATTAAATAACTGAGAATAAAAAGGACATACAAAATCACTTTATCTTAAAGTATTGTACATAGTAGGTAAATAGTATTAGAAACATTACATCCAAGAGGATCTGTAGCTTTCTGTATCAATAGTGTAATATATTTATCTCATTAGTCATATGATATATTGTTTCAGTAAATTTTCTGTATTAAATGACGGACATTACAGGATTGTTCATGCTACAGCAGAAACCACACTCCCGGTCCTGATCGTCACATGAGCAACACTAGAGGAGATCTGCTGGTGCTTCTTAAAATCCACCCAACTTATCCCTGGGGCTGCACCAAATTATTTGAACAGATTGTTCTATTACTGAGACAATTTAAGAACAAGCCCAAAGTACGGTAGACACATGCCTCTAATTTGTTCATATTTCAATTGTCAATCAACATAAAGAAAGACTTGGATTTATATAGCGCTTTTCACGACTACCGGACGTCTCAAAGCGCTTTACAGCCAGTGGAGTACTTTTTTGGAGTGTAGTCACTGTTTTAATGTGGGAATTACCCAGATTATCATGTGAATTACCCAGATAATAAATTAACGCCATAAATACATTTCAACATTTAGCTAACTATCACAACAGCACCATGTATTCTGTAGTAGAGGACTGAAAGGATGAAAGGAATAAATCTTTAATACCTGAACTTGTAATTGTGCACAAGCTAGTTCAATGACAAGTCATTTTATTGCCACAGGTCTATTCATTTAATTTCCAGCCAAATGTAAAAATATAATTCTTCAAACATTAAGATGGCAAAAGTATTTCAATATTTTAAATACAAATTAATTCAGTAGTAGTGTCACCCTTAAGTTTCATTTTATCTCAAGTAATACTGACACTTTTGCACATTGTTGCAAAAACAATCCACACCCAGCTATGGGGAATGCGCTGAGCTCTGACATTTAAATGCAAAATTCATCGCATTCCACAGCAATGATGTGCCTGGTTAGTATGAAAACACCAAGCATGGACTGGGTTGCTCACACACTTATTTCTGTGAACTCTAGTCAGCAGCTTCCAACCTATGTTGGTGCAATTTTTATATTTTCAGACAAAGAACAATCTCAACCCCTTTGCTGAATATGTCCATTCTGTCCGCAAGTGTAATCTTAATCTTCCCATGGCTTGCCATAACAGCTCCCCTTCTATTTCCATTTTTATCTTTCGGCCTTTGGGCAGACCCATATTATGCCATCATCACTTCCAGTGGGAAAAACCAGAGTGACAAGCCGAACAAAGAACTGGCAGTGCAACTCCCAAAGAATTTCCCACCAAATTCCACCCAAGTGCCAGTGCAAGTAAAGCAGAAAATCTAGGCCATATCTCAACTTTCTCCAGGACATCTTACAACCATCTGGTCTGAACATTGACTTTAGCATTTCAGACTGTAGTGATATCTTCCTAGAGGTAAAGGGGTTCCATCAATACTGGAAGGGTGATGTGGAAATTGGTTGGCATTGAGGGTGTGGACTCTTGGTTAGAACACAATTCTAGCAGTGGGGTGGGTCGGCATTCATGGTGGTGACCCAACTTTTCTCTTTTTGGCTGCTGGCAAGTCTGCTTTGTGTTTCTCGCACTCTCTGTTTTACTTTAGATTTCTTGCATTGCAGGTTTTTTCTTTCATTTCACCAATTTTTCCTCCCGTTGCTTTTCATCATTTTATTTACTTATTTCACACCCATTTGTTCTTTTAATGTCACTGAGAAAATCTTCATACTCCCATCCACCAATTTTTACTTCTTTCCAGATTTTCAGAAAAACCTGTTTAGACATTGAATCCACTTCTTCTCTTCCTTTCCTTCCCCCCCCCCCCTTTTTGTTTCATTCAATTCCATTGAAGAACTCACTTACTGTCCAGTTTCCAGTTCTGATGAAGGGTCCACACCCAAAACATTAACTTATGATTTCCCTTTAGAGGTGCTGCATATTTCCAGTATTCTCTGTTTTCATTTCAACCCCTCTTCACTATTATATAATATTGGCTTTCTGTTTTTAAGCTAATGCACATAATTTCCAGGATGAAGGAATGTCAATACCATTCATAAGCCAGCTGTTAAAATGTGATAGCCAGCAACCATAAGACAATTTGCCAGTTCAATTTCACTTGTTGTGGTGAACAACGTTCCCTTTAATATTTGAGGGGGCGCAGGGCCTTTTTAAGGGGCTGTGCGCCCCATTCAAAATACCACGCACGCGCGTTTTTTCCCCATTTAAAAGCCGGTTAGCCGGCTGAGCGGGAGCACCAGAGCGTTGTACGGCCGCGCGGCTTAAAGGGAACATTGGTGGTGGACCACCTAGCCTCTCCTGGTTACAAGGCTGAGATTAGGAACACACCACATAAGCAATTGCAGAAAAAACTTTACTCTCCTATTCAGTAGCTTAGAATATTGAATAACTTACACACTGCAGCCTAGTATCTGCCTCTCTGTAGAAACAAGTGAACTAACCCACAGGAGTAAAAACATGTATAGCCAGATGATGGTTAAAGTGGAATATAACAAAAATTTAGAACATAAAAAAAATCAACCAGCCCAGCAAACCAGATCATGTACAATCTCTATCATGAGTTCCCTCCATTTAATGTTCTGAGAGAAAGTCCAACATAACTACTCTCCAATTCCCAAAACTAATCAAGCAAAACTGCAAAACATTCATACAGCTCCATTATTGAATCCTAGCTGGCTACCCTCCAAAGGCAACATTCTGCACCCCACTGAACCAAGTATCACAAGAACATTTGTGTCCCATATAATAACTGACCATTTCAAACTAAACTTATCTGATCTTTAATCCTGTCCTCAACCAGATGCTTAATCAGCATTTGTACAAGAAGTGAACCAACACAACTTGGAACTAAAAAGAGTTTTCTCTGGAGACACTGCAGTTTTAAATGATTACCTGCACAGGTTTTCTCCTATACTGGCAGGCGTTATGTTCCACTAATTACAGTTCAACAATCTGCAGAGCTTTCATGTTATCTTTGCATACAGTATGATTTTGCTAGAAGCCATTGGTTACATAGACAGAAGAACAGTACATATAACTTTTATACAGCAATACAGGATATGCCAACTATGCAAAATGCATTACACTGGCTCGGTAACATTTTACATGTAACATTAGACCACTTGCACTATACAGAAGTTAATATTTACACTCATCCATTAGACTGCAATAAGTACATCAAGTACATTTAGCAATAGGCCAATGACAGTTAAAAAAAAGTCACTGAATCCATTTCACTTACTATACCATGCTCCCATACATCAGAAGCATCCCGCAAAAAATATTTCCAATAAAAACTTGTTTATGGATACAAGGTACAGTAAGAATACCTGATCTCCATTGCACGGCTTCCCTAATCATTTTATTACAGAATAAAATGTATTTTTTGCTCCTTCGTAGTGATGTAATTTGGACTTTGCTGCATCACAACTGCCTATGTGTAGAATGCAAATGTATATTTAAGTTTCACCGAGAAAGCCACATCAGTATTGTTCAAAAGACCAGGTAGATGTACTATGTCATTTATAATTTTATTTTGGTCAGCTAGTTGTCTCACCATGAGGAAATCCAACCTTATGCTCAACAGTCTCCAAACAAAACCACTGTAAAGATCCACATTACTAGAGTTTCCATTTTCTGGCTATGTAATATGTGCTCTGTCTCTCGAGGGGCACATTTAACCGCTGTTGGAGTTAACCAGCTAACACTGTGCAGTCCATTGACTGTCATGATTATATGGAGTCAAATGGGAAGAATCTGAACAGCAACAGGTCTAGCCCTCATGGTTCCATCAAAGAGCCAAACTAACTGACCAATCGTCAATAGTGCCCTGCAGTACTAATGCCCAACTTGGGTATTTGATCAATAAATCTGCAACAGAGGATCAACTCAGTTTCAATCTCCCATTGCTAGTTAATGCCTTGGAGCCAACTTAACTGCAAAGAGACTCTGCTTACTTTCCCTCTATCCTGGGAGGATAGATACTAGTTTTTTAAAATTCTACATCAGAGATTACATAGTGAGACTGCCATTATAATCAGGTGACCATCCCTATTCAGCAGTAAATACCATACGCAAATTCCACTGAGAAAATAATAAAAGAATTCATGTGGTACATCTATACTGAGATAGTTTAACTATACAGGAAATGCACTAGACACTGATCAATGTTGATAAAATGCTTGTAATGCATGTTGATAAGAAATAAACATAGAACAAGATTAACTATGTCGCTCTTAAAAATTGAGAATAAGGATTAGGCATTTCCTTAACAATGGCTTTTCAAAGACATATTCGATCAAGTAAGCTTCATTGTCTTAATTTAAAGAACAGCAACATGGAAGGATGACTAAAAATATTCCAGGGCTCATAGGCTGATACATCTCATTAATGCTCCAATGTGCTATGTCACAAAAGTGGTAGGATATAGGTTTGTGCTCTCATGCCCCACATAATGAGCTCTGAATCTCAGAAATGACTTCAGGGAGAAGTGACAAATGGATGCCAGCTGTTTCTCCAGAGCCACTGGTGAATCACCCAGGCTATTGTTGCATACCTACCAACATCTAACAGCAAACTCATGGCGGATGTCTGGGAATAAGTTGCCTGAATCATTAAACAGTGCCTGGAAATGATTTACAAGAGAGAGGGAAAATTATTCATTAAAATTAACAGGAAGGAGTAACGGAGAGAATAAATCATTTTTAAACATTCAATATATCTAGCATTTCAAAAGATCTTGAAGTGTCGAGGACTGAAAGGCAATCCTGTAAAGAAGAGCCTGTGTCATGGTGTAGGGGTACAGGTAACTGATGGACAAAGGAACTGTGCCATGGAGAGATAGCATGCAGGGCCACACATCATCCTCCACAGGCTGAGGTCCTGATCTCAGCCATGCTGTTGTAGGAGGCATAGAGTTGAGCCCAGGCAATTCTCCATTGAGGAAGCAGTTCTGGGGGAGGTGGGACCAGTACAAACTGGACGGTCTGCACTTGGGCAGGACCGGAACCAATGTCCAAGGGGGAGTGTTTGTAGTGCTGTTGGGGAGGAGTTAACCTAATATGGCAGGGGGATGAGAACCTATGCAGGGAGACAGAGGGAAATAAAATGGAGGCAGAAGCAAAAGATAGAAAGGAGAACAATAAAAGTGAAGGGCAGAGAAATCCAAGGCAAAAAACAAAAAGGGCCACATTACAGCAAAATTCTAAAGGGACAAAGTGTGTTAAAAAGACAAGCCTGAAGGCTCCCTGCCTCAATGCGAGGAGTATTTGGAATAAGGTGGACGAATTAACTGCGCAGACAGCACTTAACGGATATGATGTAAATTACGGAGACATGGCTCCAGGGTGACCAAGGCTGGGAACTCAACATCCAGGGGTATTCAACATTTAGGAAGGATAGGCAGAGAGGAAAAGGAGGCGGGATGGCTTTGCTGGTTAAAGAGGAAATTAATGCAATAGTAAGCAGAGACATTAGCCTGGATGATGTGGAATCGGTATGGGTGGAGCTGCGGAATACCAAAGGGCAGAAAACGCTAGTGGGAGTTGTGTACAGACCACCAAACAGTAGTAGTGAGGTTGGGGACAGCATCGAACAAGAAATAAGGGATGTGTGCAATAAAGGTACAGCAGTTATCATGGGCGACTTTAATCTACATATTGATTGGGCAAACCAAACTGGTAGCAATGCGGTGGAGGAGGATTTCCTGGAGTGTATTAGAGATGGCTTTCGAGACCAATATGTCGAGGAACCAACTAGAGAGCTGGCCATCCTAGACAGGGTGATGTATAATGAGAAGGGGCTAATTAGCAATCTTGTTGTGCGAGGCCCCTTGGGGAAGAGTGACGATAATATGGTAGAATTCTTTATTAAGATGGAGAGTGACAGTTAATTTGGAAACTAGAGTACTGAACTTAAGGAAAGGTAACTTCGACGGTATGAGGCGTGAGTTGGCTAGAATAGACTGGCAAAGGATACTTAAAGGGTTGACGGTGGATAAGCAATGGCAAACATTTAAAGATCACATGGATAAACTTCAACAATTGTACATCCCTGTCTGGATTAAAAATAAAACAGGGAAGATGGCTCAACCGTGGCTAACAAAGGAAATTAAGGATAGTGTTAAAACCAAGGAAGAGGCATATAAATTGGCTAGAAAAAGTAACAAACCTGAGGACTGGGAGAAATTTAGAATTCAACAGAGGAGGACTAATGGTTTAATTAAGAGTGGAAAATAGAGTATGAGAGGAAGCTTGCAGGGAACATGAAAACTGACTGCAAAATCTTCTATAAATATGTGAAGAGAAAAAGATTAGTGAAGACAAATGTAGGTCCCTTGCAGTCAGATTCAGGTGAATTTATAATGGGGAACAAAGAAATGGCAGATCAATTGAACAAATACTTCGGTTCTGTCTTCACGAAGGAAGACACAAATAACCTTCCGAATGTACTAGGGGACAGTGGGTCTAGTGAGAAGGTGGAACTGAAGGATATCCTTATTAGGCGGGAAATTGTGTTGGGGAAATTGATGGGATTGAAGGCCGCCTGATCGTCTGCATCCCAGAGTACTTAAGGAAGTGGCCCTAGAAATAGTGGAAGCATTAGTGATCATTTTCCAACAGTCTATCAACTCTGGATCAGTTCCGATGGACTGGAGGGTAGCTAATGTAACACCACTTTTTAAAAAAGGAGGGAGAGAGAAAACGGGTAATTATAGACCGGTTAGCCTGACATCAGTAGTGGGGAAAATATTGGAATCAATCATTAAGAATGAAATAGCAGTGCATTTGTAAACCAGTGACAGGATCGGTCCAAGTCAGCATGGATTTATGAAAGGGAAATCATGCTTGACGAAGCTTCTGGAAATTTTTGAAGATGTAACTAGCAGAGTGGACAAGGGAGAACCAGTGGATGTGGTGTATTTGGACTTTCAAAAGGCTTTTGACAAGGTCCCACACAAGAGATCGGTGTGCAAAATCAACGCGCATGGTATTGTGGGTAATGTACTGACATGGATAGAGAACTGGTTGGCAGACAGGAAGCAGAGAGTTGGGATTAACGGGTCCTTTTCAGAATGGCAGGCAGTGATTAGCGGAGTGCCGCAAGGTTCAGTGCTGGGACCCCAGCTCTTTACAATATACATTAACGATTTAGATGAAGGAATTGAGTGTAATATCTCCAAGTTTGCAGATGACACTAAGCTGGGTGGCAGTGGGAGCTGCGAGGAGGATGCTAAGAGGCTGCAGGGGGACTTGGACAGGTTAGGTGAATGGGCAAATGCATGGCAGATGCAGTATAATGTGGATAAGTGTGAGGTTATCCACTTTGGTGGCAAAAACAGGAAGGCAGATTATTATCTGAATGGTGACAGATTAGGAAAAGGGGAGGTGCAGCGAGACCTGGGTGTCATCGTACACCAGTCATTGAAGGTAGGCATGCAGGTACAGCAGGCAGTAAAGAAAACAAATGGCATGCTGGCCTTCATAGTGAGGGGATTTGAGCATAGGAGCAGGGAGATCTTACTGCAGTTGTACAGGGCTTTGGTGAGATCACACCTTGAGTATTGTGTGCAGTTTTGGTTTCCTAATCTGAGGAAGGACATTCTTGCTCTTGAGAGAGTGCAGCGAAGGTTCACCAGACTGATTCCCGGGATGGCAGGACTGACACATGCAGAAAGACTGGATCAACTAAGCTTATATTCACTGGAATTTAGAAAAATAAGAGGGGATCTCATGGAAACATATAAAATTCTGACGGGATTGGACAGATTAGATGCAGGAAGAATGTTCCTGATGTTGGGCAAGTCCAAAACCAGTGCTCACAGTCTAAGGGTAAGGGGTAAGCCATTTAGGACCGAGATGAGGAGAAACTTCTTCACTCAGAGAATTGTGAACCTGTGGAATTCTCTACCACAGAAAGTTGTTGAGGCCAGTTCATTAGATATATTCAAAAGGGAGTTAAATGTGCCCCTCACAGCTAAAGGGATCATGGGGTATGGAGAGAAAGCAAGAATAGGGTACTGAAGTTGCATGATCAGCCATGATCATATTGAATGGTGGTGCAGGCTCGAAGGGCCGAATGGCCTACTCCTGCACCTACTTTCTACGTTTCTATGAGGGCAATCTGTGTGTGAAGGTGGAAGATGTGGGTATGGTTCTTAATGAATATTTGCGTCTATTTTCACAAAAGAGAGGGCCAATGCAGACACTGATATCGAGGAGGAGGAGTGTGAATTATTAGATGAAATAAACATACTGAGAGAGGAGGTATTAAGGGGATTTAGCAGCTTTGAAAGTGGATAAGTCCCCAGGACAGGATGAAATGTATTTCAGGCTATTTAGCAAAGCAAAAGGAGAAATAGCAGAGGCTTTGACCATCATTTTCCAATCCTCTCTGGCTTCAGGTGTGGTGCCAGAGGACTAAAGGAATGCTAATGTGGTACCTTTGTATAAGAAGGGAGAAAGGGATAGACAGGCCAGTCAGCCTCACCTCAGTTGTGGGAAAATGTTTGGAAAAAATCCTGAAGGACAGGATAAATCTACATTTAGAAAGACACAGGTTAATCAGGGACAGTCAGCATGGATTTATTAAGGGAAGGTCGTGTCTGACTAACTTGATTGAATCTTTCGAGGAAGTAACCAGGAGGGTCGATAAGGGCAGCGCGTGTGATGTAGCGTATATAGATTTTAGCAAAGCTTTTGATAAGGTCCCACATGGCAGACTGGTCATGAAAGTAAAAGCCCATGGGATCCAGGACAAAATGGCAAGTTGGATCTAAAATTGGCTCAGAGACAGGAAGCAAAGGGTAATGGTTGATAGGTGTTTTTGTGACTGAAAGGATGTTCTCAGTGGGGTTCCGCAGGGCTCAGTGCTAGATCCTTTGCTTTTTGTCGTATACATCAATGATCTAGACTTGAATATGGGGGTATGATGAAGAAGTTTGCAAATTATACTAAAATCGGCTGTGTGGTTGATAATGAAGAAAGCTGCGGACTGCAGGAAGATATCAATCAACTGGTCAGGTGGGCAGAACAGTGGCAAATGGAATTTAATCCAGAGAAGTGTGAAGTAATGCATTTGGGGAGGGCTAACAAGGAAAGGGAATACACATTAAATGGTAGGACATTGAGAAGTGTAGAGGAACTAAAGGGATCTTGGAATTCATGTCAACAGATCCCTGAAGGTAGCAGGCCAGGTAGATAAGGTGGTTAAGAAGTCATACAGAATGCTTGCCTTTATTAGCCAAGGTATAGAATATAAGAGCAGGTGGGTTATGCTTGAACTGTATAAAACACTGGTTAGGCTACAGCTGGAGTACTGCATGCAGTTCTGGTCATCATATTACAGGAAGGACGTGATTGCACTGGAGAGGGTACAGAGGAAATTTACGAGGATGTTGCCGGGAATGGAGAATCTTAGCTATGAGGACAGATTGGATAGGCTAGGTTTGTTTTCCTTGGAACAGAGGAGGCTGAGGGGAGACCTCATTGAGGTGTATAAAATTATGAGGGGCCTCAATATAGTGGATAGAAAGGCCCTATTTCCCTTAGCAAAGGGGTCAACAACCAGGGGGCATAAATTTAAAGTAATTGGTAGAAGGTTTAGAGGGGATTTGAGGGGAAATTTCTTCACGCAGAGGGTTGTGGGGGTCTGGAACTCGTTGCCTGAAAGGGTGGTAGAGGCAGAAACCCTCACCACATTTAAAAAGTACTTGGATATGCACTTGAAGTGGACCTAGAGCTGGAAAGTGGGATTAGGCTGGATAGCCTCTTGTTGGCCAGCACGGACACGATGGGCGAAATGGCCTCCTTCTGTCCTGTAAACTTCTATGATTCTATGAAAAGTTTACCGAATACTCTTTCTAGTGATCACTATGCCTCTTTAAATGGATTTCGCTTAACATTTCGCTGATTCAACACACACAGGAGTGTGACAAGATACAAAGACCTCACACGATGTCGTTACACACATAACTTTTCAGAAACTTAAGAGGAAATGCTCGCGTATTCAGGATTTCCCATACCGGCCTAGACTGCCCTGCAGATAACTGTATGCGGTCTGCAGGAATTAACCAGGCGTTTCTCCCTGACCTTTACCTGCTGCCCCAGGACTTTAAAGTGCAGACACTGTACTTCCGTGTCACTCGAGCAGAGACACGTTTTGTTTCTAGAGGGTTACTTCCTCTTTAATTCGTTGCTCTTTAAACCTATTATTGTAGGTTCTTAAGAAATCGATTACAGTAGAATTTCAAACCTCATCGCGCATAAGGCGCTGATGGAGGGGTGGAATGCAAGCTTCTTAAACCACGCTGACTGCACTGTTCAAAGTAAAGCGCTGGGAAAGACGCTGAAATGACTCCTCCTGTCGCCTATTCATATGGCCACACAACTAACAATGTCTGAGTACTATTCATATAGCAAGAGTAAATCGACAAGACTATTGGGGTGGGCGGCTCACAAATGACACAAACCTCGGGACAGTACTGTACCATCAAGCCAGTGCGCAGTCCGGCAGAAACGGGCAAGAACGAACAAAGTCACCCGACCAGTTGTAAATGTGGGGACAAGTCACAAACCACGAGTCAGCGGAACAGGATCGCGTGAAAAAAGTGAAGGCTAGCAGCAAAAATATGGCAGTTTCCGCTCATCAGATTACCCAAAACCATAAACATCAGAAAGATGAAAGGAGGAGGAGGGGGCGGGGGGTGGAAACTGGAAGAAATCATCTGGTTTCAATCACATCTGAATCACATTATTGTAGCGGCGCGGATGCAGATTCATTGAGAAACGATTGCAGATTTCACACACCAGTCAGGGTTTAAAAGAATAACATGTTAAGAGCGAGTTTAAAACTAAGCCCCAGTCCCCTTTGACTGAGAGATATTCCGAGTAGTTGCTGATGGTGAGAGTGATCTGACACGCACTGTCCATCCGCTCGCCTCCAGAAAGCATGAAGCAGCAAATGGAAAATGCTCCCCAATCTCCTGTTACACTGACAAACTCTTCAGCAAGACAAAAGCAGAAAGATCGCAAACTAAATATAAATCAGATTGCTGCTCTTTTGCTCTTTGTTCGGGTCAAGGGGACGGTTTTGTTTAATAAACAGATTTGAACATCTAAGCAACTGTACGGTCACCAGCCAGCTCATTTACCCCAGTGGACACATTTACAGTACTTTGTCTTGAAACCAGCGACCTTTTTCCATTGAAATCTTAATTTTCAACATATTTAAAATGTGGTCCCGCCACCCCATTCAATTTTATATCCGTTAAGCGATTCCAAAAAAATCCCGCCACATTTTAAAGTTTACAAAGCTTTCCCCCACCTCCCAGATGCCAAGCCCCTGTGACCCAGTGGTTACTTTTAGTGAGAGAGAGAAAAAAAAAGCACATTACCTTCTCTTTGAGGCTGCTGTGTGAAAATCTGAGCACTTTTCCTTTGTGGAGCCGGCGCTGCCACAGTGAAAGAGGACAATGGCTGGGGAGCGGGTTCTGGTGTCACAGCTGCCTCCCGCTGCTGCTGCTCTCCTCTCTCCTCTCTCCTCCCTCCCTGCCTGGCTGGCTAACCCCAAACCCAGTCAAGTCAGCCTCTCTGAGTCCCAGCCTCGGGCGGGGTGTGTCTCACTCAGCTCTCGCTCTCCATGCTAATCACCTTATGCTGCTGCTGCCTGCCCCGCCTCCTCCGGCAGCACCAGCACCGCTCCAGGTGAGGGCAGCCTGTTGGACCCGGGGGCAGAGAAAGAGGGAGAGGAGAAAGGGGCAGAGAGACAAAACAGATGGAATGGTTAAAGAACGGAGATATAAAGGGAGCCTAAGAGCAAAAGGTCAAGGGTGAAGAGACAGAGCGAGACAACGGGCTTGAGTCGCATATGGGAGATCCGCAATCCCACTAGGAAGTCAGGCAATTTATTTGGAAGAAACTCCCTTGGCTTTATTGTAGCATTTATACTTTTGCAACTGCCAACTATCCGAACTGAGACCCCCCACACCGCCCCACACACAACCTGTCTGGTTCAGCTAAGTGTGGATAAATTGTCTGATCTCTTGGGGTCTCCTCAACTTTAATTTATATAAACTCACAGGTGCTTCGGACAACATGTTGTTCTATTTTTTTTCCTGGTCAGTTTCCCCTCCTTGTCTCTTCTGCGGATTCCATAAGCATCGGGTGCTTTCCAATAGTTGCTCCATCTGAGCCTCCACGGTGAATGTCAACACAAGGCTATTTCACCAAGATGGGCATCACAGCCAAAGCTGCTCTTGTCCCTGCACACACCCACTCTAACAGGAGAGCAGAAACTTATTCCAGTTTTCTGCCCCCCACCCCCAACTGGAGCGAGGCCAATTGTAACATCAGTCTGGCTGAGATCAACTAGCATATGTCGGAGGTAAAGGGACCGAGCGACGCACTGGGCTAAAGAAGCCTAAGGGAGCTGCAAAACTTCATGGTGAAGTCAGGCAACATAACTGAAAACTCCATTGGATTCCAATGACGTTGCCTGATTTCATCATGGGTTGAGCGTGGTACCTCTTTGGGTTTGTTTGTATCATTCAACGACTCACCGTACAAACCCACTGAGCCATTCGGGAAAATACAGAAAATCCTGAGATGTAATAGTCGCTTTTGTTGTATATTGCAAATGTTGAAGTTGTAGTGTTGTGAAAATTTTGAAACTAGTATACTGCAAATTTTGAACCTAGTATACTGCAAATTTTGGAAATAGTATATTGCAAATTTTGAAAATAGTATATTGCAAATTCTGAATGCCCTTGTTACGAAGGAATACCGTGCAGATGATGTTCAGTGTTTTGCAGAATTTGGAGTTACCACGTTTACAAACCACACAATATGTTCAGTAAATACGCAGGTTAACAAAATCCATCCCACTGACTGTGGTGGGCTCAAAGGTTTGAATCATCACAAATGTGCCTTTGTTATTCAGCACGCTGCTCGTTAAAACTGAAATTAGCCCAATGCAATGAAAATGGTAAAGGTTGACAGATTTGCGTTTGACCCTGGTTAGCAGTGTGACTCAGCAGCGCCACACGCACAGGGAGCGTTTATGATCATCTCAGTGAACAGTGGAAGTAAATATATTTCACTGAAAACGAACATATAAAGTGCATTCACTCTTGGATGTCACCGAAAATAAGTCAATCTAAAGTTTTCCTGGAGTGGGAGCTTTCAGACGGCAGCATCCATTCACCCTATGGTCGCCAAATTAACTTTTATAACTCAAGAGGTTGCAGTTGCAAATCATCATCATCATAGGCAGTCGCTCGAAATCGAGGAAGATTTGCTTCCATTCTAAAAGTGAGTTCTCAGGTGGCTTTACAGTCCGATAAGGGAATTACAGTCTCTGTAACAGTTGGGACAGACAGTGGTTGAAGGGTGGTTGGGGAGTCTGGTTTGCTGCACGCTCCTTCCGCTGCCTGCGCTTGCTTTCGGCATGCTCTCCGCGACAAGACTCGAGGATGCTCTTCCTCCACTTTGGGCGGTGTTGGGCCAGGGATTCCCAGGTGACAGTGGTGATGTTACACTTTATTAAGGAGGCTTTGAGGGGTCCCTGAAACATTTCTTCTGCCCATCTGGGGCTCGCTTGCCGTGTAGGAGTTCTGAATAGAGCATTTGCTTAGGGAGTCTTGTATCAGGCATGCGGACGATATGGCCCGCCCAACGGAGCTGGTCGAGTGTGGTCAGTGCTTCGATGCTGGGGATGTTGGTCTGAGTGAGAACACTACAACAACCAACATTTGCAAATGCCAATCAGCAAACCCCCATCCCGGCAGCAGGTTTAATTTAAATGTATACGGTACATTTCAAAGTGTACAAAATACATGTAATGTAATCATCGTCAGAATAACTACATCATAAACTGTCCGGGTACTTGGAATGTAATATAGATCTTTCAGGTAATGTCAATATTAGGTGGAGTACAATCGTGGTTGGGTTCGTTGCACTCATTATTATACTATCTTCATCTTGTGTGTTTTCTGACATAATTGAAAGTGTCGTATACACAAATACAATGCCAGGAGCATTTCCCCAATAGGTGGGAGACATAGTTTAATCAAATAAAATGTACTTTTAATGTTTTTGGTGATATTGACTAAACACCTTTTCGAGCGATATGAAGATTTTATTTTCAAAATTGTAATCTGAAAGCGCGGGGTGTATGCCAGCTACCTCTTATATTTCCTTCCAGTTTCGCTGGCATATTTAAAACATCATGGTCCTAATTCTAAAGGCACCAATACACCAGCACACTCTGCAATGCATTGATTGCATCTTTTGAAAAGGGCATTTTCACTATCCTTAGATTGAGTTCTGATCATGTGTGTTGCTGATTTTTTTTCTTAAAGTATTTATTAACTGGGTAATAATGGGATGTGAGAGGATCATTTATGTCATTTTAACAGTTAAGGGGTTAACAACCTGATCCCACTGGGGCACACAGGAGAGAGGGTATAGAATTTAAATAACAGTGGGAAATGCTGAGAATACATGGCAAGTCCGTCAGCAGCAGAAAAGTGAAAAGACAAGTTAACGATTTGGGGAGAGGCCCTTCATCAGAAAATTAGTTGTTGCTATGTGGACATAGTTGAGACGGAGTCAGGCTCCATTGACTCTGGATCAGTTCCTATGGAGTGGAGGGTAGCCAATGTAACCCCACTTTTTAAAAAAGGAGGGAGAGAGAAAACAGGGAATTATAGACCGGTCAGCCTGACATCGGTAGTGGGTAAAATGATGGAATCAATTATTAAGGATGTCATAGCAGTGCATTTGGAAAGAGGTGACATGATAGGTCCAAGTCAGCATGGATTTGTGAAAGGGAAATCATGCTTGACAAATCTTCTGGAATTTTTTGAGGATGTTTCCAGTAGAGTGGATAAGGGAGAACCAGTTGATGTGGTATATTTGGACTTTCAGAAGGCGTTCGACAAGGTCCCACACAAGAGATTGATGTGCAAAGTTAGAGCACATGGGATTGGGGGTAGTGTACTGACATGGATTGAGAACTGGTTGTCAGACAGGAAGCAAAGAGTAGGAGTAAATGGGTACTTTTCAGAATGGCAGGCAGTGACTAGTGGGGTACCGCAGGGTTCTGTGCTGGGGCCCCAGCTGTTTACACTGTACATTAATGATTTAGATGAGGGGATTGAGTGTAGTATCTCCAAGTTTGCGGATGACACTAAGTTGGGTGGCAGTGTGAGCTGCGAGGAGGATGCTGTGAGGCTGCAGAGCGACTTGGATAGGTTAGGTGAGTGGGCAAATGCATGGCAGATGAAGTATAATGTGGATAAATGTGAGGTTATCCACTTTGGTGGTAAAAACAGAGAGACAGACTATTATCTGAATGGTGACAGATTAGGAAAAGGGGAGGTGCAAAGAGACCTGGGTGTCATGGTACATCAGTCATTGAAGGTTGGCATGCAGGTGCAGCAGGCGGTTAAGAAAGCAAATGGCATGTTGGCCTTCATAGCAAGGGGATTTGAGTACAGGGGCAGGGAGGTGTTGCTACAGTTGTACAGGGCATTGGTGAGGCCACACCTGGAGTATTGTGTACAGTTTTGGTCTCCTAACCTGAGGAAGGACATTCTTGCTATTGAGGGAGTGCAGCGAAGGTTCACCAGACTGATTCCCGGGATGGCGGGACTGACCTATCAAGAAAGACTGGATCAACTGGGCTTGTATTCACTGGAGTTCAGAAGAATGAGAGGGGACCTCATAGAAACATATAAAATTCTGACGGGGTTAGACAGGTTAGATGCAGGAAGAATGTTCCCAATGTTGGGGAAGTCCAGAACCAGGGGTCACAGTCTAAGGATAAGGGGTAAGCCATTTAGGACCGAGATGCGGAGGAACTTCTTCACCCAGAGAGTGGTGAACCTGTGGAATTCTCTACCACAGAAAGTTGTTGAGGCCAATTCACTAAATATATTCAAAAAGGAGTTAGATGAGGTCCTTACTGCTAGGGGGATCAAGGGGTATGGCGAGAAAGCAGGAATGGGGTACTGAAGTTGAATGTTCAGCCATGAACTCATTGAATGGCGGTGCAGGCTAGAAGGGCCGAATGGCCTACTCCTGCACCTATTTTCTATGTTTCTATGTTTCTATGATGCCTTCTCCTGACTGAATGGCATGCCAGTAATCACACATGAATTCTGGCCACCAGGGTGAGACACCAGAGGGTGACTTGTACCTGTGGAAATATACCTTAGGAAAAAGGCAAGGCCTTCAAGAGAGAATGAGGAAATCAGCATAGAAAACTGGCAAAAATAAGTTATTTAACATTAAGAAAACAGTAGGAAAACATACGTGTTCCCTCCATTAATTAGAAAAAACAGGCATTCTGTTTAGATTATATGTGGTGTTGAGCTAAATTGTACATATCTTACAGATAATGGAACAATGCTGCAGTATTCAAATACTGATCGAAAAAGAGCTACCCAGCACTAGGTCTGCAGCCCTGTAGGTTATAGTTCTTAAATTAAGTGCACATCCAAGTACCTTTTAAATGTGATGAGGGTTTCTGCCTCTATCACCCTTTCAGGCAGAGAGTTCCAGACTCCCACCACCCTCTGGGTGAAGACATGTTTCCTCATCTCCCCTCTAATCCTTCTACCAACTACTTTAAATCTAGTGACTCCTCTGCTAAGGGAAATAAGTCCTTCCTATCCACTCTATCTAAGCCCCTCATAATTTTATACACCTCAATTGAATCTCCCCTCAGCCTCTTCTGTTCCAAGCAAAACAACCCCAACCTATCCAATCTTTCCTCATAGCTAAAGTTTTCCAGTCTTGGCAACATCCTCGTAAATCACCTCTTTCTAGTTGTGTATAGAATAACTCCACGAGGCTGAGTACTGTGAGCTAAACTTAGTATGACCTTAGTCTTCTTTATTACAACTCCAGAGTGCCTAAACAACATGGCAGCCAACCTTTTATACTGGCCCTACATGTGTGTGCAGGTGACCATTAGGACTCCAACAGTCGTGCCCTCTGGTGGCAAGTATCACATAGTTACATACATAACACTAGTGTAATCACATCCTTCCTGTAATGTGGTGACCAGAACTGCACGCAGTACTCAAGCTGTGGCCTAACTAGTGTTGTATACAGTTCTAGCACAACCTCCCTGCTCTTGTATTCTATGCCTCGGCTAATAAAGGAAAGCATTCCGTATGCCTTTTTAACTATCTTATCGACCTGTCCCGCTACCTTTAAGGATCTGTGGACATATACTCCAAGGTTCCTCTGTTCCTCCACACCTCTCAGTTTCTTCCAATTTATTGTGTATTCCCTTGCCTTGTTGCCCTTCCCCAAATGCATTACCTCACACTTTTCTGGATTGAATTCTATTTGCCACTTTTCTGCCCAACCGACCAGTTCATCGATATCCTCTTGCATTCTAGAGTTTTCCTCCTCACTGTCAACCACACAGCCAATTTTGTAACATCTGCAAATTTCTTTATCATACACCTTACACTTAAGTCTAAATCATTAATATATACTACAAAAAATAAGGGACCAAATACTGAGCCTTGTGGAACCCTACTGGAAGCAGCCTTCCAGTCGCAAAAACTCCCCTTAATCATTCCCCTTTACTTCCTGCCACTGAGCCGATTTTGGATCCAATTTGCCACTCTCCCTTGGATCTTGTCAAAAGCCTTGCTAAAATTCATGTAAACTACATCAAATGCACTGCCCTCATCGACCCTTCTTGTTACCTCCTCAAAAAACTCAATCAAGTTAGTCAGACACGACCTTCCCTTAACAAATCCATGCTGACTGTCCTTGATTAATCTGTGTCTTTCTAAATTAAGGTTTATTTTGTCCCCTCAGAGTTGATTCCAGTAATTTGATCATCTCCAAGGTTAAACTAACTGGCCTGTAATTGCTCAATTTATCACTTTCTCCCTTTTTCAACAATGGTACAATGTTAGCAGTTCTCCAATCCTCTGGCACAATTTCTGTAGCCAGAGAGGAATGAAAAATGATGGTCAGAGACTCCACAATTTCCACTTGTTTCTTTTAGTAGCCTCAGATATATTTCATCTGGTCCTGGTGATTTATCTACTTTCAAGGATGCTAAACCCCTTCAAAATTCCTCTCTTACTATGTTTATCCTGTCCAAAATTTCACTATCTTTCTCCTGAACTTCAACGTCGGCATCATCCCCCTCTTTTGTGAAGACAGCCACAAAGTATTCATTAAGTATCTTACCCACATCCTTCGCCTTCACACATAGATCACCAATTTGGTCCCAAATAAACCCTACTCTTTCCTTAGTTATCCTCATGCTCTTTATGTAATTGTAAATCATCTTTGGGTTTTCTTTGATTCTACTTGCCAGTATTTTTTCATGCCCTCTTTTTGCTTTCCTAATTTTCTTCTTAATTTCACGCCTGCACTTTCTATACTCTTCTAGGCTTTCTGCAGTATTGAGCTCCCGATATCTGATATAGGCTTCCCTTTTTTGCCTTATCTTAACTTGTAAACACCTTGTCATCCAGGGGGCTCTAAATTTGGCATTTCTACCCTTTTTCGTTGTGGGAACATGTTTACAGACTGATTCCTGGGATGTCAGGACTGACATTTGAAGATAGACTGGATCGACCAGGCTTATATTCACTAGAATTTAGAAGCATGAGAGGGGATCTCATAGAAACATATAAAATTCTGACGGGATTGGACAGGTTAAATGCAGGAAGAGTGTTCCCGATGTTCGGGAAGTCCAGAACCAGGGGTCACAGTCAAAGGATAAGGGGTAAGCCATTTAGGACCGAGATGAGGAGAAACTTCTTCACTCAGAGAATTGTGAACCTGTGGAATTCTCTGCCACAGAAAGTTTTTGAGGCCAGTTCGTTAGATATATTCAAAAGGGAGTTAGATGTGGCCCATACGGCTAAAGGGATCAAGGGGTATGGAGAGGAAGCAGGAATGGGGTACTGAAGTTGCATGATCAGCCATGATCATACTGAATGGTGGTGCAGGCTCGAAGGGCTGAATGGCTTACACCTGCACCTATTTTCTGTGTTTCTGTATTTACCCTGAACTCCATGTACCTCCCTCTTGAATGCCTTCCACTGCTCTGGCATTGATTTACCTTTAAGTAACTATTTCCAGTCCATTTTTGCTAAATCACTTCTCAGCCTAGTAAAATTGGCTTTCCCCCAATTTAAAACCCTTACTCCTGTTTTTTCTTTGTCTCCAGAATTATGCTAAAACTAACTGAATTATGATCACTACCACAAAAATGCTCTCTCACTGCTACTCCATCCACCTGCCCAGCTTCGTTCCCTCACACTAAATCCAGAACTGCCTGCCCCCCTCTTGTTGGGCTTGCTGCATATTGGCTAAAAGAAGTTGTCCACAATGCAATTTAGGAATTCTGTGCCCTCTGTCCCTTTTACACTGATAGCATCCCAGTTAATATTAGGGTAATTGAAATCCCCCACTATTACTACCCTATTGTTTTTGCACTTCTCAGAAATTTGCCTACATATTTGCTCTTCTATTTCCCTCGGACTGTTTAGGGGTCTATAGTACACTCCCTGCAGTGTGATTGCACCTTTTTTGTTCTTTAGTTCAACCCATATAGCCTCATTTGATGACCCCTCTAACATATCATCCCTCCTCACAGCTGTAATTGTTTTTATTTAATCAATACTGCGACTCACCCCACCTCCCCCCCCCCCCCCCCTCCTTTTTTAACTTCCTCTCTGTCTCGCCTGGAAACCCTGTAGCCAGGAGTGTTGAGCTGCTTTTCCTGCCGTTCTTTCAGACATATCTCCGTAATGGCTGTAATATCATAATCCCACATCTCTATCTGTGCCCTTAGCTCATCAGCTTTATTTCCTAGACTCCTTCCATTAAAGTATATACCATTTAGCATTGCCAAACTACCTTGTTGTCCATTTTCTAGCCTTTGTTTCCTCTGCCTTCCAAACTCGCTTACTAATTTTCTGCCTTTTATTTCCAGCTTGGCTTCTCTCCCTTCTGACAATGCTCTCAGGTTCCCATTTCCTTGCCAAGCTAGTTTAAACCCTCCCCAACAGCACTAGCAACCCCCTCCCCCTTCCTTGAGGATATTGGTCCCGGTTCTGTTGAGGTGCAAGCCATCCGGCTTGTACAGGTCCCACCTTCCCCAGAAATGGCCCCAATGCCTCAGGAATCTAAAGCCCTCTCCCCTGCACCATCTCTCCAGCCACACATTCATCCCTTCTATCCTCCCATTTCTGTACTCACTGGCACGTGGCATAGGGAGTAACCCGGAGATTACTACCTTTTGGGTCCTGCTTTTTAATCTCTCTCTCAGCTCCCAAAAATCTGCCTGCATGACCTCTTCCCTCTTTCTACCTATGTCATTGGTGCCATATGGACCACAACCTCTGGCTGTTCACCCTCTCCCCCCAGAATGCCCTGCAGCCGCTCAGTGGCATCCTTGACCCTGGCTCCAGGGAGGCAACATAACCATCCTGGAGTCATGTCTGCGGCCATAGAAACGCTTGTCTGCTCCCCTGACTATTGAATCCCCTACCACTATTGCACTTCCACTCTTCTTTCTCCCCCCTGTACAGCTGAGCCACCCGTGGTGCCCTGGACGTGGATCGTGCTGCACTCCCCCAGAAGAACCATCACCCCCACTAGTACTCAGAACAGAATACTTGTTGGAGAGCGAGATGCACGCACGGGGCTCTTGTACTACCTGCCAGGTCCTCCACTTCTGTCTGGCGGTCACTCATTATCTCTCTGTCTGCACACTCTTAAGCTGGTGACCACCTCTAGAAACGTGCTATCCACAAAGTTCTCAGCCTCACGGATGCACTGCAGTGACTCCAACCACCACTCAAGCTCCGAAACTTGGAGCTGAGCTGCTGTAGCTGGCGACACTTCCTGCACATGTGGCCATCCAGGCCATGAGACGAGTCCAAGACTTCCCACATAGTACAGGACGTGCATTCCATTTATTAGATTATTAACTAAAGATTTTAGTATAGTTTACTGGCCCTATTTTAAACCACTGACCTCGTTTAGAGAGTAAAAAACCTTAATATTCATCAACCAATCACCTACCTGCTGTTCTATGACATCACTTTTGACTTTCTACCTGTGTTTAGTCAAACTCCCGAACTCTCTCGGACTCCTAAACTCCCGAACTCACACTCTTGAACTCCCGAACTTGGACTCCTGGACTCCTGACTCCTGACTCCTGTTCCTTTATAGCATCTTTAATGTAGTAAAACATCCAAGGCGCTTCACAGGAGTATTAGAACACAAAAAAAAATTGACACTGAGCCACATAAGAAGAAATTAAGGCAGGTGACCAAAAGCTTGGTCAAGGGGACAGGTTTTAAGAAGCGTCTTAAAGGAGGAAAGAGAGGCAGAAAGACGGAGAGGTTTAGGCAAGGAATTCCAGAGCTTAGGGCCTAGGCAACAGAAGGCATGGCCAACAATGGTTGAGCAATTATAATCAGGGATGCTCAAGAGGACAGAATTAGAAGAGCACAGATATCTCGGGTGGGGGGGCGGCGGTTGTGGGGCTGGAGGAGATTACAGAGATAGGGAGGAGTGAAGCCATGGAGGGATTTTAAAACAAGGATGGGAATTTTGAAATTGTGGCATTGCTTAAACGGGAGGTATTTTAGGTTAGCGAGCAAAAGGGTGATGGGTGAACGGGACTTCGGGTTTATTGTGTCTGTAAGCACTCTACTAATGACTCCCGAGGCAAGGTATTGTACTTGAACTGTTGTGACCTTAGTCCATTTATTAGAGCTCCTGAGTGAGGGTACAGCATGCTGAGCTCCCTTTTATACCTGGTTACCTGTAGTGTACAGGTGACCCCTAGGTCTCCACCAATTGCACTCTGTGATGGTACAGGCATAGTGTATACAGTGTGAAGGTACATCCAGTAGTCTTATGTAACTGTACATTGAGTGTACAAGGGGTATACTTAATCATACAAACACAACAGGACACGGGCAGACGAGTTTTGGATCACCTCAAGTTTACATAGGGTAGAATGTGGGAGCCCAGTCAGGAGTGCGTTGGAATAGTCAAGTCTAGAGGTAACAAAGGCATGAATGAGGGCTTCAGCAGCGGATGAGCTGAGGCAGGGGCGGAGTCAAGTGAGTTACTGAGCTGAAAATTTGCTGTACAAACTGAAAATAGTGTAATATCATTTTATACAAAGTTATGATGCAGTCAAGTATTATCAGAGTTCACACTGTATGAATCCCAAGTTACTTTATTCAGTACGGTGTTGGTAAAAACACACATTTTTATTTTAAGCACATTTCCAAAATATATTTACTGTGATATCTTGAATCTTACAAAATAATTAATTCAGGTAAAGTAAGCATTCAGAGGCCTCACTGCCTGACTCAGGTGCAAAGATTTATTGGGAAAGTAGATGCCATGATAGAAGATGACATATAGGATAATGTGGCAAAATATGCATAGAATATTATACATAAAACAATTTGTTTTTCATTTTTAAAATAATTTTGATCTTTTAATATGTGAAATTAGATAATCTGTCGCACACTATAATATAAGAGTCATCCGTATGTAGTGAGACAATAAGGATCTTTTACTCCAGTGGGATATTATAAATTTAGTATGTTCGATTTAAATAATGAACAATGGAGGGAGAAAAGATTTGGTGTAGTCTTATTCTGGAGTAAAAGCACCACCCATTGGAAATGACTGGAACTGCTTCTCAGGTACTGGAACAGTATCAAGAAGATTTTAATCATTTTTTAATTTGATCGGATATTAAGTTTAAAAAAAATAACATGCAGCATCTGAATAGATGGATATTCGTATAGGTAATTAAATAAATAATTCTAGAATTTTTCAAATTCACCCTCCTCCCTTCTCTTCTACCATCTGAAAGGCTTAGGTTAAAGAACAAAGTGCCATTCCTACATTACAATAGTGATTACACTCCAAAAGTACTTCATTGGCTGTAAAGCACTTTGAGATGTCCGATGGTAATGAAAGGCACTATATAAATCCAAGTCTTTCTTTTATTCAGCATTTTATTGTATTTGAGATGCTGCAGACTTGGGAGTATGGAGAAAATAAATGCCATGCTGACATAATGATGACTGGTGTATTTGGAGATCAAGTTAGCATTAAAGTGTACTGTTACTGTCAGACAGTCTGAAAGCATATTATTAAGAAATGTTCCATTTGTTAGCACTGTCATCCTTCATCAGGAGTACGAAAATATTTCAGAAAGCTTTGAATTCTTCAACTTTTCTAGCAAATATATTCTCTGAGAAAATCCAAAAATTAGCAAATTTCAAGTGTTAAAAACTATTGGTGATCTGCAAAGGGGATTGCCCATTGTATATTTTTGGAGTGGATATATAGGGAGTAATTTTAACCTAACTCGTCGGGTGGGAAACCCATGGGATCGGATGGAATGCTAGTTTTACATCACGCCCAATATTACTCCCCATTGACTTCAATGCAGAGTAAAATTAGGCAGGGTGTAAAACTTGCGTTCTACCTTATCCCTTAATTTAAAATTGCCCGAGTAATGTCTGCATTGATTTTGAACTCATTGATATGGCTCTTCATCACTTCGATATTGTTGAAGTTTTCAGGCAGTGGTGGATGAGAGACCAGGCAGGTGAGCATTGAAACAAGTGAGACAGGAATTGACAATGGCATAGATAAAAATCCCAGCACAAAAGGGCTGGGGTAGGGGTGGGGCAGGTGATGTTACCCAAAGGTGGAAGTAGTCAATCTTTGTGATGGAGAGAATATGGGGAAAGAAAATCAGCTTACGGTCAAATAAGACACAAAGGTTGTGAACAGTCTGGTTCAAAGTGGGACAATGCCGGGGAGGGAGTATAGAATCGATGACAAGGTTATGATGGAGTTTCTGGTGGGGACTGAAGACAAGGCTTTGATCTTCCCAATTGTTTACATGAAGGAAATTGAGGTTCATGCGAGACTGAATGTTGGCTCAGCGATCAGACAATGCAGAGGCATTGGAGGGGTCAAGAGAGATGGTTTAGAGGTAGAGCTGGGTGTCATCAACAGACATGTGGAACTGACCCCATGTTTGCGGATAATGTTGCCAAGGGGCTGCATGTAAATGAGGAAGAGGAGGGGGACATTGCCAGATCCTTTTTGGATTCCAGAGGCTACCTTGTGGGGGTGGGAGGGAAAGAAATTGCTGGAGATTTTATGACTACAGTCAGATAGGTAAGAGTGGTACCAAGTGAGGGTCGTCCCACTGAGCTGGACAATGGTGGAGAGGCATTGGAGGAAGATGGTGTGGTCGACTGCGTGAAAGGCTGCAAGAGGTCAAGAAGGACGAATAGGGATTGTGCACCATTGGTCACAGTCAATGTTGCCTTTAATTCTTTTCGGATGTGCAGCCCCTTTAATGGGCTGCACTGCCCATTCAAATTCCCACCCATGTGCGTTTTTTCCTATTGCATAGACAGCAAGTGGCCAGCACGGGAGCTCCAAGGGAACATTGATGACCATCAGACAGGATGCCTTTGGTGACTTTGATTAGGGTCATTACAGTGCTATGGCAGGGGTGGAAACCTGATTGGAGAGATCGAAGTATAGAATTGCAGGAGGGATATGAATGGATTTGGGCAGCAACAACACATTCTAGAGATTTACAGAGGAAAGGGAGGTTGTAGACATGGAGGTAATGTCTGACAATCACATAAGATAGTTTGTAGGAAAATAACAAAGAATCCTAGAATGTTATAGTAATCCGGTTCATGAAGTCTGCTCCAGTGTTTTTTTCTACATGAGCCACTTAGTCTAATCCCAGTCCCCTGCTCACTTCCCAAATGCCCTAATAATTTTCTTTTTCAAGAAACTAATTAATTTCCTTTTAAAATTACTGAGGAATTGACTTCAATGACAGTTTGCAGCACAGAATTTCAAAAGCTAACCACCTTCTGTGTAAAGAAACATTTTCTTATACCCCATTTAATTCTTTTTGTAATTATATTATATATATAAGAACATAATAAGAACATAAGAAATAGGAACAGGAGTAGGCCATACGGCCCTCGAGCCTGCTCCGCCATTTAATACGATCATGGCTGATCTGATCATGGACTCAGCTCCACTTCCCCGCCCGTTCCCCATAATCCTTTATCCCCTTATCGTTTAAGAAACTGCCTATTTCTGTCTTAAATTTAATTCAATGTTCTAGCTTCCACAGCTCTTTGAGGCAGCGAATTTCACAGATTTACAACCTTCTGAGAGAAGAAATTCCTCCTCATCTCTGTTTTAAATGGGCGGCCCCTTATTCTAAGATCATGCTCTCTAGTTCTAGTCTCCCCTATCAGTGGAAACATCCTCTCTGCATCTACCTTGTCAAGCCCCCTCATAATCTTACATGTTTCGATAAGATCACCTCTCATTCTTCTGAATTCCAATGATTAGAGGCTCAACCTACTCAACCTTTTCTCATAAGTCAACCCCCTTGTTATGTATGTAATAACTCGATAGACTGAATACTGTAAACTAACACAGGTACAAACCTGGCTCTGCTTTATTAGGGCCCAAAGTGATTACATTACATGATGGCTTGCCTTTTATATCTGGGCCGCACACACGTGCGTACAGCCCAATGACCTCCGACAGTGGTGCCACCTGGTGGCTAGTAACCCCAAGCTTACATACATGCCAATATCTCCCTTTAAGATATTAGTAATAGTCTTTTTACAAATTGAGACGGTCTGGGGCCTTCCGCTCCTGAGTTGATTGCCTCAGTTCAACTCCAGCTTTGGTTGAGCGTTCTAAGTCTGTTATGACTGGGGGCTGAGTAGCCAATCTGATGGGAGTGACAATGACCATGTCAGTGATTGAAAGTCCAGAATCATTGATGACAGCCGAGTCCTCTGATGACTGAGGGTAGGTAGGTTGGTCACTGATTGTGTCTTCCTCAGACTGTTCCGATTCATCCAGGTGCGACAGCTTTATCTGATCAACATGTTTCCTGCATGTTTGCCCATTCTTGAGCTTGATGATAAACACTCTGTTACCCTCCTTGGCCATAACAGTACCAGCGATCCACTTGGGACCTTGACCATAATTTAGTACATACACAGGATCGTTAACAGAAATGTCGTGTGACACAATAGCGTGATCACAATACCACTGCTGACTTTGAAGTCTGTATTCAACATGATCATTCAAGTCAGGGTGGACAAGAGAGAGCTTGGACTTGAGACCTCTCTTCTTCAATAGTTCAGCAGGGGGGACCCCGGTAAGCATGTGAGGTCTTGTCCTGTAACTAAGCAACATGCATGACAAGTGAGTCTGCAGTGAACCTTGAGTTACACGTTTCATACCCTGCTTGATGGTTTGGACAGCACGCTCTGCTTGACCATTAGGTACGGGTTTGAATGGTGCTAACCTCACATGTTTGATACCATTGAGTTTCATGAACTCTTGAAACTCCAGACTAGTGAAGCAAGGTCCGTTGTCACTTACAACGATGTCGGGCAGACCATGAGTGACAAACATGACACAAAGGCTCTCAATGGTAGTTGTGGGTGTACTAGATGACATGATTATACACTTTATCCACTTGGAATATGCATCCACCACAACTAAAAACATCTTTCCCAGGAAGGGACTTGCAAAGTCGATGTGGATCCTGGACCAAGGTTTAGATGGCCACGACCACAGATTCAGCGGCGATTTCGCTGGTGCTTTACTTAGCTGCATGCAAGTGTTGCACTGATGCACACATGATTCCAGATCAGAGTCAATTCCAGGTCACCATACATGAGACCTGGCAATGGCTTTCATTATGACAATACCGGGGTGAGTGCTATGTAGACCATGTACAAATTTCTCTCTGCCTTTCTTAGGCATAACAACACGATTACCCCATAGTAACCAATCTGACTGAATGGATAGTTCATCATTGTGACGGTTGTAAGGTTTGGTCTCGTCACCCATTTGCTTGGGTATGGCAGACCAATCACCACTAAGGAAACAATGTTTCACAATTGATAATATCGGGTCCTGGCTGGTCCAGGTCTTAACTTGTTGAGCCGTGACAGGGGTTCCTTCACTTTCAAAAGAAATCCATAACTAACAGTAGGTCTGCAGGGTGTGGCGTCTCTACCTCCAGTGTGGGCAACGGCAGATGGCTCAGTGCATCAGCACAATTCTCGGTGCCAGGTCTAGGGCAAATGACATAATCATAGGCAGATAATGTCAGCGCCCACCTCTGGATACGGGATGATGCATTGGTATTGATACCTTTGTTTTCCGAAAACAATGAAATGAGTGGCTTGTGATCTGTTTCCAGTTCAAACCGAAGACCAAACAGGTACTGATGCATCTTTTTAACCCCATACACACAGGCTAATGTTTCTTTTTCTACCATGCTGTAGGCTCTTTCCGCCTTTGACAAACTTTTAGAAGCATACGCAACAGGTTGTAGTTTACCCGACTCATTAGCTTGTTGGAGCGTGCAACCAATTCCATATGACGAAGCATCACAGGCCAATACTAGAAGCTTACACGGATCATAATGTACCAGCGGCTTGTTAGAGCAAAGCAGATTAGTAGCTTTCTCAAAAATTCTATCTTGAGATGCACCCCAAACCCAGTTGTCGCCTTTTCTTAGCAGCATGTGCAGTGGCTCTAATGAAGTGCTCAATCTAGGTCGGAAATTACCGAAGTAGTTGAGTAGACCAAGGAACGAACGCAGCTCCATCACATTCTGAGGCTTGGATGCATTTTTGATGGCATTGGTTTTCGAATCCGTAGGCCTGATGCCGTCAGCAGCGATTTTCCTCCCCAGGAATTCGACTTCCGGTGCCATGAAGACGCACTTCGATTGTTTCAGTCTGAGTCCCACTTTGTCCAGACGATGTAGAACCTCTTCCAGGTTGTTCAGATGTTCTTGGAGTCATGATCTGTGACCAGGATGTCATCTTGGAACACGACGGTTCTAGGGACGGACTTCAGTAGACTCTCCATGTTCCTCTGAAATAAGGCTGCAGCGGAGCGAATTCCGAAAGGACACCTGTTGTAGATAAGCAGTCCTTTATGAGTGTTGATGCACGTAAGTTTCTTCGATGTCTCGACCAGCTCCTGTGTCATGTAGGCCGATGTCAGATCCAGTTTAGTGAATGACTTCCCCCCGGCTAGCGTTGCAAACAGGTCATCAGCCTTCGGAAACGTTAAATTCGACCGGTGATATAACCCCTTCACGCTGGAGTCTGTCCAGTTCGATTTCAACCTTCTCCCTCATCATGTATGGAACCGCTCGGGCTTTATAATGGACGGGTCATGCATCCGAGTCCACGTGGATCTGCACCTTGGCTCCAGTGAAATTGACGATGACTGGTTCAAACAGCGAGGGGAACTTGCTCAGCACTTGAGCACATGGAGTATCATCCTCCGACGACAACGCTTTGATATTGTTCCAATTCAATTTGATTATTTCTAGCCAATTCCTGCCAAACAGCGTTGGACCATTGCCTGGAACAATATAACGGTAAATCATGAACCGCACCATCATACGACACCTTGATTACTGCACTGCCAATCACCGTTATGAGTTCTTTAGTGTACGTACGCAACTTGGCATTGACTGGACTCAGCTTAGGCCTCACAGCCTTAGTATCCCACAGCTTGTCGAATGTCCTCTGACTTATTATTGATTGACTCGCACCTGTGTCCAATTCCATCGGTACCAGCACACCGTTAAGTTTCACCTTAATCATTATCGGTTGGCTCTTTGTTAGGAATGAATGCAGTCCATACGCTTCCTCCTCTTGTATCTTGGAATGCATATCCGAATCCACGCTATACTGGTCATCATCCTCCACATGGTGTGTCACAGCACGCTTGCTCAGTTGCGGACACATGCGCTGGAGATACCCCACTCTCAAACAGCCTTTACAAATATACTGTTTAAACCGACACTGATGATGCCGATGATTGCCCCCACAATGCCAACACAGTGAAATAAGATTCATTCCTGTTGGCGGACTTTGGGTAGCCACAGGTTTCGCATACGCAGTCGAGTAGGCCCTGCCATATGCAGCTCTGCCAAACGATGATACAATCTTGTTTACAGTACTTGCCGAATTTCAATTTTTCAATGATATCTGCTTTAAGTTTTTGTCCGTCGTCATGCATGCCTGGGCAATCGTGATGGCCTTGCTCAAATCCAGCGTCTCCGCCGCCAGTAGCTTACACAGGATCACTTCGTGGTTGATGCCGATTACAAAGAAGTTCTGCAGCATGTCTCCCAACTTCTGGTTTGTGATGGTCACGTACCAGAGCACACAATTCCTCATAGTCCTTGTCCGTTGGACTTGCAGGCGAGAGAAGATTCTTTATGAGTCCATAGATTTTCGGACCGTAAACTGTGAGGAAGAGCGCCCTGCGCCTAACTGCCTCAGTGGGTTCCTCCATTTTGTTGACCACGAAGTATTGGTCCAGGCAAGCTATAAAATCTGCCCAGTCCTCTCCCTCCATGAATCTCTCCAGAATTCCAATTGTGCTCATTAAGAAGGTTCTTAAGTTACCTCGTCACCAAATGTTATGTATGTAATAACTCAATACACTGAATATTGTAAACTAACACAGGTACAAACCTGGCTCTGCTTTATTAGGGCCCAAAGTGATTACATTACATGATGGCTTGCCTTTTATACCTGGGCCGCACACACATGTGTACAGCCCAATGACCTCCGACAGTGGCGCCACCTGGTGACTAGTAAACCCAAGCATACATACATGACACCCCTCATCCTCGGAATCAACCTAGTGAACCTTCTCTGAACTGCCTCCAAAGCAAGTATATCCTTTCCGTAAATATGGAAATCTAAACTGCACACAGTATTCCATATGCCTTCTTGTTACTGTCACACTAACAAGGGGAAATAATATACGACTATTTACCCATGCCACAACCCTTTGGAAAGTTATATTCAGAGCCTCCATTATTTCTTTCCTAACTTCCTGCGGTATCCTTATATGTAAACCATCAGTTCCCTGTGATTTGTCTACCTTAACATAGTAGCAATTCTTTTTGAATAATGCTAATATCTATTATCAGTTCTACACCTGTCACTGGTGGTTCTATTTTCATACTGAGCCAACCACACCAGCAAGATCCCAAGATTAAACTCAGAAAAATTTGTGCTCGGTAGCAAAGTTGCCGGTGCAGTTAATGGCCACTGGAAATGGGCACAACACTAACCGAGTCAAATTGGTCTGGGGGGACATGGAGATATAGGTGGCACAGCACTCACCTTCCGTGCAATGCCGTCCTGGTGGCATTTCTGGAGGGATCCTGGACAAAGTTTCTGTCTAGATGTGTGAGCGAAGTTGTGGAGCTCACAAGGAATTGTGGGCAATGAAGAGGTCTGAGAATTAAAGAGGCCTGCACACTAATACAATACAAAATAAAATGTAGTGAATCAATACAATTTTCAGCCCTTTCTGCCTTTTAAAAAAATGTCAACATTTAAAAGAAGTTCCAAATGTGAATATTCAGCTGTTAAAGCTGAATTACCTTCTTAACCTCAACAATGGGAAAACTGTCTCAGCACTAACACAAATGGCTCAGCAAGGTTATCTATTTTGGTGGCAAAAACAGGAAGGCAGAATATTATCTGAATGGTGACAGATTAGGAAAAGGGGAGGTGCAACGAGACCTGGGTTTCATGGTACATCAGTCATTGAAAGTTGGCATGCAGGTACTGCAGGCAGTGAAGAAGGCAAATGGCATGTTGGCCTTCATAGCGAGAGGATTTGAGTATAGGAGCAGGGAGGTCTTACTGCAGTTGTACAGAGCCTTGGTGAGGCGACGCCTTGAATATTGTGTACAGTTTTGGTCTCTTAATCTGAGGAAGGACATTCTTGCTATTGAGGGAGTGCAGCGAAGGTTCACCAGACTGATTCCCGGGATGGCAGGACTGACATATGAAGAAAAATTGGATCGACTAGGCTTATATTCACTGGAATTTAGAAGAATGAGAGGGGATCTCATAGAAATATATAAAATTCTGACAGGATTGGACAGGTTGATGCAGGAAGAATGTTCCCGATGTTCGGGGAGTCCAGAACCAGGAGTCACAGTCTAAGGGTAAGGGGTAAGCCATTTAGGACCGAGGTGAGGAAAAAATTCTTCACTCAGAGAGTTGTGAACCTGTGGAATTCTCTACCGCAAAATGTTGTTGAGGCCAGTTCGTTAGATATATTCAAAAGGGAGTTAGATGTGGCCCTTATGGCTAAAAGGATCAGGGGGTATGGAGAGAATGCAGGAATGGAGTACTAATGTGCAAAAATGATCAGCCATGATCATATTGAATGGTGGTGCAGGCTCGAAGGGCCGAATGGCCTACTCCTGCCCCTATTTTCTCTGTTTCTATATTTCTATCTTTCTTGCCTCCTTTCACCTGTCAGTTTTCCTGAGGCCTGGGAAACCCAGCCAACATGGGCTGAAAATCGAAACCTTACTAAAATGGTTTCAACAACCGACCTGCCTCCTGAGCGTGGGTTGGTAGCCTGCCCCTTACCCTGCCTCCGTTAAAACTGGAAGTGGGCAGGTTGGGGTTGTGTTTGAAAACTTTAACATGTTAACTTTCTAACTGGACCAAAGCCACCCATTTTTAGGGGTTAATATTTTCCCTATAACCTGTAAGATCAATCATTGGTTTGTGCTAACCCATATGACAACAGATACCAACGATGTGGGAGTATATCACTAAGACCGTCACTGTCAGCAGTGTCACCCCTACCACCTGGCTCCAGTGCCCAAAGCCGCTTCATGACCTCAGACCACTGGTCAAGGTCAGTGAATACATCTTAAAAATCGTCTCTTACCAACTGCATCACTAACCTCACACAGTGCTCAATGCACGACTCCCAATCACTCATTTACCAACAATCTGCACCAATGATGAGGCACATCTCCTATTCCTAGCTTCACCTCACCCCCTCAGAGGAGATGGTGCAGGTCATTCTTGGCAGGGGCATGGTGGAGCCCTTGGCCAATGGCGGGGCTGAAAGGCCAGTGGGACTGCAGATGGCTGATTTATTCCTGGATATCCCGGACAAAAAGGGGCTGTCTGGAATGCATCCTTCCATCTGATTCCTCCTCTTCGGCTTCCTCGTCTTCTGTGTCTTCCTCTTCTGTGTCTTCTTGTGAAATTACAGCATAAAATGCTGAAAATATTCAGCTGGTCAGAGAGCATCTCAACCCGAGATGTGAGCTTTGTTTCTCTCTCCACGGATGTTGTCTGACCTGCTGAGTATTTGCAGCATTTTCTGTCTTCTCAGAGACCTTCCTTTACCATCTGAGCCCTTGCAAGCGCCAACAGCACTGCCTACACACTTAAAAAAACTTTTCACTGCTATTGCAGCAAGTCACCACTTCAATAAAATCAAAACAAACCAGTCCAAATGCTAAATTTCAAATATAACTGAATGATGTGTGTCCCTTTAAGAGCTGCAGACTTCACCACTCTCAGCTTGCTTGCATGCTAGGTTGGCAGTTGATGGGACTTGCATCACTGCATTTGAGACCTTGTCAACCACACAAAAAATATTTGTCAAACATTTTTTCATAACGACAGTGCCCCTTTAAATTACAATGCTTATTCAGGTAATGATCTATATAACTAATGAGACCAAAACTCTGTTCATGTGATTGTTTCATTGCTATTGTGTATCAGTGGATAGTTTAGATAAATGCCATTGTTGGTCAATCTTTTGTTCGAATGGGATTTCATGACGCATTTTTTGGTGACATCTCATTCTTTGTGAAATAATTGCTTTAGTAATCACTGGAAAACAGCAACAGATCCCATAAAATTTAATTGTATTGTGTACCTTATGTTAGCATAATCTGTCTAACCTTTGACTGTCTTCTTTCAGTGTTGAGAACATAATTAATGGTAGTTTATACAATTAGCTCTCACTGGGTCAAAAGATAAAATTTAATGATCCTTCTCAGTGAACACACCACTGTTATTCATACAATATGTTCGGCCACAGTTTGTCCAAGGCATAAAAGGCAGTCAGGAAAACCTCAAACCCCAGCCTTTCAACAACTTCTTTCATCTCAATGTAAAATCTTAATAAAGGATTTGATCAGGATCATGCTCAGTTTAAAATAGTCCTTCAGTTCTCAAAACCTGTACTTTTTTCACAGATCATCTCCAAAAATTATTTTCTGAACATTTTTGATCATATTTTAGAAAATATACTTGAAGAAATGTGCAGAAACGAATATACTTTTTGTTATGTTCAGAATAACTCCACAAGACTATATCTTAAGCTCAAACTGTTGTGACCTTGGTCTCTTTATTGTAACTCCAGAGTGAGGCAGCAGCATGGTAGACTGCCTTTTATACCTGCTTGCCCAAGGTGTGCAGGTGACCCTTGGGTCTCCCACAGGTGCGCCCCCTGGTGGCAAGTCTTACACATTGGTAATGTTTACATACATAACATCATTCCCTCCACCTCCCCTCCCCCCACCCCAAAGTCTTAGGTACAAGTTATTTACAAGTTGAGGTGATCCGGAGCTCTGCGTTCCCGGGTTGATTGCCTGAGATGAAGTCCTGGCATGGGTGAGTCGGTCGGATCATGGCTGTGCTGCAGTGTGGCTGGTCTGATCGGACTGTCGGGCACGGTGGGTTCATCCTCATGGTTGACTGCGAGGTCGATTGCTGATTAGGTGTGTGTGGGTGGATCATTGATGGTAATGTCCTCTTCAAACTGTTCTTGGTTGTCAGTGAATCGCAGTTTGGTCTGATCCAAGTGTTTTCTGCACGTTGTCCAGTCAAAAGTTTGACAACAAACACTCTATTCCCCTCCTTAGCTAACACAGTGCCAGCAACCCATTTAGGACCATGACTGTAATTAAGAACAAACACAGGGTCATTACCTCAATGTCACGTGATGCAGCCGCGCGATCGTGGTACATGTTATGCTGGTGACACCTGGTTTCTACATGATCATTGAGATCCAGGAGGACTAAGGAGAGCCTGGTTGTGAGTGCTCTCTTCATTAGTAATTCTGCAGGGAGAACCTCGGTAAGCGAGTGGGGTCACGTGCTGTAGCTGAGCAGAATCCGAGATAACCAGGTCTGCAGGGAACCGTCCATCACACGTTTCAAGCTCTGCTTGATGGTTTGGACTGCCCGTTCCGCTTGACCATTGGATGCGGTGCAGATCTGACATGCTTGATGCCATTGCAGGTCATGAATTCGTTGAATTCCGAGCTGGTGAAACATGGTCTATTGTCACTAACAAGGACGTTAGGCAAACCATGGGTGGAAAACATGGCCCGGAGCCTTTCAATGGTGGCAGTGGACGTACATGACAACATTATTATACATTCAATCTGTAATGTCCTTACACACTATTATAAATTCACACGAGGCACATTCTGCAGACAAGGTCACTCTGTGACCCGAACCTTTATTCACAGGACCAAGAAGTGATGACTCTGCGTGGAACCTCCCTTTATATACCTGGATGACCAGGTGAAGAGTGTCTCCCACAAGTTCACCCCCTGTGGTCAAGGTGTGCATTTCTTAGGTGTATACAGTATGCAGTGTTGTTACATGAAGGTGACAGTTACACGAAGGTTACATACATGACACAATCCATTTAGAGTAAGCGTCCACTACGACTAGGAACATCTTTCCTAGAAAGGGGCCAGCGAAATCTACGTGGACCCTGGACCATGGTTTGGAGGGCCATGACCACAGACTCAGTGGGGCCTCCCTTGGTGCATTGCTCAACTATGGCCCCATCCCGGGACACATTGTCCACCGTGATGGCGTAAATGTCCGTTCAACCTGCCATTGTCTCTGTTGAGGACCCACTCTAGAGTCTGTTACTGCCTGGTTGGTGTCGAATTGCCCTTGCCTGCCTGTGGAGTTCTGAGTCGCATTTACAATGTTAGCTCCCTGATCCATCGCCACATTTGAAGCAGAGTTGCGCGCGTATATTATCTTGGTTTCCTCCTCCGCCGCCATGAAGGTCTGAGCCATTAACGCCGCCGCTTCCAAGGTCAAGTCCTTTGTCTCAATTAGCTTTTTGAAAATCCCAGCATGACCAATGCCCTCAATAAAGAAATCCCTTAACATCTCCCCCCTGCAGGCGTCTGTGAACTTACAGAGGCTGGCTAAGCGCCGAAGGTCTGCAATGAAATCCGGTATGCTCTGTCCTTCCCGACGTCGGTGTGTATAGAATCGGTGTCGGGCCATGTGTATACTGCTCACCGGTTTGAGGTGCTCACCAATCAGTTTGCTGAGCTCTTCAAAGGTTTTGTCCGCCAGTTTCTCGGGTGCGAGCAGGTCTTTCATTAGCGCGTACGTCTTAGGTCCACAGCTGGTCAGTAGCTGCACCCTTCGCTTGTCAGCCGCTGCATCTCCCAGCCAGTCCTTCGTGACAAAGCTCTGCTGGTGCCTCTGAACGAAATCCTCCCAGTCCTCACCAACACAGTACCGTTCCTCTGTGCTACCAGTGGCCATTCTCGTGAGTCGTTGATTCCCATTTCTCGTCGCCAAATGTAATGTCCTTACACACTACTATAAATTCACACGAGGCACATTCTGCAGACAAGGCCACTCTGTGACCCGAACCTTTATTCACAGGACCAAGAAGTGATGACCCTGCGTGGGACCTCCCTTTATATACCTGGATGACCAGGTGAAGAGTGTCTCCCACAAGTTCACCCCCTGTGGTCAAGGTGTGCATTTCTTAGGTGTATACAGTATGCAGTGTTGTTACATGAAGGTGACAGTTACACGAAGGTTACATACATGACACAATCCATTTAGAGTAAGCGTCCACTACTACTAGGAACATCTTTCCTAGAAAGGGGCCAGCGAAATCTACGTGGACCCTGGACCACGGTTTAGAGGGCCATGACCACAGACTCAGTGGGGCCTCCCTTGGTGCATTGCTCAACTGTGAGCAAGTGTTACATTAGTGTACGCATGACTCCAATTCCGAGTCAATGCCGGGCCACCAAACGTGCGACCTGGCGATAGCCTTCATTATGACTATGCCTGGGTGGGCAATGTGAAGGTCGCATATAAATGTTTCCCTGCCTTTTTTTGGCAAAATTACACGATTCCCCCATAGGAGACAGTTTGAATGGATGGACATTTCATCCTTGCGTCGGTGGTATGGCTTAATTTCATCTTGCATTTCACCGACCAGCTCCCATTGAGGACGCAGCTTTTTACTAGTGATAGCACCGCGTCCTGGCTCGTCCAGGTCCTGATCTTGCGAGCTGTGATGGGTGACCCCTCACTCTCAAAAGCATCCATTACAAGAAGCAAGTCTGCGGGTTGCTCCATTTCCACCCCGGTGGTGGGCAGTGGTATCCGTCTGAGGGCATCCACACAGTTCTCCGAGCCTGGTCTGTGGCGGATTACATAATCATACGCAGATAACATTAATGTCTATCTTTGGATGCGGGACGAAGCATTGGTGTTAATACCTTCGCTTTCTGAGAACAACAAAATGAGCGGTTTGTGGTTGGTTTCGAGCTTAAACTGGAGTCCAAATAGGTATTGGTGCATTTTCTTAACCCCGTATATGCATGCTGATGCTTCTTTCTCAACCATACTGTAGGCTCTTTCAGCCTTAGATAAGCTTCTGGATGCATATGCAACCAGTTGCAGTTTACCTGATCCATTGGCTTGCTGTAACACACAACCGACCCTGTATGAAGATGCATCACAAGCTAGTACCAAGCGGGTCATATAAAACAAGTAACTTGGTCTTGTGATGAATGGGTCGTGCATCAGGGACTAGATGAATCTGCACTTCGGCACCTGTGAAGTTGCCGATGCCTGGCTCGAATAACGACAGGAATTTGTTTGGCACTTGGGCGCACGAGGTGTCATCCACCGAAGACAGTGCTTTGATGTCGTCCAAGTTCTATCGGATCTTTCCTAGCCGGCTTCTGCCGAACAGCTTTGGGCCATCGCCTGGTACAATCCATAGTGGTAAATCATGCACAGCCACAGTACAATACCTTCACTGCCGCACTGCCAATGACTGATATGAGCTCTTTGGTGTAAGTGCGCAGCTTGGTGTGGATCGGGTTTAGTTTTGGCCTTTGTGCCCCACAGTTTCTCAAAAGCCTTCTGGCTCATACTTGACTGACTCGCCCCCGTGTCCAATTCCATGAAAACTGGAATGCCGTTTAATTTGACTTTTAACATTATCGGAGGGCTTTTGGTGGTGAAGGTGTGTACCCCATACACTTCCTCTTCAGCCTCGGGTTGAGTTGCCTCTTTTACTCGTTCAGCGTGATCCGCGGCAGCTCAGTCATCTTCTGCCAACTCTGCCACATGGTGAGTCGCAACATGTCTGCACATTCGCTGGAGGTGCCCCATTGTTCCACAGCCTTTGCACACGTAGTGCTTGAATTGACATTGATGGGCTCGATGATTACCCCCACAGTGCCAACATGGTGCTAATGGATTCGCATTCACACCCCACGGCAAACTCTGAGTCATCCTAGATCTGGCCTCTGCAGGCATGTAGGCCCTGCCATGTACAGTTCTACCTGCTGAAGGAGTTATTTTATGCACAGTACTTGCCGGTGAGTTCCGATGCTGCAAAGATATCTGTTTAGTTTTATTGTTCACGGACATAAAAGCCTGGGCTATAGTGATGGCCTTGCTCAGATCTAGGGATTCGGCAGACAGCAGCTTGCGAAGAATGACCTCGTGGCCGATTCCAAGCACGAAAAAGTCCTGCAACACTTCCCCTAAAAATCCAGCAAATACGCACGGTCCCGCAAGGCGTCTTAGGTCGGCGACATAGCTCGCCACATCCTGGCCCTCGGAGCGGTGGTGCATATAAAAGCGATACCTGGCCATCAAGATGCTCTCCTTCGGCTTGAAGTGTTCCAGAACCAGCGTGCATGACTCTTCATATGTCTCCTCCATTGTTTTCATTGGTGCTAGCAGATTTTTGATGAGGCCATATATTGTGAACCCGCAAACGGTGAGGAGAATCGCCGTGCGCTTGACCACGGTTTCTTCCTTTTCCAGCTCGTTGGCCATGAAGTACTGGTCAAGACGCTCAACGAATGCTTCCCAATCATCACCCTCAACAAATCTCTCAAGAATACCAACGGCAGCTATAACCGCGCGAAAGTTCGTGATCTGTTACTCGTCGCCAATTGTTATGTTCAGAATAACTCCACAAGACTGTATATCTTAAGCTCAAACTGTTGTGACCTTGGTCTCTTTATTGTAACTCCATGTGAGGAGGCAGCATGGTAGACTCCTTTTTATACCTGCTTGCCCAGGGTGTGCAGGTGACCCTTGGATCTCCCACAGGTACGCCCCCTGGTGGCAAGCCTTACACATTGGTAATGTTTACATACATAACACTTTTGGTCATTTTATCTCCCGTCCTGAAGGCATTGACTCCTTGCTGGAGTACAGTTTCATTTTTCATTCCTCAGTATCTTTCCCAAATAGATATTATTGTTGCATAAGCCCAACAGTGAGTGCTGGCAAGTTATCCAATAATAGATCCATCCAACCCAATCTCAAATGAAGTCCCCGAGTTCCACACACTCACATTTCCAATAGGGATCACTGGATAGTTATAAGATTGGGAAACCTGTTTGATTTTCCCCTATTTTATCCGATGGATGTTGAAACTAAGGGTAGTGCTCTGACTGAACTTAGTGAACACAGACCATGGATTGACCTTGGTACCTTCCAAGTCTGTGTAGCTCAGATGCCCCTTAGTTCAACTCACTGAGCCATCAGGGAAGCTGAACTGAGCCTCTTTATATGGTTGTACAATATGGGCCAGTAATGCTGGCCACACACTGGCCACACACTCGGGGGATCAAGGGTTATGGCGAGAAAGCAGGAAGAGGGTACTGAAGTTTCATGTTCAGCCATAAACTCATTGAATGGCGGTGCAGGCTAGAAGGGCTGAATGGCCTGCTCCTGAACCTATTTTCTATGTTTCTATGTTTCTACCACTATTCTGGCCTTCTGTGAGCCTGTGCATGAATAAATTGATTTTGTCCAATAATGTGAGGTCAGCCTATTAGAATATTTTTCTATCATTCTTTGTCCGAGACCCACAATTTCAGGCACCAACAGCCAATGATGGGTTGCCAGCTGCTTGTGGAGTTGAGAGGTTTTTTGGGGGGCAGGGGGGATTGGAAAGTGGTGGCAGGAAGGGTCAGGAAGGCAGAAGGAGGAAAATCATCATCATCAAAAATGAGTGCAAGAAATGGCAAAGCTCAGTCATGGCAATTTAAGTTTTTGTTACCAATGCCTGTTACCAATGAAAGTTTTGAAACCACAGCACTGGTTTCCCAGTCACATTATTTTCCAGAGTCCTACTGAGCCTTGCACACAATTTGTGCTTAAGCACGATCAACCCTCCAGTTGGTTAGCTGCATTGAACTCATCAATAATACAGGGAACATGCACCTAAAATTATACTATCGGCCTGTGGATGTCTTTTTCATCATATAAGATTTTACAAGGGAATTTGAATATCAAAATGCAAGGAACACATCTCTATACATCCTGTATTAATTGAATAAACTCTGATATTTGAATGATTGTGTGGAAATTCTATTGCAGTGCTTCTGGGTTAAATCTTTGAATGAATTCAATCATTTTTGTCAGCAGAATCGAAAACAAGCAATACAAAATGCCAAGAGACTCCTCTGAATCATATCAGGCTTTCTTAAATAGAGTTTGATAGAAAAAAGCAATTACCTGCCATCAATGCTTCAGAAAAAGCTAGAATGTACATTTATTATAGGTAGGTTCATGACTATAAACAACAAAGCTTTTCAAGAAACAGAATTTAAGCCAAAATAATATGCTCCTAGCGTGGCTTTTGCAAAGTGGTCTAAAGGCTCCATAAGAATTTTGCTGTGACAGCAAGACTGACAAAAATCCATATAAAAAGCAACCCAAAGATTTCAAAAGTACAGATGAGGGAGTCTGTTCAGCTTATTTGGCTACTCTTTCCATAGAGAAAAAGAATGAGCAATTACCTAGCACCTTATCACATGCTCAAGGTATCCCTAACCAAAGTCACCTCTGTGACTGTGGTGATTAACCCTCCTCAACCTCTCTGCAGTGTCGAATCATAGAATTATAGGGCCCAATTTTCGGATCCCCGGTAGAACGGCGCACCTCGGAGAGGCTTGCCTAATTTCTAGAACTGAAAAAGCACCAAACACTTACCTCGCGACTCTCTGATATCTGTCGGCCCGTTTGCAACTCAGGCCGGCGCAGCAGGAGCTGCTGGGGGCGGAGCTACAGCCCTGCGCCAAAAAGAGTGCCGACAGCTGCGCGCGTGTGCAGTGGAGGCTGTGTGTGTGTGCAGTAGCTCCTGGCACTCCCAGTGCGTCCTGTCTCCGGGTGACGACCCTATCCCTGGCCGAAGGGACGTCACCCCTATCCCGGGCTGAGTGGCGTGCCTGCCCTTACTTCCTCAGCGGCGGGACCCGCCCAACCGGCATCTCGGGGGCGGGCCCCGCCCGAGCATCTCGGCGGCGGCGGGACCCGCTCGACCATCATCTCGTCGGGGGCGGGCCCACCCGACCAGCTCTTCAGCAGGCTGTTGGAGGGATCCCGGTGCTGCAGTAGGTGAGTAGAAACTTATAATTTTTTATTTATTGATTGATTTTTTGTAACTTTTTAAATTTTTTATTTATTTTTTATTGATTTATTGATTTATTGATTTATTTATCATTTATTATTGATGATGGCTCTTTATTGGTAAAAGTGAAGTGTTTACTGCTTTGTAAAATCTCCTAACTTCCCTCTAACTTCCCTTCCCCCCCCATCTCTTGCTACCTGCGCCTAATTTATAAAGTGTGGGCAAAGTTTTTCTGAGCGTACAAAAATCGACACTTACTCCGTTGTAAGTTAGTTTGGAGTAACTTTTCGTTGCCTAAACTTGCAAAACAGGCGTAAGTGGCTGGTAACGCCCCCTTTTGAAAAAAAAACTGTACTAAAATGAAACTATTCTAACTAACTAGAACTGTAGCAAACTAAATGCCGAGAATTGCGATTTCTAAGATACTCCATACTAAACTAGTTGCTCCAAAAAAATAGGAGCAACTTGAGCTGAAACTTGAGCCCATAGAATGATTACAGCACAGAAGGAGGCCATTCAGCCCGTCCAGCCTGTGCCGGCTCTCTGCTAGAGCATTTCAGCTGGTCCCACTCCCCTGCCCTTTCCCTGTTGCCCTGCAAACTTTTTTCCTTCGGGTACTTATCCAATTCCCTTTTAAAAGCCACAATTGAATCTGCCTCCACCACCCTTTCAGGCAGTGAATTTCAGATCCTAACCACTCGCTGCGTAAAAAAGCTTTTCCTCATGTCGCCTTTGGTTCTTCTGCCAATCATCTTAAATCTGTGTCCTCTGGTTCTTGACTCTTTCGCCATTGGGAACAGTTTCTCTCTATCTACTCTGTCTAGACCTTCATGATTTTGAACACCTCTATCAAATCTCCTCTCAACCGTTTCTGCTCTGAGAACAACCCCTGCGTCTCCAATCTATCCACGTAGCTGAAGTCCCTCATCCCTGGAACCATTCTTGTAAATCTTTTCTGCACCCTCTCTAAGGCCTTCACATCCTTCCTAAAGTGCGGTGCCCAGAATTGGACACAATACTCAAGTTGAGGCCGAACCAGTGTTTTATAAAGGTTCATCATAACTTCCTTTTCTTTTGTACTCCGAGGACTAGATTTGCGCCGACTTTGTGACCGGGTTTTCGCCGCGATTTGACCCTCCGTGGCCAAAACCTGGTCGGCGGGATCATCAAGTACTGCCGGGGTGAGATGCGCCGACGTGAAACGACGTACAATGCCATAGATTGCTTTACTGTTGTACTTTCGGCACTCTCCGCCATGCCCAGAATACCTGTCGGTGCAGCCCTGTCAGTAAGTATGAAGACCTGCAAAAAAGGTAAGTTAAAGTTTTTATTTTTTAATTATTTTTCAGCGATTTAGTAGGTAAGGAGTTTGTGACAGTTTTGTGAATGTTTTTTGAATGTTTTTTGCAATTTCCCCCCACCCCTCTCTCTTGCAGTGCTACCGGCCTCAGACTAAAGTTGCCAGAACTCACGGTTTGCGCTGTGAATCCTCGAGCAACGTCGATTTTACCGATGTACCCCTGGCGCAGACGTAAAGGCCGAAGGTTAGGCCTAAAAACAAATATTTTCGCCGAAAACCGAAAACCGAAAACCAGCCCTAGGCCTCTATTTATGAAGCCCAGGATCCCGTATGCTTTTTTAACCCCTTTCTCAACTTACCATGCCACCTTCAATAATTTGTGCACATACATCCCCAGGTCTCTCTGTTCATGCATCCCCTTTAGAATTGCACCCTTTAGTTTATATTACTTCTCCTCATTCTTCCCACCAACTTCACACTTTTCTGTGTTAAATTTCATCTGCCATGTGTCCGTCCATTCCACCAGTCTATCTATGTCGTCTTGAAGTCTATCAACATCCTCCTCACTGTTCACTATACTTCCAAGTTTTGTGTCATCTGCAATTTTTGAAATTGTGCCCTGTGCACCCATGTCTAAGGGCTAGATTTTCCATTATTTTGCCATGCATAATGCCCACTTAACGTCCATTTTAACGCTGAAATGAGGTGTAATGCCCATATATCACCCATTTAGCCACAAAATGGAAACTGACGCCCATTTTTCGGACACTTATCGGCAAGCGTTACTTTCGCCATGTACATAACGCCGGGAAAAAATAATACTGCCCGCCCACTTTTTTTGGGCGGAATCATCAGAATGAGCGAAACCAATGCCCATAATATCGCTCAGCATTACTTTCCACACGTAATTAATGCTGAGATTGAATAATGCCGACTGCCCACTTTTTTTTGTCGTAAAGATCAAATTTGCTGAAACTAATGCCTAGGAGATCGCCCAGCGTCACTTTCACCACCTCGCATACATCTCACCCACATTATCACTTGCCCAAAACACTGCTCTGAAAAAGTGGTACTGTTCTGAACTAATCACAGCGGTGTGGGCGCCATTTCTCAAATCGCAGGTCACTTCATTGAAAAGGCTACTTCAACTTCTGGGAGTTTGGATTGACTCTGGAGTTCTTCTCGGGTGAAGTGACCATCTCAACAGACATCTTTTCAGACTGTAGCCGATTGGGTTTTACTGTAGGTGTCTTTTAGTGTGGAAATTATTGCTTCTGATCAATCGCTATTATACTTTCATTGGAATGGGGCCAGCCATTTCTCAGCCTGCATCAATCAATACGCAGAAGCTGCAGAGTGCAAATGGCACAACGTCTAATGCACATCATCATGTGCCCAATCTAAGACATGCCAGAATGAGAAGGAGGTCCAGACCATACATACAGGGAGAAGAGGTCTTACCTCGACATGTCCGAGCACACCTGCCTTCGGAGACTGCGCTTCCACAAGGTGGTGATCACTGAAATATGTGAGCTCATCAGACCAGATATGCCGCCTGCCATCAGGACAACAGTGTCCGTCTAGGTCAAGGTCACCGCGGCACCGTTGTCCTACGCGTCCGGTTGCTGTCGGGCCTCCGCGGTCGATATTTCCCCTCTGTCTCACCATGCCATACATCGCTGCATTAGACAGGTCACGGAGGCTGTGTATGCGCATAGGATGGACTTTATCAGCTTCCCCATGACCATGGAGGCTTAGACTGACAGGGCTGGAGCATTGCTAAGTTCCTCAGGGTGCAGGGAGCAATACAGTGCACTCAGATCACCATGTGGGCAGCTTCTCAGGACCCAGAGCTTTTTTGTAACAGAAAAGGATTTCACTCCCAGAAGGTCCAACTAGTTGTCGACCACAACCAGATGATAATGGCATTGAATGCCAAATGTCCGGGCAGCTTCGATGAGGCTCACATCCTGCGGAGAGCACTGTCTCTGACATGTTTAAGAGTCAGCCACAAGGACAATGCTGGATGCTTGGTGACAACCGATATGGCCTAGCCACCTGGCTGATGACCCCATTGCGTGATACCCACACCGAGGCCGAGAAGCGATACAACTAGAGCCACAGAGACATACGCAATGTGGTCCAGAAAACAATCTGTGCTTAAGCAGTGCTTTAGATGCCTGGAGCATTCAGGAGGGGAGCTATAATGCAACCCTGAGCAAGTAGCTAAATTCGTGGTCGTGTACTCCATACTGCACAACCTTGCTATCAGGAGGGGACAAGAATAGAAACATAGAAACATAGAAAATAGGTGCAGGAGTAGAACATTCGACCCTTCGAGCCTGCACCACCATTCAATTAGATCATGGCTGATCATTCCCTCAGTACCCCTTTCCTGCTTTTTCTCCATACCCTTTCATCCCCTTAGCCATAAGTGGCATATCTAACTCCCTCTTGAATATATCCAATGAACTGGCATCAACAACTCTCTGCGGCAGGGAATTCCACAGGTTAACAATTCTCTGAGTGAAGAAGTTTCTCCTCATCTCAGTCCTAAATGGCCTATTCCTTATCCTAAGACTATGTCCCCTGGTTCTGGACTTCCCCAACATTGGGAACATTCTTCCCGCATCTAACCTGTCCAGTCCCGTCAGAATCTTATACGTTTCTATGAGATCCCCTCTCATCCTTCTAAACTCCAGTGAATAAAGGCCCAGTTGATCCAGTCTCTCCTTATATGTCAGCCCAGCCATCCCTGGAATCAGTCTGGTGAACCTTCACTGCACTCCCTCAATAGCAAGAACGTCCTTCCTCAGATTAGGAGATCAAAACTGAACACAATATTCCAAGTGAGGCCTCACCAAGGCCCTGTACAACTGCAGTAAAACTTCCCTGCTCCTATACTCAAATCCCCTAGCTATGAAGGCCAACTACCATTTGCCTTCTTCACCGCCTGCTGTACCTGCATGCCAACTTTCAATGACTGATGAACCATGACACCCAGGTCTCGTTGCACCTCCCCTTTTCCTAATCTGCCGCCATTCAGATAATAAGAATTGCCAGAAGGGACTGATGGTCCACCTCAGGAGAGAGAGGAAGAAGAGGACGAGGGGCTGGATGCTGAATGAGGACCAGACAATCAGGCTGACTATGCAACCATGCCCACGCCCCCCTCCAGACCACAGGAAAGGGCCCGTGGTGGCTACATAGCTGCAAGACTCTTATGTCAGGAGCTCATAAATGAGCAATTTACCTGAAAGAACGTTGCTGTAATTGATATAGCTGACACACTGCTGTGTGTGTGTGCAGCTAAGACATCAATGGTGGGCATCATTTGTTGATTGAAGTTAAGTTTTATTTAATCCTTTCATGTTAAGGAATCACCAGTGGTAACGGTCCAACTATCGGAGACAATGCGCAACAACGTTATGTTGAATAAAAAACATTTTATAAGACCATTGGTCTGAAATTGTAAGTATCACGGGCCAAAACACCCCATCCCCATCCCACTTTTTCGACCATTGACATCAATCAAATGATCAACAGGTCCAGCAATACAGAATACAAATGCAAAGCAGGAGGGTGCCCCTCTCCCCAATACATTACAACAAATTGCATACACCGAGATGGAGATATAACATAGCCATCACCTGCGAACATGCACCTCACTTTCCTTCTCCCCTCCTTCTGCTCACCTCTACCTCTTCCCCTCTTCACTCCACGCCGCCTGGCCGAAGAGCTCCTTAGGCGGTGCCTCATTGGGTGGGAATGAAGGCAGAGATGGTGGTTGCATGGGTGCGAGAGTGGGGGGTGCCGAGGTGGGAACATTCTCGGATCCAGAAGCAGTATCTTGGTCCTGCATCTCATTTATCGTTGGCACTGGTGGTGCGGAACCTAGGGGTGGAGTGCCGCACTCCGGGACCACTGGGAGGCCTGTGCCAGCAATGTTCCTGGCTATCGCCTCTAGGGCCTCCACCATCCGCGGAACGTACTCAGTCATGGTGCCCGAGATGGTGGCCAGCTGTCGGGATATGCCCCCCAATGCATCAAGGATCTGGTCACCAATGTCTGCAGTTCTCCTGGACAACTTAACCATCTCTCCGCTCTCATCTCGCGCTCATCGACCAGACCTGCAGCGTCCACGCATCCTCTGTGGGGTCAGCGCCGTCCTGGGGACAAATGGAGTGTCCTGTGGTGAGGTGCTTGGGCCCAGTACCTCCAGAGTGGAGGCGGGAATGGCCGGAGGAGCACTAGATGGTCTTGGGGTGGAATGTCCTCTGGAGCTTGGCGATGCAGGTTCCTCGAAGTCCGCGCTCTCATTTGCGGAGAACAGACCCAGCAGATTGACGGGCGAGAATCGGAGCTCCTCAGCACCAGGTGTAGGATTGTCCGGTGAGTCCGGCCCCGTGCCCCCACCTTCTGGCCTCTGTGGTCTTGCTTGGGGCCGCGCTGCTGGCTGAGCTGCAAAACACAAATTAGATTATTAGAGGAGAAGGGGGTGCTAGGGTCACAAGGTGAGTCCAGCGCTACACACAGCATATGCACGACAAAAGCACCACCGCTATCAAAATCATCACAGACATCACATTTCATGACCATCAATACATTCTGCATTGCAACGATTTTCATTTGGCCAGCATTATTTATAGGACAATTTTAGTACCCATCTATCATATATTATTCTTTGGATATGTGTGGGCGTGGCATCAATTGACCTTACATAACGCAACGGTGTATACTTTACTCACGTGGCATCACTTCAGGGTCTGCAGCTGTTTGCATGGCCATCCTGGTGTGCTTCCCCACGAGTGTGAGCACCCGCTCCTCAATATCGATGATGTCGTTGGTGACTGGTGGCCCCCCACCCGTTCGCCTCTGCACAGACCTCATCGTCAATAGCTTCTTCTGTAAAAGGTGACAGGACTACATGGCATGAGATCATTGCGTGATATCATTGCTAGATACTGTCACAGAGACTGATACAACACATAACCGACAGATGTAATCATGATTATTATGATAGTTATCATTCTTTACCTAAAGATGTACACCGTGAACGCAGGCTTTGAGTACAACATTCCCGGTAAAAGTGAAAGACCTCACATCTGATTATAGTCACTCATGACTCTTACAAATCAAATTATATAAATATATAAGTACATGTAAATAAATGTAATACTTACTCTTGCGGATCCAACAAGGTCGTTCCATCGCTTGCTACATTGGTTGTCCTCACGTACCTCATTGGTCACTGATGTGACCACCTTTGCTATCTTGGCCCATATCTTCTGGTAGGCCTTTGGGGTGGGCTTCCCACGCCCTCCCTGCATCAAATCACCCCAACGTAACTCGACCTCCTGCAGGGGGGAGGTATTTGCCTCATCCGAGAACCTCCTCACACTTTTGTGCCCTTTAATGTGCTCCTCTCCCATGTCACTGCTCTCGCCAGCATCAGTCTCCACAGCTGTGTCGCCTCCTCCTCTCCCTCCATTATAGGCACCAAATTCGGGCAAATATCTAGCTGGTAACAGCTAATTTTTTTTCCCAATTTGCTCTAAAGCTTTAAACTCTCCCTCCTTCCTCCCAAAGCAGCCACACCACACCCACACATGCCTTCACTCCCTCTCAGCTCCCTCTCCATCTATCTCTTATGCGCATGTCATGATGACCCTTGACCTCCTGAATCGCGGGAATTGAGCATTGGCATGCCGTTGCTAAGGACAGCAACACTTTATGGCAGAAGGTCAGAGAGATTTAACTCCACCGCCCATTTCATATCACTCGCGATAACGCCCAATTTCAAAAATGGAGACTAGGGGCTTTGAGAATGGACGACAAGCCGGCGATCTGAAAACCCATTTTTACCATCCACGCAGGAAATAATGCCCATTTTTGGGCGATATGCACAAAAGTGTAAAATCTAGCCCATAGTCATTAATCTATATCAAGTAAAGCAGTGGTTCTAGTACTGACCCCTGGGGAACACAACTGTATACCTTCCTCCAGTCTGAAATACAACCATACACCACTACTCTCTGTTTCCTGTCACTTAACCAATTTCGTATCCATGCTGCCTCTGTTCCTTTTATTCCATGGGCTTCAACTTTGCTGGACGCCTATTAAGTGGCACTTTATCTTTTGCAAGTGCACGTACACCACATCAACCGCATTGCCCTCATCAACCCTCTCTGTTATCTCATCAAAAAGCTCAATCAAGTTAATTAAACATGATTTGCCCCTAACAAATCAGTGCAGGCTTTCCTTAATTAATCCATACTTGTCTAAGTTACAGTTAATTTTGTCCCTGATTATCGTTTCTAAAAGCTTCCCCACTACCGAGGTTAAACTGACTGGCACCCTTTTTTGAACAAGGGTGTAACATTTGCAATTCTCCAGTCCTCAGGCACCAGCCCCGCATCCAAGGAGGATTGGAAGATTATGGCCAGTACCTTTGCAATTTCCACCTTTACTTCCCTCAGCATCCTAGGATGCATTCCATCCAGTCCTAGTGACTTATCTACGTTAAGTACAGCCAGTCTTTCTTGAACCACCTCCTTTTCAATTCTTATCCCATCCAGTATCTCAACTACCTCCTCTTACACTATGACTTTGGCAGCATCTTCTTCCTTGGTAAAGACAGATGCAAAATATTTATTTAGTACCTCAACCATGCCCGCTGCCTCCATGTGTAGGTCTCCATTTTGGTCATTAATCGGCCCCACCCCCCCTCTTACTAGCCATTTACTATTTATATGCCTATAGATGACTTTTGGATTCCTTTTTATATTTGCTGCCAATCTATTCTCATACTCTCTCTTTGCCACTTTTATTGTCTTTTTTACTTCCCCTCTGAACTTTCGATATTCAGCCTGGTTCTCACGTATTCTCAACCTGACATCTGTCATACACCCCCTTTTTCTGCTTCATCTTACTTGCTACCTCTTTTGTCATCCAGGGAGCTCTAGCTTTGGTTGCCCGACATTTCCACCTCATGGGGATGTAACTCGGTTGTACCCAAACCATCTCATCTCTAAAAGCAGCCCATTGTTCGATTACAGTTTTGCCTGCCAATCTTTGATTCCGATTAGCCGGGCCAGATACATTCACATCCCACTGAAACTGGCCTTTCTCCAATTAAGTATTTTTACTCTAGATTGCTCCCTGTTCGTTTTCATAGCTAGTCTAAACCTTATGATACTATGATCACTATTCCCTAAATGTTCTCCTACTGTCACTTGCTCTATTTGACCCACCTCATTCCCCAGAACCAGATCCAGCAATGCCTCCTTCCTTGTTTGGCTGGAAACATACTGATCAACAAAGTTCTCCTGAACACACTTCAGAAATTCTTCCCCCTCTCTGTCCTTTACATTATTACTATCCCAGTCTATATTAGGATACTAATACTTGAACTCCCCCATTATCACTACTCTATAGTTCTTGCACCTCTGTAATTTCCCTACAAACTTGCTCCTCTATATCCTTCCCACTAGTTGGCGGCCTATAGAATGCACCTAGTAATGTAATGGCACCTCTATTGTTTCTCAACTGTAACAAAATAGATGCCGTCCTTGACCCCTCCAGGACATCCTCTCTCTACAGCACTATAATAATCTCCTTAATCAATACTGCCACCTTACCTCCTTTCCTTCCTTACTTATCATTCCTGAACACCTTGTATCCAGGAATATTTAGTACCCAATCCTGTCCTTTTTTGAGCCAGGTCTCTGTTATCGCCATGACATCATATTCCCATGTGGCTGTTTGCACCAACAGCTTACCAACCATAGTTACCACACTTTGTGCATTTACACACATGCACTGTAAACCTATCTTAGATATTCTTGTATTCTTTCTTAGAATGGCCCCACCCAATACCATACTATTTCTTACTCTAGTTCTATGTCTCTCCCAATCCTTTGTGCACCTTGTTTCTCCTTTCTAATGCTACATCCTGGTGCCCATCACCCTGCCAAATTAGTTTAAACCCTCCCCAAAAACACGAGCAACCGCCCCCCCCCTCCAAACCACCAACCCCCAGCGCGGACATTGGTCCCAGCTGTGTTGAGGTGCAACCCGTCCGGCCTGCACAGGTCCCACCTCCCCAAGAACCGGTCCCAATGTCCCAGGAATCTAAAGCCCTTCCTCCCTCCTGCACCATCTCTCCATCTGCTCTATCCTCCTATTTCTATAAGTAATCCGATGATCACTACCTTTGAGATCCTGCTTTTTAATCTCTTTCCAAGCTCCCTAAAATCTGCCTGCAGGACCTCATTCCTCTTTCTACCTATGTCATTGATACTGATATGGACCACAACCTCTGGCTATTCACCCTCTCCCTTAGAATGTTCTGCAGCAGCTCAGTGATATCCTTGACCCTGGCACCTGGGAGACAACATATCATTCTGGAATCACGTCTGCAGCCGCAGAAACGCCTGTCTGTTCCCCTAACTATTGAATCTCCTATCACTATTGCTTTCCTGATCTTCCTCCCCCCCCGCCCCCTGTACAGCTGAGCCACCTGTGGTGCCATGGACTTGGCTCTGGCTGTACTCCCCAGAGGAACCATCGCCCTCAACAATATTCAAAACAGAATTTTGGTTGGAAAGCGAGATATGCTCAGGGAACTGCTGCACTACCTGCCTAGTCCTCCTTGTCTGTCTGATGGTCACCCGTTCTCTCTCTGCCTGCACACTCTTACTCTGCAGGGTGACCACCTGCTGAAACATGCTATCCATGTAGCTCTCACGGATGCACCACAGTGATGCCAGCTGACGCTCAAGCTCTGTGTCTTTGACATGGTCGACACCATCCTCTTCCAATGCCTATTCTCCATTGTCCAGCTCAGTGGGGTTGCCCATATTTGGTTTCACTCTTACCCGTCCAGTCATAGCCATAGCATCTGCAACAATAACGTCTCTTCCATCCCCACACTGTTACCTCTGAAGTCCCTCAAAGATCTATCCTCACTCCCTCAGCTACATGATGCCCATTTTCCACCAACATGGGATCACCTTCCACATGTAGGCTGATGACACCCAGTTTTTCCTCTCCATCACCTTTTTCAACCCCTTCACTGCTTTTGTGTTGTCAGACTGCTGGTCTAACATCCAGTCTTGCATGAGCCTCAATTTCCTCCAGCTGAACACTGGAAAAACTGAAGCCATTGTCTCTGGCCCTCACCACAAACTCTGTATCCTTTCCAATGATTCCATCTCCCTTCCCAGCCACTATCTCAGGCTGAACCAGCCGATTCGCCACATCAGACTTTTATTTGACCCCAAGCTGAGCTTTGGATGCCACTTCTTCTTCATCACAAAGACAATCTACTTCCAGCTCCATAATATAATGCTTCAGTGTCTACCCTATATAATCTGCTCCTTAAACTTTCATCTTTGCCATTGTCACCTTCTGAATAGACTATTCCAATACCAGCCACATATTTTCAATGTTCTGTAAACTTCAGCTTATTAAAACTCTGTTTAGTATTTGACCTAAAATTAAGAACCACTCACCCTCACTCCTGTCTTCGCTACATTAGCTCCCAGTTTCCCCCAAAGTCTCAAATTTAAAATTCTCATCCTTATGTTTAAATCCCATCTTAGCTTTGCCTGTCTCTATCTGTGTAACTCCCTACGACCGCCCCGAACTTTCCATTCCTTTGACTCTAGCCTCGTGAGTATCCCGCTCTTCACCCCCCAGTTGGCAGGCATGCCTTCAGATGCTCTGGAATTCGATCCCTAAACCTCTCCACCTTTCCTCTCTTCCTTTAAGACCCTCCTTCGAACCCTGCTCTTTGACATGGCTTTGGTCACCCATCCGAAAATTTCCTTCTTTGGTGCGACACCATTTTATTTGAGTACACCTATGTGAAACAACCTGGGATATTTTTATGTTAAAGGTGCTATATAAATGCAAGTTGTTGTTGAATGTTTTCTCCCCTCTGTTGCTACCTTTTACTATTTTGTTTCACACACTCCCTTTTACACACTTTTTACACTTCTTTTAAACTTTTTTTCTTATGCACACTTTCACATATTCTCACACACACATACATGTTTCCATTTTGCTTCACTTTTTCTTGCACTTTATGTTGCACATAGACACTTTCATATAATTTTTCTCACACTCGCCCTAGTGAATTACCTCAGAACTGTACTAATATAGTTGAACTTGTAGCAGAATAGAAATAATCAATGTGGGCTATCAATCCCGACACCTGACACCTTTTCCACAATAGTACCTCACATAACGAACAACATGGTGATGTTTTACACTCACCAAAATCACAACAACTTGCATTTATATAATGCCTTTAATGTAATAAAGCGACCAAAGGTGTTTCACAAAAGCCAAATCAGACAAAATCGACACCAAGCTAAAGAAGGAAATATTAGGAGGGGTGACTAAACAAAAAGAGATAAAAGTAATGGGCTACGTACGAAGTGGCAGCCAAAATGCTCAAAAACCTTCCGCTGCCTTTAGTTACATTTTATATTTTAGTTTAGATGACAGGGAGAAAGATCTAAACCCTACTGCTGGGATTGTTGCTTTTCTAAGAAGCTTGAAATTATGCTCTGGAGAATATGTTACTGAAACAAATGTAAGATTATACAGCCACTGTAAAAGTATATCTGTTTTTGCTTCACTGGTTCTTCTCCATTCACAGTGGATTTTCTCCAATTTTATAAATCCCATGTGGAATTTAAAAAAACATTAGGCATGATATCAGGGTCACATGATTTCTCCTTCCCATGCCCTGTGTAGCAGCCTTTGCACAGTCTCACCTCAGTTTTATTTTCTGCTATCATTGCAACAACTGGGACACTACACTGGCCTCAGGTTATGAGAAAACCATCTCAAGAAATACCACCCCAATTTAGACCTGAAGGTCAGAGCTTTTTTTTGGAGATTTTGCAATTTTGTTGATATTTTTAGATTTTACTTATGTCAAGTTCCAGATTTAAGATTTGTGCAGGCTATCTTTTCAAATCATTCACAGCGATGTTACTGATGGAGATGCATTAATATTGCCAGTTACAATATAACAAGTGTCAACCTCTAATGTCAGTGGTGGGAAAACTACTGGAGACCACTGTAAAGGACTAAATTAATTTTCACTTGGAGAAGCTTGGGTTAATAAGGGACAGCCAGCATAGATTTGTGAAAGGCAAATCATGTCTGATTAACCTGATTGAATTCTTTGATGAAGTAACAGAGAGGGTTGATGAAGGTGGTGCTGTAGATGTTGTACATATGGACGTTCAAAAGGCATTTGATAAAGTACCTCCTAACAGATTTATTCAGAAAATAGAAGTACACGGTATTAAAGGGACGGTGGTAACTTGGGTGCAAAATTGGCTAAGGGGTAGGAAGCAGAGAGTAGTGGTGAAAGGATGTTTTTCTAACTGGTGAGAAGTATGCAGTGGAGTCCCCCAGAGGTCGATATTCGGACCATTGCTTTTCTTGTTATATATAAATTACCGAGTCTTAATATATGGAGTACAATTTCAAAGTTTGTGGATGATACAAAACTTGGCAACATAGTAAATAGTGAGCATGGTAGTAGCAGACTTCAGGAGGCCATAGACAGATTGGTGAACTGGGCAGATACTTGGCAGATGCAATTTAGTGTGGATAAGAGTGAGGTGATGCACTTTTGGGATTCACAACATGGAAAGGCCGTATAATCTAAATGGTACTATTTTGAGGGGCTGCAAGAACAGAGGGACCTGGGGTGCATATTCACAAATCTTTGAAGGTAGCAGGGCAAGTTGAGAAGATGGTTAAGAAAGTGTATAGGATATTGGCTTTGTAAATAACGGCATTGAATACAAAAACAAAGAAATCATGTTAAACCTTTACAAATCTCTGGTTAGGCCTCAGCTGGAATATTGTGTACAATTCTGGGTTCTACACTTACAAAGGATATCAAGGCCCTGGAGAGAATACAGAGGAGGTTTACAAGTATGATACCAGGGATGAGGGAATTCAGTTATGTGGAGAGATTGGAGAGGCTGGGATTGTTCTCCTCAGAGCAGAGAAAGTTAGGGGGAGACTTAGAGGTATTCAAAATGATGATAGAGCTAGTAGGGAGAAACTATTTCCTCTGGAAAGTGGGGCGGTAACCAGAGGTCATAGATTGAAAATAATTGCCAAAGGAACTAGAGGGGAAATGAGGAAAAGTTTCTTCATACAGAGGGTCGTTAACATCTTGAATGCATTATCTGAAAGGGTGTGGAATCAGATTTCATAGGAACTTTTAAAAGTCAATTGGACATGTACTTAAAGATCCTTAATGAGGTTTTAGAGAAAAAGCTGGGATATGGGACAAAATTGGATAGTTCTTTCACAGAGTTGGCACAGGCATGACTGGCCAAATGGCTCTTTCTGTGCTGTAAGATTCTATGATTTTATGAACAGCTATTATGTTTTGGACCTTGTGGAAACATTGAGAGAGGCCCAAGGAGTTCTTCCCATTAGTGCTACAACAATAGTGCTGCTGTTGATGAATAGCAAGGAATATTTGGTAGACCCAAAACTGGGCTTTGTTTGAAATGTCTTGTGCTATAAGCCAAGCTGTGAAACAATACATGTATTTATTTTATATCAATTATCTACCAGACAATCATAAATTAAGTATTTGTACATTCTGTGCAATGTTTCTGCAAAAGCTGAAGTAAAACTTGCCTCATAAATGTAATGGAATAATCTAAGCAGAATTGGCTGAAGTGGCAACACTGAGGTAGCAACACGTACTTATAACTTATCTGGCACATCTTACTGTCACTGACCTTACATGGGGAGTAAGTTTGAATATATACCTCGGTATTTTCCTGCCATATCTGGATAAGGTAGGCAGAATGATAAAACTAAGTTAGCCATGTTAACTGTGGCTCAGTGGTAGCACCCTCACCTTTAAATCAGAAGGGTGTGGGTTTGTCCCATTCCAGAGACTTGAGCACAAAATCTAGGTTGACACTCCAGTGCAATGCTGAGGGGGTGGCATACTTTCAGAGTTGCTATCTTTTCGATGAAATTTTAAACCAATGTCCCATCTTTCCTCCCAGGTAAAGAACAAGAGAATTAGGAGCAGGATTAGGCCATTCGGCCCCTCGAGCCTGTTCCACCATTCAATAATCTACCTCAACTCCACTTTGCTGCACTATCACCATATCCCTTGATTCCCTTAATATTCAAAAATCTATCGATCTCTGTCTTGAATATACTTAATGATTCAGCATTCACAGTCCTCTGGGGTGGAGACTACCAAAGATTCACCACCCTCTGAATGAAGAGATTTCGTCTTATCTCAGTCCTAAATAGCCGACCTCTTATTCTGAGACTGTGACCCCTGGTTCTAGACTCCCCAACCAGGGGAAACATCCTCCCTGCATCTACCCTGTCAAAACCTGGAAAAATGTTGTATGTTTCAGTGGCATCATCTCTCATTCTTCTAAACTCTAGAGAATATAGGCCAAGTCTACTCATTCTCTCCTCATAGGACAATCCCCTCATCCCAGATATCAGTTTGGTGTACCTTTGTTGCAGACCAAAACTGTACACATTACTCTAGGTGTGGTCTCACCAGCGCCCTATATAATTGCATTTTTGCTCTTAGACTCAAATCCTCTTGTAATAAAGGTAAACATACCATTTGCTTTCTTAATTGCTTGCTATTAACTTTCAGTGATTTGTGGACAAGAACACGCAGGTCCCTCTGAACACCAACGTTTCCCAATCTCTCACTATCTATTTTTCCTACCAAAGTGGATAACTTCACATTTCTCCACATTATATTCCATTTAACATGTTCTTGCTGACTCACTTAGCCTGTCTATATCCCCTTGAAGTCTCTTTCATCCTCCTCACAACTTACGTTCCCACCTAGTTTTGTATCAACAAGCTTGGATATATTGCATTTGGTCCCCTCATCTAAATCATTGATATAAATTGTGAATAGCTGGGGCCCATGCACAGATTCTTGCTGCATCCCACTAGTTACAATCTGCCAACCCGAAAATGATCTGTATAGTCCTATTCTCTGTTTTCTGTCTGGTAACCAATCCACAATCCATGCTAATATATTACCTCTAATCCCATGAGCCCTAATTTTGTTTAATAACCTCTTGTGTGGCATCTTAGCGAATGCTTTCTGAAAATCCAAATAGACCACTGGTTCCCCCTTATCTATTCTGCTAGTTAGAACCTCAGAAACGCTAACAGATTTGTCAAACATGATTTCCATTTCATAAATCTGTGTTGACTCTATCCAATGCTATTATTATTTCTATGCGCCCTGTTACCACATCCTTAGTAATAGATTCTAGCATTTTCCCTACTACTGATGTAAAAGATCCCATGGCACTATTTTGTAGAAGAGCAGGGGAGTTGTCCCTGGTGTCCTGGCCAATATTTATCCTTCAACCAACATCACTAAAACAGAGTATCTGGCCATTATCACATTACTGTTTGTGTGCTTGCTGTGTGCAGATTGGCCAGCATGTTTCCTACATTACAACAGTGACTATAATGCAAATGAAAGTTGATGTTGTTAAAGATACAGCTACAGATACTTTCTGTGTTGTGGGAGAGGACAAACAAAATTTCCCAACTTGCACTGTTACAGACCTAGTAGGGGCTCAATTTTCCCCAATTATCTGTGCCGTTTTTTAGGTGTGCACCGTTTTTTTTTTGGAGTAAATTCAAATCTCCAAATTTCCCCAAAATTTCTGCGCTAGCGTAATTCACTTAGGTAGGATTTTTTTTAGGCAACGATTTTTTTTATCTCATTGAGGGCATAACCTGCCACCCGTGCCAATTCTGGCCATTTTCCAAGTTTGGCCAGCTCCGATTTAGTCCAATTTTTCTTCGGACGCTGTATGTGACCACTTTGGAAAAACCTTATGGGCAGTTAACAAAATCAGCGCAGGTAGAGAATCAGTGCAGCAGATGCAATTCCACGGCCCGGACAGCAGCAGCAGAGAGGGAGAGAGGGGGGGGGGGGGAGAGGAGAGAGGGGTGGGGGCCTTTTGGCCAGGGTTAGGAGCAGCACCCAGCACCGGGAGGGGAGGGAAGCCTTTCAGCTAGGGCTAGCAGCGGCAACCGGCACCGGGAGGAGGGAAGCCTTTTGGCCAGGGCTAGCAGCGGCAACCGGCACCGGGAAGAAGGAGGAGGGAGGCTTTTCGGCCAGGGTTAGGAGCGGCACCGGGCACTGGGAGGGTGAGGGCGGGGCGGGGGCGGGGGCGGGGTGGTGGGGAGAACAGGGGATAGACTTTTGGCATAAACTCTGTAAAAATTTAATGCTGGTAAGCTGCTGCAATGTGCAAGGTGCTTGTGCAGTTTGCTGTGAGCTGACCAGAATGTGTTGTATGTTTAACTTTCCAGCCTCAGTGTGCATTGTGTCCCTGGTTACCCTGGCAACCCAATCATCTTGGCGCAGATCTTAGGCTCCATCCCCAAAGCTAAAGGACAGGCTACGCGACGCCAAAATCAACAATTCAAACGGGGAAAGTTGGATTATTTTTTTTTGGCATAGATGGGCCCCCAAAAAACGGGCATAACTCTTCAAGTACGCCAAAAAACCGGCATTGGGGAAAATTGAGCCCATTAAGTTTTGTTTTTACCTGGGGTTTTCAGGACACATGCAAGTAAGAGTAATACTCTATGGGCTGGATTTTTACCTGCGAGTGGGTTCGAGTACTGGGGAGGCGTGGGGGGGGAGGGGGGAGGGGCGGTGCGGTGCTGTTGTGTAGCAGTTTGCCGCCACAAACTTTCCGTCAGCGTGCTCTCTCCACTGTGTGTTTAACTTAACTGGATCAATTGACTGAGTTATGTAGGTTTCCTAGCCAATTAAATGGAGCGGATCTGATGATGTCACGGATGACTCGCCTTCAGCTCGCCTACTTAAAGAAGTCTTGCACACATCAGAGTTGAAGGTTGTTGAAAGAGGGTGTGAAGTGGTTGTGAGAGCTGCCTATCACTGTTACATCCAATACTTTGACTGTGAGGGTGCGATCATTTATAGCCAACAATGCAGTCTCAGCGCCAGAAGCCTGCGCCCAGGTTTTCAGATTCCTCCCTGGACATCAGCGCAGATATGCGCATGTCGGCAGATCCTGGGAGACATAAAGTAGTATTGCCACCTGGTGTCTCACACATCTCAAGTGAGCAAGAGCAGAGATGGAGACAGGGACAGCAGTGGCGAGTCCTCACCAGAGAGCACAGGACTCGCCAAGCTCTGCTCAGCTGATGCAGATGCTGAACCCTCAGAGGTTGTTGACAAACAAGTTGATCTTAGAGGAGCAGAAACAAATGGCGAGGCTCTGGCAGCTTTTCCAGCTGCGTGTGATTGCAGAAATTGGAGGAGTTCATCTCGAGCATGAGCACCACCATCTCGCAGATGATAGTGACGATTTGCTCTGCCATGGAAAGGATGGCCACCTGCATGGAACAGCTAATGTGTCAGTCAAAGGAGTCCATCCTTGCCGTGAACAACAGCTTGCAGAGTATGATTGCAGTCATCTCGAGGAGGGATATCAGCATAGACTTGGGCATTCATCACCCCCCCCCTGTTATGCAGCAGGTGCTCTCCAGCTTCTTGCTAGCAGGGAAGTGTAGGTGGCCCATGAGAGGGATGATGGTGAGCGGAGACATGAAAGTGGGGGCTCTGCTCAAAGCACTCCCACTTCTCCCCCTCAGTCAGAGCCCCTCATGCTTCCTTGGATCCCGTTGGCCGACTCTGGCCATGCACAGTTGCAGGAGGAGCAGTCATAGAAACATAGAAACGTAGAAAATAGGTGCAGGAGTAGGCCATTCGGCCTTTCGAGCCTGCACCGCCATTCAATAAGATCATGGCTGATCACTCCCTCAGTACCCCTTTCCTGCTTTTTCTCCATACCCCTTGATCCCCTTAGCCGTAAGGGTCATATCTAACTCCCTCTTGAATATATCCAATGAACTGGCATCAACAACGCTCTGCGGCAGAGAATTCCACATGTTAACAACTCTCTGAGTGAAGAAGTTTCTCCTCATCTCAGTCCTAAATGGCTTACCCCTTATCCTAAGACTATGTCCCCTGGTTCTGGACTTCCCCAACATCGGGAACATTCTTCCCGCATCTAACCTGTCCAGTCCCGTCAGAATCTTATACGTTTCTATGAGATCCCCTCTCATCCTTCTAAACTCCAGTGAATAAAGGCCCAGTTGATCCAGTCTCTCCTCATATGACAGTCCCGCCATCCCAGGAATCAGTCTGGTGAACCTTTGTTGCACTCCCTCAATAGCAAGAACGTCCTTCCTCAGATTAGGAGACCAAAACTGAACACAATATTCCAAGTGAGGCCTCACCAAGGCCCTGGTACAACTGCAGCAAGATCTCACTGCTCCTATACTCAAATCCCCTAGCTATGAAGGCCAACATACCATTTGCCTTCTTCACCGCCTGTTGTACCTGCATACCAACTTTCAATGACTTTGGCAAGGCCCTCACAGGCTCCAAAACCCAGAGGCTCCAAAACCCAAAAGTGTCTAAGAGTAAGAGCAGGAAAGTGAGCAGCCTGCCTCTATCTCTGCTGAAGCCACAGGGCTTTCACCTCATAGAAGCACTCGGAAAAGAAAAAAGATACAATCGTAGATGCATAACGATATGCACATGGGTGTTTGCCAAAATGTTAATGTTAAGTTTCAGTTCTATTTATGACGCACATAAATTTATTTATTTGCACTACTTTCCCGTCTTGTCCATTTTTGCCTGCTACCTGGGAAGTGGCTTTGTCACGTGGAGTGAATAGTGAGATAGTACTTAACCTCGACAGGAATGGTTTGGTCATTGTCAGACCGCTTAGTGGTGTTGGTGGAGGGGGGCCGGGGGGGGGGGGGGCGGGGGAAGGCAAGTTGATGCAGCATCTGGGAGCCAGATGTGTGCACTGGTGCAACTTAACTAAATTGTGCCATTATGAGGCCATCCTGGGCCTCCTGGGAAGTAATGTGCTTTCTTTGCTGACTGAAAGTAAATTGAGTAGATATTGCATCCTGTGCTGTGTGCTTAAGGTGTGTAAAAGGTCAATAAAGTTAATCTGGTGCTTTTAAAGACTCTTGATAATAAAATTAGTAATCAGAAAGAAAAGTGTGCCAGTTAGGATTTTTGGTACTGAATGTTGGCCTTTATTGCAAGGGGGATGGAGTATAAAAGTAGGGAAGTCCTGCTACAACTGTACAGGGCGTTAGTGAGACCACATCTGGAGTACTGCATACAGTTTTGGTTTCCTTATTTAAGAAAGGATTTACTGGCATTGGAGGCAGTTCAGAGAAGGTTCACGAAGTTGATTCCTGAGATGAAGGGGTTATCATATGAAGAAAGGTTGAGCAGGTTGGGCCTATACTTATTGGAGTTTAGTAGAATAAAAGGTGATCTTATTGAAACATAAAAGAGGGCTTGACAGGATAGATGCAGAGAGGATATTTCCCCTCATGGGGGAATCTAGAACTAGGGGGCAAAGTTTCAGAATAAGGGGTAGCCCATTTAAAACAAAAATTAGGAGGAATATCTTCTCTCAGAGGGTCATGAATATTTGGAATTCTCTACCCTAGAGAGCTGTGGAGGTTGGGTCTTTGAATATATTTAAGGTGGAGATAGACAGATTTTTGAATGATGAGGGAGTCAAGGGTTATGGGGAGCGGGCGGGGAAGTGGAGTTGAGGCCAGGATCAGATCAGCCATACAAAAGCAAAATACTGCAGTGCTGGAATCTGAAATAAAAACAGAGAATGCTGGAAATCTCAAAGGGTCAGGCAGCATCTGTGGAGAGAAAAACAGAGTTAACGTTTCGGTTGACGACCCTTCGTCAGATCTGCCATGATCTTATTCAATGGCAGAGCAGGCTCGAGGAGCCAAATGGCCTACGCCTGCTCCTATTTCTTATGTTCTTATGTTCTTTGGCAATGTCACACTGCTTCCTCATAGTCACCCTCTACAGATGTAGCCCATCCATTCCTTACACTCATTCCATCATTCTCACTCAAAGTTCTCTACTTTCCCTCCTTCCAGAAGAGAGCCCAGAACAACAGGGACAGGCAATGAACTGGAGGTGGCCCTCCAATTTACACCAACTTGACAATGGCATAGGAGGAAGTGCTGCAAATCACTAGATTGCAGATCTGCTGACGGTGGGAGACGGAGAGAGGGAACATCCCAGCAACCTGGTGATAGAATTCAATATCATACAACCACATGGCATACTACAGTCACTCATAGTGACTTGATGTCAGCAGCCAGTGAAATGTCATCATGTGCATAATGGTAATGTCGTGCATTCTTATCATTACATTTCTAATTCGTGTCTTTACTTTCCCACAGGTCCATCAAGTGCTCCCCACTTTCCAGCCGGAGGAGGAAGACGACTCCTCAGAGGAAGCTCCACTCTCTGAGAGTGCAACGTCACCAGACCCATGGGCATTCAGCACCAATATGCGTACGTCAGTGGGTCCAGCAAGACATAGAGTAGTGTTGTCACCTGGAGTCGCACAGATCACAAGTGAGCAAGAGCAGATGGTGGAAATAGGGACGGCAGTGGAGATTCCTCACTGGATAACGCAAGACGCCCCCAGCTCTACTCAACTGCATGCAGATGCTGAACATCGAGCAAGAGGGTGATCTTGGAGGAGCAGCAACAAATGTGCGAGGCTCTGGCAGGTGTTGCAGCCATGATGTGTGCAAATGTAGAGCGAATGGAGGAGTCCATCTCCAACATGAGCACAGGCAATGGCGATGATGTGCTATTCCATGGGAAGGTAAGCCACCTGCATAGAGCAGCAAATGTGCCAGTCGAACGAGAACATGCTTGATTTGAACAACAGATTGCAGACACTCATTGACCATATCTCGAGGAGGGATACCAACATAGACTTGGACATTCATCGCTCCACTGATGTGCAGCAAGGTGCTCCCCAGCTTTTTGCTAGCAGGAAAGTGCAGGTGGCCCATTAGAGGGATGATGGTGAGAGGCGACATGGAAGTGGGGGTTCTGCTCATGCTCTCGCACTTCTCTCCCATTGCCGCCCCTCAGTCAGAGCCCCACATGCTGCCTCAGATCTCGATGGCTGAGTCTGCCCCTGCAGAGTCACAGGAGGAGCAGTCTTTGGCTTGGTCCTCATGGGGCCTAAAATCCAGAGGACGTCCACCAAAAGTGTCAAAACAGTCGCAGCAGAGACGTGAGCAGCCTGCCTCTACCTCTGCTGAAGCCACCTCATAGAAGCACTCAGAAAAGAGAAAAGAAACAATCATAGATGCAAAAGGATATGCACATGGGTGTTTACCAAAATGTTAGTGTTACGTTTCAGTTCTGTGCAGCAGAACAGATCTCCAGTCGTCTTGGTTAATCCTTGCTACTGGACCAAGACCTAGCTCTGTCAAGCCCGTGTGGTGGCTGGTGTGCAACGGTCACCACACGTTAAAAAAATCCAAGCACAGGCATCTTCCACCCTTCAAGATTTAGTTCGGATCTGGAATTTTAGGTCCATCATTGAAATACCTGTGAACTTTTTGACATGGAAGCAAGTCATCCTCGATTCGAGGGACTGGCAATGATTTATGACTCAAGTAAATTTATTTCTTTGCACTACTTTCCCATCTTGTCCATTTTTGCCTACTACCTGGGAAGTGGGTTTGTCACTTGGAGCGAATGGTGAGAGATTACTTCACCTCGAGCAATGGGGGTTTGGTTGACAGGAATGGCTTGGTCATTGTAGGACTGCTTTGTTGTTTTGTTGGGGGGTGTTGTGTATGCATGCCTGTTTACTGTGTGATGTCTGTAACACTGTTATGCCACATTGAATGTACCCTTATACTGTACATACATTACCGGTACACCAGAGGGTGCTGCTGCTGGAGACCTAGGGGTTGCCTGCACACGGCAGGTAACCCAGTATAAAAAGGAACTCACAGCTTGTTATCGGCACTCAGGAGCTGCAACTAAAGGGCTGCAGGTCTACACAGTTTAAGTATCATACCCTGTCTCATGGAGTCATTACTAAAGGTGCCTACATACACTACAACTGGCAACGGGAATACGAGGTCACGAACTACACGCTTAACATGTCTAACCTCAGCAACCTTCAGCAATTTACAGAAGGGGAAGATTGGGATACTTTTGTGGAAAGATTGAAACATTTCTTTATAGTCAACGACCTGGACGGGGACACACCGGTTGCACTACCGAACAAACGCAGGGCCATCCTGCTTAGCAGTTGTGGGCCCACCATCTACGGTCTCGTCAGGGACTTACTAGCCCCGGAGAAGACAACCACCAAGAGCTATGAGCAACTTGTAACCATCATACAGGAACAACTAAAATCAAAAGAAAGCATCCTCACAGCCAGGCACCGGTTCTACACTTACCGGCGACCTGAGGGCCAAGAAATTGCCAAGTATGCTGCACACTTAAGAAGACTAGCTGCACCATGTGATTTTGGCGACCACCTTAATGAAGCACTAAGGGACATATTTGTCATCGGAATCGGCCACGAAGGCCTCCTACACAAGTTGCTCTCGGCTGACATCACAGTCACTCTGCAGAAAGCAATTCAAGTGAGCCAGGCCTACATGGTTTCGGCCAGCGACTCCAGGCGAATACTGACCCAGGACTCTAAACCGGCGAGCGCATTGCACCGCATGGATACTTCTAAAGGCAGAAATGCTGCTCCGAGTCCCGCAATCCTGAGTCCACCACATGGGCTAACCAGATGGCACCGTGCTATCGCTGTGGAGGAAACCACAGGGCCCACCAGTGCCGCTACAAAGACTATGCATGCAAAGGCTGCAAAGAGAAAGGGCACCTTCAGAGAATGTGCAGAAAAGGCTCTGATGAGTTGGCTGATCACCGGGGCTCCGACACAGATGAAGATGAAGCTGCTCACACCCTGGAAGAAGAGTATGGAATCTTTACCTGCTCCACCAAAAGTTCTCCGTGGATAATGGAAGTGGACATCGATGGGGTCGATGGACATCCATGAAGATTGACACAGGGGCGAGCCAGTCTGTGATGAGCCAAATGACCTTTGAAAAAATTTGGATGAATCCTGCCACTCGACCAAAACTGTCTCCTGTGCAGGCAAAGCTGCTCACCTATACCAAAGGTAAAATCCAAATCGTTGGCAGTGTAGATGTCCAAGTCTCCCAGGGTGGCTTGTTGAACAAACTCCTTCTGTAGATTGGAGCTGGCGACGGGCCCACGCTGCTGGGCAGGAATTGGATAAACCGGGTCTACATCAGGCGAAGTGGCCCTGTGGAAGGAAAGACCACCACAGCCCTCTGCAGGAAAGCGAGGAAATAGCTGCAGCACCAGCAGCACAAGGAGAAACACGTAATCAAAATGGCCACCGCCATGCCACCAGTGAGCATGGAGGAGCATCACATGACACCGAGCGGCCAATCGGATTTGAAGGCTCCCTTAAAGGAGACTGGTAACCAAAGAAATTTAAAGAGGAAGTTTCAACTATTTGAGTACACGGACTTTAAAGCTAAAGATGCGATTAAAGGGTGCAAGTATGAAAATGTATGCAATGTAACAATGAATTGTGATGCTGGTTTAACTAATGTGACAAATGATATGAATCCAGGTGTCAGTAAGGTTAAGAATAAGTTTATTATGCTTAACAGTAATGTTAGAGATTGTGAAATGCCTAATGTAACCATGTCTGTTGAAACCAGGACACCCAAAAGTGATGCAAATGCTAGAATGTATAATGCAGGCTCGACTATGTGTGATCAGAGCCAAGGTGTCATGTATACCGGTAGGACACTGCCAAAGGACATTGGGTCCTACAGGGACCATGCTGATGCCAATGGAATCCCCCTGTGGGAGACCCCCAGATCCAGCAGGCTTCCTGACCATGTAGCCTGGACCTTTGGAACGAATGTGATGCCCCTTGCAGGACATACACACAGGCAGTGGGAGCAGACCCACTACCGGGACAGTGGTCAATGGGCAGCCCAGCCACCACCAATGGCAACCTACATCAGACCAGCCCTATAGCCCCTGGCCACCAGTGCCAACACCAGGAGCATGAGGCCAATAACCTCCAGCTTCCCTGGCAAACCCTGGGATGACCTGACCCTCATCCCAATTGGTGGACAAGGATCCCACCCAGTCTTGTGGCCCTGCCCACCACCCCACAACTACCCACATCACAGTGTATACACACCATCCACTGCTGCCGTGGCTACCTCCCCGAGGGATCCCACAACAGTGACACCCACTTGGTCTGTGTGTGAGGGAGGGAAACGTATGAGGCCAGCCTCAAGCACAGTGGTCCACCTGGCAACCACACAACCCTCACCACAACCTCCCATAGCCCAGTACTGATCACCTCCCCTGTGGGGATTATGTAAAATGCTCAGGGGGGAGTATTGTTGTGCATGAATGCCTGTTTACTGTGTGATGTCTGTAACACTGTTATGCCACATTGAATGTAGCCTTATACTGCACACACCTTACCGGTACACCAGAGGGTGCTGCTGCTGCTGGAGACCTAGGGGTTGCCTGCACATGGCAGGTAACCCAGTATAAAAGGGAACTCACAGCTTGTTGTCGGCACTCAGGAGCTGCAAAAGGACTGCAGGTCTACACAGTTTAAGTATCATACCCTGCTTGTGGAGTCATTACTAAAGGTGCCTACATACACTACATGGGGGGAGGGGGGGGGAGGGGGAAGGGGGTATAGCACTGGTTCACGTTAAGTAAATCTAGCCATTATGAGGCTATCCCGGGCCTCCCGGGCAACAATGTGCGCTGCTGCTGGTGCCATCGCCATCTCAGGTCCCTTCTCCTTCTCCGAAGAGGCTTTGCGCTCTGCGCCTTAATCCTCCTGAAGCTTCAATCCTCTCTGCTGTACTATGTTGTGCAATGTGCAGCATACAACGGTGATTCTGGAGACCCTGGCTGGTGCGCATTGAAAGGATCCTCCAGATCTTTCATGGCATCTGAAGCACATATTCATCATTCCGATTGCTTGCTGTATGACACATCTGGTGGACATAATGCTCCTTGACCTCATTCCTTGGTCTCCTCAAGGGTGTCATCACCCATATCTTCAGTGGATAGCCTTTGTCTCCAAGCAGCTAGCCGGTAAGTCTGTTCAGAGGTGCGAAGAGTTGAGGGCGGTGGACTGGCGCAGCACAAAAGAGTCATGACAGCTGCCAGGGAGTCTGGCACTCACATGCATGATGATCTTTTTATGGTTGCAGGTGAGCTGCACATTGAGGGAGTAAACGCCTTTATGGTTCACAAGCACTCCTGGGTGATATGGGCGGGGGGGGGGTTGGGGGCCTTGCTGACCACATGTATGCAGTCGATGCCATCCTGCACCTGTGGAAAGCCAGCCAGAGCTTCAAAGCCAAGTGCCCGCTCATTAACACTGACTTCATCAGTGGCAAAGCTTGCATAAGTGGTTGACTTCTGAAACATGGCATCTGTCACCTGGGTGATGCATTTGTGGGTGATTGACTGCGTGATCCCTCAAATGTCTGTTGCAGATCCCTGGAAGGGGCTTGAGGTGAAGAAGTTGAGGACAGTGGTGACGTTGACAGCCACTAGTAAGGCAAGTCCACCAGGTCCTCTGGGCAGCAGATCTTGTTCCAGCAAGTTACAAATGTCGGCAATGACCTGGCACGATAGCCTGAGCCTCCTGAAGCACTGCTGCTCGGTCATGTCTCAGAAACTCATTCACTGCCGATATACCCTATGTTGGGGATATCTCCTCCAGCATAGAGCAGTCCTGTGCTGATCCCTTCTCTCCTGTGGAGCATCAGGTCGGTGAGGATAAGGCTGCTGGTGTGGTTACTGCTGCTGCGGCTGATGTTGTTAGTGCTGGGGCTCATCTTGGTCCGATTCTGAGGACCAAGGTGAGAGAACATAAACAGCGCCCAGGCTTATCTAATAGGTACCAGGTAAAGTAGAGATCAAAGGCACAATCGTCCAATGTACTGAGAGTGACTAGCAATGTGGTGAGAGTGGCTTTATAAGTTAAGAAATCACCTGCAAAAAACTCCTGAATGCTAAAGCTCTGCACAAAATGATGTCAACCAGAGCCTTTCCCCTTGGCAAGGAAGCAGGTGTAAGGTGTGAGTATTTATGTTTTTTTCCAACTGTCACTTAATGAATTCGCACTATGGCCGCATAGCTACCACCTCCCATCCACAGCCGAGGTTCCCGAGATACGTGAATCCCATGCACGAACAGTTAAAGTTCAAACCGGACATTAAAAAGGCAGTTAAGGATTTGTAAATGAACAGTAAATTACCTCAATGAGCAGGTCTGTGGCACACCTTGAAACACGTCCTAGTTAAAGGCAGAAGTCAGCGGGATGAAGGCGGGTTCCCGACGTGCTGTCAATTTCAGTGCTTTTAACCGGCAAACCCGTAACTTCTCCAATGTGAAAATTCTGGCCCCTAACTCTGTTTCTCTCTCCACAGATGCTGCCTGAACTGCTGAGTGTTTCCAGCATTTTCTGTTTTTATTCCTGAATACATGTTGCCAATGAGCTGGTGCCCTAAACTCCATGCACACCATTATCCTCCAATTAACCTCAGTCACCATTCATGCCCATCGATTCATCTGCTTCCATTGGTGCTTCCCCTTGTAACTGTGTATAGTGAGTGTATCCTATGCAGAGAGCAAAATTCACCAGAACCGCCCCCCCCTCCCCCCACCCCCTGTGTTTGGGCTCATTCGAAAGGAAATTTAATTTGGGACTATCTACTGAAAAGTTTGGAACTCTAAAGTGCTTATGGCAAAAACCACGAACTTTAATAGAATTATGAACATTTACAAGACAAATTCAAGTCTGTGGGCAGACCGAGGGAACAAAAGAAGCCCACTTGATTATTGGAACTGTCTGTGTGTGAGGACTGAGTATTTGAAAATCTTCCTCCACAAGAGACATTACCATCACAAAATCACCCAAAGGTGGCTCCTCATCAACATGGGCCTGGACAAACCATTTCAGCATATACATCACAAAGAGGCCCAATCCAGCCTGTATGCGAAAGACCAAGCACAAAAGGACATTGCAATTACCAAACTAATATTTCCATCAGGAAACAGTTTTCAAACATCAACCCACCCAAGACATATCAACTTTAACGAGCCTGACAAAATATTACAAAGAAGAACCAAGCCCGCCAAAATTATACAAAGGATTGTGAACAGATTGGGCGGCAAGATTAGAACACTGAAATCGTATAACTGGCCAGTCTTTTCAACAGAGGTTAGAGAGAGGGAGGAGAGAGGAGTGAGAGAGGAGAGAGCAGAAAGAGGGGAGAAGAGAGAGAGGAGAGAGAGAGGAGAGAGAGGGAAGAGACTCTCCAGCCTCGAAGTCTTGAAGTCCTGAAGAAAGGAAGAACATTACCATCCACCATTAACTATCAAAAGGATTGGTAAGCATAAGTCCCTGCCTGCCCTGGAGTCTAACCTAGCTAGAATTAGGTATTGGGAAATGGAAGGTATAATTTTACTGCAACCCCCTTTGAGTGTGTAGTGTATGGTACTTCATTAGAGTGATTTTAAGTTTGATCTTGTACCTTTCCTTGTATTGCTCTTTATTAGAGTGATTTTAAGTTTGACCTTATACCTTTCCTTGTATTGTTCTTTATTAGAGTGATTGTAAGTTTGGCCGTGTATTTTCTTACTAGAGTAATAAGCCTGTATTACTTTGATGGTAATAAAACCAAAGTTCTTTGCATCAAACCAGTGTCCTCTGCACTTTTGTCACATCCCCCAAATAAATCCAGAGTACAGAACCCAAGGGAGGGGGACCGATTCGAAACCACTCAAGTTGGTCAGAAGGGAACCTGACCCCCTCATAGAGACCTACACACACCCCGCCCATTACACCTACTACATCGGCTCCGATGCCTAGTAACTAACAGCTTACCCCGAATAAGAACCAAGGCTGAGGTCTAGTTCGACCCCAGAGATCCCCAAGCCACCGAACAGGGAGTGCTTAGGCAGCTGACCCTAGCTTACAGAAACGGCAGAGGGACAGAAGAGCACCCACAAAAGGGAAGGGTTCACAAAATCAGACCTAAACAAGACAAGAGGTAATGGTGCCATGATGGGAGCAATCCCTCCGATACAAAACGTACCTGCTTTGGGTGCGGAAAGAGTGGGCACTGAAGAAAGGATTGTAAAAATCCTTGGAAGAATAGCGCAGGAAAGAATTCTCCAGACCCTGCCCAAAAGACCGAGATAGATAAGCCAGTCCATCCACACTCGTTTTAGACCTTTTTAACTGCGCTCCGAGCCACGTTAGATGGCCCAGGAAAGGTAGCCACCGCCACTGCTACCAAAATCCCATCTGCCCCCTCCCAACCACAGCGCAGCCTGTCCACCTGTGTGCCCTTGAGTAGGATGCGTGGGGGAGACCGACCGTACAGATGGAAGTGGAAAAGGTGAAAGGGACTTACCTGCTGGACACTGGTGCCTCAAGCACCCTTGTCTATGCAGCAAACCCGCCACCTCACCTCTGTCTAACGGGGTCACCTACAGCTTGGTGGGTTTCACAGGCACTGAACATACTGGCTCATTCTCCGTTCCGCTCTCCATTCATTTAGGTACACTCCACACTAAGTGGACTTGTGTCCTGATGAAGTGGGAGCAGGAAGGGAGAGGGATCCTGGGAGCTGACTTAATCCGAGGACACGGGATCCTGGTGGATTTAAGAAACCACTGTCTTTGGGGGTCAGTCTGTACGGGACAGGAGAGTGAGGTGATGGTTATCCCGGGAAAACAGGGAAAAGGGACGGTGTGCACCATGAAGCCAAAGGAGGGTTACGACCTTGAATCACTGGTCAGTAACATCCCTGCAGAATATCAAGAATATGTGAGGAAAAACCTTGCAGCTTTTGCCACTCAAAAACATGACTGTGGGAGCATAAACGGGGCCGAGCTTAGCATAGATGGGGACCCCATGACCCGACCACAGAAACAATACAACTTCCCCAGGCAAAGGCAGACATGGAAACAGCCTTGGGTTCGCTGATGAAACAGGGGGTACTGAGACCAATAGCTACCCATGTGAACTCTCCATTGTGGCCGGTTAAGAAACCGGACAAATCCTGGAGAGCCACAGTGGACTATCGAGTACTCAACCATAACATCCCCGCCTATGCACCCACTGTTGCTGCTGTCGCCGACCTCATTGGAAGTATCCCAGCCTCTGCGACCACCTTCATGGTGCTGGATATTTCCAACGGGTTCTGGTCCATACCTTTAAGAAGGGAAGATCAGTACAAGTTTGCTTTTACCTTTAAAGGACAGCAATACACTTGGAACTGTCTCCCTCAGGGCTTCCACAACAGCCGCAGTATTTTCCATTAGTGTATGGCCAACTGTTTAAAGAGTTTCAGCAGACCCCAGCAATTAGTACAGTATGTAGATGACCTGCTCCTGTTCACCGATGATGGGGAGAAGCATGGCCCACTGCTGGCTGAGCTGCTGAAAGAAGAAGGATTTAAAGTAAACCCCAAGAAGGCACAGATCGGCCTGAAGGAAGTAAAATTCCTGGGACTGGCTGCGCGCGCAGGGGAAAGAGCCATTGACAAAGCTAGAAGGGAAGCAGTGCAGAAGTTACCCACCCCCAACACAGTGACAGGAGTAAGATCTTTTCTAGGGCTATCCGGGTACTGCAGAGACTTCATTGCGGATTATGCAGCCACCGCAGCCCCTCTGCTCCGACTCCTACACAAGGGAGGGGAGTGGGAATGGGACAAAGGTTGCGAGGCAGCACTTATCCAACTCAAGAAAGACCTGCAGACCGCGCCAACTCGAGGGGCCACAGATGAGGGTAAAGAGATTTTCCTGGAGATAGCAGCCAGTGGGGACAACCTGAGCGCAGTACTGCTCCAAGAGCGGCACGGCCAGCTGAGACCAGTGGTCTACTCCTCCAGGATACTCACTGACGTGGAGAAGGGATACTCCAACTGTGAGCGACATCTCCTAGCCACTCACTGGGCTGTGAAAAGATCATTGATCTTCACGGGGGGTCCCCTATCACACTCCTTACCCACCATACGGCCACCCAAATGCTCCTGGACGGGAGAATCAAGGACGGGACAGTAAGCAGTGCCCGCATTGCTCGCTGGACCCTGCTCCTCTCTCAAATGGACCGAAGGTTAAAGGGTCTCTGCGAGCCAAGACTCATAGCCAACATGATTTATCCAGGGACAGCCCACTGGTGTTCCATAGAAGGGATATGGGAAATTAATGTAGGCTTTCGGGCTGGGTTACATCCCACAGGTCGAGAGATCTATGTGGACGGTTCAAGCACGGTATCTGCAGGTGAACGACTCACAGGCTGCGGAGTTTATGAGCCCGAGGCAGGCATTGCCCTGGCGATTAAACTCCCCAATATTATGTGCACCCGGCACGCTGAGCACCCAGCGCGCTGAACTGTCTGCGGTGGTGCATGTAGTCACACACCCTGAAAAATTCCCTGTTCACATGCAATTGTGTATGGAGTACATGGCTATTTGGTCTCGCCGCGGATACACATCCGCAGACGGGAGACCCCTGGCAATTAAGCCCCTACTGGAAAAGATCATGAAAGCCGTAGGGGAGGAAGGGAATATCTACATACAGAAGGTGAAGGCACATTCCACTACTGAACCCTGTAGCAAGGGAAACCAGCAGGCTGACATGTTAGCCAAGCAAGGGGCCCGCACGGACAAGCTCTGGGATCCGTACAACCCAGGACCCATCGCAGCAGTCAGGGGCAGGATGGGGACGGCAGGGAAGGCAGGGATAGCTTTGCCCCCAGACCTAAAAATGGTCCAGACCCAAGACCACATCCTCAAAACTGTCCTGAACATGCCAGCAAAAGGCGATAGGATAGACGGCCCATATGGCACCGCAGCAATTGCCATTAAAGAAGGCATGGTGTTCAGGGGGGAGCAATGGGTAGTACCGCAACAACACCAGAGAGAATTCTTCCAGCTGGCCCACGAGGGTCCAGGAGCAGGACACCCCGGACCTGAGACCACTTGGAAATGAGTGGAACAGGCAGGGTGGTGGCCAGGACACAGGGAAGACGTCTGTGAGTTGTGTGCTAGCTGTCTGGTGTGCGCGGCCAACAAACCCGACCTCCAGAAAAGAAAGGTGTCTATGGGACATATCAGGAGGGTAGCGGGACCCTGACAGTCAATCCAAATAGACTACATCGAGCCCCTACCCACTGCCCAGGGAGGTTACAAGTACTGCCTAGTATTAGTGGATGTATTCATCAAATGTGTAGAAGCATTCCCATGCCGAACAGCTACCGCCCTGGGAACAGCCAGGATCCTGGTCAGAGAAGTGTTCTCTCGATGGGGACTACCACAATACGTGGAGTCCGACCAAGGGAGTCACTTCACCGGGCAGGTGATGCAGAAGACCTTTAAGGTACTCGGCATCAAAGGAAAATGGCATGTCATCCACAACCTGCAGTCATCCGGGCCTGTGGAGCGTTTAAACCGCACCATCAAAGAAAGGCTGTGCAAAGAGACAGGGGACCCACCCAAAGGGTGGTTAGAGGTCCTACCACTGGTCCTCATGGGGATCCGGGCCAGCCAGTCAAAGAGCACGGGGTACTCCCCGTACGAGCTAATGACCGGCAGAGCCATGTGAACTCCCACCCATGTGTTAGCCCCGGTACTCACGGAAGGTCAGCTTAGGGAGCGAACTGGGACAGCTTTGTCAGGAATCTGTATGAACACCTTAAACAGATTCACTGGCAGGCTGCTAACAACATGGGAAAACTGCATCGGAGCAACCGACTGCTGCTAGAACCCTGCAAGCACCACAAGTGTGAATAGGGAACCAGGTTATGGTGAGGAACTACGCTAGAGTAGGGGTCTTTGAGGCACTGTACATGGGACCGTACTACATTGTCGACAAGGCAAGCCCCATGGTCTATGCCATAAAATTGGCCCGCCGAACAAAGTGGTTCCACATAAACCAGTGCAAACCTTTCAACCCAGGGGCAGCAGCAAAACGTGAGGGACAGCCAAAAACTATAAACCGCACTAAAGACAGGGACCCCAACCAACAGCCCCTGACTGTGGAAATCCCACAGGGGATGTGGCAGACCCACAGACTGCACCTAGAGGGGCGGTGGACTGTGTTACTGGAGGAGCTGTCCCACCTATCATTTGGGACTCAGACGTACCCCCAGCAGCCAGAGCCTTAAGAAGGACTCCCTGCACACCACAGCCAAAGACACCGTGGTCACCCGCGCTCCAACTTGAATGGTTCAGTCCCGGGAAAGGGACCAGCCGCAAAAGGGCACCGAAGGTCAGAGACCAGCCCACGAGCAGGGACACCCAGAAGAGATAGCAGTGGAACAGCCACCAAGTGGGAGTCCCCAGCCCGTAGCCCTCAGCCAGGCAGAACCCCCAGGGGAAGAAACGAATCAGGCAGCCACCCACAAAGGAGCGGTGTGCTGCAGCACCGGAGGGTCATTCCCCCGATAGTGTGGGACTCAAACCCACGCCCGGTCAGGTACTTAGGGTTAGGTGGTGCAGACCGACCTATCACCTACCTCGCTGGACACCCAGTGGGAGAAGAAGAAAAAGAGAAGGCAGGAATTAACCTGGCCACCCGGAGATGGATGGCAGATGTACATATATAACGATGTGAATTTAAGGATGTTTAGCAATATGAATTTAAGTATGTTTAGTGAATAAGTTTAGAATAGTGTAAGATTTATCTGTGTAATGATAAGTATATATGTATTAGTTAACTGGGGTAAGGAAAAGAATCTACCTGTGCAGCTGTTAAAAGAAGCACAGGCTGGGAGCACCCGGGAGTAAGAAGAATCTACCGGTATGGCTGTTATGTATTGTCCATGTACATTAAATGTATAGTTACAATGGTGCACCACAAGGGGCACTGTGGTGGGAGACCCGAAAGTACCTGCGAGACAGAGTATAAAAGGCTGCCCACCACACCTGAGGGGCACTCTGGAGTTACACAATAAAGGACCAAGGTCACAGCAGTTACTACAACACCAGACTGTGTGGAGTCAGTGATTTGAGCGCTACATACATCACAAATTGGCAACGAGGACACGGACGTGCTCTTCACGCAACTATGGCTACTTTGGGCATGCTAAAGGATTTCACAGAGGGTAATGACTGGGATGCCTTTAAGGAAAGGCTCGAGTACTATTTTATAGCAAACGATCTGACAGGGAACATGAATGCACAGATGGAGAAGCGTAAGGCGATATTGCTGTCCAGTTGTGGCGAGGAGGTTTACTGTCTCGGCAGGGATTTTCTGGCACCCGCGAGCGCCAAGGACAAGTCATATGAGGAACTGATTGAACTCATTCGTAACCACCTGAAACCGAAGGAGAGCATCCTCTCGGCCAGGCAAAAATTCTACCACCACTGCAGACCTGAGGGCCAGGATGTCACAAAATATGGTGCGGACATCAGGAGATTTGCGGCGCCGTGCGATTTTGGCACACACCCTAACGAGGCGTTGCAAGACGTCTTTGTTATGGGTATTGGCCATGAGGGTCTCCTTCACTAGCTGCTATCTACTGAACCTACAGTCAGCCTGCAGCAAGCCATCAACATCAGCCGGGCATTTATGACCTCGACCTGCAGCACCAAGCAGATGATCCACACGGTCTCGAACCCGGCAGTTAATATTCACAGGATAGCGCCCGTCATGGACAAAACTGCAGAACGTGGCTCTCAGGGTCCTGGAACTCAGAGTCCGCCGAGGGGGGCTAATCGAGTAGCACCATGTTGGCGCTGCGGAGGAAGCCATGGGGCTCACCGGTGCATGTTTGCGGAGTATACGTGCAATACCTGCCACACGAAAGGCCACCTTCAGCGTATGTGCAAAAGAGACACGACTCACCATGTGGCTGAGGAGACGGTAGATGATCTGCTATCCAGCGAGGAGCATTGCAGTTTGGCTCGACAGGCATCCCAGCCCCAGGTAGAAGAAGATGATGCGTTTGGACTGTATACGTGTACTGACGATTCGGCCCCAGTGATTATGGAAGTCAAGATTAACGGAGTCCCAGTGAGTATGGAAGTGGACACGGGGTCGGGTCAGTCACTGATGAGTCAGGAAACTTTTGATAAACTGTGGATCAACCCAGCTGCTTGACCTAAGCTGGTCCCGGGTTAAGGTTAAGAATAAGTTTATTATGCTTAACAGTAATGTTAGAGATTGTGAAATGCCTAATGTAACCATGTCTGTTGAAACCAGGACACCCAAAAGTGATGCAAATGCTAGAATGTATAATGCAGGCTCGACTATGTGTGATCAGAGCCAAGGTGTCATGTATACCGGTAGGACACTGCCAAAGGACATTGGGTCCTACAGGGACCATGCTAATGCCAATGGAATCCCCCTGTGGGAGACCCCCAGGTCCAGCAGGCTACCTGACCATGTAGCCTGGACCTTTGGAACGAATGTGATGCCCCTTGCAGGACACACACACAGGCAGTGTGAGCAGACCCACTACAGGGACAGTGGTCAATGGGCAGCCCAGCCACCACCAATGGCAACCTGCACCAGACCAGCACTACAGCCCCTGGCCACCAGGGCCAACACCAGGAGCATGAGGCCAATAACCTCCAGCTTCCCTGGCAAACCCTGGGATGACCTGACCCTCATCCCAATTGGTGGACAAGGATTCCATCCAGTCTTGTGGCCCTGCCCACCACCCCACAACTACCCACATCACAATGTATGCACACCACCCACTGCTGCCATGGCTACCTCCCCTAGGGATCCCACAACAGTGACACCCACTTGGTCTGTGTGTGAGGGAGGGAAATGTACGAGGCCAGCCTCAAGCACAGTGGTCCACCTGGCAACCACACAACCCTCAACACAACCTCCCATAGCCCACCACTGATCACCTCTCCTATGGGGATTATGAAAAATGCTCAGGGGGGAGTATTGTTGTGCATGAATGCCTGTTTACTGTGTGATGTCTGTAACACTGTTATGCCACATTGAATGTAGCCTTATACTGCACACACCTTACCGGTACACCAGAGGGTGCTGCTGCTGCTGGAGACCTAGGGGTTTCCTGCACATGGCAGGTAACCCAGTATAAAAGGGAACTCACAGCTTATTGTCGGCACTCAGGAGCTGCAAAAGGACTGCAGGTCTACACAGTTTAAGTATCATACCCTGCTTGTGGAGTCATTACTAAAGGTGCCTACATACACTACATGGGGGGAGGGGGGGGAGGGGGAAGAAGGTATAGCACTGGTTCAAGTTAAGTAAATCTAGCCATTATGAGGCTATCCCGGGCCTCCCGGGCAACAATGTGCGCTGCTGCTGGTGCCATCGCCATCTCAGGTCCCTTCTCCTTCTCTGAAGAGGCTGTGCGCTCTGCGCCTTGATCCTCCTGAAGCTTCAATCCTCTCTGCTGTACTATGTTGTGCAATGTGCAGCATACAACGGTGATTCTGGAGACCCTGGCTGGTGCGCATTGAAAGGATCCTCCAGAATTTTCATGGCATCTGAAGCACATATTCATCATTCCGATTGCTTGCTGTATGACACATCTGGTGGACATAATGCTCCTTGACCTCATTCCTTGGTCTCCTCAAGGGTGTCATCACCCATATCTTCAGTGGATAGCCTTTGTCTCCAAGCAGCTAGCCGGTAAGTCTGTTCAGAGGTGCAAAGAGTTGAGGGCAGTGGACTGGCGCAGCACGAAAGAGTCATGACAGCTGCCAGGGAGTCTGGCACTCACATGCATGATGATCTTTTTATGGTTGCAGGTGAGCTGCACATTGAGGGAGTAACCGCCTTTATGGTTCACAAGCACTCCTGGGTGATATGGGCGGGGGGGGGGGGGGGTTGGGGGCCTTGCTGACCACATGTATGCAGTCGATGCCATCCTGCACCTGTGGAAAGCCAGCCAGAGCTTCAAAGCCAAGTGCCCGCTCATTAACACTAACTTCATCAGTGGCAAAGTTTGCATAAGTGGTTGACTTCTGAAACATGGCATCTGTCACCTGGGTGATGCATTTGTGGGTGATTGACTGCGTGATCCCTCAAATGTCTGTTGCAGATCCCTGGAAGGGGCTTGAGGTGAAGAAGTTGAGGACAGTGGTGACGTTGACAGCCACTAGTAAGGCAAGTCCACCAGGTCCTCTGGGCAGCAGATCTTTTTCCAGCAAGTTACAAATGTCGGCAATGACCTGGCACGATAGCCTGAGCCTCCTGAAGCACTGCTGCTCGGTCATGTCTCAGAAACTCATTCACTGCCGATATACCCTATGTTGGGGATATCTCCTCCAGCATAGAGCAGTCCTGTGCTGATCCCTTCTCTCCTGTGGAGCATCAGGTCGGTGAGGATAAGGCTGCTGGTGTGGTTACTGCTGCTGCGGCTGATGTTGTTAGTGCTGGGGCTCATCTTGGTCCGATTCTGAGGACCAAGGTGAGAGAACATAAACAGCGCCCAGGCTTATCTAATAGGTACCAGGTAAAGTAGAGATCAAAGGCACAATCGTCCAATGTACTGAGAGTGACTAGCAATGTGGTGAGAGTGGCTTTATAAGTTAAGAAATCACCTGCAAAAAACTCCTGAATGCTAAAGCTCTGCACAAAATGATGTCAACCAGAGCCTTTCCCCTTGGCAAGGAAGCAGGTGTAAGGTGTGAGTATTTATGTTTTTTTCCAACTGTCACTTAATGAATTCGCACTATGGTCGCATAGCTACCACCTCCCTTCCACAGCCGAGGTTCCCGAGATACGTGAATCCCATGCACGAACAGTTAAAGTTCAAACCAGATATTAAAAAGGCAGTTAATGGTTTGTAAATGAGCAGTAAATTACCTCAATGAGCAGGTCAGTGGCACACCTTGAAACACGTCCTAGTTAAAGGCAGAAGTCAGCGGGATGAAGGCGGGTTCCCGACGTGCTGTCAATTTCAGTGCTTTTAACCGGCAAACCCGTAACTTCTCCAATGTGAAAATTCTAGCCCCTAACTCTGTTTCTCTCTCCACAGATGCTGCCTGAACTGCTGAGTGTTTCCAGCATTTTCTGTTTTTATTCCTGAATACATGTTGCCAATGAGCTGGTGCCCTAAACTCCATGCACACCATTATCCTCCAATTAACCTCAGTCACCATTCATGCCCATCGATTCATCTGCTTCCATTGGTGCTTCCCCTTGTAACTGTGTATAGTGAGTGTATCCTATGCAGAGAGCAAAATTCACCAGAACCGCCCCCCCCCCTCCCCCCACCCCCTGTGTTTGGGCTCATTCGAAAGGAAATTTAATTTGGGACTATCTACTGAAAAGTTTGGAACTCTAAAGTGCTTATGGCAAAAACCACGAACTTTAATAGAATTATGAACATTTACAAGACAAATTCAAGTCTGTGGGCAGACCGAGGGAACAAAAGAAGCCCACTTGATTATTGGAACTGTCTGTGTGTGAGGACTGAGTATTTGAAAATCTTCCTCCACAAGAGACATTACCATCACAAAATCACCCAAAGGTGGCTCCTCATCAACATGGGCCTGGACAAACCATTTCAGCATATACATCACAAAGAGGCCCAATCCAGCCTGTATGCGAAAGACCAAGCACAAAAGGACATTGCAATTACCAAACTAATATTTCCATCAGGAAACAGTTTTCGAACATCAACCCACCCAAGACATATCAACTTTAACGAGCCTGACAAAATATTACAAAGAAGAACCAAGTCCGCCAAAATTATACAAAGGATTATGAACAGATTGGGCAGCAAGATTAGAACACTGAAATCGTATAACTGGCCACTGTTTTCAACAGAGGTTAGAGAGAGGGAGGAGAGAGGAGAGAGAGAGGAGAGAGGAGAGAGGAGAGAGAGAGGAGAGAGTAGAAAGAGGGGAGAAGAGAGAGAGGAGAGAGAGAGGAGAGAGAGAGAGAGGGGAGAGACTCTCCAGCCTCGAAGTCTTGAAGTCCTGAAGAAAAGAAGAACATTACCATCTACAATTAACTATCAAAAGGATTGGTAAGCATAAGTCCCTGCCTGCCCTGGAGTCTAACCTAGCTAGAATTAGGTATTGGGAAATGGAAGGTATAATTTTACTGCAACCCCCTTTGAGTGTGTAGTGTATGGTACTTCATTGGAGTGATTTTAAGTTTGATCTTGTACCTTTCCTTGTATTGCTCTTTATTAGAGTGATTTTAAGTTTGACCTTATACCTTTCCTTGTATTGTTCTTTATTAGAGTGATTGTAAGTTTGCCCGTGTATTTTCTTACTAGAGTAATAAGCCTGTATTACTTTGACGGTAATAAAACCAAAGTTCTTTGCATCAAACCAGTGTCCTCTGCACTTTTGTCACATCCCCCAAATAAATCCAGAGTACAGAACCCAAGGGAGGGGGAGCGATTCGAAACCGCTCAAGTTGGTCAGAAGGGAACCTGACCCCCTCATAGAGACCTACACACACCCCGCCCCTTACACCTACTACATAGGCTCCGATGCCTAGTAGCTAACAGTTTACTCCGAATAAGAACCAAGGCTGAGGCCTGGTTCGACCCCAGAGATCCCCAAGCCAGCGAACAGGGAGTGCTTAGGCAGCTGACCCTAGCTTACAGAAACGGCAGAGGGACAGAAGAGCACCCACAAAAGGGAAGAGTTCACAAAATCAGACCTAACCAAGACAAGAGGTAATGGCACCATGAGGGGAGCAACCCCTCCGATACAAAACGTACCTGCTTTGGGTGCAGAAAGAGTGGGCACTGGAGAAAGGATTGTAAAAATCCTTGGAAGAATAGCGCAGGAAAGAATTCTCCAGCCCCTGCCCAAAAGACCGAGACAGATAAGCCAGTCCCTCCCCAAGTTTGAGACATTTTTAACTGCGTTCTGAGCCACGTTAGATAGCCCAGAAAAGGTAGCCACCGCCACCGGTACTGAAATCCCATCTGCCCCCTCCCAACCACAGCGCAGCCTGTCCACCTGTGTGCCCTTCGAGTATGATGCGTGGGGGAGACCGACCATACAGATGGAAGTGGAAAAGGTGAAAGGGACTTACCTGCTGGACACTGGTGCCTCAAGCACCCTTCTCTATGCAGCTAACCCTGCCGCCTCACCTCTGTCTAATGGGGTCACCTACAGCTTGGTGGGTTTCACAGGCACTGAACATACTGGCTCATTCTCCGTTCCGCTCTCCATTCATTTAGGTACACTCCACACTAAGTGGACTTGTGTCCTGATGAAGTGGGAGCAGGAAGGGAGAGGGATCCTGGGGGCTGACTTCATCCTGTGCCACGGGATCCTGGTGGATTTAAGAAACCACTGTCTTTGGGGGTCAGTCTGTACGGGACAGGAGAGTGAGGTGATGGTTATCCTGGGAAAACAGGGAAAAGGGACGGTGTTCACCATGAAGCCAAAGGAGGGTTACGACCTTGAATCACTGGTCAGTAACACCCCTACAGAATATCAAGAATATGTGAGGAAAAACCTTGCAGCTTTTGCCACTCAAAAACACGACTGTGGGAGAATAAACGGGGCCGAGGTTAGCATAGATGGGGACCCCATGACCCGACCACAGAAACAATACAACTTCCCCAGGGAGGCAAAGGCAGACATGTAAACAGCCTTGGGTTCACTGGTTAAACAGGGGGTACTGAGACCAATAGCTACCCATGTGAACTCTCCATTGTGGTCGGTTAAGAAACCGGACAAATCCTGGAGAGCCACAGTGGACGATCGAGTACTCAACCATAACATCCCCGCCTATGCACCCACTGTTGCTGCTGTCGCCGACCTCATTGGAAGTATCCCAGCCTCTGCGACCACCTTCATGGTGCTGGATATTTCCAACAGGTTCTGGTCCATACTGTTAAGAAGGGAAGATCAGTACAAGTTTGCTTTTACCTTTAAAGGACAGCAATAAACTTGGAACTGTCTCCCTCAGGGCTTCCACAACAGCCCCAGTATTTTCCATCAGTGTATGGCCAACTGTTTAAAGAACTTCAGCAGACCCCAGCAATTAGTACAGTATGTAGATGACCTGCTTCTGTTCACCGATGATGGGGAGAAGCATGGCCCACTGCTGGCTGAGCTGCTGAAAGAAGAAGGGTTTAAAGTAAACCCCAAGAAGGCACAGATTGGCCTGAAGGAAGTAAAATTCCTGGTACTGGCTGTGCGCGCAGGGGAAAGAGCCATTGACAAAGCTAGAAGGGAAGCAGTGCAGAAGTTACCCGCCCCCAACACAGTGACAGGAGTAAGATCTTTTCTAGGGCTATCCGGGTACTGCAGAGACTTCATTGAGGATTATGCAGCCATAGCAGCCCCTCTGCTCCAACTCCTACACAAGGGAGGGGAGTGGGAATGGGACAAAGGTTGCGAGGCAACATTTATCCAACTCAAGAAAGACCTGCAGACCGTGCCAGCTCGAGGGGCCATAGATGAGGGTAAAGAGTTTTTCCTGGAGATAGCAGCCAGTGGGGACAACCTGAGCGCAGTACTGCTCCAAGAGCGGCACGGCCGGTGAGATCAGTGGTCTACTCCTCCAGGATACTCACTGACGTGGAGAAGGGATACTCCAACTGTGAGCGACATCTCCTAGCCACTCACTGGGCTGTGAAAAGATCACTGATCTTCACAGGGGGGTCCCCTATCACACTCCTTACCCACCATACGCCCACCCAAATGCTCCTGGACGGGAGAATCAAGGACGGGACAGTGAGCAGTGCCCGCATTGCTCGCTGGACCCTGCTCCTCTCTCAAATGGACCGAAGGATAAAGGGTCTCTGCGAGCCAAGACTCATAGCCAACATGATTTATCCAGGGAAAGCCCACTCGTGTTCCATAGAAGGGGTATGGGAAATTAATGTAGGCTTTCGGGCTGGGTTACATCCCACAGGCCGAGAGATCTACGTGGACGGTTCAAGCACTGTATCTGCAGATGAACGACTCACAGGCTGTGGAGTTTATGACCCCGAGGCAGGCATTGCCCTGGCGATTAAACTCCCCAATATTATGAGCACCCAGCACGCTGAGCACCCAGCGCACTGAACTGTCTGCGGTGGTGCATGTAGTCACACACCCTGAAAAATTCCCTACCCCATACACGATTTGCTCGAACAGTATGTTCACATGCAATTCGTGTACGGAGTACATGGCTATTTGGTCCCGCCGCGGGTACACATCAGCAGACGGGAGACCCCTGGCACTTAAGCCCCTACTGGAAAAGATCATGAAAGCCGTGGGGGAGGAAGGGATATCTACATACATAAGGTGAATGCACATTCCACCACTGAACCCTGTAGCAAGGGAAACCAGCAGGCTGACATGTTAGCCAAGCAAGGGGCCCGCACGGACAAGCTCTGGGATCCGTACAACCCAGGACCCATCGCAGCAGTCAGGGGCAGGAAGGGGACGGCAGGGAAGGCAGGGATAGCTTTGCCCCCAGACCTAAAAATGGTCCAGACCCAACAACCCATCCTCAAAACTGTCCTGAACACGCCAGCAAAAGGGGATAGGATAGACGGCCCGTATGGCACCACAGCAATTACCATTAAAGAAGGCATGGTGTTCAGGGGGGAGCAATGGGTAGTACCGCAACAACACCAGAGAGAATTCTTCCAGCTGGCCCACGAGGGTCCAGGAGCAGGACACCCCGGACCTGAGACCACTTGGCAATGAGTGGAACAGGCAGGGTGGTGGCCAGGACTCAGGGAAGACGTCTGCGAGTTGTGTGCTAGCTGTCTGGTGTGCGCGGCCAACAACCCCGACCTCCAGAAAAGAAAGGTGTCTATGGGACATATCAGGAGGGTAGTGGGACCCTGACAGTCGATCCAAATAGACTACATCGAGCCCCTACCCACTGCCCAGGGAGGTTACAAGTACTGCCTAGTATTAGTGGATGTATTCACCAAATGTGTAGAAGCCTTCCCATGCTGAACTGCTACTGGCCTGGGAACAACCAGGATCCTGGTCAGAGAAGTGTTCTCTCGATGGGGACTACCACAATACGTGGAGTCTGACCAAGGGAGTCACTTCACCGGGCAGGTGATGCAGAAGACCTTTAAGGTCCTCGGCATCAAAGGAAAATGGCATGTCGTCCACAACCTGCAGTCATCCGGGCCTGTGGAGCGTTTAACCCGTACCATCAAAGAAAGGCTGCACAAAGAGACAGGAGACTCACCCAAAGGGTGGGTAGAGGTCCTACCACTGGTCCTCATGGGGATCCGGGCCAGCCAGTCAAAGAGCACGGGGTACTCCCTGTACGAGCTCATGACCGGCAGAGCCATGTGAACCCCCACCCATGTATTAGCCCCGGTACTCACGGAAGGTCATCTTAGGGAAGCGAACTGGGACAGCTTTGTCAGGAATCTGTATGAACACCTTAAACAGATTCACTGGCAGGCTGCTAACAACATGTGAAAACAACATCGGAGCAACCGACTACTGCTAGAGCCCCGCAAGCACCACGAGTGCGAATAGGGAACCAGGTTATGGTGAGGAACTACGCTAGAGTAGGGGTCTTTGAGGCACTGTACATGGGACCGTACCACATTGTCGACAAGGCAAGCCTCATGATCTATGCCATAAAATTGCCCTGCCGAACAAAGTGGTTCCACATAAACCAGTGCAAACTTTTCAACCCAGGGGCAGCAGCAAAACGTGAGAGACAGCCAAAAACTATAAACCGCACTAAAGACAGGGCCCCCAACCAACAGCCCCTGACTGTGGAAATCCCACAGGGGATGTGGCAGACCCACAGACTGCACCTAGAGGGGCGGTGGACTGTGTTACTGGAGGAGCTGTCCCACCTATCATTTGGGACTCAGACGTACCCCCAGCAGCCAGAGCCTTAAGAAGGACTCCCTGCACACCACAGCCAAAGACACCATGGTCACCCGCGCTCTAATTTGAATGGTTCAGCCCCGGGAACGGGACCAGCCGCAAAAGGGCACCGAAGGTCAGAGACCAGCCCACGAGCAGGGACACCCAGCCGGTAGTCTCAGGCAACAAGGGACCCTCAGAAGAGATAGCAGTGGAACAGCCACCAAGTGGGAGTCCCCAGCCCGTAGCCCTCAGCCAGGCAGAACCCCCAGGGGAAGAAACGAATCAGGCAGCCACCCCCAAAGGAGCGGTGTGCTGCAGCACCGGAGGGTCATTCCCCCGATAGTGTGGGACTCAAACCCACGCCCGGTCAGGTACTTAGGGTTAGGTGGTGCAGACCGACCTATCACCTACCTCGCTGGACACCCAGTGGGAGAAGAAGAAAAAGAGAAGGCAGGAATTATCCTGGCCACCTGAAGACGGGTGGCAGATGCACATATATAACGATGTGAATTTAAGGATGTTTAGCAATATGAATTTAAGTATGTTTAGTGAATTATAAGTTTAGAATAGTGTAAGATTTATCTGTGTAATGATAAGTATATATGTATTAGTTAACTGGGGTAAGGAAATGAATCTACCTGTGCAGCTGTTAAAAGAAGCACAGGCTGGGAGCACCCTGGAGTAAGAAGAATCTACCGGTATGGCTGTTATGTATTGTCCATGTACATTAAATGTATAGTTACAATGGTGCGCCACAAGGGGCACTGTGGTGGGAGACCCGAAAGTACCTGCGAGACAGAGTATAAAAGGCTGCCCACCACACCTGAGGGGCACTCTGGAGTTACACAATAAAGGACCAAGGTCACAGCAGTTACTACAACACCAGACTGTGTGGAGTCAGTGATTTGAGCGCTACATACATCACAAATTGGCAAAGAGGACACGGACGTGCTCTTCACGCAACTATGGCTACTTTGGGCACGCTAAAGGATTTCACAGAGGGTAATGAATGGGATGCCTTTAAGGAAAGGCTCGAGTACTATTTTATAGCAAACGACCTGACAGGGAACATGAATGCACAGATGGAGAAGCGTAAGGCGATATTGCTGTCCAGTTGTGGCGAGGAGGTTTATCGTCTCGGCAGGGATTTTCTGGCACCCGCGAGCACCAAGGACAAGTCATATGAGGAGCTGATTGAACTCATTCGTAACCACCTGAAACCGAAGGAGAGCATCCTCTCGGCCAGGCAAAAATTCTACCACCACTGCAGACCTGAGGGCCAGGATGTCACAAAATATGGTGCGGACATAAGGAGACTTGCGGCGCCGTGCGATTTTGGCACACACCTTAACGAGGCATTGCAAGACGTCTTTGTTATGGGGATTGGCCATGAGGGTCTCCTTCACAAGCTGCTATCTACTGAATCTACAGTCAGCCTGCAGCAAGCCATCAACATCAGCCGGGCATTTATGACCTCGACCTGCAGCACCGAGCAGATGATCCACACGGTCTCGAACCCGGCAGATACGATTCACAGGATAGCGCTAATCACGGACAAAACTGCAGAACGTGGCTCTGCCCAGGGCAGAGAGCACGGACCTCAGGGTCCTGGAACTCAGAGTCCGCTGAGGGGGGCTAATCGAGTAGCACCATGCTGGAGCTGCGGAGGAAGCCATGGGGCTCACTGGTGCAGGTTTGCGGAGCATACGTGCAATACCTGCCACACGAAAGGCCACCTTCAGCGTATGTGCAAAAGAAACACGACTCACTGTGTGGCTGAGGAGACGGTAGATGATCTGCTATCCAGCGAGGAGCATTGCAGTTTGGCTCGACGGGCATCCCAGCCCCAGGTAGAAGAAGATGATGCGTTTGGACTGTATACGTGTACTGACGATTCGGCCCCAGTGATTATGGAAGTCAAGATTAACGGAGTCCCAGTGAGTATGGAAGTGGACACGGGGTCGGGTCAGTCGCTGATGAGTCAGGAAGCTTTTGATAAACTGTGGATCAACCCAGCTGCTTGACCTAAGCTGGTCCCGGTCACGGCGAAGCTGTGCACCTACACCAAGGAACCGATACCTGTTCTTGGCAGAGCGGATGTGCAGGTATCTCATGGTGGCGAGACGCACGGTTTACCTTTGTGGATCATTGCAGGCGATGGGCCGACGCAACTCGGCCGGAGATGGATGGGGAAGGTCCGTGGGAGCTGGGAAGACTTCATTCCTCTACAGACCGCTGTCCCCCATGTTCACAGGCAGAGCAGGCCTCCACCTTCGGATCGGATGGCAGCGAAGGAAGCGTGTGTGGGGTTGGGCAGAGCAGCGGCGGCCATCGACTCTCCCCTGCAAAGTCTGAGAGTGAGAAAGAGGCGCTGGAACCAGCAGCAGCTCCGACCGAGCTGGAGAAGAGAGAGGGAGAGCAGGCAGCAGCTCGGTGGATTTCTGGTAGCGGCGGAGCTCCCTCAGAGCCACGATGCCGGGTCTGTAGCGATGAGGCTTCTTCACTCCGTCCGTGGCCGGAGCACTCTTCCGGGCCACTTTGGTCGCCAGCTGTTTGCGGAGAGAGAGAGAGAGAGCAGGCAGCAGCATGGCGAGTTCGTGCCAACAGAGTTCTGCAGAGAGAGGCAGGCAGGCACCAGCAGAGCACCTCAAATGGCGGCGCCCAGTAGAAACCTCGTGGAAAAATCAAAATGGCGTCTAAAAGGAAAATATATCCGGGAGTCTTAAAGGGGCCTTACACCGTTGGCGGTCCCCACAAAGAGACTTTTGAAAGGACAAGAGTTAATATTTTGATGCTAAAATGATTACTGTGATTAAAATGATTGAGATGATTGGTGAAAAGAGTTAATATCACAATGCACAGTTAAAAGGGTTAATGGATCTGTGACTAACATGACTAATGGATTAATGTGATTTCTGATTTTATGTGATTTATGCAATTGTTCAGCGGCTGCAGACAAGCCACAAAAAGGCAACTATTTTCTGAGAACAGAGGCAACGCACCAGTTGCCATACCCTGTTTCAGCTCAGTCCATTACCTCGGGCAAAAAGGGGCAGTTACACAATAAAGGACCAAGGTCACAGCAGTTACTACAACACCAGACTGTGTGAAGTCAGTGATTTGAGTGCCAAATACATCACAATCGCTATTAAGGAAGCACTGGTAAGGTAACAAGCAGAATGACTGTGAGATAAAGTTAAAAGCAATCAGTCCACAAGGAACTGAATAAGACAGCCAGTCAATTAAAGACTATGAGCCCAACTTGGAACTTGGTCACCTTTGTCAAGCCAGAGAGCTTTCTCAGGGCTAGACAATCTGTTTTATGTGCCCCTACAGGAAAGAGAGCAGCATGAGAAGGATCCTGTTCCTGCTCACCCTGATAAGGATGAGCAGCAGCGACCGAGGATACGTGGAAGAATCCCTCATTTACGGGTGTTCAGGAGGGAGAGCACCGATCGTAACCGCCGGAGGTGGCCCCTGAGACGTGGAAGAACTCGCCGTTTACGCCCACGAGGGAAGATGGCCAGGGTGGCTGGGATCTAATTCTACCCACTACTCCAGCCAGGAAGGTTTTACCTACGGGGAGGCCTCAGTTCCATGCCTCCGGATGCGGATCATCACTGCCTGAGTTAGTGTTACAGAGGGAAAGCGTGTGGTTTGACTTACAAAGGGCACATTCCCCTGGGAAGATGGTGGTGGCTCAGAAAACTCAGCAAGGACACATGGGACCAAGAATCGTACTGGGAAAGACTCGGTATTGATACGTACCGCACCATCATGGGGACACGGGAAAGAGTAAAATTGTGTTGGGACAAATGGTGGGAATCCGACCAAGGAATTTATGTTTGCATGTGGGGAGCAGAGAATATTTGTCCCGCAGGCATATCGATCGCCTTCGCCAGGCAATGGCAAGATGAAGGGGAAAGGATGGGGTGGGATTCTAGCCTACATGGGTGCGCGGTCCCACACTCCCCATTCCCAATTAACGCACCGAACTAAGAGCATACATTAAGAAACCCCTGCCCACAACCCCGCCAATACGCACTGTAATAGAAAGGTGTCCTACCACCACCAAGGGACCTGAGAACGGATTATTATTGGTACCGACCAGGGGATACATTATGCAGTAGCTTCAGTAATATTAAACCTTACCGAGGTACACCTGCCTGCATGGTGTCCGAAGGAAACAGAGCTGCTATACCAGGCCCTACTTAGAGACATGTTCAAGAAATTTTATGAGTTAGATTTTGGAAATGTAGACAAAGCAGACCTATACACCCTAAATGCTAGGGACACCATGGGCTCTGCAATAAATAGCCTAGATGACATAGAACTGCAAACACAGATAAACAGTTTAAAGACCCAATTGAGGAAAATCCGAAAACAGGAGAACACCGGAGTAGGATCAGAACTACACGAGGACCAGGCTATGACTGTCCATTTAAAAGAAATAGTGGCTGAGCTGGAAAAACATGCACAGATAGTGAATGCACTTATACAGGAGGACAGAAATGCTTCAGACCAGGCTGCACAGAACGAGGTGTGCGTACTGTATGGGGCATGGTTGTTGGGCGAGGGCCGCAACAACCTGGAGGAGTTAAAACAAGGTGTAGTCCCCTTTTGGATCAGGAACAAGCACCTCGCAGCCCTCCACCCATACAGCAATTCACTAAGCCCATGCCAGCTCCGCCTAGCCTCTGAAGCCTACCCTGTCCCAGTAGACTGTGGGAGATATAACCACACTATTATGGGGATAGTATTAAGGATGCCGGTCATGGGTGGGACAGCCCGACCCGCACCGGTATACCGGGTGGAAAACATTGGAGTTATTCAGGGAGGTGCATACATTCGTTTCGCAGCGGTCCCACCCTATGTCATAAAGTGGGAGCACGCTGTAACGGGTACTGACCTCTCCGGGTGCCGGAGCCGGGGTGCACACGTAATATTGTGCCCCCAGTACTTGAGTGCCCAATCAAAGTCACAGTGTGGGTTTAAAGCTGCTGGCGCACAGCCTATTAACTGCACCATGGAGGTAATGGCACAAGACCATGTCCCTCCACAGGTAGCATACATAGTGGGTGGGACATATTGTGTCACCACCAGTGCGCCCCATTACCAACATGGACACTTCTGGTGTCAGGTAAGTGACAGCAGTTTTTGCTTCAAACCTGAGGCATCAGTTCAAGTGGCCCAGGAATGGATTGTCCCCATTCCTGAACCTTCCACTGTCGACTTTATTGTGAAGGAAAACATTACAAACCTGCAGGATTATGTTGTACATTTTGGCTATGCAATTCCCCCTCTACCCAAACATCTTACCGCTCTGCTAAAAGCTGTAATTATCTCACAAAAACACTTCTACACTCTAGAACAGAAAACCATTGAGATAGGGAAAAGGATTCTCGAGATCACCATTCCGCCTTGGTGGGACCTTTTCAGAAATATAGAGGTCCCAGTCTGGATCCAAATCGCTTCCCACACTTTAGTTATTTGTCAACTTGCGATTATACTTTACTTATGGTGTCTCACTTGCCAAGTGAAACGCAGAGGCCATCAGACCAGGCATCAAAGGGTGCTAAACGCTCCTTGGCAGAACTAGGGAATCGCGCAGGGAGGGATGACACCATACTACCATGTTTAATTTGTATTTGATTTCTGCTGTAAACCGCAGAATATCGAGTGTTGTAAGAGTGTTACTTCAATGTTTTGTCTATGTACCTTTATTTTACTGAACTTAAAACGTGTTTGACTATGGACTTTTATATGATTTGAGAATGTGTTACTATGTGTTTTCATTTTACTTTACTTAAAGTTGTGTATGACTGTATACCGTCATTTTACTGTGAAAACCGAGTAAAAGAGGGACATCATACCCCCTTTATGCTATAACCAAATTGTAATGACTGTATTCGCCTGTATATTGCATTGCATTTCAATGGGGGATGCAGGGTAATGTTTAGCTAGTATAAATGCAGGGAAGGTTGACTCTAGGGAGCAGGAATTTTGCTTACCTTGTTTGACACTCAAGGCGCGTAGAGTGTCAACAGGGGGGGCTGCAGAGAGCAAAATTCACCAGATCCCCGCTGTGTTTGGGCTCATCGTAAGAAAATTTAAATTTGGGACTATCTACTGAAAAGTTTGGAACTCTAAAGTGCTTATGGAAGAAACTATGAACTTTAATAGAATTATGAACTTTTACAGTGGTTAGTGGTGTGCCTCAAGGATCGGTGCTGGGACCACAACTGCTTACAATATACATAGATGACCTGGAAGAGGGGACAGAGTGTAGTGTAATAAAATTTGCAGATGACACAAAGATTAGTGGGAAAACGGGTTGTGTAGAGGACACAGAGAGGCTGCAAAGAGATTTAGATAGGTTAAGCGAATGGGCTAAGGTTTGGCAGATGGAATACAATGTTGGAAAATGTGAGGTCATCCACCTTGGAAAAAAAAACAGTAAAAGGGAATATTATTTGAATGGGGAGAAATTACAACATGCTGTGGTGCAGAGGGACCTGGAGGTCCTTGTGCATGAATCCCAAAAAGTTAGTTGTTAGTTTGCAGGTGCAGCATGTAATCAGGAAGGCGAGTGGAATGTTGGCCTTCATTGCGAGAGGGATGGAGTACAAAAGCAGGGAGGTCCTGCTGCAACTGTATAGGATATTGGTGAGGCCGCACCTGGAATATTGCGTGCAGTTTTGGTCACCTTTCTTAAGGAAGGATATACTAGCTTTGGAGGGGGTACAGAGACGATTCACTAGGCTGATTCCAGAGATGAGGGGGTTACCTTATGATGACAGATTGAGTAGACTGGGTCTTTACTCGTTGGAGTTCAGAAGGATGAGGGGTGATCTTATAGAAACATTCAAAATCATGAAAGGGATAGACAAGATAGAGGCAGAGAGGTTGTTTCCATTGATCGGGGAGACGAGAACTAGGGGACACAGCCTCAAAATACGGGGGAGCCAATTTGAAACCGAGTTGAGAAGGAATTTCTTCTCCCAGAGGGTTGTGAATCTGTGGAATTCTCTGCCCAGGGAAGCAGTTGAGGCTAGCTCATTGAATGTATTCAAATCCCAGATAGATAGATTTTTAACCAATAAGGGAATTAAGGGTTATGGGGAGCGGGCGGGTAAGTGGAGCTGAGTCCACGGCCAGATCAGCCATGATCTTGTTGAGTGGCGGAGCAGGCTCGAGGAGCTAGATGGCCTACCCCTGTTCCTAATTCTTATGTTCTTATGTTATGTTCTAAATTCAAGTCTGTGGGCGGACCTAGGGAACAAAAGAAGCCCACTTGATTATTGGAACTGTCTGGGTGTGAGGGCTGAGTTAACCTGTCTGGAAGAATGAGTATTTGAAAATCTTCCTCCACAAGAGACATTGCCATCACAAAATCACCCAGAGGTGGCTCCCCATCAACATGTGTCTGGACAAACCATTTCAGCATATACATCACAAAGAGGCCCAATCCAGCCTGTATGCGAAAGACTAAGCACAAAAGAACATTGCAATTACCAAACTAATATTTCCATCAGGAAGCAGTTTTCGAACATCAACCCACCCAAGACATATCAACTTTAACGAGCCCGACAAAATATTACAAAGATGAACCAAGCCCGCCAAAATTATACAAAGGATTGTGAACAGATTGGGCGGCAAGATTAGAACACTGAAATCGTATAACTGGCCAGTGTTTTCAACAGAGGTTAGAGAGAGGGAGGAGAGAGGAGAGAGAGAGGAGAGAGCAGAGAGAGGGGAGAAGAGAGAGAGGAGAGAGAGAGAGGAGAGAGAGAGAGGGGAGAGAATCTCTAGCTTCGAAGTCTTGAAGTCCTGAAGAAAGGAAGAACATCACCATCTACCATTAACTATCAAAAGGATTGGTAAGCATAAGTCCCTGCCTGCCCTGGAGTCTAACCTAGCTAGAATTAGGTATTGGGAGGTGGGAGGTATAATTTTACTGCAACCCCCTTTGAATGTGTAGTGTAAAGTACTTTATTCGAGTGATTTTAAGTTTGATCTTGTACCTTTCCTTGTATTGTTCTTTATTAGAGTGATTTGAAGTTTGACCTTATACCTTTCCTTGTATTGTTCTTTATTAGAGTGATTTTAAGTTTGACCTTGTACCTTTCCTTGTATTGTTCTTTATTAGAGCGATTGTAAGTTTGGCCGTGTATTTTCTTACTCGAGTAAAAAGCCTGTATTACTTTGACTGTAATAAAACCAAATTTCTTTGCATCAAACCAGTGTCCTCTGCACTTTTGTCACACACCCCCAAATAAATCCAGAGTACAGAACCCAAGGGAGGGGGAGCGATTCAAAACCACTCAAGTTGGTCAGAAGGGAACCTGACCCCCTCATAGAGACCTACAGACACCCCTCCCCTTACACCTACTACATAAACTAATGTTCCTTCTAGGTGTTGCCCCGTGGTAGCAAAAGGTGAGATCAATCTAAAGTTCCCTCTGTAAAAGCCGCAGTTCTTCCTCTCCCTTGGTTCTTCTAATGCCGTCAACCATACCTTGTAATCCAGTGAATGGAATTTCTACAGTGAACTTCCACTATCAAAATCTGTGGGTGCCTCTTTAAGGGACAACAACTCTTTAATTATACTGCCCTGGCTATCTCTCCACCACATGCTTCTTACATGGCCTAATCGTAATGGGATTGCTAAACAATGATTTAAATGGGTGGACTGCACAAAATCTCATGCGTTCACACTATCTGAAGCTGGTAATGAGATAGACTTGCCCAAATCTGGATGCACTGCTGTGGTGTTTTGGTCATAAAATCAGCCCTTTGCAGGATACCAATCATAGGCTCCGGAATAGACTCTACAACACCTAGGATGAGTAATCTCTTTTTTTCAGCACTTGCCTTTTCTTTTTGTTTGAATTTGCAAAACCCAATTTGCAATAGAGCAGTGTGTGACGAACCACTATCCTTTCACCTCCTCAACCTAGGTTTAAAACCAGCTCAAGCAGATGGCATCCTGTGTGTCTTACTACACTTTTCTGGAGGTAATCAGAATGGCAGTGCAAAAGGCAATTGCAGTCTATATGAGAGAATGGATAAACTGCAAGATTCATGAAAGATCAAAGATTAAAGATTCATTTTTTTATCCGTGCAAAGCAACAGTTCTTTATGCTGCCAGTGGATGTCAGTAATGCATCGATGAGACTATCTGGCAAATAGCCAGTAGAATTGAAGAAACAGTTTCATTTCTTATATTTTGCAAAATTTACAAGAAATAGAAAAAGGGATTATTTAAATATGTGTCTAAGTATATCCCAACAAATATCGATTTTTCATTTTTCATTGTAACTGGCTACTGTGTTCATTATCTGACATTAGATTAACACATCTGCAGTTAACTGATTTATCCCTCTCTCCTTCTTGAACAAAGGTGCTACATTGGCTACTCACCTGTTCCACAGCACAATTTGTGTATTTGAGGAGGATTTTAAAATTGTGACCAGAGCTTCTGTTAGCTCCTGTCTGACTTATTTCAACAGCCCAGAGTAATATCATTAGGACCTAGTGACATATCCACTTTGAGTTCTGCTAATTGGTTCTAATTTGTTAAAACCAATTCCTTTTCTACAGTTATCTCTAACCATTGTTCCATATCTTCCTCTAGTACAACTACATTCTCACTTCCACCATCATTTGAAAACATTAAGGCAAAATATTTATTTAATATCTCCAACATACCTTCATCCTCCACAATTAGACTCCCTCCATCATCCCTGAGTGGGTCTTAAACAATTACTTTTTATACATTTTATATACACTTTTATACCCTTTACTATTTTCTTCTGAATTATCTGCTTTTTTTCATGTTCCCTTTTATTCCTTCAAATCTCCCCTTCCATCTCCCCATTACACTTTCTTAATTCCTCGTGGTTTTCTTTAGTCCTAATTCTATCACGAGCCTTCCTTTTAACTTTCAATTTTGTTTTAATCTTTCTATTTATCCATTTATTCACCCCTGTTCGGTCTGAGCAGATTATTTATTTTGTACTATATCTATCTCATGGTTGAAGATTTCCCACTGCTGATCTGTTGAACTATTTGCGGACTTTTCTGCCTTATTAATTTGGGCCACATCGTTTCTTATCTTGCCGAACTTTGTCCTTCAGCACCTTTATCTTTTCATTCTCATTATCCCTTTGTCCTAATGAACCTAATTATGTTCTGATCACTACTTCCTAATTGATCTCCTGCTGGGGTTCTTCTCCAGCCCTACAACCCTCCAAGAACTCTGTGTACCTCCAACTCTGGCTTCACGTCCATCCCTCACTTCAGTCACTTCACCATTGCCAGTCGTGCCTTTAGCTGTCTTGGTATTAAGCTCTGGAATTTCCTTCCTAAAGTTCGCCGCCTCTCTATCTCTCTTTGTTCCTTTAAGACACTTCTTAAAACCTTCCTCTTACCTGTCTCATTCTTTGGCTCAGTGTCAATTTTTCTCTGATTATGCTCCTGTGAAGCTTCTTGGCGCATTTTACAATGTTGAAGGTACTATATAAATGCAAGTTGTTGTTGAGGTTAAACTCTATCCTCTTCTGGCCTTTCACACTCTATGGGCCTCACACAGCTCATGACTGCTGTCTCACTGTTCAGCTCAAATTCATCCTGTATTAACTTGACACTAGCACAAATGGCTGCAGAGATAGTGGATGCATTGGTTGTAATCGACCAAAATTCCCTGGATTCTGGGGAGGTCCCAGCAGATTGGAATACCGCAAATGTAATGTCCCTATTTAAAAAAGGAAGCAGATAAAAAGCAGGAAATTATAGACCAGTTAGCCTAACATCTGTCGTTGGGAAAATGCTGGAGTCCATTATTAAGGAAGCAATAGCCATCATCATCATCATGGGCAGTCCCTCAGAATTGAGAAAGACTTGCTTCCACTCTTAGCATGAGTTCTTAGGTGGCTGTACAGCCTAATATGAGAACCACAGTCTCTGTCACAGGTGGGACAGATAGTTGTTGAGGGAAAGGGTGGGCAGGGAGCCTGGTTTGCCACATGCTCCTTCCGCTGCCTGCTCTTGATTTCTGCATGCTCTCGGCGACGATACTCAAGGAACTCAGCGCCCTCCCGAATGCACTTCCTCCACTTAGGGTGGTCTTTGGCCAAGGATTCCCAGGTGTCAGTGGGGATGTCGCACTTTAGCAGGGAGGTTTTGCGGGTGTCCTTGTCACGTTTCCTCTGCCCGCCTTTGGCTCGTTTGTCGTGGACGAGTTCCGAACAGAACGCTTGCTTTGGGAGTCTCGTGTCTGGCATGCAAACTATGTGGCCTGCCTAGTGGAGCTGATCAAGTGTGTTCAGTGCTTCAATGCTGGGGATGTTGGCCTGGATGAGGATGCTAATGTTTGTGCGTCTGTCCTCCCAGGGGATTTGTAGGATCTTGCGGAGACATCGCTGGTGGTATTTCTCCAGCGACTTGAGATGTCTACTGTACATGGTCCAAGTCTCTGAGCCATACAGGAGGGCAGGTATTACTACAATCCTGTAGACCATGAGTTTGGTGACAGTTTTGAGGACCTGGTCTTCATACACTCTTTTCCTCAGGCAGGCGAAGGCTGCACTGGCGCACTGGAGGCGGTGTTGGATCTTGTCGTCAATGCCTGCTCTTGTTGATAGGAGGCTCCCGAGATAAGAGAAGTGATCCACGTTGTCCAGCACCACACCGTGGATCTTGATGTCTGGGGGGCACTGCTGAGTGGCGAGGACAGGCTGGTGGAGGACCTTTGTCTTACTGATGTTTAGCGTAAGGCCCATGCTTTCATACGCCTCGGTAAATACGTCGACTATGTCCTGGAGTTCAGCCTCTGTGTGTGCACAGACGTAGGCCTCATCAGCGTACTGTAGCGCGACGACAGAGGTTGGAGTGGTCTTGGACCTGGCTTGGAGATGGCGAAGGTTGAACAGCTTCCCACTGGTTCTGTAGTTTAGTTCCACTCCAGCGGGGAGCTTGTCAACTGTGAGGTGGAGCATGGCAGCGAGGAAGATTGAGAAGAAGGTTGGGGCGATGACACAGCCCTGCTTGACCCCAGTCCGGACGTGAATTGGGTCTGTGATGGATCCGTTGGTAAGGCCCAATTTGCAAAAGCATAATTTAGTCAAGCAGGGTCAGCATGGTTTTATGAAAGTGAAATCATGTTTGACAAATGTGCTGGAGTTCTTTGAGGATGTAATGAGCAGGGTGGATAAGGGGGAACCAATGGATGTGGTGTGATTGGATTTTCAGAAGGCATTCAATAAGGTGCCACATAAAAGGTTACTGCACAAGATGAAAGTTCACGGGGTTGGGGGTAATATATTAGCATGGATAACTGACAGAAAACAGAGAGTTGGCATAAATGGGTCATTTTCCGGTTGGCAAACAGTAACTAGTGGAGTGCCACAGGGATCGGTGCTGGGGCTCCAACTATTTACAATCTATATTAATGATTTGGATGAAGGGATGGAGTGTAATGTAGCCAAGGACACCCAGGACACACCCGGCGCCAGCGGCGCCATCTTGAAAATGGAGCACAAGTTCAGTGCATCAAAGGATTTGGAGAACGAAGACTGCGTTTTACACAGTGAAGTCTTATGTTTGTTTTAAAGGATATTTACGGACATTTTAAAAAATGGGGGTTATACTTTGTCAGCCATTATTCCTGGCTGCTTTTTGTATGCAGCATCGAGCTGGAAGAAGTTTATTGATGAGCATTCTGAGTGTAATCGAAGAGCTTACAGACATATGAGGAGGAGGCCTTACCCACCCCCCTCCCCATGGATTTACAGGGAACAGCGCTCATACCTGCAGCTCTCTGAGGCACAGTGCATTAGAAGACTGTGCTTCTAAAAAGAGGTGGTCTCAGAGATATGCTAGCTCATAAAGGCAGACCTACAGCCTACCAGCGGCAACAGGATTGCACTGTCCGTCGAGCTAAAGGTGACTGCAGCACTTGCCTTCTGTGCCTCCGGCTCCTTTCAGGGATCAACAGTGGACATCTGCTCCATCTCGCAGTTGCTGTATTTGCAAGGTAACTACTGCACTGTACGCACGCAGGATGGACTTTATAAAGTTCCCAATGACCAAGGAGGCACAGAATGAGAAGGCTATAGGTTGCTATTGACTGTATGCACATCGCTCGGTGAGCACCTTTACTCAATCCAGCAGTTTACTGAAACAGAAATGGATTCCACTCCATGAACGTACAGATCATCTGCGACCATACTCAGCGCATCTTGGCAGTAAATGCCAAATTTCGAGGGAGTATCCATGATGCTTTCATCTTGCGTGAGAACAGTGTCTCATGCCTGTTCGAGCGTCAGCCACAAGGCCAGAGCTGGATGCTGGGGGATAAAGATTACAGCTTCGCCACCTGACTCATGACCCCCCCCTCCAGAACCCTCAGACAGAAGCCGAGCATCACTATTATATATGTAAGCACTCTAGTAATGACTCCACGAGGTAAGGTATAGTACTGGAACTGTTGTGACCTTCGTCCATTTATTGTAGCTTGTGAGTGAGGATACAATGAGGTGAACTCCCTTTTATACTTGGTTACCTGCAGTGTGCAGGTGACCCTTAGATCTCCACCAGTAGCACCCTCTGGTGGTACAGGTATAGTGTATACAGTGTGAAGATACATTCAGTGGTCTAATGTTACAGTACGTACATTATGCATATACAACATCACTCCCCCCTAAGTCTTGTGCCACTGGCTTTTGCACCATGTGCTCTGGCCCTCGACTTGAGTGCCCAAAGCCTTTACACTTTGACTGTGCTTGGGAATGGTTCTCTCCCTGTAGACCCCCAAGTCCTTATTGCCACAACATTGGGAAATGGCCAGCAGTGGACGGTTGGAGGGTTATTTGGGTTCTGGGTGTGATCCATGGCTACATACATCCATTTCCCCGCCCCCCCCCCCCGCTCCCAATACATAGACCATGTGTGTGGCTCGATATCTGCATTGGCATGTACAGATAATGAAGAATAGGATTAGTTATATCACTGTTTTTGAGTTCAGCAGTGGTGGAATAAGTACATATTACAGGTAAGATACATACGTGGTATTACAGTCTTGTCCCTGGGGTGTGGGTGCAGGTGTGAGGACGCTCATTCTGGAGCAACTGGACTGTGCCCCCTGCCAGCTGAGTGGGCTCGGATTGCTCACCTGGCTGTGTCTCAGGGCCTTTGCCGTTGCCTAGTGGTGGCAGAGCCACCGGAATGTGTGGTCTCCCTGTCCTCCTTTGAGGGCTGCAGGGTCTCCCTGCTGCCCTTCAGCGGTGGTGGGAGTCTGGTCATCCCAGATTCCATCGGGAGGGCTGGAGGGTGCTGGAGGGAGCCTCCTGCTCCGGTGCTGGCCCTGGTGGCCAGAGGAGTAGGGCCGATCTGGGGCAGGGTGGCAGTGGTGGTGCCTGTGCCGCCCATTGATCACTGGCCCTGCAGTGGGTATGCTCCCACTATGCTCCTATTCTACATGATTGGGTAGCCCGCTGGACCTCGGTGCTTCCCACTGGGGGTTGCCCTTAGCTTTGTTGGCATGCATGTAGAACCCGGCATCACATATCATTTCATCATTTGCATTCATGATACATTGGTTCCAACCGCAATCAGCCGACTCGACAGTGTTAGTTGTCTTTACAAATTCGCATTTGTCAATTACATCTTTGCATTTGTCAATTACATCTCTTTCCTGTGTACTATCGGCATCGCTGTACAAGGTTACATTTAGATACTTGCATTTGTTAATTACATCTTTTTCATTAGTATCACTGGCATCAACAGTACATTTAGATATTTGCATTTGTTGATTACATCTATTACATTAGTGTCACCGGCATCGCTGTACAAAGATTGGAACTGTCCCTTTAATTGTGCTGGTTTGCCAGTCTCCATTAAGAGGGCCTTACAATCTTTACCCCAATCTGGTTCGCTGCTCGGCATCACATGTTACTCCCTCAACGCTGCCCCTCGTGGTCTGGTTGTGGCCATCTTGATTTCAGGTGATTCACCTTGTGGTGCGGGCACCATCTTCTTTCTCTCCACAAGGTAGTCTGCGTTAATACTTTTCTCCCCAGGTTCTGCCACGGAAGCCGGGAATTTACCTTCTGCGCCGATCTTCTTCCTTCGGAGTCCTGCCACTTGAGCCTGGATGGTGAGGTCTGGTCGTTTGGGTTGGATCATCTCGCCATTGAGTTGTGCGGTCTGTGTCATCGCCACGCAGTCGAGTTGGACGGTAGGATCTTCAGGCGCTGTGATGGATCCAAATTTGGGGCCGCATAGGATGTTGTTAGTCGGGGCCTGGACGCTTTCCCAGCTCCAACGCATTTGGATTTGTTTCATCCATCTTCTTCCCAGCAGCGTTGGACCATCACCAGCAACAATCCACAAAGGTAGCTTGTGCATTGCGCCGCTGTAGGACACCTGGACATCCACGCTGCCAACGACTGGGATGGTGTCTTTTGTGTAAGTGAGCAGCTTCACCTGGATTGGGAACATTTTGGGTCGTTCGGCGGTATTGCCCCAGAGTTTCCCGAAGGCCGTCTGATTCATCAGCGATTGGCTCTCCCCTGTGTCGACCTCCATCGAGACTGGAACACCGTTGATTTCTACTTCCATTTTCAACGGGGAACTCTCGGTGGAGCAGGTAAACACTCCGTATACCTCTTCCAGGGGCTGAGCTGCCTCATAGACTCTCTCTTCATCTTCATCAGCGCTGGAGCCCGGGTGATCGACCAACTCTTCAGGGACTCGGTGAGTAAAATTTATTTTACACATTCGCTGGAGATGACCTTTAGTGTTACAGCCTTTGCAAGTATAGTCTCTGTAACGGCACTGGTGGGCCCTGTGATTTATTCCACAGTGCCAGCATGGGGCTGGCCGGTTGGCCCCATGTGGCGGACTCAGGGTTGCGGGACTCGGGTTATCAGCCTTGCCTCTGAAAGGCGCCATTCGGTTCACTGTACTTGTTGGGTTAGAGTCCTGGGGGTGAGTCATCATCTTCTTGGAATCGCAGGCTGAGATCATAAATGCCTGGCTCACTTTAATTGCCTTTTGCAGGGTGACCGTATTGTCCGCAGAGAGCAGCTTGTGGAGGAGGTCCTCATGACCGATTCCAATAACAAAGATGTCCCTTAATGCTTCGGTGAGGTGGTCGCCAAAATCACATGGTGCAGCCATTCATCTCAGATCTGCAGCATATTTTGCGATTTCTTGGCCTTCGGGCCACCGGTGTGTGTAGACCCGGTGTCTGGCTGTGAGGATGCTCTCTTTAGGTTTGAGCTGTTCCTGTATTATTGTTACGAGCTCCACGTACGTTTTGGTTGTCATCTTCACTGGGGCTAGCAGGTCCCTGACGAGGCCGTGGACATTGGGCCCACAACTGCTGAGCAGGATGACTCTGCGCTTGTTCTCAAAAGTAGTAATCTCGGGATTGCTACCAGTGCCTCGTGCTAGTCAGAGTAGGAATTGCAGGATAGCACAGATGAATACGTGGCTTGAGCAGTGGTGCAGCAGGGAGGGATTCAAATTCCTGGGGCATTGGAACCGATTCTGGGGGAGGTGGGACCAGTACAAACCGGACGGTCTGCACCTCGGCAGGACCGGAACCAATGTCCTAGGGGGAGTGTTTGCTAGTGCTGTTGGGGAGGAGTTAAACTAATATGGCAGGGGGATGGGAACCAATGCAGGGAGACAGAGTGAAACAAAAAGGAGACAAAAGCAAAAGACAGAAAGGAGATGAGGAAACGTGGAGGGCAGAGAAACCCAAGGCAAAGAACAAAAGGGCCACTGTACAGCAAAATTCTAAAATTAGGGGTGCATGCAATAAAGGTGCAGCAGTTATAATGGGTGACTTTAATATGCACATAGATTGGGCTAACCAAACTGGAAGCAATACGGTGGAGGAGGATTTCCTGGAGTGCATAAGGGATGGTTTTCTAGACCAATATGTCGAGGAACCAACTAGGGGGGAGGCCATCTTAGACTGGGTGTTGTGTAATGAGAGAGGATTAATTAGCAATCTCATTGTGCGAGGCCCCTTGGGGAAGAGTGGCCATAATATGGTGGAATTCTGCATTCGGATGGAGAATGAAACAGTTAATTCAGAGACCATGGTCCAGAACTTAAAGAAGGGTAACTTTGAAGGTATGAGGCATGAATTGGCTAGGACAGATTGGCGAATGATACTTAAGGGGTTGACTGTGGATGGGCAATGGCAGACATTTAGAGACCGCATGTATGAACTACAACAATTGTACATTCCTGTCTGGCGTAAAAATAAAAAAGGGAAGGTGGCTCAACCGTGGCTATCAAGGGAAATCAGGGATAGTATTAAAGCCAAGGAAGTGGCATACAAATTGGCCAGGAATAGCAGCAAACCCAGGGACTGGGAGAAATTTAGAACTCAGCAGAGGAGGACAAAGGGTTTGATTAGGGCAGGGAAAATGGAGTACGAGAAGAAGCTTGCAGGGAACATTAAGACGGATTGCAAAAGTTTCTATAGATATGTAAAGAGAAAAAGGTTAGTAAAGACAAACGTAGGTCCCCTGCAGTCAGAATCAGGGGAAGTCATAATGGGGAACAAAGAAATGGCAGACCAATTGAACAAGTACTTTGGTTCGGTACTCACTAAGGAGAACACAAACAATCTTCCGGATATAAAAGGGATCAGAGGGTCTAGTAAGGAGGAGGAACTGAGGGGAATCCTTATTAGTCGGGAAATTGTGTTGGGGAAATTGATGGGATTAAAGGCCGATAAATCCCCAGGGCCTGATGGACTGCATCCCAGAGTACTTAAGGAGGTGGCCTTGGAAATAGCGGATGCATTGACAGTCATTTTCCAACATTCCATTGACTCTGGATCAGTTACTATCGAGTGGAGAGTAGCCAATGTAACCCCACTTTTTAAAAAAGGAGGGAGAGAGAAAACAGGGAATTATAGACCGGTCAGTCTGACCTCAGTAATGGGTAAAATGATGGAATCAATTATTAAGGATGTCATAGCAGCGCATTTGGAAAGAAGTGACATGATAGGTCCAAGTCAGCATGGATTTGTGAAAGGGAAATCATGTTTGACAAATCTTCTGGAATTTTTTGAGGATGTTTCCAGTAGAGTGGACAAGGGAGAACCAGTTGATGTGGTATATTTGGACTTTCAGGAGGCTTTTGACAAGGTCCCACATAAGAGATTAATGTGCAAAGTTAAAGTACATGGGATTGGGAGTAGTGTGCTGACATGGATTGAGAACTGGTTGTCAGACAGGAAGCAAAGAGTAGGAGTAAATGGGTACTTTTCGGAATAGCAGGCAGTGACTAGTGGGGTACCACAAGGTTCTGTGCTGGGGCCCCAGCTGTTTACACTGTACATTAATGATTTAGACGAGGGGATTAAATGTAGTATCTCCAAATTTGCGGATGATACTAAGTTAGGTGGCAGTGTGAGCTGCGAGGAGGATGCTATGAGGCTGCAGAGTGACTTGGATAGGTTAGATGAGTGGGCAAATGCATGGCAGATGAAGTATAATGTGGATAAATGTGAGGTTATCCACTTTGGTGGTAAAAACAGAGAGACAGACTATTATCTGAATGGTGACAGATTAGGAAAAGGGGAGGTGCAACGAGACCTGGGTGTCATGGTACATCAGTCATTCAAGGATGGCATGCAGGTACAGCAGGCGGTTAAGAAAGCAAATGGCATGTTGGCCTTCATAGCGAGGGGATTTGAGTACAGGGGCAGGGAGGTGTTGCTATAGTTGTACAGGGCCTTGGTGAGGCCACACCTGGAGTATTGTGTACAGTTTTGGTCTCCTAACTTGAGGAAGGACATTCTTGCTATTGAGGGCGTGCAGCGAAGGTTCACCAGACTGATTCCCGGGATGGCGGGACTGACATATCAAGAAAGACTGGATCAACTGGGCTTGTATTCACTGGAGTTCAGAAGAATGAGAGGGGACCTCATAGAAACGTTTAAAATTCTGATGGGTTCAGACAGGTTAGATGCAGGAAGAATGTTCCCAATGTTGGGGAAGTCCAGAACCAGGGGTCACAGTCTAAGGATAAGGCGTAAGCCATTTAGGACCGAGATGAGGAGAAACTTCTTCACCCAGAGAGTGGTGAACCTGTAGAATTCTCTACCACAGAAAGTTGTTGAGGCCAATTCACTAAATCTATTCAAAAAGGAGTTAGATGAAGTCCTTACTACTAGGGGGATCAAGGGGTATGGCGAGAAAGCAGGAATGGGGTACTGAAGTTGCATGTTCAGCCATGAACTCATTGAATGGCGGTGCAGGCTAGAAGGGCCAAATGGCCTACTCCTGCATCTATTTTCTATGTTTCTATGTTCACCATGAACACATGGATCACACCTGGCACCCACACAATCCTCATCACAACCCCCCACCGTCCACTACTGATCACCCCCCCCCCCCATGTCATGGTAATAAGGACTTGGGAAAGGCTTAGTGGGGAGTGTTGTTATGTATGCATGTTAATGTATGTACTGTAACATCTGACCACTGAATGTACCTTCACCCTATATACACTATACCTGTACCACCAGAGGGTGCTGCTGCTGGAGACCTAAGGGTCACCTGTACACTGCAGGTAACCAAGTATAAAAGGGAGCTCACCTCTAGGAGCTACAATAAAGGACTAAATTCACTACTGTTCAAGTACTATATCCTTACCTCGTGGAATTGTTATTTGAGTGCTTGCATACACAACATATACAGTGTGAAGTTACATCCATTGGTCTAATGTTACAGTACAGACATTATGCATACACAACAGCTATAATGACAGCCATATAGCTACATGCAACATTGTCGAAAAGAAACTTGGGGCTAGAAACTACACTTCTTTTGCATGCTTAACGCCCACTTTACCGCTGAAATGACATATAACGCCCATTTAGCCACAAAATGGAAACTGACAGGCATTTTTCAGAAACTTATCGCCGAGCATTATTTTCCCCATGTGCTTAACGCCGGGATAAAATAATACCGCCCACCCACTTTTTGGGGGCGGAATCATCAGAATGGGCGAAATCAACGCCCATAATATCGCCCAGCATTAATTTCCGCACTGATTTAACGCTGAGATTCAAAAATACGACTCACCCACTTTTTTTGTCATAAAGCGCATATTTACCGAAACTAGCAGCCATGAGATCGCCCAGCACACATCTGTACAAACATTTTGACCATACTGTGACCGATCGCAATTGAATAGGTGTCTTTGTCGGGATATTCATTGTTTCTGACCAATCGGTGGAAAACAGAGCTACTGCAATGAGACCTGTCCTTTCTCACCCTCTCATGACTAATTACATGCAGCAGACTCGAGATCGCCGAAGGTACGCTCCACAGCATTATGTGCCCAATGTACGAAGTGACAGACAGATGAGGAGGACCAGACATTACACCCCCCGCAAGTACAGGGAGAAGCATTCTTACCTCGACTTGCCCGACACCACCTGCCTTCGGATACTGTGCTTCGACAAAAAGGTTATCACCGAGGTATGCCAGCTGATAAGGGGAAATCTGCAGCCTGCCAGCACCATCAGTACTGCACTGTCTGTCGAGGTCAAAGTCACTGTGGCACTGTTGTTCTACGCCTCGGGTTCTTTTCAGGCCATAGCATGCGACATTTGTAGACTTTCTCAGCATGCCACGCATTGCTGCATTGGACAGGTCACTGAAGCCCTGCACATATGCAGGAGGGACTCAATCAGCTTCCCTATGACCAGGGAGGCACCGAGTGTGAGGGTTCTAGGATTCTCCAGAATTGAAAACTTCCCCAAGGTGCAGTGTAAGGGGTTTTCACAGGGCTGTTGTTGTGCCTTGGGTGTCTCTCTCTGGGCTTCTGCTCTCACAGCTTATGCCTGGCCTGTGAGGTACCCTGAGTGCTGCAAGAGCACCCCTGGAGAGACTGTGTCCACAGCTTATGAAGCGGGTTTTGAGACTCGTGCATCCCCACAGCTTATGCCTAGCCTGTGAGGCACCTGTGAGTGTCAAACCCCTTCTTCCCTAGCCTGTGACACACAGTTGAGCATTTTCGAGGCACTCCTAGCTTCCCTTACACGGTTCTGACATAAGACTCACGATCAGGAGATGTAATACAATAGAACTGAGACAAGGTGATTCCAAGAGGAACTTTAGGCTTCCAATTTATTTGACAAGGTGTAACTCAACAAACAGCAATACACCAACAAAACAATCCCCCTAAATCCCACTAAAACGGACCCAACGAAAATCTTTACACCAGTTTAGCAGTACAATGCCCAACCTCCCACCTTTCCTGGCCTAACTGAGTTGGGAGTTCTGGGGACCAGAGGTTATACTCACTACTGTGCCTTCCGCAGTCTGGTGGTTTGTTTCTTCTATCTTCGGTGCCTTCGGACACTGGTTTTCCTTCAGTGTCGAGAGGCTTGTGGTTGTGGTTGTTGAATGACGAGGGCAGGGAAAATCATCACTTCTTTTCTTCACTACGTCAGAAACCCCTTTTTTATAGCCAGATTATCCAGTCTGCCTCTCCTGCTGAAGTCGATTCTTCTCATTGGTGGACTTTTGATTTTGAAAAATGCAGCAGTTTTAGATTGAGGGTTTTTTTTCCCACTGATCTTAACCTACTCAAGGTTTGAGTGGGTGTTGATTGCATTGGCCTCCTGTAGCCATTATGCTAGTCTGGCCTGAGCCAGATATTTCTATGCCTGATGAAAAAGGTGTTGGAATATGTATGTGGCATTGTTTAAATGCTAATGTTTTCAAGGGGCAAGTTTCGAGGGTATACAGTTCCCAGACAATTTGATTAGTTCCAATGTCCAAACTGGCCCTTTTGATATTGACTCCACCCCTTTTCTTGCAGACCCAACATACATCTTTTAAAAAATCCCAAATTCGATTAAAGTTCGTAGTTTCTTCCATGTGCACTTTAGGATTTCAAACTTTCTGGTAGATAGTTCCAAATTAAATTCCCTTTCCTATGAGTCCAAACACTGGGGGCGGGGGTCTCCATGAATGCACCCCCTTTTATCCCCTGCAGGCCTTGTCTGCTCTTTTAAAATTCATTTGTGTCCCAAAGTTTTCCTTTCATCACTTTCAATTCACAGCCCAGACTGATCCCACAGCCCTTTTCCTTCTGGGTAAAATGAGGGGGTTTTCGTCCTCCCCTACAGCAGGGAGCAATAGACTGTATGCACATCACGATGCGGGCACCTTTTCAGGATGCTGAGGTTTTCAGCAACTGCAAGGGATTCCACTCCCTGAATGTCCAACTGGTTGTCAACCACCAGAAAATTATACTGGCAGTGAATGCTCAATTTCCGGGCAGCATCCATGATGCTCACATCCTGCGTGAGAACACTGTGTCTGACTTGTTTAACAATCAGCCGCAAGGTCAATGCTGGATGCTTGGTGACAAAGGATATGGCCTCGCCACCTGGCTGATGACCCCTTGCGTGACACCCACACCGAAGCCGAGAGGCGATACAACGAGAACCACGTAGCCACTCGCAATATCGTGGAAAAACCAGCGCTTTAGATGCCTGGAACACTCAGGAAGCGAGCTCCAATACCATCTTGAGCAGGTAGCTCAACTTGTGGTGGTGTGCTCCATGCTGCACAACTTGGCTATCAGGAGGGGACAAGAATTGTCTGACGAGTCTGACAGTCCACCTCACCAGAGAGAGGGGCGAGGAGGCGGACGCTGACATCGGCCCAGACAAACAGGCTGATGCTGAAGCCATGCCCCCGCCCCCCTGTATTCTGCATGAAAAGGCCTGTTGTGGCATGATAGCTGCAAGAGCCTGACGTCAGGAGCTCATCAATGATCGCTTTGCCTGAAAGAACATTGGTGTTATTTGCAAGACTGGCACACAGCTGGGTGTGCAGGTGATACATCAGTGGTGGGCATCACCTTGGTGACAGTTAAAGTTTAAGTTGATTGAAGTTAAGTGTCATTACCATTTGATCAGAAATCACCAGCATGTAACGGTGCAGCTATCTGAGCCAATACTCAACAAGGTTTTGTTAAATAAAAAACACTTAAACCGAACATTTGTCTGAAATCATCAGTATTTCTGTACAAACCAACCCTCCCCCCGCTTCTCCTCCCCACCTCTACCCCTTCCCCTTCCCCTCTTGACTCCAAGTCGCCTGGCCGAGGAGCTCCTCAGGCGATGCTTCATTGGTGGGGGAGGGAGGGATGACGGCCGAATCGCTGCTTGGACGGATACGGGAAAGGACGGTCCCAAGGTGGGAACGTGCTCTGAGCCAGAAGCAAGATGCTGTTGGCTCTCATGTGTGGCTGGCAATGGGGCTGTGGCACCTTGGGGTGCAGTGCTGTGCTCCGGGACCACTGGGAGCCCTCTGCCGTCAGTGTTCCTGGCTACCAGCTCCAGGGCCTCCACCATCCCTTCCATGTTATATCTTATTTGTTGGACAAAAACTCGGTGTCAACTATGTTCTTGGTGCTTAGTAGGCTTTTTGCTGCTGGTGAATCTCCTTTGTGCCTCCCACAACAACCAAACAAGCACACACCACAGCCACACACGCCTTCAGTCCCTCTCAGCTCCCTCTCTCTCTGTCTCCTCTTCTGCGCATGTCATGATGATCCTTGACCTTCTGAATCGCGGGAATCGAGCGTTGCCATGTCATTGCTCAGGACGTCCACACTTTACGGCAGAAGATCAGCAAGATTTAACACTACCGCCCATTTCATATCGCTCACGGTAATGCCCATTTTCAAAAATGGATACTCGGTGCTTTGAGAATGGACGAGATGCCGGCGATCTGAAAACCCTTTTTTACCACCCACACCGGAAATAATGCCCATTTTTGGGTAATAAGCACAAAAGTGGAAAATCTAGCCCTTGGAGTGCTCAAGCAGCGCTTCTAATGCATGGACCGCTCTGGAGGCTGCCTGCAATACTCCCCTCAGCACCTCGCTGAGTTCATTGTGGTGTGCTGCATGCTACACAACTTAGCTATCATGAGGGAACAGGATTTGCCATTGGGGATTGCAGGACCAGCTCAGGAAAGAGGGGAGGAGGAGGAGGAGGAGGAAGAGGAGGAGGAGGAGGAGGAGGAGCCTGGCGATGAACCCATGCCACCACTCCCACCACCACCACACGGGAGGCCTCGTGAAGCTTTCGTCACTTCAAAAACCTTACATCAGCTACTCATAATTCAATGCTTTGCTTGAAGAGTGATCAGCATGTTTCACCGTTGCCTGCCCGCTCTGTCTCACCATGTTGACTATTTCTCCTCTTATTCTGCAAATGAGACACTACACAGGAATGGTTCAGGTGAACAAAAGAATTCATTAAACATATAGTAACTTGAGTAAGATTTATTAAACATTGCAACTTGAATAAGATTTAATTTGAATAACATTTATTAAGCATTTCAAAAGTGGAATAACATTTATTAAACATTATTGTGAATTGGGAAACTTTTAAAACTTTAATAAAATATCAACAACAACAAAACAGCAACAAAACAACAACAGAACAACAATCCCTGCACCGAAAGTCTATTACCTGCGACCCCTCCTCCCGCCCTCACCCTAAACCGCCTCTCTCGTGTCATGACCCTACTCAAGGTGGTGGCACCAACACTTCATGCAGCAAGGAGGCCAAAGTCCTGGTGTATTAGATAGATAGACAATGGAAACGCCATTTGTGGATCCCTTGGAGAAGCTCGGGTATTGAAGGTGTTATGTATGCAATAAAGGTTCAAACTGAGTACTCTTTAACTAAGCAGGGTACAACCTTGCTTCTGCTTTATTTAAGCCCAAAGTGGCTGACTCCCAAAATGACTGGCCTTTTATACCAGAGCAGCATCATGTGCATGCTGCTCAGTGGCCTCCAACAATGACACCATCTGGTGGCTACAAACAGCATGTACATATATGACAATACCCTCCTCTGAGATCTTATCACAATCTTTCACAGGTTGAGATGGTCCGGTGCTTTATGCTCCCGGGTTGACCGTCTCAGTTCGATTCGGCCTTGGGTGAATGTACGGAGTTTGTTGTGGCTGGTGGCTGGATGGCTGATTTGTTGGAGATGGCAGTGGCCATGTCAGGAATTGCAAGTCCATTTTTATTGAACAAGTCCGTGATGGAAATTCCGCGTTCACTGATGACCCTTGAATCCACTGAAGGCTGCTGGTAGGTTGGTTGGTCGTCGACGGTTTCTTTGTCCGACTGCTCTGGCTCGTCTTGTGTGCCTCAGCTTTGTTTGATCCATGTGTTTCCTGCAAGTTTGTTCATTCTTGAGCTTAATAATAAATATTCTGTTGACCTCCTTGACCATGACCATGTCAGCAATCCATTTGGGACCCTGACCATAATTCAACACATATACAGGATCATTAACAGAAATCTCGCATGACACAGTTGTGCGATCGTGGTACCCTTGTTGTCTCTGTCTTCTGTATTCAACATGATTACTTAAATACGGGTGTAAAAGAGATAACTTGGTCTTAAGATCTCTTTTCATCATGAGTTCAGAGGAGAGATCCCTGTGGGTGTGTGGGGTCTTGTCCTATAACTCAGCAGTATGCAAAACAAGCGGGTCTGCAGTGACCCTTGGGTTACTCTCCTCATGCTTTGCTTGATAATTTGTACTGCACGTTCTGCTTGCCCGTTGGAAGCAGGCTTGAATGGTGCTGACCTGACATGTTTTATACCATTAAGTTTTACAAACTCCTGAAACTCCTGACTGGTGAAGCACGACCCATTGTCGCTCACCACTATGTCAGGCAGACCATGTGTCGCGAACATGACATTGAGATTCTCTCTGGTTGCTGTGGACGTACTGGATGACATGATTATGCATTCTATCCATTTCGAATAAGCATCCACCATCACTAAAAACATCTTGCCCAGGAAGGGACCTGCAAAATCTATATGGATCCTGGACCAAGGTTTGGATGGCCACGACCACAGACTCAGCGGCGATTCCGCTGAGGCTTTGCTGAGCTGCATGCAGATGTTGCACTGATGTATGCATGCTTCCAGCTCAGAATCAATTCCTGGCCACTATACGTGGGACCTGGCGATAGTCTTCATCATCACTATACCAGGATGTGCGCTGTGTAACTCACGCACAAACTTCTCTCTCCCTTTCTAAGGCATTACAACTCAATTGTCCCACATGCAATCTGCTTGAATAGACAGTTCATCCTTGCAACGAATGTGCAGTTTGGCCCCCTCGCACATTTGCTTAGGTATGGCAGACCAATCCCCTTTGAGGATGCAAACCTTTACACCGATAATATCGGGTCCTGGCTGGTCCAGGTCTTAACTTGTTGAGCCGTGACAGGGGTACCTTCTCTATCAAAAGCATCCAAGATTAACATTAAATCTGCCAGTTGTGGCATTTCCACCTCCGGTGTGGGCAATGGCAACCGGCTCAAAGCATCGGTACAATTCTCTGTGCCACGTCTGTGGCGAATGACATAATCATAGGCAGATAATGTCAGCGCCCACCTTTGGATGCGGGATCAAGTGTTGGTATTGATACCTTCGCTCTAGGAAAACAATGAAATGAGCGGCTTGTGATCAGTCTCTAATTCAAACTTCAGACCGAACAGGTATTGATGCATCTTTTTAACACCATACACACATGCTAAAGCTTCTTTTTCTACCATATTGTAGGCTCTTTCTGCTGTAAACAAACTTTTGGATGCATACGCGACAGGTTGAAGTTTCCCCGACTCATTGGCTTGTAACACGCAACCAATTCCATATGACGATGCGCCACAAGCCAAAACTAAACGTTTACATGGGCCATAATGTACCAGCAGCTTGTTCGAGCAAAGCAGATTGGTGGCTTTCTCGAAAGCTCTGTCTTGCAATGCGCCCCACACCCAGTTGTTGCCTTTTCTCAATAGCATGTGCAGTGATTCTAGTAAGGTGCTCAATTTAGGTAGGAACTTACCAAAGTAGTTGAGTAGACCCAGGAACGAACGCAGCTCCGTCACGTTCTGCGGCTTGGGTGCATTCTTGATGGCTTTGGTTTTCACGTCAGTAGGTCTGATGCCATCAGGGCGATTTTCCTCCCGAGGAATTCAACTCCGGTGCCATGAAGATGCACTTTGAGCGTTTAAGTCTGAGTCCCACTTTGTCCAAACGCAGTAGAACCTCTTCCAGGTTGTTCAGATGTTCCTTGGAGTCACGACCAGTGATCAGGATGTCATCTTGGAACACGACGGTTCTGGGAACGGACTTCAGTAGACTTTCCATATTCCTCTGGAATATTGCTGCAGCCGAGCGAATTCCAAACGGGCACCTGTGGTAAATAAACAGTCTGTGTTAATGCACCTAAGTGTCTTCGACTTCTTGACCAACTCCTGCTTCATATAGGCTGACGTCAAATCCAGTTTTGTGAACAACTTCCCTCCGGCTAGCATCGCAAACAAGTCATCAGCCTTCGGTAATGGGTACTGATCTTGTTTCGAAATCCTGTTGATCGTAGCCTTGTAGTCTCCACAGATTCTGATTGTGCCATCATTTTTCAGCACAGGAACAATGGGGCTGGCCCATTCATTAAATTCGACTGGTGATATGATCCCTTCACGCTGGAATCTGTCCAGTTCAATTTCGACCTTCCCCCTCATCATATACGGCACTGCTCGAGCTTTATGATGGACGGGTCTTGCATCCAAGTCCACGTGGATCTGCACCTTGGCTCCCGTGAAGTTGCCGATACCCATTTGAACACCGAGGGGAACTTGCTGAATACTTGGGCACATGTATCTTCCTTCGAAGACAACGCCTTTATGTCGTTCCAGTCGCATCTGATTTTCTCCAACCAGCTCCTACCGAGCAGCATTGGGCCATTGCCTGGAACAATCCACAGCGGTAACTCGTGAACCGCACCGTTATACGACACATTAATTTGTGCACTGCCAATCACCTTTATCAGTTCTTTGGTGTATGTGCGCAGCTTGGCGTAAACAGGGCTCAGCCTGGGCCTCACAGTCTTAGTATCCCACAGCTTATTAAATGCCCTCTCATTCATGATCGATTGACTTGCCCCTGTGTCCAGTTCCATCGATACCGGTATCCCGTTAAACTTCACATTAATCAAAATTGGTTTCCTCTTGGTTATGAAAGAGTACAGTCCATACACTTCCTCCTCTGGCACCTCGGATTGCGTATCCGGATCCGTGCTAGTCTGACTCTCATCCTCCACGTGGTGTGTTGCAGCTTGCTTGCTCATCTGCGGACACTTGTGCTGGAGATGCCCCACTCTCAGTTAGCCTTTGCAACTATATTGCTTAAATCGGCACTGCTGGTGCCGATGATTTTCTCCACAACGCCAACACGGAAAAGTCGGATACATTCCCGCTAGCGGACTTTGGGCAGCCACATGTTTCGCAGATGCAGCCGGATAAGACCTGCCATGTGCTGCTCTGCCGAACGCCGAATCAGTCGCATTTACAGTACTTGCCGAGGTTCGGTTCTTCACCGATATTTACTTTAAACTCCTGTCCGTCGTCATACATGATTGAGCGATCTGGATGGCTCTTTTTAAATCCAACTCCTCCACCGCCAGAAGTTTGCACAGGATCATCTTGTGGTTGATGCCGATAAAAAAGACGTCCCGCAGCATGTCTTCCAACACCCTCCCGAACCTGCACGATCCCGCTAGACGTCACAGGTCGGCAACGAATTCCGCCGTGCTCTGGCCCTCCACTTGAACGTGTGTATAAAACCTATATCTCGAGATGATGATGCCGTCATCTGGCTTGAGGTGCTCCCGTACCAATGTACACAACTTCTCGTACGTTTTCTCTGCTGGATCACTAGGCATGAGTAGATTCTTTATCAGACCGTAGATCTTTGAACCACACACAATGCGGAACACGGCCCGGCGCCGATCTGCATCGTCGACCCCCTTCATTTTGTTGGCCACGAAGTACTGGTTCAAACGGCTCACAAAGTCTGTCCAATCGTCTCCCTCCATGACTCGTTTTAAAAACCCAATCGAGCTCATTTTGCAAACAAAGGTTCTTATATTCTCGTCACCAAATGTTATGTATGCAATAAAGGTTCAAACTGAGTACAGTTTAACTAAGCAAGGTACAACCTTGCTTCTGCTTTATTTAGGCCCAAAATGGCTGACTCCCCAAATGGCTGGCCTTTTATACCTGAGCAGCACCATGTGCGTGACTGCCTGTCTGTCAGCAGACTGGCTCTGCCAATTCACCCTCTGGATAAATGGCATACGGGATTCAACCCTAGGAGTGCATTGCTGCATGCCACTTGTACCCGGGGCCTTGAATGGCTCAAAGCCCCAGAATGTTTCTACCTCGGACGAGCTCGTGGCTGCAGCAAAAAGAGGTGTCGAGTGCATCAGTCCCCCTGCCCCCAACCCCCTCCAGAATAGGTTGATCTCATTGCTCCTCCCATGGAGGTTCCTCATCATCAGCATTGCCCTCATTCCCCATCTCCATCCCCACATGATGGGCTGAGGTGGAGGCTTCCATTGGAGCATGTGGCGCATGTGGCTCATCTGGAAATCGAAAACAACAGATGAGTGGTTACCAGCAGGGGATGGGCAGGGTGACATGAGTAACGTCACATAGCACAGGCTCATTTGAAGGACCACCGCTACTGCATTACATGTAGTCCAGAGACACTGCATCACATTGCCTGAACCCTAGTCCACAGACACTACATCACATTGCCCCAACCCTAGTCCACAAACACTGCATCCCATTGCCCCAACCCTAGTCCACAGGCACTACATCACATTGCCCCAACCCTAGTCCACAAACACTGCATCTCATTGCCCCAACCCTAGTCCACAGGCACTACATCACATTGCCCCAACCCTAGTCCACAAACACTGCATCCCATTGCCCCAACCCTAGTCCACAGGCACTACATCACATTGCCCCAACCCTAGTCCACAAACACTGCATCTCATTGCCCCAACCCTAGTCCACAGGCACTACATCACATTGCCCCAACCCAGTCTGGGGATTTTGCAGGACGTACTCTCAGTTTCGAACAGGGGTCAGCATCCCCATTAGTAGTTGACCTCCCTGAGGCCTGCCACTCAACCCTCCAGGTCTGTCAGAGGCATGGTTCTTGGTACTCCTGGCAACTATGGAACATCTTTCCCTGCAAAGCTGACAATGGGAATGGTTATCAGAGGGTCCATCTGCTCTTGTGGCACACACAGATAGCCATCAAAGCGCTTATGCCATACTGTGTGCATTTAATACAATCCTCCATTTAATGGCCCTGGAAGTTGCACGTGGTTCACAAGAAAGACATCGAAGTGCAGTAACAATCATTCATGGCAAATAAGGTGCAACACTAAGCCTACCTATACCAACATGTGTTAGAATTATAATTTAAGTAATGAAGGAGTGTATCAATAAAAATATGACTTACTCTAACGACCCTGCAATGGTCATTGAGCCTCTTGCGGCACTGGGTGTGGGTCCATCTGATGTCATCCACGAAAGACACCTCCTCAGAAATGTTGGTCCAAAGACGCCTAAGAACCATTGGGAGGGGCTTACTTGCACCCCTCCTGTTTAAATCCCCACATCACCTCTCCACAGCTGTGATAAGGGCCTTGTTCACCTCATTACTGAATTTTTTCGCTCTCTGCCTGCTCCCATCTCCTTCTTCCATCGTGCCTGCTATCTGAAAATGGCTGATTTAGCCCTGTGTGTGCTGTGCATGCGTGGGCACTCTGTGACAGCTGACCAGAAGCGCGGGAAGAAGAAAAAAATGGCCCCCCCAAAAAATTGGTAAAAAAAAAATTTGCGCATGCGCAGAAGATCCGGTTTCCTTCAATCACAAATTTCGGCTCCGGCACACAAATTCAGTTGTGCATCGTCGGATTTATCACTATTGCTAGTCACCATTTGGCAAATTTTGCTAGGTCCGGCAATAACAGTACACCAGCGGTAAAAAAAAATTCCGTCACAATTATTGCCAAAAAACGGGCAAAATAGGTAAAAGCCAAATTTCTAGCCCTATACATTTAAACAGTAATTAGTATTGAACAGGGAAATGAAGTAAATTAAAACAAATTAATCTCTAAAGAATCATACAGCATCAAAGGAGGCCATTCAGCCCATTGTGCCTATGCCGGCCCTTTGAAGGAACTATTCAATTAGTCCCACGCCCCTGCTCTTTTCCCATTGCCCTGCAAAGTTTTCTTTTTCAAGTATATATCCAATTCCCTTTTGAAAGTTAAAATTGAATCTGCTTCTACCACCTTTTCAGGTTGTACATTCCAGATTATAACAACACTGTGTAAAAAATATTCTCCTCATCTCCCCTGTTTTTTTGGCCAATTATCTTAAATCTGTGTCCTGTGTTTACTGACCCACCTGCCAATGTAAACAATTTCTCCTTACTGACTTTATCAAAAAGCCCTCATAGTTTTGAACACCCCGATTAAATCTTTCCTTAACCTACTCTGCTCTAAGTAGAACAATCCCAGCTTCTCTAATCTGGTCAAACTGATCCCTCACCCCTGTAATGATCATTATTTTCTCAAAGCTTACCCTTTTGCTTCCCTATCTTCCCTGAAGACATATCTAAAAATATGATACAGGTTTTTTTCAAGAAACATTGCTAAATAGTGACAGTACTTTCTAAGAGTCAGAAATGAAAAGGTTAATGTGTGCCTTACCCAAAAGCAAGAATAAACTGACGTGTAATTCACACTTAAGATTTTCCTAGTGATGTGAAAATGTCAGCTATGAAAGTGTGGTTTTGTTTTCAAACATTGTGACATTGGGCTAGAATTTCGGGTTTTTTGCAATTTCGCCCATTTTCGGGCAATAACCACGGCAAAACATTTTTTACCACTGGGTTACCGTTACCGCCAGAGCTCACAAAATTCGGCAAACGGTCAAGAATGTTAGCGATAGCAATAAATCCGGCATTGCGCAATTGAATTTGTGCGCCGGAGCCAAAATTTGCGAGCGAAAAACAAATCGGATCTTCTGCGCATGTGTGAATTTTTTTTTTTTTTGCATTTTTTTTCTTCTCCCCACGCTTCTGCTCAGCTGTCAGGGAGCGCCCGCCCATGCGCAGTAGACCCTGGGCTGAATCAGCCATTTTTAGATTTAATTCACGATAGAAGGAGATGCGAGCAGGCAGAGAGCCAGAAAGTTCCGCAGTGAGGCAAACGGGGCCCTTGTAACTGCTGTTGAAAGGAGACGGGCAGAATTAAACAGGAGGGGTGCAAGTAAACCCCTCCCAGCATTTTTTTGTAGAAATTAGATCAGCATATCTGAGGAGGTCTCCGATAGCGACGCCATCCGATGGACCCACACACAGTGCCACCAGAGGTTTAATGACCTTTGCAGGGTCATTAGAGTAAGTCATATTTTTATTGATGCACTTTTTCATTACTTAAATTATAAATCTGACACACTATTTGTTCTCATGCTGTTGGCCTAGGTAGGCTTAGTGTTGCACCTTCTTTGCCATGATCTTTACATATTATTTACACATTACGCACAATAAGATTGTTTTCTGAGATCTTAAAAGATGTGTCTGCACTTCGATGTCTTCCTCATGAGCCATGTGCAACTTCCAGGGCCATTCAACAGAGGACTGTATTAAATGCACACAGTATGGTATATGTGCTTTGGTAACTATCTGTGTGTGCCATAAGAGCAGATGGGCCCTGGTAATCATTCCCATTGTCATTTTTGTAGGAAAGATGTCCCACAGCTGTCGGGTGCAGCAGCGGGCAGGTGGCAGTTCACCCCGAAGCATGCCTCTGACAGACATTGAGGAGCGCGTGGCAGGTCTGATCGGTGCCTCAGGGAGATCAACTGCCCATGGGGGTGCTGACCTCCGTTCAATAGTGAGGGCAAGTCCAGCACACTCCCTGGGCTGGGTTTGGGCAATGTGATGTAGTGCCTGTGGACTAAAGTTGGGGCAATGTCATGCAGTGTCTCTGGACTACATGTAATGGAGCAGCGGCGGTCCTTCAAATGAGCCTGTGCTATGTGACCTTACTCATATCACCCTGCCCCCTTCCCTGCTGCTAACTACTAGTCTGTTGTTTTCTATTTCTAGATGAGAAGTCACATGCGCCAAATTCTTCAATGAAAGCCTCCACCTTAGGCCGTCATATGGGCAGTGGGGGGGGGGGGGGTGCTGGCAGAGGAGGAGGACGAGGCTGAGGACGAGGATGAGGAACTTGAATGAGAAGAGCGGACAGAGCAGCCTATTCCGGGGGCAGTGGGGGTGGGAGAGGTGGGGATGGGAGGGCAGATGCACTTGACTCCTCTGGACAGCACCGTGTCAGAGGATGAAATATTCTCAGGCTTTCATCCATCCGAGGCCCTGAGTACAAGTGGCATTCCCAGGTTTGAATCCCGTATGCTGTCTCTCCGGAGGGTGAGCCAGGAAAGCCAGCTTGCTGACAGACAGGCGGACGCGCAACTGGACAGAGTGGGACTGTCCAGGGAGAGCGTCCAGCTCACCCGACAGCTCCTTGAGGCATTGGGCAGGATTCCCGCAAGCATCGTGACACTATCTGCGGACATCATGGAGGTCGGATCACAGATTGTCCGTGCGAGCCAAAAAACCTGCGAAGCTGTCAATGCCCACGTGCAATTGATAGCTTCCATTGTAACACTGCAGTCCCCAGTGTCAGACCCAGATCCACATCACCTGTGACTGGCGACACCGAGCAAGATGCTCGCCATTGTCTCTCCCCCCAATACAGCAGGACCCTGGCAGCCTTACTGCATCAACTCTTGGTGCCAACTTGGGTAGGGTCATGACGTGAGAGAGGAGATGTGAGGGAGGGGGGTTAGGGTGAGGGGAGGGAAGAGCCGGGCGTAAAAGACGTTCAGTGCAGGGGTTGTTGTTTTGTTGTTGATTTGTTGTTATTTTATAAAAGTTTAAAAAGTTTACACTGTTTATTAAATTCTTTTGTTCACCATAACCATTTCTGTGTAGTGTGTCATTTGCAGAATAAGAGTGGGAATATTCAACATGGTGGGATAGAGTGGCCAGGCAAGGGTCAAACATGCCGTCCACTCTTCAAGCAAAGCGTTGAATTATGAGCTGCTGACGTAAGGCTGTACAAGGCCTCCCCTGTGGTTGTGGAGGTGGTGGTGCAATGGGTTCCTCGCCAGGCTCCTCTTCCTCGTCCTCATCCTCCTCCTCGGCCTGTGCTCCTCCTCCTCCTCGTCCCCTCTCTCATGATATAATTCTGCAGCCCCCTTTGGAATATCCTGTCTCCTCATGGTGGCTAAGTTGTGTAACATGCAACACACCACAATGAACTCAGAGACCTGCTGAGGGGAGTATTGCAGGCAACCTCCAGAGTGGTCCATGCATCAGAAACGCTGCTTGAGCACTCCAATTGTCTGTTCGACGATGTTACATGTGGCTATATGGCTCTCATTACAGCGATGCTCGGCTTCTATCTGAGCGTTCTGGCAGTGGGGTCATGAGCCAGGTGGCGAGGCCGTAACCTTTGTCCCCCAGCATCCAGCTCTGGCCTTGTGGTTAATGCTCGAACAGGCATGAGACAATGCTCTCACGCAAGATGAAAGCATCATGGGTGCTCCCTGGAAATTGGGCATTGACTGCCATGATGTACTGAGTATGGTCGCAGACGATCTGTACGTTCATGGAATAGAATCCCTTTCGGTTTCGGTAAAACTCTGGATTGAGTAAAGGTGCTTGTAGGGCAATGGCACCCGTAACCTTGGGGAAGCCAGCAAATCATCCAAAACCTACAGCCCTCTCATTCTGGACCTCGTTTTTCATTGGGAACTTTATGAAGTCCATCCTGCGTGCATACAGTGCAGTAGTCACCTGACGAACGCAGTAATGTGTAGCGTACTGTGAGATGGAGCATATGCCCCCCGCTGATGCCTGAAAGGAGCCAGAGGCATAGAAGGCAAGTGCCATAGTCACCTTTGTTATGTATGAATAGAGTCTGACCAGATACTGTGAGCTCAAAGTAAAGTGTGACCTTAGTCTTTTATTACAGGTCTCCAAAATGCCTCTCCAGCCTGTGAGGCCTCCTTAAGTACAGGTGCTCCCAAGGGATTGTGGGATCCCTTGGGACTCCAGAGGATGAGCCCTCTGGTGGTTACACAAGGTATTTACAGGTTTACACATATAACAACAGTACCCCCCAAAGTCAATAGTGTAACTATTTACAAAGTGAGTTGACCTGGGGCCTTTGTTTCCCTGGTCGATCATCTCGGTGCAAATGCTGAATTTGGTGAGTCGTTTGTTGGGCCCTCGCTGGTTGCTGTGCAGCTGGCCTTGCTGGGCTGCCTGCTGTGGTGAGTCCTGCTGGGCTGCTGTGGGTTATGGGTTCTGCTTCATGGTCAACCGCTGTGTCGGTTGTCACTGGTGCGTGTTGGGGGGTCAAAATAGGTAGGGTCTAATGTGGGTTGCTTTGGATAGTCCATGAATCTGAGTTTGGTTTGGTCCCAAGTGTTTCCTGTAGATGAGTCCATTTGAAAGTTTGACCCAAAACACCCTACACCCCTCTTTGGCCACAACAGTGCCAGGAAGCTACTTGGGACCTTGTCCACAGTTCAACACAAATACAGGATCATTAATTTCAATTTCATGTGACATATTTGCGCTATCATGATATGTACTTTGTTGAAGCCGCCTGCTCTCTACCTGTTCGTGTAGATCAGGGTGGACTAATGAGAGCCTTGTCTTAAGTGCCCTTTTCATGAGCAGTTCAGCGGGTGGAATCCCAGTAAACGAGTGGGGTCTCATGCGGTAACTCAGCAGGACTCGTGATAGGCGAGTCTGCAGTGAGCCTTCAGTTATCCTCTTCAAGCTCTGCTTGATTGTTTGCACTGCTCTCTCTGCCTGAACGTTGGATGCTGGTTTGAACGGGGCAGATGTAACATGTTTGATCCCATTGCGGGTCATGAACTCTTTGAACTCGGCACTGGTGAAACGCGGCATGTTGTCGCTCACAAGGACATCAGGCAGGCCGTGCATGGCAAACATGGTCCTCAGGCTTTCAGTGGTGGCAGCGGACGTGCTTGCCGACATTATTTCACATTCAATCCATTTGGAGTACGCATCTACAACCACTAGGAACATTTTACCCAAGAACGGGCCTGTATAGTCGACAAGGACCCTAGACAACAGTTTTGAGGGCGAAGACCATAAAATTAGTGGCGCCTCCCTGGGTGCATTGCTTAACTGTGAACGTGTTACATTTGTGCACGCAGGACTCTAAGTCCGCATTGATACCGGGCCACCACATGTGGGATCTGGCTATCGTTTTCATCATTACAATGCCAGGGTGAGTACTGTTGAGATCACTAAAGAAAGTGTCCCTGCCCTTTTTGGGTACCACTACCAGATTACCCCACAGAAGGCAGTCTGCCTGTATAGACATTTCATCTTTGGGCCACTGGTACGGCTGTATCTCTTCCTGCATTTCTAATGGGACACTGGACCAGCTCCCGAGAAGCACAAAGTTTCTTACTAAGGACAGTAAGGGGTCCTGGCTCGTCCAGGTTCTAATCTGTCGGGCTGTAACGGGTGATTGCTCTCTCTAGTATGCTTCCATTACCATGACTAAATCTGCAGGCTGTGCCATTTCCACCCCCGTGGTGGGCAATGGCAGCCTACTGAGAGCATCGGCACAGTGGCCTGTGGTGGAAGGCATAGTTGTATGTGGGCAACGTGAGCGCCCATCTCTGGATGCGGGCCGATGTATTCGTATTTATCTTCTTACATTCAGAAAAGAGAGATATCAGTGGCTTATGGTCAGTTTCCAATTCAAATTTGAGCCCAAACAAATATTGATGCAATTTTTTTATCCCATAAACACATGCTAAAGCTTCTTTTTCAATCATGCTGTAGGCCCTCTCAGCCTTAGACAGACTTCTGGATGCATAAGCAACCGGTTGCAACTTCCCAGATTCATTAACTTTTTGCAATACACACCTGACACCGTATGACGATGCATCACATGCTAGTACGCTTACATGGATCATACAACACAAGCAATTTGTTTGAGCGTAACAGTTTTCTAGCTTTTACAAAGGCATTTTCTTGGCTTTTATCCCATACCCATTCATCTCCTTTACGCAGTAAGGCATGCAGTGGTTCTAACAGTGTGCTGAGACCCAGTAAGAAGTTACCAAAGTAGTTCAGGAGTCCTAGAAACGACCGCAGGTCCATCACGTTCTATGACCTCGGTGCGTTCTCGATTGCTTCTGTCTTCGAATCGGTCGGCCTGATGCCGTCCACCGCGATTCTTCTCGCCAGGAACTCCACTTCAGGCACCGGGAAAACGAACTTCGATCGTTTTAACCTGAGCCCCACGCGGTTGAGCCGGCTAAGAACCTCCTCCAGGTTCTGCAGATGCTCGACTGTGTTCCGACCTGTAACTAAGATGTCGTCCTGGAAGACCACAGTGCACAGGATCGACTTCAGTAAGCTTTTCATGTTTCTCTGGAATATCGCCGCGGCTGATCGAATCCCAAACGGGCATCTGTTGTAAATGAAGAGACCTCAGTGCATGTTGATGCAGATGAGGCCCTTCGATAATTCCTCCAGCTCCTGTGTCATGTAGGCCGAGGTCAAGTCCAGCTTCATGAACGTCTTTAATCCCGCCAGCGTCGCAAAAAGGTCGTCTGCCTTTGGTAGTCGGTATTGATTCTGCAGGGAGAAACGATTGATAGTTACTTTGTAATCACCACAGATTCTGACGGTGCCGTCTGCCTTGAGGACTGGAACAATTGGGCTGGCCCAGTCGTTGAATTCGATCGGTGAAATGACGCCCTCTCGTTGCAGCCGGTCTAGCTCGATCTCCTCCCTCTCTCCCATCATGTACTGCTCTCGCCTTGTGATGGATGGGTCGTGCCCCTGGAATTAGGTGGATCTGCACTTTTGCTCCTTGGAACTTCCCAATGCCTGGTTCGAACAGCGAGGGGAACTTGTTTAAGACCTGGGCACACAAAGTGTCATCAGTGGGCGAGAGCGCTCGAACGTCGTCCCAGTATCTTTCCCAGCCAGCTCCTGCCGAGCAGCGTGGGACCATCGCCTGGTACCACCCAGAGTGATAACTTGTGCACCACTCCATCGTAGGAGACCTTTACAGTAGCACTGCCGATTACGGGAATCAGTTCCTTTGTGTAAGTTCTCAGTTTAGTGCGAATGGGAGTCAGTACTGGCCTTGAGGCCTTGCTGCACCACCATTTAACAAAAGTCTTTTTGCTCATAATGGACTGGCTCGCGCCCGTGTCCAGCTCCATTGACACTGGGAGTCCATTTAATTCAACCTTCAGCATTATCGGGGGAAACTCTGTGGTAAATGTGTGCACCCCATATACCTCTGCTTTCTCGGTCTGAGGTTCTAGTTCATCGTGATCCGCCGTGGATCTGTCCTCCTTTGTAACATGGTGGTTTGCAGAATTAGCAGAGCTTGCAGCTCGCCTGCACATACGTTGGAAGTGTCCCATTGTTCCACAGACCTTGCAAATGTATCCTTTGAAGAGGCATGAATGGAAACGATGATCACCCCTGCAGCGCCAACAAGGTTTTAATGGCCTAGCATTCATCACCCTTGATGGTGGACTCTGAGAGATCTGCGGACATGCAGCTGCAGACATATGAGGCCTGCTCTGTACGTTGCGATTCGAAAACAACGTTACTTTGTTCACAATACTTGTAGCAGCTGAGAGATTTGCTTGGTATTGTCACTGGTGGCAATGAACGCCTGGGCTATCGCTATGGCTTTACTCAAGCTTGGGGTCTCTACAGTCAAAAGTTTGCGAAGTATCACTTCATGGCCAATACCAAGTACACAGAAGTCCCTGAGTATGTGTTCCAAATGTCCTTCAAATTCGCAATGTCCTGCAAGGCTTCTCAGTTCGGCGACATAGCTCGCTACTTCCTGGCCTTCAGACCTTTTGCACGTGTAGAACCGGTACCTCTCCATCAGAACGCTTTCCTTCAGGTTCAGATGCTCCCGGACCAGTGTGCACAAATCACCGTATGATTTCTCTGTGGGTTTCACTAGAGCGAGCAGATTTATCATGAGGCCATACGTTGGTGCCCCGGAAACAGTGAGGAGAATCGCCCTTCGTTTGGCAGCATTTGCTTCTCCTTCCAGCTTGTTGGCCATGAAGTATTGGTCGAGTCGCTCCACAAAGGTTTCCCAATCATCTCCCTCTGAACATTTCTCCAGGATGCCCACTGTTCCGTACATCGTTGGGTTTGTCATTTGCATCTTGTCGCCAGTTGTTATGTATGAATAAAGAGTCTGACCAGATACTGTGAGCTCAAAGTAAAGTGTGACCTTAGTCTTTTATTACAGGTCTTCACAGTGTCTCTCCAGCCTGTGAGGCTTCCTTAAGTACAGATGCTCCCACCGGATTGTGGGAACCCTTGAGACTCCAGGGGATGAGCCCTATGGTGGTTACACAAAGTATTTACAGGTTTACGTATATAACAGCCTTCACCTCGACAGACGGTGCAGTCCTCTTGCCGCTGGTGGGCTGTCGGTCTGCTTTTATGAGCTGGCATATCTCTGTGACCACCTCTTTTCGGAAGTGCAGTCTTCGTATGCACTGTGCCTCAGAGAGCTGCAGGTATGAGCGCTGTTGCCTGAAAACTCGTGGGGGGTAAGGCCTCCTCCTCATACGTCTGCGACCTCTTCGATTACACTCAAAATGATCATCAATAAGCCTTCTTCCAGCTCGACGCTGCATAGAAAAAGCAGCCAGGAATAATGGCTGACATATTATAGCCCCCATTTTTTAAAATGTCCTTCAACATCCTTTAAACGAACGATAAACTCACATAAAACTTCAGTGTGTAAAGCGCAGCCTTCCTTCTCCAAATCCTTTGTTACACTGAACTTCTGCTCCGTTTTCAAGATGGTGCCATTAGCACCAGGTGCACCCTCGGTCCAACCTGGGTTCAACTGATTTTTTCTGGCGGGTTCCCGGGCGGACGGTAAATCGAACGTTATCACCGAATTTTCCACCCGGAGGGATAGCGCAGTGTTGCACGCCGATTGACTTCATCCAAACGGTGAAAACATCAGGCGGGCACTAAGTTTTAGCGCCGCCGCAAAACCACTGCCGAAATTTCTGCCCGGGCGCAAAATGTTGTGCGACTTGTTTAGCGGCAACAAAAGTAGTTTTTGTGCTTCGCCCAGGCGAAAAACTAGTCGCAAACCTGTCGAAAATCTAGCCCTTAGTGTTTCTGGATCAGTTTACACGAAAACAATTGAATAAAGGACAATTTAATGTTTTGAATCAGACATAATCACTATTCCTATATTCACCCAATTGACTCGAACATTCAGAAATTAAAATGCTGAAACATAATCAGACTTTACTTTAAGACAATTTTTGGATGATGCTAAAGGGCTAAAAGCAGACTGCTGGCTCAGTGGCTAACGTGTGGTATTGATCCATAATAAACACTAAAAACCCAATTATAAGCCTTGGTCTTTTATGAATTAACTTATCTCAACCCAGAGTGACAGTGGAGGATCTGAAATAGGCCTCAGTAATCAAGAGGAAAACATCTGACCATGCCCATTGGTCTTGATCACTGCATAGTGATCCTTGTCAGAGATGCATGTTGGTTGAGATCAGTTAAAGTTATCATTATCACCCACTCCTCAAAAAACCCACCCTCGACCCCTCTATCCTTGCAAACTACTGCCACAACTTCCTCTCCAAACTACTTGAACGTGTTGTCACTTCCCAAATCCAAACCCATCTTCATTGCAACTCCATGTTTCAATCTCGCCAATCCAGTTTCCATCTCTGTCACAACACTGAAATGGCCCTAACCTAAGTCACAAATGACATCCCATGTAACTGTGACCATGGTACGTTATCCCTTCGAATCCTCTCAAGTTCCCTGCAAACTTTGACATGATTAACCACACCATCCCCCTCCAACTCCTTCTCTAATTGTCCATTTCCAGGGATTGCCCTCGCTTGGTTCCATTTCTAGAAATGGCTTCTTCCCTTTCCAACAACATGACCTGCAGAATCCCCTAAGGATCTACCCTTGGCCGTCTATTCTTCCTCAACGACATGCTGATACTGGGTGGTACCATCCACAGACAGGAGTCAGCTTTCACATTTGCACCGATGACACCCAGGTCTACCTCTCCATCACCTCTCTCAACCCCTCTACTGCCTCTGTGTTGTTAGACTGCTTGTCCAATAACCAGTCTTGAATGAGCTGCAATTTCCTTTAGTTAAACACTGGAAAAACTAAAGGCTTCATTTCAGCCCGTGCCATCAACTCCATCCCTCTCCCCAGCCATTGTTTCAGGTTGAATGAGACGATTAACAATCCTGGCATCCTATTCAACTCCAAGCTGAGCTTCCGACACCATATACTCTCCAAAAAAGACCGCCTACTTCCACCTGTATAATAGCAACAATCTCTGCCTCAGCCCAACTGCCACTGGAACTCTCATTAATGCAGTTGTTGTCTCCAGACTCAACAATTCCAATGCTCTCCCATCGTCCATCCTCCATAAAAAAATCAGCTCGGGTTCCCATTTCTGATCTATATCCAGTGACCCCTTTTGTGAAGTACTAGTGTGTAGATATTGGGTGTGGCAAAGATCAGGATCAGGTATCATATCCCAACTGTTGAACAGTTTGTTAAGATGTACTGTTTAAGTTCACATATGAAGAACAGTCACTTGTACAAGGTACTAGAGACCCACCAGCAACAGTGGAACTAAGCCTGGGCATGAGTCGGTGCCTTTAAGAAAGATTGGGAGAAATTTGGAAGGGAAAAAACCCCACAAAAACATATATTTTCTTGGCTTCTACTTGTTCCCAATGGGACCAAAAGTTGAGCAGAGTGACTAGAATAGAAATACGAGTGTCATTCCCTGAATTTTCTTTTACTCTTTTGACAGACAGCACATGGAAAAACAAAAAAAGAAAATGGAGATGACAAACAAAATGAAAATGTAGAAATAATAAAAGTAGACATAGAAAGAGAAATTATAAAACCGGTATATGAAGGCAAATGAAGATGAAGGGAAAAGAAGCAAAGTGTACACAAGTCAAAGGGATAACAGTGTAAGAGAAAAAACAAACGTCAATAAATAAAAGATTGTCATAGTGAATGTTAAAGAAAACATGAGAAAATGTTGATGACATCAGAGAGGAGATAACTTTGGGTGCCGCATAACAAGTTACAATGGGCTATGTACTGGAATATATTCTCTGTGGGTGAGGCAATGCAAACTAAGGGGGAATTCCACTTCTTAATTTACATTCACTCAGCACTCCAGGCTAGTACTGCCAGAATTGCTTGTGGCTGAAATACACCATCCACAGAAAGAGAAACTCAAAGATATTTGAAAGAATTAAGAACACTGGAGTAGAGTGTCTGTGGGTGTTCTCCCGACCCGTTGTAACTGCGGCGGAAGATCAGCAGAAACCATAGAGAAACAACATATACTACAGTTTATACCATTTCTTCAAGGTTTTTGCCAGTGTTAAGGCGACAGACCAGAAAAACCTATAGTGATTGTCTTTCTTCTTGGTACTAATTGTGGTCAGCCACTAAGATTATACTACAAATTGTCCATTTCTGTTAAAAATAAAGACTTTCATTTATATAGTGCCTTTCACAATCCCAGGACGCCCACAGCCAATGAAATACTTTTGAAGTGTAGTCACTATTGCAATGTAGAAAATGTGGCAGACAATTCATGCACAGCAAGGATCCCCAAACAGCAATGTGATAATATCCAGATAATCTGTTTTAGTAATGTAGGTTGAGGGATAAATATTGCCCAGAACACTGGGGAGAACTGCCCTGCTCTTCTTCGATATTGTGCCATGGGATCATTTACATTCACCGAAGATGGCACCTGAGAGGGCCTCTGTTTAACGTCTCATCCCAAAAACTGTAGATGCTGAAATTGCTATCATGCTGTTGCATATAATTATCGGTTCCCCAAATCGACTGTCATAACTTCAGTGGAAGATCCATGGAAATCCCAGAGAAAGGGCGTAAACAGGAAATGAATTAACTTGAATTACTAGAAACATTTGAGCTTAGACATGTGATAATGAAGAAAGATATGCTTGTAACACAAATTAAGTTCCTTCATCTTCTTTTAACTTGGAAGAGGCTTCTTTTAACTTAGTCAAAAGACATTTAAAGCCCATTTCCCAAAATTTCCTAGAGGAACTACTCCTGCCCTTGCAAAGCAAATTATGTCAGGGACGATTCTGAGGACAGGGAATTGTAACGTTGGGAGATCCCACTTTCCCATTTCAGTTGGAACTTTGCATAGTACTACAAGCCGATACGCCAAATGAGATGTAATGCACCAGTCTCTAAATGGGGAGAAGTTGGCCCCTTCAGGGGGATCCAGACTAGGGAAACAGCCTGGGCCTTAAAGGCTAGCCAGTTTTTTTTTACATAACCAAAATTGACCCCCTTACACAGTGCTCGAGGAAATACTCGATTGGGTCAGGAGGAGTCCTGACACCCAACCCCCAAAAATGTGGCCAGGTGCCGGTGTTTATAGAAGCATGGAACAGGCGGTCACTGGTGATAGTTCCATCCGGCTTTCTAACTGAACATCTGAAAGGAGACAAGCCATATTCAGGCAATCCCATACTGCATGATTTGCTCAGTTATGTGTATGACAGCCAGTTATTTTGAATGTAGCTGAAATCTATTGAAATCCAGGAAGCCTCTGCAACTGTTGCAGTGGTATTTCATGAGCTGGGGCTGCTCAACAAGTTGAATTGAACTAAGTGGAATAGAATGAATTGAATGATTGGAACCTTCAGATAAATAGAGGTTTGACCAGCTAGTTCTACAGTTAGAAAAAATAAACTATGTTTCCAACATTCACCTACAAAAAAATAGCTTAGCATATAGGTTTTCTAAATTGTTCTCCATTCAAGGAGTTGGTTAGTACAGTATTTACTATAACTATATATGATGATGATATCTACTAGTTGATCTTCTGTGGCATTGCACATAAACAGTCAAAATGGTGCCGGGTAGCATTTTGCGGGACGGAGTCGAGGACACTTGTGTCGAAGGCAGAGTCTTGGTTGAGGACATCTTCGAAGTGCTCCTTCCAGCAGGCCCTGAATGCCTCAATGTCCTTAATGAGTGCCTCTTCATTCTTGGCCAGCAGTGGGGTGGGGCCTTGGGTGCGTAGGCGGTCTTGACTGCGCTGAAGAATCCTCGCACGTCATGGTTGTCAGCCAGCTGTTAGATTTCCTGTGATTTCTCCACCTACCATCTATTCTTTAGTCACGGGTTTTTTGTTGGACCTCAACCTTCAGCCACCTATAGAGCTGCTTTGCAGCTCCGGAGTTGGGTTAGAACATAAGAACATAAGAATTAGGAACAGGAGTAGGCTATCTAGCCCCTCGAGCCTGCTCCGCCATTCAATAAGATCATGGCTGATCTGGCCGTGGACTCAGCTCCACTTACCCGCCCTCTCCCCGTAACCCTTAATTTCCTTGTTGCTTTAAGTTCAGAAATGCCTTGCGATTGCGGCTTATTAGCTCCAGGATCTCCTGGTCATTCTTGTTATGCTCATGGGGTATGGAGAGAAAGCAGGAAAGGGGTACTGAGGTGAATGATCAGCCATGATCTTATTGAATGGTGATGCAGGCTCAAAGGGTCGAATGGCCTACTCCTGCACCTATGTTCTATGTTTCTATAATAAAGTGAAACAACTGAGTACTGTATGCAATGAGTAAGTGTGACCTTAGCTCCTTTAATTCAACTCCAGAGTGTTGGTACAGCATGGGAGACCTGCTTACAGTGCTCCCAAGGTATGTTGGGAGTCCTTGGGACTCCAACAGGTTGGCCCTCTGGTGGTGATATGATACAGGTTGCCAAGGGTTACATACATAACATCACTCCTAATCTAACCTGTCCAGTCCCGTCAGAATTTTATGTTTCTATGAGATCCCCTCTCATTCTTCTAAACTCCAGTGAATACGAGCCTAGTCGATTCAGTCTCTCCTCATATGTCAGACCCGCCATCCCAGGAATCAGTTTGGTCAACCTTCGCTGCACTCCCTCAATAGCAAAAACGTCCTTCCTCAGATTAAGAGACCAAAACTGAACACAAAATTCCAGGAGAGGCCTCACCAACGCCCTTAACAACTGCATTAAGACCTCCCTGCTCCTATACTCAAATCCCCTAGCTATGAAGGCCAACATGCCATTTGCCTTCCTCACTGCCTGCTGTAAATGCATGCCAACTTTCAATGACTGATGTATCATGACATCCAAGTCTCGTTGCACCTCCCCTTTTCCTACTCTGCCGCCATTCAGATAATATTCTGCCTTCGTGTTTTGCCACCAAAGTGGATAACCTCATGTTTATCCACATTTTACTGCATCTGCCATGCATTTGCCCACTCATCTAACCTGTCCAAGTCACCCTGCAGCCTCTTAACATCCTCCTCACAGCTCACACTGCCACCCAGCTTAGTGTCATCTGCAAATGGAGATATTCCTTCATCTAAATCATTGATGTATATTGTAAATCGCTGGGGTCCCAGCACTGAGCCCTACGGCACCCCACTAGTTACTGACTGTCATTCTGAAAAGGACCCGTTTATTCCATGGAAATATAGAAACATAGAAAATAGGTGTAGTATTAGGCCATTCAGCCCTTCGCGCCTGCACCACCATTCAATAAGATCATGGCTGATCATTTACCTCAGTACCCCTTTCCTGCTTTCTCTCCATACCCCTTGATCCCTTTAGCCGTAAGGGCCATTTCTAACTCCCTCTTGAATATATCCAACGAACTGGCCTCAACAACTCTCTGCAGTAGAGAATTCCACAGGTTAACAACTCTCTGAGTGAAGAAGTTTCTCCTCATCTCAGTCCTAAATGGTTTACCCCTTATCCTTAGACTATGTCCCCTGGTTCTAGACTTCCCCAACATCAGGAATATTCTTCCTGTATCTAACCTGTCCAGTCCCGTCAGAAGTTTATATGTTTCTATGAGATCCCCTCTCATCCTTCTAAACTTCAGTGAATACAGGCCCAATCGATCCAGTCTCTCCCCATATGTCAGTCCTGCCATCCCAGGAATCAGTCTGGTGAACCTTCGCTGCACTCCCTCAATAGCAAGAACGTCCTTCCACAGATTAGGAGACCAAAACTGAACACAATATTCCAGGTGAGGCCTCACTAAGGCCGTGTACAACTGCAGTAAGACCTCCCTGCTCCTATACTCAAATCTCCCAGCTATGAAGGCCAACATACCATTTGCTTTCTTCACCGTCTGCTGCACCTGCATGCCAACTTTCAATGACTGATGTACCATGACACCCAGGTCTCGTTGCACCTCTCTTTTCCTAATCTGCCACCATTCAGATAATATTCTGCCTTCATGTTTTTGCCACCAAAGTGGATAACCACACATTTATCCACATTATAGTGCATCTGCCATGCATTTGCCCACTCACCTAACCTGTCCAAGTCATCCTGCAGCCTCTTAGCATCCTCCTCACAGCTCACACCGCCACTCAGCTTAGTGTCGTCTGTAAACTTGGAGATATTACATTCAATTCCTTCATCTATGTATATTGATGTATATTGTAAATAGCTGGGGTCCCAGCACTGAGCCCTGCAGCACCCCACTAGGCACTGCCTGCCATTCTGAAAAGGACCCGTTTATCTCAACTCTCTACTTCCTGTCTGCCAACCAGTTCTCTATCCACGTCAGTACATTACCCCCAATGCCATGTGCTTTAATTTTGCACATCAATCTCTTGTGAGGGACCTTGTCAAAAGCCTTTTGAAAGTCCAAATACACAACATCCATCGGTTCTCCCTTGTCCACTCTACTTGCTCACTTTGGTAGCATGATTTCCCTTTCATAAATCCATGCTGACTTGGACCGATCCTGTCTCTGCTTTCCAAATGCACTGCTATTTCATCTTTAATAATTGATTCCAACATTTTTCCCACTACTGATGTCAGGCTAACCGTTCTATAATTCCCTGTTTTCTCTCTCCCTCCTTTTTTAAAAAGTGGGGTTACATTAGCTACCCTCCAGTCCATGATCCAGAGTCAATAGAATGTTGGAAAATGATCATCAATGCATCCACTATTTCTAGGGCCACTTCCTTAAGTACTCTGGGATGCAACCTATCAGGCCTTGGGGACTTATCGGCCTTCAATCCCATCAATTTCCCTAACACAATTTCCCGACTAATAAGGATATCCTTCAGTTCCTGCTTCTCACTAGACCCTCAGTCCCCTAGTATTTCGGAAGGTTATTTGTCTCATCCTTCGTGAAGACAGACCAAAATATTTGAGTCCGGTTGGCTCTTCGCTTCCTGTCTGCCAACCAATTTTCTATCCACGTCAGTACATTATCCCCAATACCATGTGCTTTAATTTTGCACACTAATCTCTTGTGTGGGACCTTGTCAAAAGCCTTTTGAAAGTCCAAATACACCACATCCACTGGTTCTCCCTTGTCCACTCTACTAGTTACATCGTTGACTTTGCGGGCCCATTCCTAGGCAAAATGTTCTTGGTTGTTGTGGATGCTTATTCAAAATGGATTGAACGTGTAATAATGTCTGTAAGCATGTCCACTACCAACATCGAAAGCCTACGAGCCATGTTTGCCACACACGGCCTGCCTGATGTCCTTGTCAGCGATAATTGGCCGTGTTTCACCAGTACTGTGTTCAAGGAATTCATGACCTGCAATGGGATCAAACATGACACATCTGCCCCGTTCAAGCCCGCATCCAACGGCCAGGCAGAACGGACAGTCCAACCCATCAAGCAAAGCTTGAAACGTGTGTCGGAAGGCGCCCTGCAGACCTGCCTATCCCGAGTCCTGCTCAGCTACTGCACCAGACCCCACTCTCTCACCAGGGTTCCCCCAGCCGAGCTGCTCATGAAAAGGGCGCTCAAAACAAGGCTCTCTCTAGTCCACCCTGATCTCCATGATCACGTCGAGGGCAGGCAGCATCAACAAAGCATATACCATGATCGCGCAAACTTGTCAAGCGATATTGAACTCCATGACCCTGTATTTGTACTGAACTATTGACACGGTCCCAAATCGCTTGCTGGCACGGTCATAGCCAAAGAATGGAGTAGTGTGTTTCAGGTCAAACTGGCCAATGGACTAACGTGCAGAAAGCATTTGAAACAAACCAAATTGTGATTCACAATCAGCCATGAGCAACCTGAAGAGGACACCATCAACTTCGACCCTCCAACACACACACAAGTGCCAACCGACATCACGGTTGGCCACGAAGCTGAACTCACCTTCCCCAGCAACCTGGCAAGGCCAGCTGCCCAGCAGCCCAGCGAAGAACCAACTAACTCAACCACAGCTGCATTTGTACCGAGACGATCGACAAAGGAGCGAAAAGTCCCAGATCGTCTCACCCTGTAAATAAGTGTACTATTGACTTTGGGAGGGATGGTGGCAGTGGATGTGCTTACAGACATTATTACACACTCAATCCATTTTGAATAAGCATCCACAACAACCAAAAATATTTTGCCAAGAAACGGACCCCCAAAGTCAACGTGGATCCTAGACCACCGTTTGGAGGGCCATGACCACAAACTTAGCGGTGCCTCCCTGGGTGCATTGCTCAGTTGAGAGCAAGTGTTGCATTGGAATACACATGACTCTAAGTCTGATTCGATGCCGAGCCACAACACATGGGATCTGGCTATAGCTTTCATCATTGCTGTGCCTGAGTGGGTACTGTGTAGGTCACGTAAGAACATTTCCCTGCCTTTCTTAGGCAAAACTATGCGATTACCCCACAAAAGATAGTCTGCCTGTATGGACATTTCGTCTTTGCGCCGCTGGAACGGCTTGATCCCTTCATGCATCTCCACTGGGACGCTGGACCAGCTCCCATGGAGGACACAGTTTTTTTACCAGGGACAGTAAAGGATCCTGGCTGGTCCAGGTCCTGATCTGACAGGCCGTAACGGGTGACTTTTCGTTTTCGAGTGCATCCATCACCAAGAGCAAGTCTGCAGGCTGTGCCAGTTCCACCCCGGTGGAGGGCAATGGTAGTTCTCTGTGCCTCGTCTGTGACGGATTACATAGTTGTATGCAGACAGAGTGAACGCTCAACTTTGGATGCGGACAGAGGCATTGGTGTTAATCCCTTTGTTCTCTGAGAATAGCGATATGAGCGGCTTATGGTCAGTTTCTCGCTCAAACTTGAGACCAAACAGATACTGGTGCATTTTTTTCACCCCGTAAATGCATGCCAGAGCTTCTTTTTCAATTATGCTGCAAGCCCTTTCGGCCTTGGACAAACTCCTGGGCGCATAGGCGACCGGTTGTAATGTTCTCGATTTGTTAGGCTGTTGTAACACACACCCGACCCCATATGACGATGCATTACAAGCTAGCACTAATCGTTTACATGGGTTATACAGAACAAGCAATTTGTTAGAACATAACAGACTTCTTGCTTACTCAAAAGCAGCCTCTTGTAATTTCCCCAATACCCAATCATCTCCTTTGCGTAGTAGCACATGTAGGGGTTCTAGCAGGGTGCTTAGCCCGGGTAGGAAATTACCGAAATAGTTGAGGAGTCCCAGGAACGACCGCAGCTCCGTCACGTTCTGTGGTCTCGGCGCGTTCTTGATGGCCTCCGTCTTGACGTCGGTGGGTCTGATGCCGTCTGCCGCGATTCTTCTTCCTAAGAACTCGATCTCTGGTGTCAGGAAAACACACTTCGAGAGTTTCAACCTGAGTCCCACGCGTTCTAGCTGACTTAGAACCGTTTCCAGGTTCTGCAAGTGTTCAATGGTGTCCCGACCTGTGACCAGTATGGTGTCCTAGAAGACCACGGTGCACGGAACTGGCTTTAGCAGGCTCTCCACGTTCCGTTGGAAAATTGCCGCGTCCGAACGAATCCCAAACGGGCATCTATTGTAGATGAACAGACCTTTGTGTGTGTTGATGCAGGTGAGGCCTTTTGAAGATTCCTCCAGCTCCTGCATCATATAGACTGAGTTCAGGTCCAACTTGGTGAACGTCTTTCCTCCAGCCAGGGTCGCAAATACGTCGTCTGCCTTGGGTAGCGGGTACTGGTCCTGTCGCGAAAAACGGTTAATCGTTACTTTATAGTCCCCACAAATTCTGACCGTGCCATCGCCTTTGAGAACCGGAACAATCGGACTGGCCCACTTGTTGAACTCCACCAGTGCGATGATGCCTTCTCGTGCAGCCTGTCCAGCTCAATTTCCACTTCCTCTCGCATCATATATGGCACCGCACGTGCCTTGTGGTGGATGGGCCGTGTACCGGGAACCAAGTATCTGCACCTTCGCCCCCTGAGAAACTTCCAATGCCTGGCTCAAACAATGACGGGAACCTGTTCAGAACCTGGGCACATGAGGCGTCGTAGATGGACGAAAGCGCTCGGATGTCATCCCAGTTCCAGCGGATTTTTCCTAGCCAACTTCTGCCTACAGTGTGGGGCCCATCTCCTGGTACAATCCATAGTGGGAGTTCATTCACTGCTCCATCAGAGGAGACTTTTACTTCTGTGCTGCCAATTACAGGGATCAGCTCTTTAGTGTAAGTTCTCAGCTTGTTGTGAATGGGGCTAAGCTTGGCCCTGTGTGCCTTGTTGCACCACAGCCTGTCGAAGGCCTTTTTGCTCATGATAGACTGACTCGCACCGGTGTCCAGTTCCATGGATACTGGAATTCCGTTCAGTTCAACTTTTAACATGTTCAGTGGACATTTCGTGGTGAAGGTGTGTACCCCGTACACTTCTGCCTCCTCGGTTCAGCCTGATCCCCCATGGATCGATCTTCCTCTGCAACATGATGGTTTGCAGGGTTTTCAGCTCATCTACACATTCACTGGAGGTGTCCCACTGTTCCACAGCCTTTGCACGCATAGTGTTTGAAGCGGCATTGATGGACTCGATGATCACCTCCGAAACGCCAACAAGGTGTTAATTGCCTCGCATTAACGATTGATGGCGGACTCTGGGTCATCTGAGGTCGTGCAGCTGCCGGTGTGTACGTTCTTTCATATGCATTCCTGCCTGAAAACGACGTTACTTTGTGTATAGTACTAGCCAAAACCTCTTTATGCTGTGAAATTTGTTTGGTGTTATCGCTGGTGGACATAAATGCCTGGGCTATCGTTATGGCTTTGCTCAGATTCGGTGTTTCAACAGTCAATAGTTTGCGAAGGATAACCTCATGGCCAATGCCAAGCACAAAAAAGTCTCTTAGCATTTGCTCAAGGAATCCATCAAATTCGCAATGTCCTGCAAGGTGCCTTAGTTTGGCGACGTAGCTCACCACTTCCTGGCCTTCAGACCGGTGACACGCGTAGAACCGATACCTTGCCATCAAAACACTTTCCTTCGGATTTACGTGCTCCCAGACCAGCGTACACAGTTCTTCATAGTATTTGATTGTTGGTTTCACTGGAGCTAGAAGATTCTTCATGAGGTCATAGGTTGTTGCCCCACAGATGGTAAGGAGGATCGCCCTTCGTTTGGCAGCGTTCTCATCCCCTTCCAGCACATTGGCCACGAAGTATTGGTCGAGTCGCTCCAAGAAGGTCTCCCAATCGTCCCCTTCTGATAATTTCTCCAGGATACCAACAGTTCTTTGCATTTTCGCGTGGTTATTCGTTATCTCGTCGCCAATTGTTACGCTCATAATAAAGTGATATAACTGAGTACTGTATGCAATGAGTAAGTGTGATCTTAAACTCCAGATTGTTGGTACAACATGGGAGGCCTGCTTATATACAGTGCTCCCAAGGGATGCTGGGATCCCTTGGGACTCTAACAGATAGGTGGTGGTATGGTACAGGTTGCCAAGTGTTACATACATAACAATTCTCATCAAACCAGTCTTGGTGTTTCCTGGTTGAGTGATCGAGCGTCTCTTCGCAGGCGCTGGTTATGAAGGCCTTGAGGGCAGACCAGGCGCTGTGGGCACTCTGCCTCTCGCGGTCATCGAGGGTCTCCAGGTTGGTAGTGAGGCTTGAGGTAGAAAAGGCCATCCGTTATCTCAAGAACAACAAGGCATCCGGAGCAGATGGAATCCCTGCTGAGGCACTAAAGTATGGCAGCGAAGCACTATTGGTACGAATGCATGACCTCATCGCTCTTATTTGGAAGCAGAGCATGCCAGGAGATCTCCAAAATGCTGTAATCATTACCATCTTCAAAAAAGGGGACAAGTCCGACTGCGGCTACTACAGAGGAATCTCCCTGCTGTCGGCCACTGGGAACGTCATCGCAAGAATCCTCAACCGTCTTCTCCCTGTGGCTGAACAGCTCCTCCCAGAGTCACAATGCGGATTCTGTCCACTGAGGGGTACAATGGACATGATCTTTACAGCGCGACAACTGCAAAAGAAATGCAGGGAACAGCACCAACCCTTGTACATGGTCTTCTTTGACCTTACAAAGGCCTTTGACACCGTCAACCGTGAGGGACTATGGAACGTCCTCCACTGTTTCAGCTGCTCCCAAAAGTTTGTCACCATCCTCCGCCTGCTCCACGACAACATGCAAGCTGTGATCCTGACCAACGGATCCACCGCAGACCCAATCCACGTCCGGATTGGGGTCAAGCAAGACTGCTTCATTGCACCAACGTTCTTCTCGATCTTCCTTGCTGCAATGTTCCATCTCACTATCAACAAGCTCCCCGCTGGAGTGGAACAAAACTATAGAGCCAATGGGAACCTGTTCAACCTACGTCGCCTCCAAGCTAGATCCCAGGTCATCCCATCCTCTGTCATCGAACTACATTACGTGGACGACGCTTGCGTCTGAGCACACTCGGAGGCTGCACTCCAAACCATCGTCAACACCTTCACCGAGGCGTACGAAAGCATGGGCCTTATGCTAAACATCTGTAAGACAAAGGTCCTCCACCAACCTGACCCCGCCATACAGCACTGCCCCCCAGTCAGCAAAATCCATGGCTTGGCTTTGGACAATGTGGTCTATTTTCCATACCTCGGCAGTCTACTATCAGCAAGGGCAGACATTGATGACAAGGTCCAACACCGCCTCCAGTGTGCCAGCGCAGCCTTCGGTCACCTGAGGAAGAGTGTGTTTGAAGACCAGGACCTCAAATCTGGCACCAAGCTTATGGTCTACAGGGCAGTAGTGATATCTGCCCTCCTATATGGCTCAGAGAAGTGGACTATATACAGCAGGCACCTCAACGTGCTGAAGAAGCACCACCAGTGCTGCCTCCACAAGATCCTGCAAATTCACTGGGAGGATAGATGCACCAACATCAGTTTTCTCGCTCAGGCCAACATACCCAGCATCAAAGCACTGACCACACTCGACCAGCTCTGTTGGGCGGGCCACATTGTCCACATGCCCGACATGAGACTCCCTAAGCAAGTGCTCTACTCGGAACTCCGATACGGCAAGCGAACCCCAGGTGGGCAGAGGAAACGCTTCAAGGACACCCTAAAAGCCTCCTTGATAAAGTGTAACATCCCCACCTGCACCTGGGAATCCCTGGCCCAAGACCACCCAAAGTGGAGCAACAGCATCCGGTAGGGCGCTGAGCACCTCGAGTCTCATCGCCGAGAGCATGCAGACACCAAGCGCAGACAGTGGAAGGAGTGTGCGGCAAACCAGGCTGCCCACCCACCTTTTCCTTCAACCACTGTCTGCCCCACCTGTTACAGATACTGTAATTCCCACATTGGACTGTACAGCCACTTGAGAACTCACTTTTAGAGTGGAAGCAAATCTTCCTCGATTTCAAGGGACTGCCTATGATGATGTTGAAACAGTCAAAATAAAGATACTATTCAGGTCAAGCAGGATTAGGGGGTAGTGGGATAATTAGATCAAGATGATGAAGGGGAAAAAGGCAGAGAGATAATTGGATCAAGGGGAGGGAGAGCAGAAAAGGTAGATGGCAGAGGAGGGCAAGCAGAAAGGGAACCGAGAGGATAAAGTATAGGGAGGGTGGGGGTGACGTGGGCACTGTTGTCACAAGTGATAGTAAAAGGAATGTATTAAAATGGGGCACTGTTGAAGACACTGATAGAGACCTTTAAATTTAAACAGTTTCTAAAAAAGCCACATGTTAAAATGCTCTGCCTAGTAAAGTGGTATCAGTTAACTCTTAGATAACTTTTGCTGCTCTGAATCTGCTGCTGAAAATGGTTTCCAGAAAAGTTGTCCAAATAAACTTAAATAGCTTAAACACTGTTAATTCCTGCTCCCTCACTGTAAAGCTAGCTGAATGAAAACTAACATGGAACCAATTAAATTTGTTACGTACATAGGATTATGACTTAGTGGTATCTGGAATGGAAAGGACTCACACTTAACATGGAATTATATTGAAACTGCAAATCGAAAACAGCCAGGTCAGCACAATCAGTCCGCGTTGACATTTATCCTTCACACAAGCAGTAGACCTCATCCCATGTACTAGCTCTGTTCCCATATCCCTTTGTTCTGACAAAAGATCATTGACCTGAAACGTTCTCAGTTCCTCTCTCCACAGATGCTTCCTGACCTGTTGAGTATTTCCAGCATTTTCTTTTTTTATTTCAGATTTCCAGCATCTGCAGTATTCCCTATCTAACCTGTTTTTAAATGTTGACTATGATATCTGCCTCAATCACTAACTCCGGTAGTGAATTCCACAATCTCACAACCCTCTGTGGTTCTCCTGCTTTCTGTCCTATACCTCTTACATTTAATCTGTTTCCGCTTGTTCTATATCCTTCAACCACTGGAACGAGTCTGTTTCTATCTAGTTTGTTTCAACCCTACATAATTATAAACACCACTATCAAATCACTCTGTAATCTTCTGATGAATACAGCCCCAATTTGTCAAGTTTTTCTTCATATTTGTATTTCTTCATACCAGGAAGCAACCTAGTGCTTGTTATTGCTATTGATACAACATAAATCTTGTAGCGTGAAGCCCAAAACTACACACAATACTTCAACTGTGGTCTTACTGAGATGTTATTTCAATTCACCATTGCATCTCAACTTTTATATTCTATACCATAACCCAACATTTCATTAGCTTTTTTAATGATCTAATCCACTTGTGGTGCTGTTTTTAATGTCTTGTGAACCGTAACATCAAATCCCTCTGCTCTTTCACATCATCCAGCTTTCTCCCATTCAAAGTATAATTATTACTTTATATTTACCAGAATGTGCTGCCTCACAGTTACTGACATTAAATTGAATCTGCCATTTTTATGCCTATTCCACCATCTTATCAATATATCCATGCAGCTTCTTTTGATTCTCAGAGTTATCTACGACACCTCCTATTTTAGTATCACCTACAAAATTGGACAACACTCCCTCTAATCCTATATCCAAATCATGGATGTACACAATGAGCATTAGCAGGCCTAGAACAGACCTCTGTGGGACAAAGCTACTTACTTCAAGCCACTCTGGGAAACTGCCCTCTCTCATTTTCCTCCCTTCTAACCAGCATTTAATCCAATTTACTGCACATCTCCCAATTCCATACCCTCAATCTTCTCCAATAGGCTCCTGTATGGTACCGCAGCAAAGGTTTTCTGAAAGTCCATGTACGCTATACTACATCCACTGTATTTCCCCCAAACATATCTATCGTCTCCTCAAAGAACCCTATCGGGTTTGTCAAGCACGATCTACCTTCTGAAATCCATTTAGGTTGCATCTAATTATTTTCTCTTCATCTATATATTTAATAATCTAATTTTTAATTAAAATTTCCAAAAATGTCCCTACCACAGAAATTAAACTAGCTGGCCTGTAATTACCCAAGTTAATTCTGCCTACTTTTTTGAAAATGGTTATTACTTTGGCCATTCTCCAGTCCTGCAGCTTTATAGAGCCCTGAAATGTAATTTCCAGTACTTCTGATATTTCTTTCCCCATATCGCTCAGGACCTTTGGCTGTATCCCATCAGGTCCCAACACCTTGTACCCCTTCAGCTTAACTAATTTTTCTTAAACTTTCCTATTATTATATCTCTCATCTCACTTTAAATAATTTCAGGATTTACCTCTTTCCTAATATCCTACTCTTTTGTAAACACCAATGCAAGGTATTTGTTAAGTATCCCTGATAATTTACGCTTATCCTCTATTAATTAACAATGTCCCTTCATCTCATGAGTTCCACCTCACATTTAACAGCTCTCTTTTTATTGATATATTTGTAGAATAAGAACATAAGAACATGGAGCACGCTACAGGGAGGGGCACAAGGAGAGAGGAAAAGGGACAGGGAGAGGCAAGGGGACAGGCAAAGGGATGGTACAGACAAACACATGCAGCAGCACAAGGACAAGTACATCAAAATGTTGCAAGAGGAAGAAGCCACCACAGGGCTGGCAACAGAAGGCCTTACTCTCCCAGGGTATTCCAGTAGCAGTTGTCCGACATCAATTTCACTGAGGAGTAGCGTGTGCGAAGGCTGCGTTTCAGGAAGGACGGGTTGCAGAGCTCTGCCATCTGCTGCAACCAGACCTCAAGCCTCACACCACAGTGAGGACGACTCTCTCAGTGGCAGTCAAGGTCATTATCACTCTCAAGTTCTACACCAATGGAGCTTTCCAGGGAGCAACAGGAGACATCTCCAATATCTCCCAGTTTGGCAGCCATTGCTCCATTCACGAGGTCACAGATGCTCTGTACAGAAGGAGGAGGGACGACATCTCCTTCTGAATGAGCAGAGAGAAGCAGCACGAGCGTGAATGTGGCTTTGCTGGGATAGCGGCCTTGACCATGGTGCAGGGTGCCATTAACTGCACCCACGTCGCTTTGAGGGCACTGCATCACAATCCAGAGATCTTCCATAACCACAAAGAATATACAGTTGATGTGTGACCACATATGCAGAATAATGATCGTCAATTCCCACTATCCTGGCAGCAGCCACGATACCTTTATCCTGCACCAGACCGGTGTGCCAGCTCTGTTCCAGTCCCCAAATGATGCTCGTGGCTGGCTGCTCAGAGACAAGGGCTATCCACTATGCACCTGGCTCATGATTCCCTCCGCAGCCCCACCACTCCTGCCCTGCACTTATACAATGAGAGCCATGCTGCCACTAGGAATATCATTCAACAGACCATCGGAGTGCTGAAGCAACGGTGCCGCTGCCATGGCCGCTCGGGAGGAGTCCTGCATAATCACGAGCAGATGTCCCTATTCATCGTCGTCTGCTGCATGCTGCATGTAGTGGAGTATTTAAAATAAACACTCAACACCGGGTCTGGGTTTGAAGATTCAAGTAGTCTTCATTTTGCACCGCTTGGGAGCCTGCCTGCTCATTTGTTTGTAGCCAGGCTTCTCCGATGATACACAGTTCCAAACAATCTTTTATACACTTAATGATGCATGTCAGCCTTGTGCATGGCCCCCCTATGCTGTTTAATTGGCCCAAAGCCCACGTGCACAATTGCTGATTAACTCACTCTCTTTCACGTCACACAATCATTCGCCTATGTCTCATACCAGATGGAGTTTCTCCAACATGTTACCTCTGATCCTTTGCTCTGTTTAACTGCCTCTCTGGGCTTCTTGTGGTTCAACAGTTTGGCTATTTGAAATTGTCCTCAGGTTACACAGTTCGCAATAATTAATCATTCTGACATGTTATTTTTAGCGCCATCTCTTCTGCCCTTTCAGCAACATAGAAAGCTGACCAGTACAAAAACCTATTTAGCTCTTTTTAGTTCCCGAGACCCGTTCTTAACTTTTAATTATAGCAGAGCTCGAAAACTCCACTTCACTGCACAACCTGGCCATCATGAGGGCACAGCCATTGCCACCAGGCATAGTCATACCACCTCAGGAGGGGGAGGAGGACCAGGAGGCAGAACAGGAGAAGCAGGAGGAGGAGCAACAGCAGGAGGATGAGGAGAAGCAGGAACAGCAACAGCTGCGATGGAGGAGGCAACGAGTCCATCGCGATTCTGCAAGGGAGGTCCGTGGCCATCTCATCAGGACTCGTTCCCACTGATTTCCATCCCACTTCCTGGTTCCTGTGGATGTCCCAAATCACCGCATCAATTTGTCCTTCCATACCAAATCCCCAACACTGAAATGAGAGACAACAGCAAGCATTAAACATTCCAATTACCATTTATGAAACAACAATAAAATGTATAAATGTGTATTTAATCACCACCCTTGTGCATTTCCTTTTTAGCCCCTTTTTCGTCCTCTTTATTCTATTACTTCTCCTCAGTGTCTCCCTGTGGCTGCAGCATGGCTTGTGGAAGGCTGCTGTGTGTCAGGGCCAGAGAGTACAGATGGCCTTGTAGGATGTCCTCAACCAGCTCTGGGTCTGGAAGACCCGGCTGCGGACTGCACCACCTCAGTCTGGGCTGGCTGGGTGACAGGTAGTGACAAGTGCAATGGTGGAGTGGCAGTGCTGGGATCAGGAATGCTGTCATCCTGACAGAGGACAGCAGGTTCCTGCTCTACTGACCCCATGCCACTCCCCTGGGGCAGCACTTCAGCATCGCCGCTAATCTGATGGAGCAAAGAGTGTTGGGCTGCTGTGACACTGTGTGATCCCCAGTCGACTGTGGTGAACCCAGCGGCGATGGTAGCAGTCAGGGCTTGCGTGGCATGCAGTTGAGACTGCATGTCATCACCAAGATGTTGCGTGGCATGTAAGAATAAATGTGTTCAGTAATGATAAAATTGATTCTGTATATATAAAATGTTAAAAGTGTCGATTATATGGAAAGGCTGCAATGTTAAAAGAAACAAAATGGATGACTTCCCCAAGTCAACATGGCTTTGAAACTCACCAAACTAGAAAAGATGTTAATTGGAAAGCCATTAACCTAATCAAGAAATAGCATGGCCCTCCAGACAGTCATGTATGAGGAGAAGCCAATCAGGAATGGCCCTGAAAATAATACCCAATCCTGAGGCTTCCTGAGAAACAATGGCCGTAAAGGTTATAATAATCCAAGCAAAGATTGCTGGGTCTCTCTTCTCCTTAGCACATGGGAAAGCAGGAACCTTCCTCTACAGATAAAGAAGCAGACTGTGTGCTTTGGCAGAGGGAAGTGAAGTATACTTTTTTTATTGTAACATCATCGTATCTGTTGTAACTGAGTAGATCTGTAGGATAGCTGAGGACTGCTGTTTCTCTGATAGATGTGCATGTGTGTGTGTTTAATAAATTATTTTAAAAGTCTTGCTGTCCATTTAATGCCAGAGATTTAGAAATCTTACAGACATCAAGCTAAGACTGCATGAGAGCAGTCAGAGCATCCATGCAAGCAACCATTGCCTCTATTGCAGCACCAAGAAATCGTGTTGCTTCTGCCTGTGCCGAAATGGAAGCTGCCACATCACCCATGACACGCGTCATGGGGTCTGGATCGCATAGTCTGTCTGAGAGTCCACCATTGTCTGCACACTGGTAATGATGGGCTCCATGGTGTGTGTAGAGTTGTCAACAATGCTGAAGATGAACGTGGCCACGCTCCTTACCACTTGCGTCAGGCTCTCGGGCACACTTGCTGTCACGTATGCATGTTAATGTATGCACTGTAACACTAGACCACTGAATGTACCTTCATCCTGTATACACCATACCTGTACCACCAGAGGTGCTGCTGCTGGAGACCTAAGGGTCACCTGTACACTGCAGGTAACCAAGTATAAAAGGGAGCTCACCTCTTGGTGTCCTCACTCCAGGAGCTGCAATAAAGGACTAAGCTCACTACAGTTCAAGTATTCAAGTAGTATACCTCGACTGTTGTGTATCTGTAAAGCATGCACTCCCATATTCTGCCACCAGGGAGCTCATCCCCTGAAGTCCCAAGGGATCCCAGCATCCCTTGGTAGCACTGTATATAAGCCGCCCCAAAGCCTGTTCCTCACTCTGGAGTGTCTTATTAAGGACTGAGGTCACTGTTACTTTAACCTCCCTGTGTGCAGCCTCATCTGTGCTACGAACATAACAACTGGCAACAAGAATACGAATCCAACGCAAAGATGCAGCAAACTGTGGGCATCCCGGAAAAGTTCTCGGAGATTGAGGACTGGGAAGCCTATGTCGAACGGCTAGACCAGTACTTTGTAGCCAACGAGCTGGACGGAGAAGGAAGCACTGCAAAAAGGAAAGTGGTCCTCCTCACAGCCTGCGGGGCACCGACCTAGAGCCTCATGAAGAATATTCTGGCTCCGGTGAAACCCACAGGTAAGCCGTGTGAGGAGCTGTGGACACTGGTTCGGGAGCATCTTAACTCGAGTGAGAGCGTGCTGATGGCGAGGTATCGGTTCTACACGTGCCAGCGATCTGAAGGTCAGGAAGTGGCGAGCTACGTCGCCGAGCTAAGGCGACTTGCAGGACAATGTGAGTTTGATGGTTACCTGGAGCAAATGCTCAGTCACTTTTTTGTCCTGGGCATTGGCCACGAAACCATCCTACGAAAACTTTTGACTGCAGAGACACCGACCCTGAGTAAAGCCATTGCAATAGCACAGGCGTTTATGTCCACCAGTGATAACACCAAACAAATCTCTCAGCACACAAGTGCAAGCAATGTTCATAAATTAACTGGAACTGTGTTTGCGAGCAGAAATGTACAGGGCAGAACTCATGAGTCTGCAACTGTTAGCAGGCCTCAGGTGACCAAGATGACTCAGAGTCCCCAACAAAGGATGAATGCAAGGCAATTCACACCTTGTTGGCGTTGTGGAGGCTTCCATTCAGCCTATTTATGCCGCTTCAAAGGGTGTGTTTGCAAGAGCTGTGGAACAATGGGGCACCTCCAATGAGCTTGCAAATGAGCTGCAAGCTCTGCAAAACCTGCTAACCACCACGTGGCAGAGGAAAATCGGTGCATGCTGGATCAAAGCAATTTCGAGCCTCAGAGGAGGCAGATGCTGAAGTACACCGGGTGCACACATTTTCGACGAAATGTCCACCTATAATGCTGAACATAAAATTGAATGGCTTACCCGTAGTCATGGAACTGGACACTGGCGCTAGCCAATCCATCATGAGTAAAAAGATGTTTGAGAGACTGTGGTGCAACAAGGCATTCAGATCAGCCCTGAGCCCCATCCACATGAAACTGAGAACATACACCAAAGAGCTTATCACTGTCCTGGGCAGCACCATGGTCAAGGTCACCTACGAGGGCACGGTGCACGAACTGCCACTCTGGATTGTCCCGGGCGGTGGCCCCACAATGCTTGGAAGGAGCTGGCTGGGCAAAATCCACTGGAACTGCAATGACATCCGAGCGCTATCACATGTCGATGAGGCCTCATGTACCCAGGTTCTGAACAAATTTCCTTCCCTTTTTGAGCCTGTCATTGGAAACTTTTCCGGGGCAAAGGTAAGCGGATCCACTTGGTCCCAGAGGCATGACCCAGTCACCACAAGGCGCGAGCGGTACCTCATATGATGAGGGAGAGAGTGGAAATCGAGCTGGACAGGCTGCAACGCGGAATTCAGCGAGTGGGCCAGCCCGATTGTTCCAGTACTCAAAAGTGATGGCACAGTTAGGATTTGCGGTGATTATAAAGTAACTATTAATCGTTTCTCGCTACAGGACCAATACCCGCGACCTAAGGCAGATGACCTATTTGCGACGCTGGCAGGAGGCAAGACATTCACCAAGCTCGACCTGACTTCGGCCTACATGACGCAGGAGCTGGAGGAGTCTTCGAAGGGCCTCACCTGCATCAACACGCACAAGGGACTGTTCATCTACAACAGATGCCCATATGGAATTCGATCGGCTGCAGCGATCGTCCAGAGAAACATGGAGAGTCTACTCAAGTTGGTACCACACATGGTGGTCTTTCAGGATGACATATTGGTCACAGGTCAGGATACCGTCGAGCACCTACAAAACCTGGAGGAGGTCCTCCAGTGACTGGATCGTGTAGGGCTGCGGCTGAAGAGGTCGAAATGCATCTTCATGGCAACAGAAGTGGAGTTTTTGGGGAGAAAGATCGCGGCGGACAGCATTCGGCCCACAGACGCCAAGTTAGAGGCTATCAGGAACGCGCCCAGGCCAGAGAATGTCATGGAGCTGCGGTCGTTCCTGGGACTCCTCAATTATTTTGGTAACTTCTTACCGGGTTTAAGCACCCTTTTAGAGCCCCTACATGTGTTATTGCGCAAAGGTGAGAACTGGGTATGGGGAAAAAAACAAGCAATTGCTTTTGAGAAAGCCAGAAACAGTTATGCTCCAACAAGCTACTTGTATTGTATAACCTGTGTAAAAGACTTGTGCTAGCATGTGACGCGTCGTCGTACGGAATCGGGTGTGTATTACAACAAGCAAACATTGCGGGGGAGTTGTAACCTGTCGCCTATGCTTCCAGGAGCTTATCTAAGGCCGAGAGGGCCTACAGCATGATTGAGAAAGAGGCATTAGCGTGTGTGTTCGGGGTAAAGAAAATGCATCAGTACCTGTTTGGCCTCAAATTTGAGCTGGAAACCGATCACAAGCCCCTCACATCCCTGTTCGCTGAAAACAAGGGGATAAATACTAATGCCTCAGCCCGCATACAAAGGTGGGCACTCACGCTATCAGCGTACAACTGTACCATCCACCACAGGCCAGGCACCGAGAACTGTGCGGATGCTCTCAGTCAGCTACCATTGCCCACCACGGGGGTGGAAATGGTGCTGCCTGCAAACTTGTTGATGGTGGCGCAGCCCGCAGACTTGTTGATGGTCATGGATGCGTTTGAAAATGATAAATCACCTGTCATGGCCCGCCAGATTAGGACTTAGACCAACCAAGATCCTCTGCTGTCCTTAGTAAAAAACTGTGTACTGCATGGGAGCTGGGCCACCATCCCCGTTGAAATGCAAGAGCCAATCAAGCCGTTCCAGCGGCGAAAGGACGAGCTGTCTATTCAGGCAGACTGCCTGTTGTGGGGCAACCGCGTAGTGCTACCAAAAAAGGGCAGGGAGACATTCATCTCAGATCTCCACAGCACACACCCGGGCATAGTAATGATGAAAGCGATAGCCAGATCCCACGTGTGGTGGCCCGGTACCGATTCTGTCTTCGAGTCCTGTGTACGGTAATGCAACGCGCCCAGAGAGGCACCACTAAGTTTGTGGTCCTGGTCCTTCAGACCATGGTCGAGGATCCATGTCGACTATGCGGGCCCGTTTCTCAGTAAAATGTTCCTGGTGGTGGTGGATGCTTTTTCAAAATGGATTGAATGTGAAATAATGTCGGGAAGCACCGCCACCGCCACCATTGAAAGCCTGAGGGCCATGTTTGCCACCCACAGCCTGCCTCACATACTGGTCAGTGACAACGGGCCATGTTTCACCAGTGCCGAATTTAAAGAATTCATGACCCACAATGGGATCAAACATGTCACTCGGCCCCGTTTAAACCAGCCTCCAATGGGCAGGCAGAGCGGGCAGCACAAACCATTAAACAGAGCCTTAAATGAGTCACAGAAGGCTCACTCCAAACCCGCCTGTCCCGAGTACTGCTCAGCTACCACACGAGACCCCACTCGCTCACAGGGGTGCCCCCGGCTGAGCTACTCATGAAAAGGACACTTAAAACCAGACTCGCGCTGGTTCATCCCAACCTGCATGATCAGGTAGAGAGCAGGCGGCAGCAACAAAATGTAAACGATGGTCGCGCCACTGTGTCACGGGAAATTGATCTGAATGACCATGTGTATCTGCTAAACTATGGACATGGTCCCAAGTGGATTGCGGACATGGTGATAGCTAAAGAAGGGAATAGGGTGTTTGTAGTCAAACTAGACAACGGACAAATTTGCAGAAAGCACCTGGACCAAACGAGGCTGCGGTTCACAGACTGCCCTGAACAACCCACAGCAGACACCACCTTTTTCGAGCCCACAACACACACCCAAAGGATCAACGACACCACGCCGGACCAGGAAATCGAACCCATCACGCCCAACAGCTCAGCAAGGCCAGGCTCACCTAACAGCCCTGCAGGGCCAACAACACGCCAGCCCACGAGGGCACAGCCAACACACCAGAACAGACATTTGTACCGAGGCGGTCCACCAGGGAAAGAAAGGCTCCCGACCGCTTCACCTTGTAAATAGTTTTCACTTTGACTTTGTGGGGCGGGGTGGGGGGGTGGGGGGCACGGCAGTGATATTGTGCATCTGTAAAGCATGCACTCCCATGTACCCAACCATGGAGCTCATCCCCTGAAGTCCCAAGGGATCCCAGCATCCCTTGGGAGCACTGTATATAAGCCGGCCTCTAAGGCCTGTTCCTCACTCTGGAGTGTCTTATTAAATACTGAGGTTACTGTTACTTTAACCTCCCTGTGTGCAGCCTCATCTGTGTTAGGAACACAATACTTACCTCGTGGAGTCATTATTAGAGTGCTTGCATATATTACAACTGGCGACGAGGTTACGAATTTCCACGCACAATATGTCTAACCTAAGCAACTTCCAACAATTCACTGATGGGGAAGATTCGGATGCCTTTGTGGAAAGGCTAGAACACTTTTTCATCGCGAACGACCTGGCTAGGGACTCACCGATCGCGCTGGCGAACAAGCGCAGAGCCATCCTGCTCAGCAGTTGTGGGCCCACCATCCAAGACCTCGTCAGGCACCTGCTAGCCCCAGCGAAGATGACAACCAAGACCTATGCAGAGTTTGTAACTTTAGTACAAGAACAACTTAAACCTAAAGAGAGCATCCTCACAGCCAGACACCTATTCTACACCCACCGGCAGCCCGAAGGCCAAGAAATTGCTAAATATGCTGCAGATCTGAGATTAGCTGCACCGCATGATTTTGGTGACCACCTTAGCGAAGCACTAAGGGACATCTTCGTTATTGGAATCGGCCACAAGGGCCTCCTCCATAAACTGCTCTCTGCGGACACCACGGTCATCCTGCAGAAGGCAATCAAAGTGAGCCAGGCGTTCATGATTTCGGTTTGCGACTCCAAATAGATGATGACTCACACCCAGGACTCGAATCCGACGAGTACAGTGAACCGAATGCCGACTTTCAGAGGCAAGACTGCTACCCCGAGTTCCACAACCCTGAGTCCACCACATGGGGCCAACCGGCTAGGCCCGTGCTGACGCTGTGGAGGAAACTACAGGGCCCGTTACAAAGACTAGACCTGCAAAGGCTGCAACACTAAAGGTCACCTTCAGCGAATGTGTAGAAAAAGTTTTACTCACCGAGTCATTGAAGAGTTGGCCGATCACCTGGGCTCCAGCGCTGATGAAAACGAAACTGCTCAGCCCCTGGAAGGGGAGTACGGAATATATACCTGCTCCACTGAGAGTTCCCCGTGGAAAATGGAAGTAGAAATCAACGGGGTTCCAGTCTCAATGGAGATTGACACAGGGGCAAGCCAGTCATTGATGAGTCAGACGACCTTTGAGAGACTCTGGGACAATCCCACCAAACGACCCCCCAAATGTCCCCAATCCAGGCAAAGCTGTTCACCTACACAAAAGGCACCATCCCAGTCATTGGTAGTGTGGAGGTCCAGGTATCCCATGGCGGCGCGATGCACAAGCTTCTCCTGTGGATCGTTGTCGGTGATGGTCCAACGCTGCTGGGAAGAAGATGGATAAAGCAAGTCGAAATCTGTCGGAGTGACGCAGGCCCCCGGGATCGACATCCCATGCGGCCCCAAACTTGGATCCATCGCGGCACCTGAAAATCCTACCGTCCGACTCGACTGCGTGGCGACGACACAAACTGCACAACTCAACGGCGAGATGAACGACCAGACCTCACCTTCCAGGCTCCAGTGGCAGGACTCCGAGAGATGAAGATCGGCGCAGAAGGTAGATTCCAGGTGTCTGTGGCAGAACCTGGGGAGAAAAGGATCGCCGCAGCCTACCTCGTGGAGAGAGAGAATATGGCGCCCGCACCATGAGGCGAAGCACCTGGAATCAAGATGGCCGTGACCAGACCGCGAGGGGCAGCGTTGTGGGAGCAAAACATGTCACCGAGCGTCGAACCGGATTGGGGTAAAGATTGCAAGGCCCTCTTAAAGGAGACCGGCAACCCAGAACAATTAAAGGGACAGTTCCACTCATGGCACAGCGATGCCAGTGATATTAAAGATAAAAGTGTAAATAATGAATGCAGGTACATAAATGTACCGTTGAATGGTGATGCCGGCAATGCTAATGAGAGAAATGTAATGAATGCTTCAAAAGATGATGTAAGTGACAAGTTTGCACTGTTGAACAATGATGCCAGTAATGCTAACGGGACAAATGTAACCTTTGTAAGTGACAAATGTGAAAGTGTAAAGAAGTATAACAATGTCGAAGTAGCTAGTTGCGATCGGAGTCAATGTATCATGTATGTTAATAATAGAATTTGAAATGATACTGGGTTCTACATGTATAATGACAATGTCAAAGGGAACCCCCCCGTGGGAAACACCCAGGTTCAGCGGGCTACCCGATCATGTAGCTTGCGCTTCCGGGACCAATGCGATGCCCCAGGAAGGGTTCACACACACCCAGTGGGAGCATACTCACTGCAGAGACAGCGGTCAATGGGCAGCACAGCTACCACCACTGGTCAGCCCTACCCCCTCTGGCCACCAGGGCTAGCACCGGGAGCAAGAGGCCAGGACCCTCCAGCTTTCCCGGCAGAACCTGGGATGACCAGACTTCCACCACCAATGGAGGACAAGGAGGCCACACCACCCTGTGGCCCTGCCCACCACTAAACGCCACCACCTACACATGCTACAATGTATGTACCTTATCCATAACACTTGCTCCACCAGTGACGCACACATGGTCTATATATTGGGGAGGGGGAGAAATGGATGTGTGCAGCCACGAGCACATGGATCACACCCAGCACCTACACAACCCTCAGCACAACCTCCCACCGTCCACTACTGATCACCTCCCCATATCATGGCAATAAGGACTTGGAAAAGGCTTAGGGGGGAGTGTTGTCATGTATGCATGTTAATGTAAGTTCTGTAACACTCGACCACTGAATGTACCTTCACCCTGTATACACTATATCTGTACCACCAGAGGGTGTTGCTGCTGGAGACCTAAGGGTCACCTGTACACTGCAGGTAACCAAGTATAACAGGGAGCTCACCTCTTGGTGTCCTCACTCTAGGAGTTTCAATAAAGGACTAAGGTCACTACAGTTCAAGTACTATACCCTTACCTTGTGAAGTCATTATTGGAGTGCTTGCATATACTACACTTGCCATTACCCCTATCATGTCGGAGTGCATGCCCATCACCTTTTGTGTGAATGCCTCCCCCTGGAGGTCCTCATCTGAGTCCTGTGCAGCAGAACTCGCGTGCAAACCCGCCCTTCGGGGAGATAGCTCCCAAGCTTCACTTTCCCCTCGACTGTGCTGCAGCCCGCTAAGTCCCGGTGCATCACTCAGTGCATACCCGTTTCCTAAGCTAACCACTAATGACCACGAAGTGCCAGTATCTGTGCTGGTGCCTGCAGGTGAGAGAAGCAGTGACGTGGTGCTTGGCTGCTCCTCCCCCTCCCTCGTGACTGGGTTGGGGGGGAGGGGAGGCTCAAGCACAGGCTACTCATCTGTTGGCTGATTATCTGAAAGCATAAATGGCACAAGAGTGGCATTAAAATGAGGGCAGGGGGGCAGGAATCGAGCAAGGAAGGCATATAGAATGAGGAGGTGTAAAATGATAAGGCCTTCTGGTTTAACTGGGAAGTGGGATGAGAAGAGGGGATAAAAATACCATTGTTGCCCCCAGCGGGCTTGACGACTCCCGCGGCCACAGGGCCAATGAATCATAGAACTCACTCGTCCAGGTCAGAAAGCTTGCACAGTTCAAATTCCCTCCCCCTCCAGTGTGCTGCTGCTCCATCCTGTTGCGTGCCATCTTGGCCTGCAAAAGAAAGGAAGCTGTGTGAATAAGAGTCCAGTTATGTATGTGGGACATATGCCAGCTGTGATTAAATAGCTGTGAATGTAGGCAAGGTGTGAAATGAGGCTCTGGCTGTGAGCAGGCACAGATGGTTGGTGGTCGTATGCTGGGTTAAGTGCTGGGTTGAAGAGTATGCACAGAGGCTCAGAGGCTGGTATATAACAGTTGTGGAAACATGTACTCACTTTGACCACCTGAGTGAGGTGGTTGAATTTTCTGCGACACTGTGTAGGGGTTCTATCCACAACCGTGCTGGCCAACACCTCTACAGCCACCTCTGCCCACCTGGCCCTAAAAACCTGTGGAGTTAGCCTTCTCCCAGATGGAGGGAACAGTGCCTCCCTCCTTCTCTTCACTGTCCCCACCAGAGTCTCCAACACCAGGTCGTTGAACCCAGTGGCCCTTGCATGAGCTCTTTGAGCAGTCATCACACAACTTCCTTGAAGCTCAGTCAACTCAAGAAATGATGTGAATGACCAGGTGCTGCCTGAAATAACATCCCCTTTAAGAACTGGCATGAACAGCAGCCTCATTATCACTGAATGAAAGTCAGTTTAAATTGGGTGCAGCCCTGTTAATAGCACCCCACTGAGGCCATTAGTGCCTCAGATACCACTTCGCTGCGTTTTTGAGGGAAAAGTGCCCAATTTTCCACAATTTTGCTGGCCATCTGGCAGGGCGCTAAATGGTCAATCATTTAAAACATGGCACCCCCTTTCGCCCTCTCTCTTCATACATCCTTATTGCTTTCCTTATCCCTTTCTTACCTCTTTCTTTATTTACTCATTAGTTAACAGTGTATCTGTGATCTGGGTAACCTGCCCCAACGTTTCTTCCTTGTGTGAAAATACCTCACCTGCATTCTGCTGTTCCCCACAGAAGAAACTTACTATGGGGAATCGCCAAGCATGTGATCAGCACATTGCTGCACCCTCCACGACTATCTGTCCCACCTGTGAATCTCGTATTGGACTGTTCAGCTACCTAAGGACTCATTTTAAGAGTGAAAGCAAGTCTTCCGCGATTCCGAGGGACTGCCTATGATGATGATGATGACGACGCACTGAAATGAAACCATTGCGTTTCTGCGATTTCAATGAATGTAAGTGTATATTCCTAAGTATCATTGAACGTACAAACTACTCAATGACTGCTGTCATCTGACCATTTTGGAAGGAAACGGGGGGATTGAGGGGCAGATTGATGAGGTGGGGGTGTAGATGGTGGTTCTTTTCGCCTCTGCTACAGTGATAGCCTCCAACCTCGCGCGGACAGCTGTGTGGGGGCGGGCGGGCGGGCGGGCTTGCACGGTGTTTTTCGCTGCTGCGCTGCCCCCTTTGTTACGTGGGCAGCTCGAGAGCGAAAGCGGGCCCCGGGAGCCCTGCACGCGAGCTCGGTCCTTTGATAGGCGCCTCAGGAGATGGAATAGAAGCACTGCCAACGCAGCGCGCGCCGTGCAGCCAGTGACGGAAATGCCAAGCGTCACTGCGCGAATGTGACAAACTTTACTGATACAAAAAGCCCAGCTTGCGGGCTGACCCACGCACATACACTGAGAGAGCGCGGAAACGCACAGCTCCCTGACTCCAGCTACAACAAACATACACTGCGACTGACATAGAAGCTAGAAGGTAAGTGGAGTGTGTAATAGACACGGGTGGAACTAGTATGCTTTCACTTCATGTGTCCCTTTGTTTTTTTTAATGATTTGGGTGTTTATTAGTTGTGCTTCTCTAAAAAGGGGGCACTTTTGTTAGATTTATTTTTATTTGGGTTGATGATACAGTATCGTCCTTAAGGGTTTCAATTAAAAGAGTAGAAGGTCAGTGGAAACTTCACTTTTATTCGTTCCGATTCCCCTCGCGCCTGTTGAAGATAAATTAGCTTTGTTTTTCTGCTCCATAAAGGAGAAATAGGTATTTGGAATGAATTCAATTGATACCCGAAATATTTCAAAGCAGTTGAGCAGGCGCTAAATGCTATCAGGACTTAATGCCGAATTTCAGAAATGGGAAAATTGCTCAGAATATAAATTGGGTATAAATTGCGATCTTGCTGGGAGACAGAACGCATTAACATATGGAATAGTTCTTTTTGTGTGTGCGACTATGCATATAGGCAAACTTTTGTCTTTACTTGCATCAATATGCCATGCTGAGAGGTGTGTGTGCAACTGTACCACATAGACCATGGAATAATCGGCTGTGCTACAGACCCCTCTTCCTTTCTCTACTATTTTGCTCCACTTGCCGGTCTTCTTATTTTGAATGGTTATACTTGCCTGTATTTTTGAGCAGCACGTTACATTTTAAACTACCAGTAAGGAAGGCCAGTGAGCCCACTCTTGTCATTAAGAAGTGATTGCAGAACAGATAAGATTTATTCGGAATATTTGCTGAGTGCGGTGTGTGACGTGTAGCCACAGGGAAATCCCTTGAGTGATTGCATTCTTCAACGTGTGATGGCAATGACTCAATTGGGTCAACTTTAGTTTGGTTAGCGATTTTAGCTATTGAATGTGGAAGTACTGTACGTGGAAATCTGAAATAAAATCAGAAAATGTTGGAAAGGCACAGGAGATCTGTCAGCATTTAGAAAAAGACAGGGCAATGTTCCAGGTGTAGACCCTTCATCAGAAATGGAAATTTAAAGATACAACTTCGGTACAACTGAAAAAAGAACACAGAAATCTCTCTTCCCTCACCCTTTTTGTTATCTGTAGTAGTGCTCCTAACTAAGATATTTGGATGAAAGGCTGTGGTTTCAGAAAAGGATGTTGATGTGCTAATGTGATCTTTATGCTGAGACAGAAAAATGCTAAGAGTATGAAAAAGACCTGTGGATGTGTTTCATTAGCTTTTTCTCGAGTTTCTCTCCTATCTCCCCTCGTGTGCTCTCCAAGCTTATTATGTCCATGAGACCCACCTCCCGCTCTCTTGACCATATTCCCACTAAACTTGTGACCACCCAACCTCCCTTCCTGGTTCCATGCTAGCTGATATTGTAAATGTTTCCCTCTCTTCATCTACTGTGTCCTTCCCTTTCAAATCTGTCATCATCATCCCCTCCTCAAAAAAAAAAGCATCCTTGACCCCTACAAACTATTACTCCATCTCCAATCTCCATCCTTTACTTCTGTAGGGATCTATCCTTTGCACCTCTAATCGCTCTTAATTTTTTTTTAATGCACTGTCTCTTTAAATTTGCTGCATGGTATCTTCTAGCTGCGACAGTTTGTGAGCAACCTGCGTGGGACCTCTCAATTGATGCGCAGCAACATGCCTGTTAACCTTGGGGAGAACATTGCTCGGCACCCTCCTATTTGTCACCTGCATGGTGCCCCTCGGTGACATCAGCCAAAGACACATGTCAATTTCCATATGGACACCGACGATACCCAGTTCTACAACCACCTCTCTTAATCCTGGAATAGTTTCAAGAGCCTATGTGCTGTCAGACTGCTTGTCCGTGAGCCAAAATGTCTCCAATTAAACATTGGGAAGACCAAAGCCATTGTCTATAGCTCTTGCCATGAACTCCATTTCCCAGCCACAATTCATTCCATTCCCTTCCCAGTCACTGTCTCAGGCTGAACCGGACTGTTTGCAACCTCAGCATCCTATTTGACCCTAAGCTGAGCTTCTGACCCCATATCCTGTCCATCACAATGACCACCTACTTCCACCTCTGTAATATCATCCGTCTCCTCCCCTGCCTCAGCCCATCTGTTGCTGAAACCCTCATCCATGCTTCTTCTACCTCCCAGAATCAGCTATTCGAATTCTCCAGCCAACTTTCCATCTTCCTCCCTCCATAAACTTGACCTCCAAAGTTCTGCTGTCGGTATCTTAACTCGCACTAAGTCCTGTTCACCCATCACCCTCTATGCTCGCTGCCCTGCATTAGTTCCCAGTCTACCAACATCTTGCTTTTAAAATTTATCATCCTCGTGTTCAAATCCCTCCATGGCCTCGTCTGTCCCAATCTCTGTAACCTCCACTAGCCCTAAAATCCACCAAGAACTTTGCGTTCACCTAACTCTAACCTTTTGTGAATCCACCACTTTGCCACACTATTTGTGGCCGTCCCTTCAACCATTTAGGCTCTAAGATCTGGAATTCTCTTCCTCAACCTTTCTGCCTCTCTACCTCTCTGCTCCTTTTAAGTTGCTCCTTAAAACCTACCTTTTTGACCAAGCATTTGGTCACCTCTCCTAATATCTCCTTTCGCTCAGTGTCAATTTTTGTCTGATTACACTCCTGTGTAGCGCCTTGGGACATTTTCTGGCCGGTGCTGTATAAATGCAAGTTGTAGTTTTTGATTCATTCATAGTCAATGGGTGGAAAATCAAATGAAACTTTAAGGCATTCAACTCCATCTGTTGAGATGTATATTGAATTTACTGGAACTTGATAAAGTAGCTTGAAATTTATTGTAGGGGCAATCAATTGAGTAGAGGCAGCAGTGCTGTTCTGCACTTTAGAGCCTATCGTGAAGGAAGTTGGGGCATGGTGCTGATACCAAAAGTGCAGCGCAACATTAATTGACATCAGGATTCTAACTGCAGACTGCCCAATGCCAGAAGGTAACTGGAAACACTTATGGTAAAACAATGTAAATTTGACTGCTCATTTGTCACTAAAAATCAATAGTGTTGCAAGTATTCAACCATATTGCATTGCAGCATGTTACTTCACTCAGTCTCCGGTCAGTCAGGTTTTTGACAGCTGTTAGTAACATGCTTAATTTTCAAACCATACAGGTAGTGACAGAGTGTACAGAACAATAAACATTAAATACATGTGTAATCTGTTGAGAAGTAGTTGCAACTATCAAAAAAGATATAGGTGTATGTCAAGTATTTTTCACAGTACAAATTTGCCTGTATTGACATGAATAGCAACCTTGAGGGAAGCTTGGAGCAGCACAAGCACTTTTAACAGAAATACTTGTAAAGTGTTGAATAATATGGTTGTGTTAGAACATAAGAACATAAGAATTAGGAACAGGAGTAGGCCATCTAGCCCCTCGAGCCTGCTCCGCCATTCAACAAGATCATGGCTGATCTGGCCGTGGACTCAGCTCCACTTACCCGCCCGCTCCCCATAACCATTAATTCCCTTATTGGTTAAAAATCTAGCTATCTGTGATTTGGTACATTCAGTGAGCTAGCCTCAACTGCTTCCTTGGGCAGAGAATTCCACAGATTCACAACCCTCTGGGAGAAGAAATTCCTTCTCAACTCGGTTTTAAATTGGCTCCCCCATATTTTGAGGCTGTGCCCCCTAGTTCTAGTCTCCCAACCAGTGGAAACAACCTCTCTGCCTCTATCTTGTCTATCCCTTTCATTATTTTAAATGTTTCTATAAGATCACCCCTCATCCTTCTGAACTCCGAGTAAAGACCCAGTCTACTCAATCTATCATCATAAGGTAACCTCCTCATCTCCGGAATCAGCCTAGTGAATCGTCTCTGTACCCCCTCCAAAGCTAGTATATCCTTCCTTAAGTAAGGTGACCAAAACTGCACGCAGTACTCCAGGTGCGGCCTCACCAATACCCTATACAGTTGCAGCAACACCTCCATGCTTTTGTACTCCACCACTCTCGCAATGAAGGCCAACATTCCATTCGCTCCTGATTACCTGCTGCACCTGCAAACTAACTTTTTGGGATTCATGCACAAGGACCCCTAGGTCCCTCTGCACCGCAGCATGTTGTAATTTCTCCCCATTCAAATAATATTCCCTTTTACTGTTTTTTTTTTCCCAAGGTGGATGGACTCACACTTTCCGACATTGCATTCCATCTGCCAAACCTTAGCCCATTCGCTTAACCTATCTAAACCTCTTTGCAGCTTCTCTGTGTCCTCTACACAACCCGCTTTCCCACTAATCTTTGTGTCATCTGCAAATTTTGTTACACTACACTCTGTCTCCTCTTCCAGGTCATCTATGTACATTGTAAGCAGTTGTGGTCCCAGCACCGATCCCTGTGGCACACCACTAACCACCGATTTCCACCCCGAAAAGGAGCCATTTATCCCGACTCTCTGCTTTCTGTTCGCCAGCCAATTCTCTATCCATGCTAATACATTTCCTCTGACTCCGCGTACCTCTATCTTCTGCAGTAACCTTTTGTGTGGCACCTTATCAAATGCCTTTTGGAAATCTAAATACACCACATCCATCGGTACACCTCTATCCACCATGCTCGTTATATCCTCAAAGAATTCCAGTAAATTAGTTAAACATGATTTCCCCTTCATGAATCCATGCTGCGTCTGCTTGATTGCACTATTCCTATCTAGATGTCCCGCTATTTCTTCCTTAATGATAGCTTCAAGCATTTTCCCCACTACAGATGTTAAACTAACTGGCCTATAGTTACCTGCCTTTTGTCTGCCCCCTTTTTTAAACAGAGGCATTACATTAGCTGCTTTCCAATCCTCTGGTACCTCCCCAGAGTCCAGAGAATTTTGGTAGATTATAACAAATGCATCTGCTATAACTTTCGCCATCTCTTTTAATACCCTGGAATGCATTTCATCAGGACCAGGGGACTTGTCTACCTTGAGTCCCATTAACCTGTCCAGCACTATCCCCCCTAGTGATAGTGATTATCTCAAGGTCCTCCCTTCCCACATTCCCGTGACCAGCAATTTTTGCATGGTTTTTATGTCTTCCACTCTGAAGACCGAAACAAAATAATTGTTTAAGGTCTCAGCCATTTCCACATTTCCCATTATTAAATCCCCCTTCTCATCTTCTAAGGGACCAACATTTACTTTAGTCACTCTTTTCCGTTTTATATATGGGTAAAAGCTTTTACTATCTGTTTTTATGTTTTGCGCAAGTTTACTTTTGTAATGGGCACCCAATGACAGGATCATGTAAAATAGGTTTCTAGATTAGGCTAATTGTAAAAATTAGCGCTCTTTTATTTTCTGTTTCATTCCCCCCCCCCCCCCCCCCCCCCCCACTTCTCGGTCCAACATCTCCCATCCCAACCAAATACCATGACCAAATGTGTGGGCAAGCAATCTGCTCGCAGGCTCTCAGTCTCGTCCCTGCCTTCCCTGGCATTAGGGTGACTTGCTCTTTGAATTTTCCAGCTTCTACTTACCCTTACCACTGTTCTCTGATGTCTGATTTGTAACTTCCCCATGCTCAACAATTCAGGTGAAAATGAAATAAAAGTAGCAGAACACCTATAAAATGCATAAAGTAAATGAAAGTTGCACAAAAACTTACACGTAAATCAATACTTCACAGCTATCAATATCAGCCTTTGGCTCCCAGAAAGTTAAGATGGAGGTTGTCCCTCCTAAACAACTTCCCAATTATCAATGAAGTGAAGCTGCTTCTTTTTGCAAAGGTCCCAAAGGCAGATGTTGAATCCTACGATTTGACTATGGCCGGGGTGGAGATCACCTCTTACAGAAGGTAGGTACCGCAGGGAATTCAGGACCAAAGTGATCTCCTGGACTAGGTTCAATCGCCTAGATGGGTCAGAGAGGAATTTCCTGGATTTTTTCCCCCAAATTGGCCTGGGTTTTTATCTTTTTTTTGCCCCTCTCAAGAGATCACATGGTTTCGGGTGGGGTGCAGTGTATATACTGTGATACACAAGGTATCGCGATTATGTGGGATAGGCTCGATGGACCAGCTGGTCTTTACCTGTCTGTCATTGTTCATATGTTAGTATTTGTTAGGACTGATGTATTTATGGTGAAAATAGTGAGAAATCAGCACATTCATTTAACCAAATGGGGTTAAACTTTCATAGCTTCCCTGGTGTTGAGCTTCATGCAGCATGAATTCATATCAGGAATTTGGGCACATCCACTATTATTTTCCATTCAATCATTTTCAGGTCATGATACATAAATGTTTTCAGAGTAACGCACATGAAAAATCAAAATGTGTGATTATGTCTCTAAATGAAATGAGACTTAAGACAGGCCCAGCTTAGAAATGTCATAGCATTTGTTTTTGTGGTTGCATTATATTTTACATTTTGTGGTGAAGTACCTGCAACACTTTCTCCTATGTTCACACTTTTTTCCCCTTATGAAACATTTAAAGTTTGTCACATGTTCTGCCCTGATATGTTGATGACCTTCTCTCTGCTAAGATGTATAGTGACTAGAAGTTGTTTTGTTCATGAGTACTATAGCATAGCAGCAAATAACATGCGTTATAATGTAATTTTACACAACTAACAGTGTACTATATCTAGTAGAAACAATAGCTGCCGATTGTATTCCTTGGCTGAGAAAATGTTCCTAACTGCAACTTTACAACTAATACTAATTCAGCCATGAGCATAGGATGTGTGTGGGTGTATTTATGTATGTGGGTATACATGCATGAGAAGCAGTAGGAAACAGGATAAAGGAAAGCTACATTCTGACTTTCATGAATTGTTTTAGCAGCAAATCCAAATCTCTTGGAAATAATTCTTTATGGTGTTCTATAAAATGTAATTCATTTGTTCTTTCATTCCCAATAATTACATTTGTTCTAATGCTGAACATTTTTGTTTTCCAAACTTTTTGATAGAATGTCCCAATGGCATGAGCTCCATCAGCTGGATACACAGCTCCTGGAAAAAGTGGACCAGTTGTATGATGATACCTTTCCCATGGAGGTCCGTCAGTTCCTAGCACATTGGCTGGAACACCAGGACTGGTGAGATTCTAGTTAAATTCAACTGTCTTTGATACATATTTTATTTTGGGATATTGATTTATATACATAAATGCTAACTAAATTTCTTAGAAAACGTTGTTATTTATCCTTACTTGGCTTTATTCTTGGCAGTTGCAAAAATGTCAATCACAACACCTCGGGGCCGAAATTCAGGTACGCCAGAAAGTGGTACTTACTGCTGGGAGCTCCGATGCAGTTGGAAGAGCCATTTTCAGGACTTTGATATTTTTTCAAAAGTCCCACACGAAATGACTCGTAATGGGGACGGGCCATAGACTTAAAGCCAGGCTGACTGGCTGAAAATCGGGACAGGAACTCCGCCGCTGTCAATCAGCGGTGGAGTAGTGGTAACGTCACAGCGCGTGTGCATCACCATGCTCTCTCCCCTCCGTTAAAGGGGAGAGATTCTGTTATTTTAAATCTTCGGCCACTGGGCCATCAGGGAGGGTTTCGGCCGGGCCAGTGGCCTGACACCCAAGAGGGCGTGCCAGGCTGCCTGTTGGCGGCCTGGCTGAACCCGGGGCAGTATTTTGCTGGCTGATCGGGAAGTCGGCCGGCAAAAATGTTTACATTGCGGCCACGACAGTGGGCCCTCCCCTTTAAGAGCCGCTGCGCTGCTGGACCGCACTCATTCTGCAGAGGGTGCACCAACAGAAAAACCTGTCTGGGGCACTGTGTGGCAGGGGATCGATGGATGGAGCTGAATATCGGAAGCTAAATATTTTTGTTTAATAAAATTGGCGATGCAACCCCTGATGACTCGCTTTCGGCGGTCATCAGAATCGGGCAGGATTGGTCTAGGTCAAAAAATCCCCGACCTGAATTTAGGTCGGGTCGGCTAGTTGACCCCAAAGTGGCGGCCATTCGATTTTTAAGAATGGTCACCGCAAACTGGCATTAACAGGTCTCAGACCCTGAATTTCGGCCCCCTAACGTTTAATAAAAAGCAAAAAAAATTAAATGCTGGAAATCAGAAACAAATACAGAAAATAGTGCATTAAAGCTCAAACAACATCTGGAGAGAACAGATAGTTGACATTTTGGACTGGGCTGTACTTCAGAATTGAAAAACAAAAGTTGAACCAGCACTTTAATAGAATCATTTTTTTAAAAAAAAAGGATGGGTATTTAAAAAAAGAGAGAACGTAGCAGTGCAATCACCTGTTAATTACTTAAAAGAAAAACAGGACTTACTTAGTTCTGAGCAAGGGTCCATATCCAGGTATTTATTTAGGTATATTTTAACTTTTGGTAACCAACCAACAGAGCGGCCGGCTGCTCATTTGAATCTGACTGATAAGGCACGAACTTTAAATAGATGTCCTGAGGCAGCACACTGGCTTTGGGCTCCAGGAATGTCATGCGGCAACAGTGGACAGAGTTAAAATTGACCCAGTAATCATTGTTGTAATGTAAGGCAGTCAATTTGTGCACAACAAGATCTTACAAACAACAATGAGTTAAATGGCTCAACGATCTGTTTTAATCACCTTGGTTGAGTGATACATTTTGGCCAGCACACCAGAACTCCCATGCTCTTTGAATAGTGCGACAGGATCTTTTACGTGCACCTGAGAGAGCAGACGGGGCCTCTGTTTAACGTCTCATCTGAAAGATGGAACCTCTGACAATACAGCACTCCCTCAGAATTATACTGAAAGAAAGACTTGCATTTATATAGCACCTTTCATGACCACAGGACGTCCTAAAGCACTTTACAGCCAATTCTGCACTTTTTGAAGTGTAGTCACTGTTGTAATGTAGACGTGTTAGCCTTCAAGTGCTCAAGTCTCTAGAGTGAGGCTTGATCTCACAACCTTCTGACTCAGAGGTAAGAGTCTATCATTGAGCCAAAGCTGGAAGAAACATTAAGTTGAAGAAATTAGAGAAGCAAAGAATGTGTGAATAGCTAAGGCAACGAGAGGTGCCATTGAAAATGTAAAAAGATAGGAGACATTGAAAATACAAAAAACTGCCAGAACAAGTTTGCAATTAAAGCAGAAGAAATCTGGGTAACATGATGTGATAGATTTTCAACTTGCTCCCCCCAGGGTGTAAAACTAGCATTGTGGATCCACCACTCATTATTGAAACCATCCAAGTTTAATTTCCATTGATTTCAATAGAAAGGAAAATTGTGCAGTTTCTACAATGGGCAGCTATAACAGTATAACGCGTGGACAGAAAGTTTAAAAACCTACCCTAGTGGGTCCATGAGCACTGAAAAGAGAAAAAAAGCAGGCCAACACCTGGGAAACAGATTTCCCTGTCAGCATTCAGCTGTGATCCATCCCAAACATCAACCTTCCTCCGCTCCCTCCAGACACTGACAGACCCATCCCACATCACCAGCACACCTTGCACAATTGAAATGGAGGATATAGCTAAAGTCTGAAATTACTAAAGTCAATGTTCAGGCCAGAGGGCTGCAAATTGTCCAAGAGAAAGAGAAGATAATGTTGCTGGAATTGACGTTGAGCTTTATTGCAAAGGTATACGAGGCCAAAGATGGAGAATTAAAGTGACAACCCACAAGGAGCTCGGGGTCACATTTTTGGACAGAACAAAGATGTTTGGTACTGTAGTCATCTAACTTGTGCTTGGTCTTCCCACTGGAGGAGACTGCACCATGAGCAGCGAACACAGTATACTAGATTACAGGATGTATATGTAAATTGCTGTCTCACATAGGAGTGTTTGTTTGCCCGGACAGTGGTATGGGAAGAGGTATGGATAGCTGTTGCATCTCCCATAATTGTATGGGAAAGATGGCAGGTCAGCTGGCAGGTGGGGTGGTGGAAGAGTGAGCCAGGGTCTCACGGAGGAACCAATCACTCCGGAAAGCAGGGAGGGGATAGGGTAAGATGTATTTGATGTCAGGAGCAGATTGTAAGTGGTGGAAATGACAGTATGTGGTCTGATGAATATGTAAGGTGAGGACAAGGGAGATCCTGCCACAGTTGTGAGAGCAGAGCGAGGAAATGAGAACAGAAGTACAGGAAATCGATCTTGTTGATCACCAGAAGGTTTAAAGCTTGTTTCAATTTGTTTTAAGAAAACATTCAGTGCACAACTTACAGAAAGTTCGGTACAAATAGTACGCTAACAGTCATACAGCTTACTTGCATTTTTAAATAGCTACCAGTTGAATTTTGAGTAACTAAAAATAGTAAAAGGAATTACAAAACATAAAGTTAATCATTTTAAAATAGTGGCTAGGTATGATGGCACCTCCAATGTTAAATAGAGTTGACCTTTTTTTATAACAATAACTTTGCAGTGGAGTCAGACTTTCTATTTTGATCTTGTTCTGGGGCTAAGAAAAGAGCACAAGCTATTAAGTGAGAAAACAATTGGACAGTGATGCTCATTTACCACCTCATTTAATCTGTTCTTTTTTGCTATTGTTTATGCTATTGATGGTGGAGGTAAGAGCAGCCATGTCATGGGAGGTAAGGTTTATTCCCTGGACTTCTGGTATTCTGACAATAAGTCAGGGCTGCAGCTGTTATGGAATAAAGTCAGGCAAATTCCAAGGAAAGCTGAAAAAAGCCCAAATCCACTGAATACACAACTGGCCAGGTCACCTACCGAACACCACTCGCAGCTGGAAAACAAAGCTGCTGGAATGTATAAGGTGGTTTTAGTGTGCAGGTAAACTTCTGTGATGTATTTTAACTGTCAAAAATTTGGTTGTGAAGAAATCTACTTACTGAAATAATCACAAGCAATTTCATTTAAAACTGAAAAGCTTTAAATAGTTTCATTCTGTTCATCCTGTCATCCCGTTTCCTGTATTGTCTCTTGTTTCCCATGCTCTTGTTGCATTAGTTTTTTCTATAAATCTTTTCTACCCAATCATAGAATAGTATGGCACAGAAGGAGGCCATTCAGCCCACCGAGTCTGCGTTGGCTCTTTCGAAGAGCAATCCAGTTAGTCCCACTCCCCCGCTCTTTCCCCATATCCCTGCAATTGTTTCTCCTTCAAATATGGATCCGTCTATTTGTACTAACTGAAATGCAGCCGTTTCTCTGGTTCTCCAGACCTATTGCTGATTGGTCCCCTTGGAGGATAAGCCATACTCTGAAGTTCCTCTGGAATGTGTAACTGGAACCACCCAGCCCAAGTTCTGAGTGAATTTCCAATTTGTAATTCGATCCATTTTGAATTCAGAAGCCATGGAGCATAGATCTCCCCAAAAGCCACCAAATTCCAGCTGAAGTCCATGACACCAGTGCAAGTGCATCCCTCCGCCAGCTGAAGACCCTTACCCAAGCGCAAGATCTTAACCCCCCCGCCCCATAGATGGGGCATTGTGTGCAGATTGTTAACATGTTTATTGGGTATGAAGTGAAGAATGACAGTGTCGTGACTTCTGAATTTCATCCACTCCAACGATGTCCCTTGTAACACACGCACTGAGCTTACACGCACCAGGGAGTAGGAAGAACGTGATCCGTCTTCTCTGAGTTCCCTCTCTCCGCACCAATTCCCCACGCCCCACCTACGTCTCTTTCTTTCAAACCCACATCCCCAGGTTTTCTCTTTCCACCTCCCCAGGCGTGCTCTCTTCCCCCGCCCAAGCTCGCGCTCTCTCTTCCCCCTCTTCCCCCAAGCTCTCACCCCTCCCTCCCCCGCAAGCGCGCTCTCCCCTCCGATCCTCTACAAGCTCTTCCCCCTCCCCCCTCCCCCCCCACCAAGCGCTCTCTTTCCAACCCCACCCCCGCTGGCAAGCCCTCTTCATTGCAGGCTCTCTCTCCCCCCCCCCCCACCCCCCCTCCCCCCAAGCTACCCCCCCCACCCCCCCTAAGCGCTTTCCCCTCCCCGCCACCGCCGAGCTCTCTCTCTCCTCCCTCCCCCCCCCCCCCCCCCGCCAAGCTCTCTCTCCCACCTCCCCCCCCCCCTCCCGCTGAGCTCTCTCTTCCCCCCCCCCTCCACCCCCCGGCCAAGCTCTCTCCCGCCCCCTTGCAAGCTCTCGCTCCTGGGCCCCCCCCTCCCCCAATCTCTCTCTCCTCCCCGCCCCCCCCCCCCTCCCTTCCCACCCAAGGTCTCTCTCCGCCCCGCCAAGCTCACGCTCTCCCCGCCTGTCGCTCGCCCTCCCCGGCACTGCGGAAGGCTAGGGGCTTGGCGGATGCGTTCCGCTGCTCAGTGGAGGCCACATGGTGTTGGATGCATGCGCAGAAATGTTTAGTAGGAATTGCACTGGAGGTGGGGGTGGGGGCGCGGTGCGGAGTCGGTGATATTTGTCCTAACCCAATGCATGCGCAGAAGGAAAACAGTACAAATAGTTACTCCGTTCACATATTTATCCAGTTCCCTTTTGAAGGCTACTATTGAATCTGTATCCATCACACTATCAGGCAATGTATTCCAAATCCTTATCAATCGTGTGTAACAAAGGTTTTCCTCATGTCACCTGTGGTTCTCTTGCCAATCACCTAAGATCTGTGCCCTCTGGTTATCGGCCTTTCAGCCTTTGGAAACAGTTCCTCAAAAGGCTTTTGACAAGGTCCCACACAAGAGATTAGTGTGCAAAATTAAAGCACATGGTATTGGGGGTAATGTACCGACGTGGATAGAGAACTGGTTGGCAGACAGGAAACAGAGTCGGGACAAATGGGTCCTTTTCAGAATGGCAGGCAGTGACTAGTGGGGTGCTGCAGGGCTCAGTGCTGGGACCTCAGCTCTTTACAATATACATTAATGATTTAGATGAAGGATTTGAGTGTAATATCTCCAAGTTTGCAGATGACACTAAGCTGGGTGGCGGTGTGAGCTGTGAGGAGGACGATAAGAGGCTGCAGGTGACTTGGACAGGTTAGGCAAGTGGGCAAACGCATGGCATATGAAGTATAATGTGGATAAATGTGCGGTTATCCACTTTGGTGGCAAAAACACGAAGGCAGAATATTATCTGAATGGCGGCAGATTAGGAAAAGGGGAGGTGCAACGAGACCTGGGTGTCATGGTACATCAGTCATTGCAAGTTGGCATGCAGGTACAGCAGGCGGTGAAGAAGGCAAATGGTATGTTGACCTTCATAGCTAGGGGATTTGAGAATAGGAGCAGGGAGGTCTTACTGCAGTTGTACAGGGCTTTGGTGAGGCCTCACCTGCGATATTGTGTTCAGTTTTGGTCTCCTAATCTGAGGAAGGACGTTCTTGCTATTGAGGGAGTGCAGCGAAGGTTCACCAGACTGATTCCCGGGATGGCAGGACTGACATATGAGGAGAGACTGGATCGACTGGGCCTGTATTCACTGGAGTTTAGAAGGATGAGAGGGGATCTCATCGAAACATATAAAATTCTGAGGGAACTGGATAGGTTAGGTGCAGGAAGAATGTTCCCAATGTTGGGGAAGTCTAGAATCAGGGGACATAGTCTAAGGATAAAGGATAAGCCATTTAGGATCAAGATGAGGAGAAACTTCTTCACTCAGAGAGTTGTTAACCTGTGGAATTCCCTACCGCAGAGAGTTGTTGATGCTAGTTCTTTGGATATATTCAAGATGGACTTGGATGTGGTCCTTACGGCTAAAGTAATTAAGGGGTATGGAGAGAAAGTTGGAAAGTGGTACTGAGGTGAATGATCAGCCATGATCTTATTGAATGGTGGTGCAGGCTCGAAGGGCTGAATGGCCTACTCTTGCACCTATTTTCTATGTTTCTCTCTATTTACTCTATCTAAACTCTTCATGATTTAAAACATCTCTATCAAATCTTCTCTTAACCTTCTCTTCTGTAAGGAGCACAACCCCAGTTTCTCCAGTCTATCCATGTAACTGTAACCCCTCATTCCTTGAACCATTCTCGTAATTTCTTCTGTACCCTCTCCAAAGCCTTCATGCCCTTCCTAAAGTGTGATGCCCAGAATTGGACACGTTGAGCTCATGTTTTGGACCCCCGCTAGAACGGCGCACATCGGAGAGGCCCGCCTAATTTGTTGAACAGAAATTGTGCGAATACTTACCTTGCGATTCTCCGCTATCTGTAGACCCGTTTCCAGCTTGGCGTGGCACAGCAGAGCTGCTGGGGATGGAGCTACAGCCCGGCGCCAAAAACAGTGCCGGCAGCTGCGCGCGTGCACAGTGGAGGCTGCGCATGTGCGCAGTAGCTCCTGGCCCTCCCAGCGCGTCCCGTCTCCGGGCAACGACCCTATCCCTGGCCGAAGGGATGTTGCCCCTACCCTGGGCCGAGTGGGCCGACTGCCCTTACCTCTTCAGTGGCGGCCCGCCCGGCATCCACCCAAACTTCTCGTCAGTGGCGGGGCCTGCCCGCCCGGCATCTCGCTGGGGGCGGGCCCCGCCCGAAGTCCTCAGCGGCGGCCCGGCATCTCCTGGGGGCGGTCTAGCATCTGCTGGGGGCAGGCCCCGCCCGAAGTCCTCGTCGGCATCAGCATCTCCTGGAGGGGGCCTCATCCCAGCAGACTGTTGGAGGGCTCCCGGTGCTGTAGTAGGTGAGTAGAAACTTTACATTTTTTATTTATTGATTGATTTTTATTATTTTTTTTTGATTGATTTTATTGGTTGATTTATTGATTTATTTATCATTTATTATTGATGATGGCTCTTTACTTGAAAAAGTGAAGTGTTTAATGTTTGTAAACTTCCCTCCTCCCCCCTCCCCTATTTCTCGCTCCCTGCGCCTAATTTATAAAGTGTAGGTAAGGTTTTTCTGAGCGTACAAAAATCTACACTTACTCCATTCTAAGTTAGTTTGGAGTGTGTTCTCGCTGCCTGAACTTGCAAAACAGGCGTTAATGGCCGGTAACCCCCCCTTTTTGGAAAAAAAACCTGTTCTAAAACAAAACTATTCTAACTCACTAGAATTGGAGCAAACTAAATGCCGAGAATTGCAATTTCTAAGATACTCCATTCTAAACTCGTTGCTCCAAAAAAATAGGAGCAACTCGAGCCGAAACTTGAGCCCAATATTCCAGTTGGAGATGAACTAGTGCTCTGTTTCCCTTTAGCATAACCTCCTGGCTTTTGTACTCTATGTCTCTATTTATAAAGCCCAGGATCCCATATGCTTTATTAACTGCTTTGTTATCCTGTCCTGCCTCCTTCAAAGATTTGTGCACAAGCACCCTCGGGTGTCTCTCTCCTTGCACCCCCTTTAAAATTGTACTATTTATCATTTATTGTCTCTCCTCATTCTTCCTACCAAAATGTATCACCTCACACTTTTCTGCGTTGAATTTCATCTGCCTTGTGTCTGCCCATTCCACCAGTCTTTTGAAATTGTGCCCTGTACCCCCCCAGTCCAAGTCATTAATGTATATCAAAAACAACAGTGGTCCTGGTACTGAACCTTGGGGAACTCCACTGTTTACCTCGCTCCAATGTCCCCCCTAAGGTGTGCAACCTTGCACCAATCGGGAAGTCCCGCAAAGGCTGGTCACCAGCTGCTTCCACAGGAAAAGAGACCGCGCAGCAAATTTGAAGCCACTGCGCACCAACAAAAAAAATTAGAGGGAACATTGCTTCCCTCCAGTCCAAAAACACCACAACTCTGTTTTCTATCCCTTAGCCAATTTTGTATTCATTTTACGACTGCCCCTATTATTCCATGGGCTTCAATCTTGCTAACAAGCCTCGTATGTGGCACTTTATCAAACACTTTTTGAAAGTCCGTATATACATCATCCTTTCTGTTATCTCATCAAAAACTCAATCAAGTTCGTCAAACACGATTTTCCCTCAACACATCCATGCTGACTCTCCTTTATTATTCCATACTTGTTCTAGTGGCTGTTAATTTTCTTCCAGATTATTGTTTCTAAAAGCTTCCGCACCACCGATGTTAAACTGACTGGCCTGTAATTGGCAGATTTATCCTTCCCCGCCCCCCCTTTTTTGAACAAGGGTGTAACATTTGTAATCCTCCACTCCTTTGGCACCACCCCTGTATCTAAGGAGGATTGGAAAATTGTGGCCATCACCTCTGCAATTTCTACCCTTGCTTCAGTTATGTATGCAACCTTATGTAACCTGTATCATACCGCCACCAGATGGCATACCTGTGGGAGTCCCAAAGGGATCCCAGCATCACTTGGGAGCACTGTATATAAGCAGGCCTCCCATGCTGTACCAACACTCTGGAGTTTGAATAAAGGAGCTAAGGTCACATTTACTCATATCTACAGTACTCAGTTACATTACTTTATTGTGAATGTAACAACTGGCGACGAGATAATGAACAATCACATGAAAATGCAGAAAACTGTTGGTATCCTGGAGAAATTCTCAGAAGGGGATGATTGGGAGGCCTTCGTGGAGTGACTCGACCAATACTTCCTGGCCAACGAGCTGGAAGGGGATGAGAACGCTGTCAAATGAAGGGCGATCCTCCTCGCCGTCTGTGGGGCAACAACCTACGGCCTCATGAAGAATCTCTAGCTCCGGTGAAACCAACAACCAAATCGTATGAAGAACTGTAAATGCTGGTCCGGGAACACCTAAATCCGAAGGAAAGCGTCCTGATGTAAAGGTATCGATTTTACACATGTCAACGGTCTGAAGGCCAGGAAGTGGCGAGCTATGTCGCCGAACTAAGGCGCCTTGCAAGACATTGCGAATTCGATGGATTCCTTGAGCAAATGCTAAGAGATTTTGTGCTTGGTATTGGCCATGAGGTTATCCTTCGCAAACTATTGACTATTGAAACACCGAACCTGAGCAAAGCAATAACGATAGCCCAGGCATTTATGTCCACCAGCGATAACACCAAACAAATTTTGCAGCATAAAGAGGTTTCGGCAAGTACTATACACAAAGTAACGTCGTTTTCAGGCAGGAATGCATATGGAAGAACGTACACGACCTCAGATGACCCAGAGTCCGCCATCAAACATTAATGTGAGGCAGTTAACACCTTGCTGGCGTTGCGGAGGTGATCATCAAGCCCATCAATGCCGCTTCAAACACTGTGTGGAACAGTGGGACACCTCCAGCGAATGTGCAGACGAGCTGCAAACCCTGCAAACCATCACGTTGCAGAGGAGGATCGATCCATGGCGGATCAGGCTGTACTAGAGACTCGAACCGAGGAGGCAGAAGTGTACGGGGTACACACCTTCACCACGAAATGTCCACCGATCATGCTAAAAGTTGAACTGGACGGAATTCCAGTATCCATGGAACTGGACACGGGTGCGAGTTAGTCTATCATGAGCAAAATGGCCTTCGACAGGCTGTGGTGCAACAAGGCACACAGGCCCAAGCTTAGCCCCATTCATACCAAGCTAAGAACTTATACTAAAGAGCTGATCCCTGTAATTGGCAGTGCAGCAGTAAAAGTCTCCTATGATGGAGCAGTGCACAAACTCGCACTATGGATTGTACCAGGAGATGGCCCCACACTGTTTGTTTGGCAGAAGCTGGCTGAGAAAAATCCGCTGGAACTGGGACAACATCCGAGCACAGTCGTCCATCGGTGACGCCTCATGTGCCCAGGTTCTGAGCAAGTTCCCGTCGTTGTTTGAGTCAGGCATCGGAAGTTTCTCGGGGGCGAAGGTGCAGATCCAATTGGTTCCCGGTACACGACTCATCCATCACAAGGCACGGGTGGTGCTATATATGATGCAAGAGAAAGTGGAAATTGAGCTGGACAGGCTGCAACGAGAAGGCATCATCGCGCCGGTGGAGTTCAAGTGGGCCAGTCCGACTGTTCCGGTTCTCAAAGGTGATGGCACGGTCAGAATTTGTGGGGACTATAAAGTAACGATTAACCATTTTTCGCTACAGGACCCGTACCTGCTACCCAAGGCAGACAACCTATTCCCGACCCTGGCAGGAGGGAAGACATTCACCAAGTTGGACCTGACCTCAGCCTACATGACGCAGGAGTTGGAGGAATCTTCGCAAGGCCTCACCTGCATCAACACGCACAAAGTTCTGTTCATTTACAATAGATGTCCGTTTAGGATTCGATCGGCCGCAGCAATTTTTCAAAGGAATATGGAGAGTCTGCTAAAGTCGGTTCCACGCACCGTGGTTTTCTAGGACGACATACTGGTCACAGGTCGGGACACCATCGAACACTTGAAGAACCTGGAAGAGGTTCTAAGTCGGCTAGATCGCGTGTGACTCAGGTTGAAACACTCGAAGTGTGTTTTCCTGGCGCCGGAGGTCGAGTTCATAGACAGACGGCATCAGACCCACCGACGCCAAGACGGAGGCCATCAAGAACACGCCGAGACCACAGAATGTGACGGAGCTGCGGTCGTTCCTGGGATTCCTCAACTATTTTGGTAATTTCCTACCCGGGTTAAGCACCTTGCTATAGAACCCCTACAGGTGCTGCTACGCAAGGGAGATGACTGGGTATGGGGGAAATCACAAGAGGCTGCTTTTGAGAAAGCCAGAAATCTGTTATGTTCCAACAAACTGCTTGTTCTGTATAACCCATGTAAACGTTTAGTGCTAGCTTGCGATGCGTCTTCGCACGTGGTCGATTGTGTGTTACAACAAGCAAACGAATCGGGAACATTGCAACTGGTCGGGATTGTCCAAGTCCGAAAGGGCCTACAGCATGATTGAAAAAGAAGCTCTGGCATGTGTTTACGGGGTGAAAAAAATGCACCACTATTTGTTTGGTCTGAAGTTTGAGTTAGAAACTGACCATACACCGCTCATATCGCTATTCTCAGAGAGCAAAGGGATTAATACCAATGCCTCTGCCCGCATCCAGAGATGGGCGCTTACGCTGTCTGCATATAACTATGTAATCCGCCACAGACCAGGCAAAGAGAACTGCGCTGATGCTCTCAGTTGGCTACCGTTGCCCACCACTGGAGTGGAAATGACACAGCCTGCAGACTTGCTCTTAGTGATGGATGCATTTGAAAATGAAAAGTCACCCATTACGGCCCGCCAGATCAGGACCTGGACCAGTCAGGATCCTTACTGTCCCTTGTACAAAAAAAACTGTGTCCTCCATGGGAGCTGGCCCAGCGCCCAGCGGAGATAAATGAAGAGATCAAGGCGTTCCAGCGGCGCAAAGACGAAATGTCCCTACAGGCGTACTGTCTTTTGTGGGATAATCGCGTGGTTTTGCCTAAAAAAGGAAGGGAAACGTTCATATGCGACCTACACAGTACCCACCTAGGCATAGTAATGATGAAAGCTATAGCCAGATCCCATGTGTGGTTGCCCGGAATCGACTCAGATTTGGAGTCATGCGTGCGCAAATGCAACACTTGCTCTCAACTGAGCAATGCACCCAGGGAGGCACCGCTAAGTTTGTGGTCATGGCCCTCCAAACTGTGATCTAGGATTTACGTTGACTTTGCGGGCCCGTTTCTAGGCAAAATGTTTTTGGTTGTTGTGGGTGCTTATTCAAAATGGATTGAATGTGTAATGTCTGTAAGCACATCCATTGCCACCATCGAAAGGACGCACGGCCTGCCTGATGTCCTTGTCAGCGACAATGGGCTGTGCTTCACCAGCGCTGAATTCAAGGAATTCATGACCCGCAATGGGATCAAGCATGTCACATCTGCCCTGTTCAAGCCCGCATCCAATGGCCAGGCAGAACGGGCAGTCCAAACCATCAAGCAAAGCTTGAAACTTGTGTCGGAAGGTTCCCTGCAGACCCGCCTGTCCTGAGTCCTGCTCAGCTACTGCACCAAATCCCACTCTCTCACCAAGGTTCCCCCAGCCGAGCTGTTCATGAAAAGGGCGCTCAAAACAAGACTCTCTCTTGTCCACCCTGATCTCCATGATCACATCGAGGGCAGGTGGCATCAACAAAGCATGTACCATGATTGCGCAAACTTGCCACGCGATATTGAAGTCAACGACCCGGTATTTGTACTCAACTATGGACATGGTCCCAAATGGCTTGCTGGCACTGTCATAGCCAAAGAAGGGAGTAGTGTGTTTCAGGTCAAACTTGCTAATGGACTAACTTGCAGAAAGCATTTGGACCAAACCAAACTGCGATTCACAGACAGCCACGAGCATCCCGATGACGACACCACCAACTTCGACCCTCCAACACACATACAAGTGGCAACCGACACCACAAAGCTGAACTCGCCATCCCCAGAAACCCAGCAAGGCCAACTGCCCAGTAGCCCAGCGAAGAACCAACCAACTCACCCACACCTGCATTTGTACCGAGACGATCGACAAGGGAGCGAAAAGCCCCAGATCGTCTCACCCTGTAAATAAGTGTACTATTGACTTTGGGAGGGAGTGATATTATGCATGCAATCCTATGTAACCTGTATCGTACCACCACCAGAGAGCCTACATGTTGGAGTCCCAAGGGATCCCAGCATCCCTTGGGAGCACTGTATATAAGCAGGCCTCCCATGCTGTACCAACGCTCTGGAGTTTGAATAAAGGAACTAAGGCCACACTTACTCATGTCTACAGTACTCCGTTACATTACTTTATTATGAACATAATAGCTTCCCTCAGCAACCTAAGATGCATCCCATCTGGACCGGGTGACTTATCTACTTTAAGTACTGCCAGTTTTTCTAGTTCCTCCTCTTTAGCTATTTTCATCTCATCCAGTTGCCTTTTTTACCATAGCTTTGGCAAAGTCCTCTGGCTTGGCAAACACCAATGCAAAGTACTCATTTAGTGCCTCAGCCATGCGTTCTGCTTCCACCAATACATCTCCATTTTGGTCCCTAATCTGCCCCACTGCTCCTCTGACACCCCTTTTACTGTTAACATGCCTATAGAAAACCTTTTGGATTCCCTTTATGTTAGTCGTCAATCTATTCTCGTATGTCTTTTTGTCCCTCTTATTTCCTTTTTCATTTCTTCTCTGTACTTTTTATATTCCGCTTAATTCCTCCTTGTATTTTCAAGCCTATACATGTCATACTTTTTCTGGTTCATCTTACTCTCTAACGCCTTTGTCATCCAGAGAGCTCTGAATTTGGTTGCCCTCCCTTTCTCCCTTGTGGGAATGTATCTAGATTGTAACCGAACCATCTCCTCTTTAAAGGCAGCCCAATGCTCCATTACATTTTTATCTGCCAGTCTTTGACTCCAGTTTACCCAGGCCAAATTCCTCCTCAATTTGCTGAAATTACCCCTCCTCCAGTTAAGTATTTTCATTCTAGATTACTCCTTGTCCTTCTCCATAACTAATCTAAACCTTATGATACTTTGATTACTATTCCTGAGGTGCTCCCCGACTGTGACATTCTCCATTTGACCCATTTTATTCCCCAGGACTAGATCCAGCAATGCCTCATTCCTCATTGAGCAGAAAACATACTGATCAAAAAATTCTCCAGAACACTTTTCAGAAATTCCTCCCTGTAACACAATCACTCAGTATTGAGGTGGTTAAAGTTTCCCATTATCACTACTAATGGTCCTTGCACCTCTCAGTAATTTCTTTGCAAATCTGCTCTTCAATCTCCTTTCCACTATTTGGTGGCCCACAAACTACACCAAGCAGCGTAATAGCTCCTTTATGGTTTCTTGCCTCCAACCAAATAGATTCTGTCTTTGATGCCCCCCATTTTCTATTTCCAGCAATTTTCCTTGATCAAAACTGATACCCCTCCTTTTTTTCTTTCCCTATCTTTCCTGAATACTTTGTACCCAGGAATATTAAGCAGAGGGCTCTGAGCTAGTTAGAGTGGGTGAGAGCGCAGATGAACAGGACCCCAAGAAAGAATGCAAAAGGCAGGAGGCAACAGAGCAGAGTAGCACTGGGGTAAGTGTAAACCACAAGGTGATAAGAAGGGACAATATGTATGAATATGAAGGGGCTGCAGGAGAGTCAAAACTAAAAATCATGGTTTAAAAGCTAGTATTAAAACGCTTTACCTAAACGCACGCAGCATTCGAAATAAAGTAAATGAGTTGACTGCACAAATCATTACAAATGGGTATGATTTGGTGGCCATTACAGAAACGTGGTTACAGGATGGCCAAGACTGGGAATTAAACATACAGGGGTATCTGACAATTCGGAAGATAGACAAGAAGGGAAAGGAGGTGGGGTAGCTCTGTTAATAAAGGATGATATGAGGGCAGTTGTGAGAGATGATATTGGCTCTAATGAACAAAATGTTGAATCATTGTGGGTGGAGATTAGAGATAGTAAGGGGAAAAAGTCACTGGTGGGCGTAGTTTATAGGCCCCCAAATAATAACTTCACGGTGGGGCGGATAATAATCAAGGGAATAATAGAGGCATGTGAAAAAGGAATGGCGGTAATCATGGGGGATTTTAACCTACATATCGATTGGTGAAATCAAATCGCATTGGGTAGCCTGGAGGTGGAATTCATTGAATGCATACGGGATTGTTTTTTAGAACAGTATGTTACAGAACCTACAAGGGAGCAAGCTATCTTAGATCTGGTCCTGTGTAATGAGACAAGAATAATAAACGATCTCCCAGTAAAAGATCCCCTCGGAATGAGTGATCACAGTATGGTTGAATTTGTAATACAGATTGAGGGTGAGGAAGTAGTGTCTCAAACGAGCGTACTATGCTTAAACAAAGGGGACTAAAGTGGGATGAGGGCAGAGTTAGTTAAAGTAGACTGGGAACACAGACTAAACGGTGGCACAATTGAGGAACAGTGGAGGACTTTTAAGGAGCTCTTTCAAAGTGCTCAACAAAAATATATTCCAGTGAAAAAGAAGGGTGGTAAGAGAAGGGATAACCAGCCGTGGATAACCAAGGAAATAAAGGAGAGTATCAAATTAAAAACCAATGCGTATAAGGTGGCCAAGGTTAGTGGGGAAACTAGAAGATTGGGAAAATTTTAAACGACAGCAAAGAATGACTAAGAAAGCAATAAAGAAAGGAACGATAGATTATGAAAGTAAACTAGCGCAAAACATAAAAACAGATAGTAAAAGCTTTTACTGATATATAAAACGGAAAAGAATGACTAAAGTAAATGTTGGTCCTTTAGAAGATGAGAAAGGGGATTTAATAATGGGAAATGTGGAAATGGCTGAGACCTTAAACAATTATTTTGCTTCGGTCTTCATAGTGGAAGACACAAAAACCATGCCAAAAATTGCTGGTCACGGGAATGTGGGAAGGGAGGACCTTGAGACTATCACTAGGAAGGTAGTGCTGGACAGGCTAATGGGACTCAAGGTAGACAAGTCCCCTGGTCCTGATGAAATGCATCCAAGGGTATTAAAAGAGATGGCGGAAGTTATAGCAGATGCATTTGTTATAATCTACCAAAATTCTCTGTGCTCTGGGGAGGTACCAGCGGATTGGAAAGCAGCTAATGTAACGCCTCTGTTTAAAAAAAGGGGGCAGACAAAAGGCAGGTAACTATAGGCCGGTTAGTTTAACATCTGTAGTGGGGAAAATGCTTGAAGCTATCATTAAGGAAGAAATAGCAGGACATCTAGATAGGAATCGTGCAATCAAGCAGACGCAGCATGGATTCATGAAGGGGAAATCATGTTTAACTAATTTACTGGAATTCTTTGAGGATATAACGAGCATGGTGGATAGAGGTGTACTGATGGATGTGGTGTATTTAGATTTCCAAAAGGCATTTGATAAGGTGCCACACAAAAGGTTACTGCAGAAGATAAAGGTACGCGGAGTCAGAGGAAATGTATTAGCATGGATCGAGAATTGGCTGGCTAACAGAAAGCAGAGAGTCGGGATAAATGGGTCGTTTTCGGGTTGGAAATCGGTGGTTAGTGGTGTGCCACAGGGATCGGTGCTGGGACCACAACTGCTTACAAAATACATAGATGACCTGGAAGAGAGGACAGAGTGTAGTGTAACAAAATTTGCAGATGACACAAAGATTAGTGGGAAAGCGGGTTGTGTAGAGGACACACAGAGGCTGCAAAGAGATTTAGATAGGTTAAGCGAATGGGCTAAGGTTTGGCAGGTGGAATACAATGTCAGAAAATGTGAGGTCATCCACCTTGGAAAAAAAACAGTAAAAGGGAATATTATTTGAATGGGGGAGAAATTACAACATGGTGCGGTGCAGAGGGACCTGGGGGTCCTTGTGCATGAATCCCAAAAAGTTAGTTTGCAGGTGCAGCAGGTAATCAGGAAGGCGAATGAAATGTTGGTCTTCATTGTGAGAGGGATGGAGTACAAAAGCAGGGAGGTCCTGCTGCAACTGTACAGGTTATTGGTGAGGCCGCACCTGGAGTACTGCGTGCAGTTTTGGTCACACTTAAGGAAGGATATACTAGCCTTTGGGGGGGTACAGAGACGATTCACGAGGCTGATTCCGGAGATGAGGGGGTTACCTTATGATGATAGATTGAGTAGACTGGGTCTTTACTCGTTGGAGTTCAGAAGGATGAGGGGTGTTCTTATAGAAACATTTAAAATAATGAAAGGGATAGACAAGATAGAGACAGAGAGGTTGTTTCCACAGGTCGGGGAGACTAGAACTAGGGGGCACAGCCTCAACATACGGGGGAGCCAATTTAAAACCGAGTTGAGAAGGAATTTCTTCTCCCAGAGGGTTGTGAATCTGTGGAATTCTCTGCCAAGGGAAGCAGTTGAGGCTAGCTCATTGAATGTATTCAAGTCACAGATAGATAGATTTTTAACCAATAAGGGAATTAAGGATTACGGGGAGCGGGCAGGTAAGTGGAGCTGAGTCCATGGCCAGATCAGCCATGATCTTTTTGAATAGCGGAGCAGGCTCGAGGGGCTAGATGGTCTACTCCTGTTCCTAATTCTTATGTTCTTATCCAATCCTCTTTTTTGAGCCAGGTGTCAGTTATTGCCACTCTATCATATTTCGAAGTGACTATTTGCGGCTGCAGCTCTCCAACCTTATTAACAACAATATCAACTTGTATTTATATAGTGCCTTTAACGTAGTAAAACGTCCCAAGGTGCTTCACAACAGTGATATAAGACAAAACAGATACATTTCACACCGAGCAACATAAGAAGAAAATATGGCAGATGGCCAAAAGTTGGGTCAAAGAGGTAGGTTTTAAGGAGCATCTTAACGGAGGAAAGAAAGGTAGAGAGGTTTAGGGAGGGAATTCCAGAGTTTAGAGCCGAAGCAGCTGAAGGCATGGCCACCGATGGTCGAGCAGTTATAATCAGGGATGTTCAAGAGGACAGAATTTGAGGAGTGCAAATATCTCATGGGGTTGTGAAGCTGAAAGAGATTAGAGATAGGGAGGGATAAGGCCATGGAGGGATTTGTAAACCAGGATGAGAATTTTGAAATCGAGGCATTGCTTAACCGGGAGCCAATGTAGCAAGCACAGGGGTGATGGGTGATCAGGACTTTGTGCGAGTTAGGACAAGGGCTGCCGAGTTTTGGATGACCTCAAAAAGCTTATTAACCACACTTTATGCATTTACACACGTGCAATCAAACCTAACTTAGACGTCTTTGCATTTTCTACAATCCCACCAAATTCTGTATCATTTCTAACTGTCTCTCCCAGTCCTCTAATCTAGTCTTTCTTCTAACTTTAACACTAAATTGGTGGGGGCAGCTTTCAAAATACTAGGTTTTCATTGGCTGAAAACTGTTTCTAAATATAATTTTTCCAGCCAATCAAATGCTAAGAATGGTACAGTTGATATCATGTCATATATGCAGAGATCAATAATAATTCGTTCATTCGTGCACCCTAGGGCCCAACATCTTGCTGGAAAAGTTAACTTTATTTTTCCTTATTTCTGAGCCTTTTATAACCTTAACTTTTAAAAATAATTCCATTTATTTTGATTTTGATATATATAAGCTTCCATCTTTTAATTGAAGCCTAAAAAGAACTTCCGGTGCCATCACTATTTACCATGTATGCAAGAGATGTCATTGCAAGTTAAAAATTAGCTTGAAATCTTTCTTCAGTATAAATAATGTAGATTAATGTGAAAAATGTTGGCATTCATTATGTCTACTCACTACTTTCCTTCACAAAAGCAAAATACTGCGGATGCTGGAATCTGAAATAAAAACACAGAATGCTGGAAATCTCAACGGGTCAGGCAGCATCTGTGGAAAGAAAAACAGAGTTAATGTTTCAGGTTGATGACCCCTTGCTAGAACTGCCGAATGTTCGAAAAGAGCACATTCTTAAGCACTGAAAGGGGGAGGGGAAGAAAGAACAAAAGGGAAGGTCTGTGATAGGGTGGAAGGCAGGAGAGATTAGAGAGACAAAAGGGATGATGGGCCGAATTGAAATGGTAATGATAGAGGTTCAAAAAAGGTTAATCTGGATAGGGTGTGAATGGTGTAGTAATGACCAGCTGCCATTATAGAAAAAGAAGAAAGAAGAAAAAAAATAAGATTCGGGGGGGGGAAGGGGGGGAAAGGGAGCCAAAGATGGCCAGAGGTTATGCTCTGAAATTGTTGAACTCGATGTTGAGTCCAGAAGGCTGTAAAGTGCCTAAACGAAGGATGAAGTGCTGTTCCTCAAGCTTGCGTTGAGCTTCATTGGAACAGTGGAGGAATCCAAGGACGGAGATATCAGAATGGGAGTAGAGTGGAGAATTGAAGTGACAGACGACCGGAAGCTCAGGGTCAAACTTGCAGACTGAACGGAGGTGTTCAGCAAAGTAGTCACCCAATCTACGCTTGGTCTCCCCATTGTAGAGGAGACCACATCGTGAGCAGTGAGTACAGGATACTAAATTGCAAGAAGTACTAGTAAATCGCTTTTTCACCTGGAAGGAGTACTTGGGGCCTTGGACAGTGTGAAGGAAGGAGGTAAAAGGGCAGGTATTGCAGTTCCTGTGCTTGCATGGGAAGGTGCTGTGGGAAGGGGAGAGTGTGCTGGGGGTGACTGCAGAATGAACCAGGGTGTCGCAGAGGGAGCAGTCCCTTCGGAACGCTGAGAGGGGAGCGGAGGGAAGATGTGATTGGTGGTGGGATCACGCTGGAGGTGGCGGAAATAGTGGAGGATGATCTGTTGAACGTGGAGGCTAGTGGGATGAAAGGTGAGGACAAGGGGAACCCTGTTGTGATTCTGAGAGGGAGGGGAAGGGGTGAGAGTAGAGGTGCGGGAAATAAAACGGACACGATTGAGGGCCATGTTAACCACGGCGGAGGGAAATCCTCGGTTCAGGGAAAAGGAAGACATGTCAGAGGCACTGGTGTGAAAGATAATGTCGTCAGAGCAGATGCGACGGAGACTGAGAAACTGAGAGAATGGCATGGAGTCTTTGCAGGATGCGGGGTGGGAGGAAGTTTAGTCCAGGTAGCTGTGGGAGTTGATGGGCTTATAGTGGATACTGGTCGAACATCTAGTCCCAGAAATGGAGACAGAAAAGTCGAGAAAAGGAAGAGTCGGACATGGACCACGTGAAGGTGAGGGAAGGGTGGAAATTGGATGCAAAGTGAATTAAATTTTCAAGTTCAGGGCAAGAGCAGGAAATGGCACCAATACAGTCTTCATTGTATCGGAAAAAGAGGTGAGGGAGGGGACCCGAGTAGGACTGGAACAAAGAATGTTCCACATATCCCACGAAAAGGCAGGCATAGCTGGGACCCATGCGGGTTCTCATAGCAACACCTTTAATTTGGAGAAAGTGAGTGGAGTTAAAGGAGAAGTTGATCAATGTGAGAACAAGTTCAGCCAGGTGGAGGAGGATGGTGGTGGATGGGGACTGGTTAGGCCTCTACTCGAGGAAGAAACAGAGCGCCCTCAGGCCATCCTGGTGGGGGATGGAAGTGTAGAGGGATTGGACATCCATGGTGAAAAGGAGACGGTTGGGGCCGGGAAACTGAAAACTGTTACAGTGACGGAGGGCGTCGGAGGAGTTGCGGATGTGGGAAGAAAAAAGAGTCAAGATGTTTGCCACTGATGGGTGCTTACTTTGTTAGTAATTCGTTTCCCTTACAACTTGTTAGTGCCACTGCATAATGGCTTTACAACTACAATACCCCATATGGCAAGTTCCTTGTTCTAGTTTTGTGCCATCATTAAAACAGTAAGTGAGTACCAGAAGCTCCACCATCAGCAAAAACAACTTGAACTTTTCTAGTACTTAAGTGAAAATTGACCAATGTGATATTCCAGGCCCATCAGGGCAGTGACCGATTAGAGATGGATTACAAGATTTTACAGAGGCTTGGAACAGGTCACGTTCTTTACTAGGAATCGGTGCATGGATTGGAATGAAAGGAGAGGAGAAAATAAAACTACTTTCAACGGTAAAATTCAGTTGCCATGAATTGTGCATATTTAACTTGGTCTTTACGGAACATGAACACTAATACAAACACTTTCACTTTTTATATAAAAACTAGTTTTGTTATTGACCAATTGCAAACTCACTGTTTATCTGGTATTTTTGCATAGAAATTTTGATATTGCTGTCAGAAGCTTCTAGTATTTGTTCCAGCAGCTCTCAATTTTAATCTAATTTCTGAAACTATGTCAGGATTGCTTAAAAATAAAAACTATGTCTGTAATCCTGCACACTAATTTTAAGTTATATGGACCAAAAATAAACCACAAACAGGAGATCCGAGGAGAAACCAAGGACTTGCAACTGATTATTAACGATGACTGTACTGTGTAGTACAGGCAGTTTTTCATTGTATTTTACCATCTTATACTAGACCAGGGAGCACTTATTACTAACACTAAGTGGAAAAAATGTTCTATTCTCGAGCAATCACCCTTTACCTTGACTGACAAAACATTTTGGGTAGCAAATAGATACCTAAAGAGAAGAAAAGTAAAAAGTTGCCCTTGAAGAGAAGGATAGGCCCACTGTAATTTCCCCTTATTTTATTTTCTTATCCCTTGTTTAATGAAGGCCCTGACTTTTATGTTGAGGTATAGTCTCATGGGAGCTAGCAGCCCTACAATGCCTTACCCAAGTGGCTATTTGTTATATGTGAGCCATAACACTTGGACTCTGGAGTGGAGAGTGGTGGGGAGCAGTTAAAATAAGAGCAACGACCTAGCCCTCTGTTATCCAGCTGCCTTCCCACCAGGTCCCAATATTAACCTGATCTTTCGAGCAGGATAACTGCAGGAAGGCAGTGAGGTCCTACTTTAAATTTGCAGATCAGGTCCCAATGATATAATTGGGCCCTGACTGCAACTTAAGTCTATGGCCTGAGTGGGGGAGCAGTGCTGACTTGCTCGCCAGACCAAACCTGCTTGGAGCCTTGTTGTCAGCAGGATATTTGATGATGTGAGACCTCAAAGCCAAGCTTGTTCCTGTTGTCACGCAACACCCACACACTCACACTTTCCAGCATATTTAAAGAAAAAAATGTCTAAACTTTCCAGGTACTTGACTCTGGAGACCAGATACGCCTACAGAGAGACTGCAGAATTAGCTTTATTCACATCTTTGTTTTCTGAATCATCATAGGATTTTCCATTGTGGAACAAAACCATAGGTTTCTTCATTAACAATGTTCGTAACATGACATTTTTGAAAACCCTTTCAGATTTAAGATGGGATACTCTGACTCACATTTAATGGTTTGGTCATTGTTTTACAGGGATCTTGCCTCGAATAATGATTCTCTGGCCACCCTCCTGTTCCATAATTTACTGAAACAAATAGATGACCAGTACAGCCGTTTCTTCACAGAAAAAAACTTTCTACTTCAGCACAATCTGAAAAGAATTAAACAAAACCTTCAGGTAATGTTTTAACACTGCTTCCTAACTGGTTCAAATTTTTGCTTTCATGCTGAAAATTAATGAGTATGATGAAGGATAATTTGGATTGAGGGTTCATTATGAGTTGGAAATTTACGTTTCTCACTTTTAGCAGTTGTTGACGTTCCACATAATCTAGTAAATATTGATGTTGAATATGTAGGAAATACACTGTGGCATAGGTTAACTAAAGGTAGTGCCTCTGCAAATCTAATTTTGGAGAACACATGAGAACTTAAGTGTTGAAGAGGTTATAAAGTGGCTATTACATTAAACATAACTGTCAATAATGTCACAGATTTATTGATAGTTGTTAAAAAGAAAAGTCCTGAAAGGGATTGTGGGTCAGGTACTCTGCTGTACAAAATATTAGCCTAGAAAAGAAACTCTCTTTATATTCTCCAGGTTGAGGTCTAACTTGGAGACTCGTATTGTATATTCCCACTTTGTGCATTCGTCATATTTGGTGTATTCCTTGACACTATTTACATAACTATGTCAATGGCTATTATTTTTACATAATGTTGTTTAATTCTATTCAATTATTAAATTTAACCTGCTTATACATGTAACATTGCTTGCTATTGTAATATTGCTAGTTCTGTTCTCATCACGGTGTTTTACCTAATCTTAAAACTACCATATAATTCTGATATTTTTCAGTATTCTTTTATATGGTTGGGAACTTTTGCTTCCTAATTTGCTGCTAACCATGCTCCTTCCACAGCCATTGCAACCTTATTTCGTCTCAACCTTAACCTGCAAATCTGTCCTATTGCCCACTTTCTGAGCTGTGCGCAGTCAGTTCCAACCACACTCACGGGCCATTTTAATCCTTGCTCCACTCAGTTCCTCTAAATATGTACTAAATCCTAAAATCGCCAAGGAGGTCATTTTCTGCCTATCAATTATTTTGACAAGAGTTTTGCCTTGTAAGTTTTAGTTTGGCAACATTAATCAGGAGCTGTCAAAGCTGTGAACATATCTGACTATTTTATAAGCTATGGGGCAGAATTTCCGACGTCTCGGGTCCGTACGAAGTTTCTACAGACCCGGGAAGGCATCAGAAAAACCGGTTTTCAGCGCGCAATGCACATGATTGGGCTAACCAAAGTGGTAGCAATGCGGTGGAGGAGGATTTCTTGGAGTGTATTAGGGATGATTTTCTAGACCAATATGTTGAGGAACCAACCAGAGGGCTGGACATCCTAGACTGGGTGATGTGTAATGAGAAAGGACTGATTAGCAACTATGTTGTGCGAGGCCCCTTGGGGAAGAGTGACCATAATATGGTAGAATTCTTTATTAAGATGGAGAGTGACACAGTTAATTCAGAAACGAAGAAAAGGTAACTTCGATGGTATGAGACATGAATTGGCTAGAATAGACTGGCAAGTGTAACTTAAAGGGTTAATGGCAGTTAGGCAATGGCAAACATTTAAAGATCACATGGATCACAACAATTGTACATCCCTGTCTGGAGTAAAAATAAAACGGGGAAGGTGGCTCAACCGTGGCTAACAAGAGAAATTAAGGATAATGTTAAATCCAAGGAAGAGGCATACAAATCAGCCAGAAAAAGCAGAAAACCCGAGGACTGGGAGAATTTTATAAAAACGGCAAAGGAGGACAAAGGGTTTAATGAGCAGGGGGAAAATAGAGTGTCATGTATTCAACCAGCATTGTAACCCATGTATAAACTGACCTAAGTTGTACACCGTGAGAACACTGACCACTAGGTGGGAGACACTCCTAACCTGGACCTTCAGGTATAAAAGGGGAAGCTCCACCCACTTTCATCACTTGAGTGCTAAGGAATAAAGGACAGGTCACAGACTGATCTCTCAAGCATGGGCCTCGTGTGCATTTATACTGTGTAGTAAGGACGTATCAATGGCGACAAGAAACTGGGATTTAAACCACGCGAGCATGGCCACTAGCAGAACAGACGAGAGGTACTGTGTTAAGGAATGGTTGGGACAGAGATTCAACATCGTTAAAGCAGCACACAGTTCTCCAGGCAGACAAGGGCAGTCAGGCATGCCCCAACATGTAGTCGAACCCAGAGAGGGAGTTCGACAGAGACAATGGCGAGCTGAACAGCGATTCACGCCATTGCAAGGGACAATGCGGCCAGTAATGGGGCCATCAACACCTGTTAATGGTGCACTCAAGGACAATAACAGGGGCAGTCAGGGACGATCGACTGGCAAGGGACCTTTTGTTTCAAACTGCAACTCATGCTAGAGGCGTGGAGGCATACGTTCAGCCAGACTTTGCAGAGATGAGCAAAATACCTGCAGAAATTGCAGAAATGGACACTGGGGGAAATCGCTGGAAGCTGAAGTTCAGCGAGTTCATGTGGAGCACGTATACAGTTCATACACCAGGACGCCACCGATAATGATGAAATTGCTCCTCAATGGCATCCCAGTATCAATGGAGTTAGACACGGGTGCCAGCCAGTCCCTGATGGGTATCAAACAGTTCAAAAAGTTGTGGGCATCCAAGGCCAGGAGGCCAAAATTATCGCCGATTGACGCACAGCTACGGACTTACACAAAGCAGATCATTACGGTGCTAGGCAGCGCCACGGTAGTCGTGACCCACAAAGATTCGGAGAACAGGTTGCCACTCTGGATTGTCCCAGGGGACGGTCCCGCACTACTGGGGAGGAGTTGGCTTGCTGTCATGAACTGGAAATGGAGCGATGTCAATGCAATTTCCTCTGTGGAGCGCGTATCATGCTCACAGGTCCTGGACAAATTTGACTCATTATTTCAACCCGGCATTGGCACTTTCATGGGGGCCAAGGTAGTGATTCACATAAACCCGGATGCCAGACTAGTACACCACAAGGCCAGAGCGGTGCTGTACGTGATGCGGGAAAAGATAGAAGGCGAATTGGACCGCCTGTTGAGGGAAGGCATCGTCTCGCCAGTCGAATTCAGTGACTGGGCGAGCCCGATTGGGCCGGTGCTCAAGGCGGATGGGTCGGTCAGGATATGTGGCGATTACAAGGCCACCATCAATCGGGTGTCACTCCAAGACCAGTACCCGCTACCGAGAGCCGAGGACCTCTTTGCGACGCTATCCGGTGGCAAACTTTTTTCAAAATTGGACCTGACCTCAGCTTACATGACCCAGGAGCTGGCGAGTGAGTCGAAGAAGCTGACCACCATCACGACACACAAGGGGTTGTTTGAGTACAACAGATGTCCGTTCGGGATTCGCTCGGCCGCCGCGATCTTCCAACGAAATATGGAAAGCCTCCTCAAGTCGATTCCAGGGACGGTGGTTTTTCAGGACGACATCCTCATTACGGGTTACGATACTGAAGAACACCTCCACAACCTGGAGGAGGTGCTACGCAGACTGGACCGGGTAGGTCTGCGACTGAAAAAGGCGAAGTGCGTCTTCCTAGCTCCAGAGGTAGAATTCCTGGGGATGAAGGTAGCAGCAGACGGGATCAGCCCTACTGCATCCAAGACGGAAGCGATCCAGAGAGCACCCAGACCCCGTAACACGACGGAGCTGCGTTCGTTCCTGGGGCTCCTGAACTATTTTGGTAACTTCCTTCCCAAATTGAGCACGCTGCTCGAGCCGCTATACGTGCTCCTACGCAAAGGTCGTGAATGGGTCTGGGGGGACAGCCAAGAAAGGGCTTTTAATGGAGCACGCAATTTGTTATGTTCCAACAATCTGTTAACGCTATATGACCCATGTAAGAAACTTGTGTTAACGTGAGATGCATCGTCCTATGGAGTCGGGTATGTGTTGCAGCATGTCAATGCCAAGGGTCAGTTACAGCCGGTAGCTTATGCCTCCAGGAGTCTGTCCCAGGCAGAAAGGGGCTACGGGATGGTAGAAAAGGAGGCGCTCGCATGTGTATATGCGGTAAAGAAAATGCACCCGTACCTGTTTGGCAGGAAATTTGAGCTGGAGACAGATCACAAACCCCTAACGTCCCTTTTGGCCAACAACAAGGCTATAAATGCAAACGCATCGGCCCGCATACAGAGGTGGGCACTCACGTTAGCTGCCTATGACTACACAATTCGGCACAGACCGGGCACCGAAAACTGCGCCGATGCACTCAGCAGGCTCCCACTAGCCACCACTGAGGGGGCTACCGAGCATGGTGCTGAGATGGTCATGGCTGTTGAAGCTTTCGGAAGCGAAGGCTCACCCGTGACAGCTCGTCAGATTAAAGTCTGGACAAATAGAGACCCGCTATTGTCTCTAGTCAAGAAATGTGTCCTGAATGGGGACTGGGCAGCCACGTACAGGGCATGCCCTGAGAAATTTAAACCATTTCACAGGCGCAAGGATGAACTCTCGATTCAGGCCGATTGCCTACTGTGGGGAAACCGCGTAGTCATGCCCCAGATGGGCAGAGAGGTGTTCATCAGAGAACTCCACAATGGGCACCCGGGCATTGTCACGATGAAGGCAATTGCCAGGTCACATGTTTGGTGGCCAGGGATAGACACAGATCTGGAACTTTGTGTTCGCAGGTGCAACACGTGTGCCCAGCTGGGCCATGCGCCCAGGGAAGCCCCCCTTAGCCCCTGGCCATGGCCCGCCAAGCCTTGGCCACGCATCCATGTGGACTACGCAGGTCCTTTCATGGGGAAAATGTTTTTGGTTGTAGTAGACGCCTAATCCAAATGGATTGAGTGTGACATTTTAAATTCAAGCACATCCTCTGCCACGGTAGAAAGTCTACGGGCAATGTTCGCTGCCCACGGTCTACCGGACATCTTGGTCAGCGACAATGGCCCGTGCTTCACAAGCATTGAATTCCAGGACTTCATGGCAGGCAATGGAATTAACCATGTTGGAACGGCACCGTTCAAGCCGGCCTCAAACGGCCAGGCAGAACGAGCAGTGCAAATAATCAAACAGGGGATGCTCAGATTCCAAGGGGGTTCCCTACAAACCCGCTTATCACGCCTCCTGTTGGTCTATAGATCCCGACCACAGTCGCTCACAGGGGTTCCACCCGCAGAGCTACTAATGAAAAGGACGCTCAAAACCCGATTTATCCCTTATACACCCCACCATGAAAGAAATTGTCGAGAGCAGGCGCCAGTCACAATATCACTACCATGACAAGAATGCGAGGGCGCGATGTATTGATGTAAATGATCCTGTTTTTGTCCTCAACTACGCTGCAGGGCCCAAATGGCTCGCAGGCACTGTGGTTGCCAAAGAGGGAAATAGGATTCTGGTAGTTAAACTTACCAATGGACAAATCTGCCGCAAACATGTGGATCAAACAAAAAGGAGGTTCAGCAACCCCATAGAAGAAGCAGAGGAAGAACACGATATAGAGTTCACTCCACCACAGGTGACCGAACACCGGAACCAAAGGGAGGAGAGCCCAGTCACTGTGGGCAGTCCGGACAGGCCTGAGGCACTGCAAACAGCAGACACACAGGCCAGCGCCCAACAACCGGAGCCCCAACTCAGGCGCTCTGCAAGGGAGCATAAACCACCAGAGAGACTCAACCTGTGATCCCAATAAGACTTTGGGGGGGGATGTGATGTCATGTATTCAACCAGCATTGTAACCCATGTATAAACAGACCTAAGTTGTACACCGTGAGAACACTGACCACTAGGTGGGAGACACTCCTAACCTGGACCTTCAGGTATAAAAGGGGAAGCTCCACCCACCTTCATCACTTGAGTGCTAAGGAATAAAGGACAGGTCACAGACTGACCTTCTCTCAAGCATGGGCCTCGTGTGCATTTATACTGTGTAATAAGGACGTATCATAGAGTATGAGAGTAAGCTTGCTGGGAACATAAAAACTGACTGTAAAAGCTTCTATCGCTATGTGAAGAGAAAATAATTAGTGAAGACAAACGTCGGTCCCTTGCAGTCAGATTCAGGTGAATTTATAATGAGGAACAAAGAAATGGCGGACCAGTTAAACAAATACTTTGGTTCAGTCTTCACGAAGGAAGGCACAAATAACCTTCCGGAAATACTAGGGGACCGAGGGTCTAGTGAGAAGGAGGAACTGAAGGAAATCCTCATTAGGCGGGAAATTGTGTCAGGGAAATTGATGGGATTGAAGGCCGATAAATTCCCGGGGCCTGATAGTCTGCATCCCAGAGTACTTGAGGAAGTAGCCCTTGAAATAGTGGATGCATTGGTAATCATTTTCCAACAGTCTATCGACTCTGGATCAGTTTCTATTGTCTGTAAGGTAGCCAATGTAACACCAGTTTTTAAGAAAGGAGGGAGAGAGAAAATGGGTAATTATAGACTGGTTAGCCTGACATCAGTAGTGGGGAAAATGTTGGAATCAATTATTAATGAAGAAATGGCAGCGCATTTGGAAAGCAGTGATAGGATCGGTCCAAGTCAGCATGGATTTATGAAAGGGAAATCATGCTTGACAAATCTTCTGGAATTTTTTGAGGATGTAACTGGTAGAGTGGACAAGGGAGAACCAGTGGATGTGGTGTATTTGGACTTTCAAAAGGCTTTTGACAAGGTCCCACGCAAGAGATTGGTGTGCAAAATTAATGCACATGGTATTGTGGGTAATGTACTGACGTGGATAGAGAACTGTTTGGCAGACAGGCAGCAGAGAGTCGGGATAAACGGGTCCTTTTCACAATGGCAGGCAGTGACTAGTGGAGTGCCGCAGGGCTCAGTGCTCGGACCCCAACTATTTACAATATACATTAATGATTTAGATGTTGGAATTGGGTGTAATATCACCAAGTTTGCAGATGACACTCAGCTGGGTGGCAATGTGAGCTGCGTGGAGGATGCTAAGAGACTGCAAGGTGACTTGAACAGGTTAGGTGAGTGGGCAAACGCATGGCAGATGCAGTATAATGTGGAGAAATGTGAGGTTATCCACTTTGGTGGCAAAAACACGAAAGCAAAATATTATCTGAATGGCGGCAGATTAGGAAAAGGGGAGGTGCAACGAGACCTGGGTGTCATGGTACATCAGTCATTGAAAGTTGGCATGCAGGTACAGCAGGCGGTGAAGAAGGCAAATGGTATGTTGACCTTCATAGCTTGGGGATTTGAGTATAGGAGCAGGGAGGTCTTTCTGAAGTTGTACAAGGCCTTAGTGAGGCCTCACTTGGAATATTGTGTTCAGTTTTGGTCTCCTAATCTGAGGAAGGACATTCCTGCTATTGAGGGAGTGCAGCGAAGGTTCACCAGACTGATTCCCGGGATGGCAGGACTGACATATGAGGAGAGACTGGATCGACTGAGCCTGCATTCACTGGAGTTTAGAAGGATGAGAGGGGATCTCATAGAAACATATAAAATGCTGATGGGACTGGACAGGTTAGATGCAGGAAGAATGTTCCCGATGTTGGGAAAGTCCAGAACCAGGGGACATAGTCTAAGGATAAGAGGTAAGCCATTTAGGCCTGAGATGAGGAGAAACTTCTTCACTCAGAGTTTTTAACCTGTGGAATTCTCTACTACAGAGAGTTGTTGATGCCAGTTCATTGGATATATTCCAGAGGGAGTTAGATATGGCCCTTACGGCTAAAGGGATCAAGGAGTATGGAGAGAAAGCAGGAAGGGGCACTGAGGTGAATGATCAACCATGATCGTATTGAATGGTGGTACAGGCTCGAAGTGCTGAATGGCCTACTACTGCACCTATTTTTCTATGTTTCTATGCGCTGAAAACCGGCTTTTCCGATCTGTCAAGCTGGAGCTTGACAGATCATTCGCAGATCGGGAGCGAGGACATTTGTACGTGGATGTTTGGGCTGTTTACCCATATCTTGCACGACAAATGTCCTCAAAACTCTTGCGCCTCAAAAAGCAGGCGCATAGCCTACTTTTACAGGTGTAAGAGTTTAAAACCATAGAAAAAATATGATTAAAATAAAAATTTGAAAAACACATTTGTGTTAAAACCCTGTCCACTCAGATAATGTTATTTTAAACCCTAACCCTAACTTTTTTTTTTAAATCGGGAATTTTTTTTCTTTAAAAAACATGTATAACATGTTTAATTTCTATTAGTTTATTGTGTGAGGTGTTTTTTAAATGTTTTATGTGTTTTTGGTGAGTTTTGGGGTTTTTCTCATTTATTTGTAATAGGAGTTTCGTTCCCCTATTGCAATGAATGAGAAAATACTTACCTGTGATTGGGTGTCCAGGCACACATGACTCATGCGGACGTTCCAACTTGCACGCGCTGAGCGTCGCAGGGAGAGGAGGCCTGTGGATCGGGAGTTCCAGTGGGCGCAGCAGCTTCAGGTAAGTGCGCATTTTATTTCTATTCTTTATTGATTTGCCCGCGGGAACTCCTCTTCGGAATTTCTGCCCCAATTTTCTTATTCAGATTGTACTCATCCTGAACAATGCAGTGTAAAGTAAATTAAGCAATGATGTTTGCAGATGGAAATAAAACTTATCACCAGAAAAAAAGGCTTGACAACATTATTTCCCTCTTTTTACTTTAAAAAAAAACTTTTAAGTTTAAAAGAGTAGTGAAACATTTATGCCAATACATCAAAACAGCAATTAAGACATTTATTTGGTGAACAGATCCAAATGATCAGTGGGCTGATAAATGAGAGCTTTTTTCTGTACAAGCAGTGGATTATCAGGAGAAAATCATAATCCAAGGCAGAGGACAGGCACAGAATGACCTACCTCGAGATAATAGGAAAGCAGTGTAAAAGGAATTGAGGCGCTCTGGAGAGACAATGATGCCATTGCTCAAGCCACAGATAACAGCAGGATATACATTCAGCCAGGCACCAAGACCACAGATTTAGTTGTCCTTAAGCACCAATTTTAATGTTTGTGGTTTAATCTGAATTCCTACTTGGAGAATTTCCTGTGGGTAAGAAAAGGGAGAGGGAGGCCATTGAAGATGTACCCAGTCACAGTGGAGTGGGGATTATTCTATTTGCTATGTTAAGATTGTTAATGTGTTTGTGAATTTTTCCTTCTCATTATGTCTAGAAAATTTAAATTTATTCTAAAATATCTTGCTTGCAATTTCACTGGAAATATTTGAACAGAAGAAAATTTCACAGATGCATTTATGATGTTGCTAACAGAACAGAGAAATGCTTGCCCCAATGTTGTTTTATGGCTAGATATACCACAACAGTTTAATAGTGCACTGGGTTAAAAACCACATGACTGGTGTAAGATTCTTTGGGTTAGAAATTCGGTTCTCAGCAAAAACGGTATTTTTTTCACCAAAATTATCATTATTGCTTCGCTATTGCTATCAGGCTGTTCAAGCTTTAATTTGTGCAGCGTTAAAAATCGGCATTGCACGAGGATTCACGGCGCAAATCGCAATCCTCACCAACTTTAGTCCGAGGCTGATACTGTTGCGAGTTGGGCCTTGGAAGGGCAGAAAAACACCTAAAAAAATAAATTGGAAAAAAAAAATTCACACATTTACAAGACACTTATCTATAGAATCGCTGAAAAAGAATTAAAAAATAAAAACTTTAACTTACCTTTTTTGCAGGTCTTCATACTTACCGCTGCTCCAAGGGTTACAATGCAGCTTTTTAACATGTCGGGATTTTTCGCGCAAAATATGGTTGCACAAAGAGCCAAATTTTTGGCGCAAATGCTATTTCAGATCTTGCACGGCGGCGTTCCTCTCCCTAGCGCCGCAAAACATCACCGAAATTCCCTTCGGTTGGTTTTTCGCCAAATATGGTGAAATATCACCGAAAAAACAGTAGCAAAGTTGGCGAATTACTAGCTTCACTTTAAAACCATACTGGTTCTGGCAAAGTTCCAAATGTAGCATTGCCTGGTTATGAACATTTCAGCTGCATAAACATGCAGCATAATTGGTCAGTAACCTCTGTGGACTGACTAAATATTATCATCTGTAGTGACATTTAATTTGTACTTTACTGTAACATTATAAATTGAATATTGGTTGGGTACCTCAGAAATTCAGTACTTTGATGTACAAATATGCTGCATCAGAAAGTGACAGGACCTGAGTTCACATTCTGCAGAATCCCATGTGGTGGAGTTTTCCATTCAAGTTGAGTCATCGGAAGGTGCTGAGCAACTGTGAGGCACTTCACTTCCAAAGGAGAGGAGAAATTAGAGGGTGAATAAACCACAACTGCTGTCACGTCTCTCTTAATGGCTGGTTAGAGAGTAACTTTGATAATAGTGTATGGGTATGGGGCATCGAAAGCTGGGAGAGAAAAGTATCAATGAAAGAAGAAAAATAATTACATGATTCCCTCAAAATAAGTTCACCCTTAGACTATTTACATCTGTTTAATTTACTTTTTGAAACATACGTTGAATGTATTACCGATGACTGAGCACATTGTATAGCTGAGCTATATGCAATAACAACTTGCATTTATAAATCATCTTTAACGTAGTGAAATATCCATAGGCGCTTCACAGGAGCAAAATCAGACAAAAATGCACTAATCTTGAATCCCCAGGAGGAGCATTTACCTGCCGGTTTCTTCGGCAGACTTCAGTGATCTTTGCAAAGCTTTAAAAAAAAACTAATCCTAGCTTGTGCAGTGCAAGCTTCGACTAGTCTTAAATTAATTTCCTGAAAATGGGTGCAGGATCCTCATTTCAATATTGAAATAAAGCTGCGCTCATTTCAGGCGGGCGCCTAAAAAGAAGGCCCTGATGAATTAGCAGTGGCCCAAACATGCATGCAAATTGGGTGCTAAATTTGTCATTGATATGGCTGTAAAGCGGACACAATAATGTTGAATCTCGGCCCCAGTGTTTTTACTAAGACAATTTGACTTTCATAACAATTGTGATCAAAAATGTAGACCAAACAAATGAGATTTTCTTTTGAAAATAATGTTTTCTGGGTCATTTTTCTTTGTTAATATGTGTAGTTAAGGACTGTTTGTCAGATCAAAAGAGAGAAACTCTGGGAATGGAAAATATTTGCCGCCTGAGTGGTTAACAACATCCTGTTAAGTTTTATTATGTAAAGTAAGAATAGGGCACAAAGGAAACTATATTGTTTAACACATGACATTTGTCAAACCATTATTATTTTCTTGAAGAGTCCAATGACTTTGTTGTCTGCTGTTACCTCAGGCAAGGTACAGGAAATGATGGTTAGCGCTGAATGTGCTCTTATTTTTAAGTACTCTAAATGTGGTAGACACGTGTTAAAAGATGCAAAGCTACTTTTACATGGTCATACTTTTCATATATTCAGAATTGGGATCATAACATAATTTTTCAATATGTTTTCTTCTTGAAGTATTTAATAGACCTTTCAATTATAGCTGACTAATTTCATTGGACCGATGTACAATTTTTAACCTGTAGCTGCTTGATCTTCATTAAACACTTAGGTCTTGTTTTCAGATGCAGAACTGTTTTTTAAGCATCCAATATAGCGGGCGGGACACATGCGCCGTTACGCACCCAAAAGTTTGTGATTCTAAGTCCTTTGCCTGCCATATACTCCATAGGCATCCAGAGCACACATCAGAACTTTTACATCACTGATTAAAATACTTAAATAATTGTAGGACCCTTTTGTGACATAGCACCCTGCCATAGTGCCAAGCTCACCATATGATAACTCGCCCAGTAACTCAGCGCTAACTGGCAGGAATGTCATTTCCGCAGTGTTATTTAAAGGACTCATCCACTGCACACAGGTTAATTATTGGTTTATCACTTGAGGCTACTATTTAACCTCTGTGGAGTTTTAAGCCTGTTTTCTGACCAACTTCATTCTGACTGCTGCTAAGAAGATTTTGCTGGTGCTAGACTGTTTTTGGCTGCCTCATAAATAGTTTGATTGCAGTCATGAGTGGTCTGGTAGGGCTAGCATTGGGGCAGGAGGAGGAGAACATAAGAATATAAGAAATAGGAGCAGGAGTAGGCCATTCGGCCCCTCTGGCCTGCTTCGCTATTCAATGAGATCATGGCTGATCTACCTCAACTCCACTTTCCTGCACTATCCCCATATCCTTTGATTCCCTTAATATCCAAAAATCTATCGATCTCTGTCTTGAATATACTCAAAGACTGAGCTTCCACAGGCCTCTGGGGCAGAGAATTCCAAAGATTTACCACCCTCTGAGTGAAGACATTTCTGCCATCTCAGTCCTAAATGACCGACCCCTTATTCTGAGACTGTGATCCCTGGTTCTAGACTCCCCAGCCTGGGGAAATATCCTCCCTGCATCTACCCTGTCAAGCCCTGTAAGAATTTTGTATCTTTCAATGAGATCACCTCTCCTAAATTCTAGGCCTATTCTACTCAATCTTTCCTCATAGGACAATCCCCCCATCTCAGGAATCAGTCTGGTGAACCATCATTGCATTCCCTCTATGGCAGCTATATCCTTCCTTAGGTAAGACCAAGACTGTACACAGTACTCCAGGTGTGATCTCACAAGGGCCCTATATAATTGCAGTAAGATGTCTTTACTCTTGTACTCAAATCCTCTTGCAATAAAGGCCACCAGACCATTTGCTCTCTCAATTGCTTGCTGTACCTGCTTCCTCAACTGAGACTCTGTCTTCGACGTGAGTGTCCTTGACTCCATCCCGCAGCATGCTACCCGCCAACATCTCAGCACAACCCTAGCCCAGCATGAGGTAGAAAAGGCCATCCGACAACTGAAAAACAAAAAGGCCTCAGGAGCAGATGGAATCCCTGGTGAAACACTAAAACATGGTGGAGAAACACTTTTGGCATGAATACATTATCTCATTTCTTTCATCTGGAAGGAGGAGAGCATGCCAGGGGATCTCAGAGAAGTGGTAATCATGACCATCTTCAAGAAAGGCGACAAGTCCGATTGTGGTAACTACAGAGGCGTTTCCCTGCTGTCTGCCACAGAGAACGTCATCGCAGTATCCTCTTCAATCGCCTTCTCCCAGTAGCTGAAGAACTCCTCCCAGAATCGCAATGCGGATTCCGCCGATTGAGGGGCATAATGGACATGATCTTCACCACGCAACAAATCCAAGAGAAATGCGGGGAATAGCACCAACCCCTGTACATGGCCTCCTTTGACCTCACAAAGGCCTTCGACATTGTCGACCATGAGGGATTATGGAATGTCCTCCTCAAATTTGGATGCCCCCAAAAGTTTGTCACCATCCTTCGCCTACTTCACGACGCCATACAAGCCGTGATCCTAACCAACGGATCCACCACAGACCCAATTCACGTTCGGACCGGGGTCAAGCAAGGCTGTGTCATTGCACCAACGTTCTTCTCTATCTTCCTATCTGCAATTCTCCATCTCACCCTCCGTAAGCTCCGCGCCAGAGTGGAGATAATCTATAGAACAAACGGGAAACTGTTCAACCTCCACCGCCTCCAGGCCAGATCCAAGGTTGTCCCATCCTTTGTCATTGAATTACAGTACGCAGATGACGCCTGCATCTGCGCAGAATTGGAGGCCGAACTCCAAGCCATCGTCAACACATTCACCCAAACGTACAAGAGCATGGACCTTGCACTCAACATCTGTAAGATAAAGGTGCTGTTCCAATGTTCCCCCACCATGCAGCACTGCTCCCCAATTATTAAAATTCACTACAAGGCCTTGGACAACGTGGACCATTTTCCATTCCTTGGGATCCTACTGTCAACAAGGACTGACGTCGATGACGAAGTCCAACACTGCCTTCAGTGCGCCAGTGCAGCCTTCGGCCGCTTGGGGAAGAGAATGTTTGCAGACCAGGACCTCAAACCCGGCACCAAGCTCATGGTCTACGGAGCAATAATGATTCCCACCCTCCTTGCTATTCCAACCATATCAATTAAAGATAAAGCCATCTCTGACCATTTCCTTGTATCGCTCTCAACCCACATTCCTCTTCCTCAATCCAAACCTACTTCCTTCTACATCTGCCCCTGGAAAAAAAACTCTCTCCAAATTCTATTACAACTGCACTTATCCAAAACTGTCCAACCTTTGGCCCTTTTTTTAACAATGGCATTTCTTCAGGCACTGATCTGCTCAATCACATTCTCACTACCACCTTTGATGCCCTAGTCCCTATTTAAAATGATTCCACTCTCCCACACTTACCAATCACCCTGGTACAGCCCTCATCTTTGCTCCCTCAAGTCAAAAGGGCATAGACTTGAACGGATGTGGCAGACTGCTGGTTTAGCCATTCACCACCAGATCTGACTTGAACACATAAAACACTATTGGTTCTTACTCTTGTCTACAAAAACTTCTCACTATTCCAGGATCATTCTGGATTGCAAAAATAACCCCAGGCTACTATTCTCTACTGCTAACTGTCTCCTTAAACCCCTCTCCCCATCTCCACCACACTCACCTCCAACAAGTGTGAGGAGCTCATGGACTTCTTTGTATCAAAGATTGAGACCATCCGATCAGCTGCCCTTCCTTCACCTAGCTCACGTGGCCAAACTTCATCTGACGCTCCCACCTGCCCTAGCCCTGACTCAAATCTTTTTCTAGTTTCTCTTTGATCTCCCCTCTTAATCTCTCCAAACTCATCTTATCCATGATACCCACTTCCTGCTCTCTTGACCCTATTCCCACTAAACTGCTGACCACCCAACTTCCTTTTCTGGCTCCCATGTTCGCCAACATTATTAACGGTTCTCTGTCCTCAGGTACTGTTCCCCTCTCCTTCAAATCTGCTGTCATCACCCCTCTCATAAAACCAACACTTGACCCCACGTTGCTGGTTATCGCCCCATCTCCAACCTCCCTTTTCTGTCCAAAGTACTTGAACGTGTTGTTGCCTCCCAAATCCGTGATCAGCTTTCCATAAATTCAATGTTTGAATCCCTTCAATCTGGCTTTCGCCCTTGCCACAGTACCGAAACTGCTCTCATCAGAGCCACAAATGACATCATTTGTGACTGCGACAAAGGTAAACTATCCCTCCTCATCCTTCTGGACCTATCTACAGCCTTTGACATAGTTGACCATTCCATCCTCCTCTAATGCCCCTCCACCAATGTCCAGCTAGGTGGGATGACATTCGCCTGATTTCATTCTTATCTAATCGTAGCAGAAAATCTCCAGCAATGGCTTCTCTTCCTACTCCCGCATCAATACCTCTGGTGTCCCCCAAGGATCTGTCCTTGGTCCTCTCATTTCTCATCTATATGCTGCCACTTGGCGATATCATCCGAAAACACGGAGTCATTTTCCACATGTACGCAGACAACATCCAGCTCTATATCTCCACCACTTCTGTCAACCCCTGCTTGGTATTTAAATGGTCAGATTGTTTGTCCGACATCCAGTACTGCATGAGCAGAAATTTTCTCCAATTAAATATTGGGAAGACTGAAGCCATTATCTTTGGTCTGCCACAAACTACGTTCCCTAACCACTAGGGTCCTGAACTTAAGGAAAGGTAACTTCGATGGTATGAGACGTGAATTGGCTAGAATAGACTGACGAATGATACTTAAAGGGTTGACGGTGGATAGGCAATGGCAAACATTTAAAGATCACATGGATGAACTTCAACAATTGTACATCCCTGTCTGGAGTAAAAATAAAACGGGGAAGGTAGCTCAACCGTGGCTAACAAGGTAAATTAAGGATAGTGTTAAATCCAAGGAAGAGGCATATAAATTGGCCAGAAAAAGCAGCAAAGCTGAGGACTGGGAGAAAGTTAGAATTCAGCAGAGGAGGATAAAGAGGAGGGGGGAAATATAATATTAGAAGAAGCTTGCTGGGAACATAAAAACTGACTGCAAACGCTTCTATAGATATGTGAAGAGTAAAAGATTAGTGAAGACAAACGTAGGTCCCTTGCAGTCAGATTCAGGTGAATTTATAATGGTAAACAAAGAAATGGCAGACCAGTTGAACGAATACTTTGGTTCTGTCTTCACGAAGGAAAGCACAAATAATCTTCCGGAAATATTAGGTAACAAGAGTCTAGTGAGAAGGAGGAACTGAAGGAAATTCTTATTTGTCGGAAAACTGTGCTAGGGAAATTGATGGGATTGAAGGTCGATAAATCCCCGGGGCCTGATAGTCTGCATCCCAGAGTACTTAAGGAAGTGGCCCTAGAAATAGTGGATGCATTGGTGATCATTTTCCAACAGTTCCTATGGACTGGAGGGTAGCTAATGTAACACCACTTTTTAAAAAAAGGAGGGAGAGAGAAAACGGGTAATTATAGACTGGTTAGCCTGACATCAGTAGAGAGGAAAATGTTGGAATCAATTATTAAAAGTGAAATAGCAGTGCATTTGGAAAGCAGTGACAGGATCAGTCCAAGTCAGCATGGATTTATGAAAGGGAAATCATGCTTGACAAATCTTCTAGAATTATTTGAGGATGTAACCAGTAGAGTAGACAAGGGACCTTTTCAGAATGGCAGGCAGTGACTAGTGGGGTGCCGCAGGGCTCAGTGCTGGGACCCAGCTATTTACAATATACATTAATGATTTAGATGAAGGAATTGAGTGTAATATCTCCAAGTTTGCAGATGACACTAAGCTGGGTGGCGGTGTGAACTGTGAGGAGGATGCTAAGAGGCTGCAGGGTGACTTGGACAGGTTAGGTGAGTGGGCAAATACATGGCAGATGCGGTATAATGTAGATAAATGTGAGGTTATCTACTTTGGTGGCAAAAACACGAAAGCAGAATATTATCTGAATGGCGGCAGATTAGGAAAAAGGGAGGTGCAACGAGACCTGGGTGTCATGGTACATCAGTCATTGAAAGTTGGCATGCAGATATAGCAGGTGGTGAAGAAGGCAAATGGTATGTTGGCCTTCATAGCTGAGGGATTTGAGTATAGGAGCAGGGAGGTCTTACTGCAGTTGTACAGGGCTTTGGTGAGGCCTCACCTGGAATATTTGTTCAGTTTTGGTCTCCTAATCTGAGGAAGGATGTTCTTGCTATTGAGGGAGTGCAGACTGATTCTCAGGATGGCAGGACTGACATATGAAGAGAGACTGGTTTGACTGGGCCTGTATTCACTGGAGTTTAGAAGGATGAGAGGGGATCTCATAGAAACATATAAAATTCTGACGGGACTGGACAGGTTAGATGCAGGAAGAATATTCCCAATGTTGGGGAAGTCTAGAACCAGGGGGACACAGTCTTAAGGATTTAAGACTGAGATGAGGAGGAACTTCTTCACTCAGAGTTGTTAACCTGTGGAATTCTCTACTGCAGAAAGTTGTTGATGCCAGTTCATTGGATATATTCAAGAGGGAGTTGGATACGGCCCTTACAGCTAAAGGGATCAAGGGGTATGGAGAGGAAGCAGGAAAGGGGTACTGAGGTGAATGATCAGCCATGATCTTATTGAATGATGGTGCAGGCTCGAAGAGCTGAATGGCCTACTCCTATACCTATTTTCTATGTTTCTATGTTTCTATCCTCTCCCTAGCATCAATCTGAGGGTGAACAAGACTGTTCGCAACCTAGGTGTCGTACTTGACCCTGAAATGAGTTTCCAGCCACATATCCGCGGCATAACTAAAACCGCCTTTTTCCACCTCCGTAACATTGCCCGCCTCCGCCCCTGCCTCAGCTCTTCTGCTGCTGAAACCCTCATTCATGCCTTTGTTACCTCTAGACTTCACTACTCCAACTCACTCCTGGCCGGCCTTCCACATTCCACACTACGTAAACTTGAAGTCATCCAAAACTCAGCAGCCCGTCTACTAACCCGCCCTCAAAGCTTCCTTGAAAAAGTGCAACATCCCCACCAACACCTGCGAATTCTTGGCCCAAGACCGCACAAAGTGGAGGAAAAGCATCCGGGAAGGCACTGAACACCTCAAGTCTCTACACCAAGAGCAAGCTGAAACCAAACGTAAACAGCGGAAGGAGCACACGGCATCCCAAGCCCCCCATCCACCCGTGACAGAGACTAGGCCCGCATAGGACTCATCGGTCACATGAGAACTCATTTTTAGAGTGGAAGCAAATCATCCTTGATTCCGAGTAACTGCCTAAGAAGAAATACCTGTATGTTAACTTTCAGCAATTCGTGTGCAAGGGCACCCAGGTCCCTCTGCACACCAACATTTCCCAATCTCTCACAATTTAAAAAATACTCTGCTTTTCTATTTTTCCTACCAAAATGGATAACTTCACATTTCTCCACATTATATTCCATTTACCACATTCTTGCCCACTGACTTAACCTGTCTATACCCCTTTGAAGCCTCTTTGCATCCTCCTCACAACTTACATTCCCACCTAGCTTTGTAAGGAGGGGGAGCAGCAAGAAAAGCAGAAGAGAGCAGGCACAACTGGGACTTCAGACCAATGCTGCAAGAAGTTCAATGACTTGATGAGGAAAGGCAAGATAACTTACTAACCACTCTGCCCTTTTTCCTTGAGCTACAGCACTCTTCAACTCCTAAAAGTAAAGGGAAGGAGGCACAAGCTCAGCATCTTACATATGGCTATCCGTCTCCTCTAGCAGCAATAATTTGATAAACAAACCTAAAACCCCTTCCTCCACTTTAACTGTGTGGTATATCCCTTACTTTAGCTGTCCCATGTCACTTTGCACATACTCCTCTGTTGCTGGCCTTCACTTAATTTACTCAATCTTGCAAGAGAAAATTATACACAAAGTCTGCATCTTACAGGCAATCAGAAGGGACATTCCCAACCTGAATCCACTCATGCCCTTTTAGAAGCAGGTCATGGAGCTCATAAAGAGGATCCCTGCTCTTGCTGTGGAAGATGAAGCGGTCAGGGACATAGTGCCAATGCCAGGTTAGTAACTGAACAGACATCAGTAGAACAATGTGTCAGTGTCATTGGAATCTACACCAGACCCTCGGGGAGCAGTCGATGCCTCCACCACCATGGAAGCACAGATGGCAGTTCTGGTGGCAACATAGCAGAGAATGGACAGCAGCCACCATACCGGCTTCCAGACCATGATGGCTCTGCATGTTTCTATCTCTCAGGGCTTTCAGGTTCTGCTAGCTACCAATAGATCATCCATCCTGTCAGTGGAAACATTGATCCAGGGCTTAATGGAATGGCAACAACCTGCCGGATACTGCTGTCTCTCAGGACAACAGCATATCCCAAGCCTCTGTACTTCCTTCATAAGAACATAAAAACATAAGAATTAGGAACAGAAGTAGGCCATCTAGCCCCTCGAGCCTGCTCCGCCATTCAATAAGATCATGGCTGATCTGGTCGTGGACTCAGCTCCACTTACCCGCCCTCTCCCCGTAACCCTTAATTCCCTTATTGCTTAAAAATCTATCTATCTTTGACTTAAAAACATTCAATGAGCCAGCCTCAACTGCTTCCTTGGGCAGAGAATTCCACAGATTCACAACCCTCTGGGAGAAGAAATTCTTTCTCAACTCGGTTTTAAATTGGCTCCTCCGTATTTTGAGGCTGTGCCCCCTAGTTCTAGTCTCCCCCACCAATGGAAACAACCTCTCTGCCTCTATCTTGTCTATCCCTTTCATGATTTTAAATGTTTCTATAAGATCACCCCTCATCCTTCTGAACTCCAAGGAGTCTACTCAATCTATCATCATAAGGTAACCCCCTCATTTCTCGAATCAGCCTAGTGAATCGTCTCTGTACCCCTTCCAAAGCTAGTATATCCTTCCTTAAGTAAGGTGACCAAAACTACACGCAGTACTCCAGGTGCGGCCTTACCAATACCTTATACAGTTGCAGCAACACCTCTCTGCTTTTGTACTCCATCCCTTTCGCAATGAAGGCCAACATTCCATTTGCCTTCCTGATTACCTGCTGCACCTGCAAACTAACCTTTTGGGATTCATGCACAAGGAAATCCGTACCTCCACGGCCGAGGTTTTATGTGGCGGTCGGAAGAGAGGGCTGTGGCTGGTGAGGTGACCAGGGTCAGGGACCTGCTCGATGGCGGAGGAGCGGGCTGGATGGCGCCAGACACGCTGGCGCGGCGCCTAAATTCTGCCAACGTCCGCCACGCGGCCGATGCCATCGAGTCGCTAAAAACAGCTCTGGGCCCTGACTCCGTTAGGTGCATCGAGGAGGCTCAAGCACGTGGGGAGATCCCGTCCGAACTGACCCCCGTCCGGACGGAATTCCTCATTGGCGCCAAACCCCGGAACCTCCCTCGGGGGCCGGCGCCTCACAACTTGAGCCGCCTCAGGAAAATCCCCTCCGTGCCTTTCAGTTCCGCGCGGAGGGGTTTCCTGTACGGGCTGCTCCTGCACACCCTCAACTTTGCCATCCTCGCCGGCCGTCCGGACACGCCATGGCGTACCATCTTGCCGTCCGGAGGAGGCGGGGGTCCCCGATGGAGGGCACTCTACGCAGGGGTCCTCCCACTATTCATCGGGGACTTGGCCTGGAGGGTGGTGCACGGAGCAGTGCCGTGCAACAAATTTTTAAGCCGGTTCACGGACTCCCAGGCCGCCTGCAATTTCTGCGGTCTGGAGGAGTCCGTGTTCCATGTTTTTATTGAGTGCACAAGGTTGCAGCCCCTGTTCCATTATTTGAAGGGGCTGCTCCTGAAATTCTGGCTGCACTTCAGTCCCACTCTCCTGATCTTTGGGCACCCTGTGCGGAGGGGAGCGGGTAGGTCCGAGGGCCTCCTCGTAGGACTGCTCCTGGGCACGGCCAAGGGTGCCATCAGCCGGTCCAGGCAGCGGGCGGTCGAGGGGGTCGTTCAACCTGACTGCCTGCCTCTCTTCCGCTCTTACATCCGGTCCAGGGTGTCCTTGGAGATGGAGCACGCGGTGTCCACCGGTACGCTCGCGGCCTTCCGCGAGAGGTGGGCACCGGAGGGACTGGAGTGCATCATCACGCCCGGCAACCAAATTTTAATTTGATTTTACGTTTTAAAGTTTAATTTGTTTTTCATTGCCGGTGCTTTTAGTGTCCCCCTCCCCTTTTATAGGGGGCACTTGGAAAAATGTGATCTTAGCGCCCAAAAAAAAACCAAAAAAAAGAAAGAAAGAAAAAACACAAAAAAAAGGAAAAAAAAAAGGGGGCCTTGAAAATGTCTGCTGTGTCACCCAGGTCGGGTGGCATGGTTTTAATGTTTATGTTTTTGCAGGTAAACTCAAAAGAGTTTCATGCACAAGGACTCCCAGGTCCCTCTGCACCACAGCATGTTGTAATTTCTCCACATTCAAATAATATTCCCTTTTACTGTTTTTTTTTTTTCCCAAGGTGGATGACCTCACACTTTCCGACATTGTATTCCATCTGCCAAACCTTAGCCTATTCGCTTAACCTATCCAAATCTCCTTGCAGCCTCTCTGAGTCCTCTACACAACCCGCTTTCCCACTAATCTTAGTGTCATCTGCAAATTTTCTTGCACTACACTCTGTCCCTTCTTCCAGGTCATCTATGTATATTGTAAACAGTTGTGGCCCCAGCACCGATCCCTGTGGCACACCACTAACCACTGATTTCCAACCGGAAAAGGACCCATTTATCCCGACTCTCTGCTTTCTGTTCGCCAGCCAATTCTCTATCCATGCTAATACATTTCCTCTGACTCCGTGTACCTTTATCTTCTGCAGTAACCTTTTGTGTGGCACCTTATCGAATGCCTTTTGGAAATCTAAATACACCACATCCATCAGTACACCTCTATCCACCATGCTCGTTATATCCTCATGGAGCACCATGCCAATGGAATGTAGGAGGTGATGCAAGGCTACCCAGGAACAAGTTCCAGAGATGAGGCCAGCTGTGACTCGATACCAGGAGCAAACTTTCATGAGAAGAGGGCCATCTCAGTTCTATGACGCCTCATGTTCCCAGGTTCTAAGCAAGTTCTCATCGCTATTCGAGCCAAGCATTGGAAGCTTCTCGGGCGAAAGTGCAGATCCATTTGGTTCCCGGTACGCAACCCATCCTCCACAAGGCTCGGGCGGTATCGTACATGATGCATGAAAAAGTGGAAATTGAGCTTGACAGGCTGCAACGTGAAGGCATCATTGCGCCGGTGGAATTCAACGAGTAGGCTAGTCCGATTGTCCCGGTACTCAAGGAGGACGGTACGGTTAGAATTTGCGGGGACTATAAAGTAACGATTAACCCGTTTTTTGCTGCAGGATCAGTACCCGCTACCCAAGGCAGACATCTATTTGTGACCCTGGCTGGAGGGAAGACATTCACTAAGCTGGACCTGATCTCGGCCTACATGACGCAGGTGCTGGAGGAGTCTTCAAAAGGCCTCACCTGCATCAACACGCACAAAGGTCTGTTCATCTATAACAGATGCCCGTTCGGGATTCGGTCGGCCGCGGCGATCTTCCAATGGAACATGGAGAGCCTGCTCAAGTCTGTTCCTTGCACAGGGGTCTTCCAGGACGACATATTGGTTAGAGGTCGGGACACCATGGAGCACTTAAAGAATCTGGAGAAGTTTCTTAGTCAGTTGGATCACGTGGTGCTCAGGTTGAAACGCTCGAAGTGTGTTTTCCTGGCACAGGACGTCGAATTCTTAGGAAGGAGAATCGCAGCAGACGGCATCAGACCCACCGACGCCAAGACGGAGGCCATCAAGAACACGTTGCGACCACAGAACGTGATGGATCTGCGGTCGTTCTTGGGACTCCTTAACTATTTCAGTAATTTTCTACCAGGGTTAAACACCCTGCTAGAACCCCTACATGCGCTACTGCACAAGGGAGATGACTGGGTATGGGAGAATTTACAAGAAGCTGCCTTTAGGAAAGCCAGAAATTTATTGTGTTCTAACAAACTGCTTGTCCTGTATAATCCCTGTAAATGATTAGTGTTAGCTTGCGATGTGTCGTCATACGGGGTCGGGTGTGTGTTACAACAGGCTAATGATTTGGGGATTTTGCACCCGGTTTCGTATGCATCCAGGGCCTACAGCATGGTTGAAAAAGAGACTCTGCCATGCGTTTACGGGGTAAAAAAAACGCACCAGTACTTATTTGGCCTCAAGTTCGAGCTTGAAATTGACCACAAGCCTCTCATATCGCTGTTCTCTGAGAGCAAAGCCTCTGCCCGCATCCAAAAATGGTCGCTCACACTGTCGGCATACAACTATGTGATCCACCACAGACCAGGCATAGAGAACTGCTCAGATGCTCTCACTGGGGTAGAAATGGCACAGCCAGCGGACTTGTTCATGATCATGGAGGCATTTGAGAACGAGAAGTCCCCTGTCAGACCAGGACCTGGACCAGCCAGGATCCTTTACTGCCCTTGGTAAAAAACTCTATCCTTCATGGGAGCTGGTCCAGTATTCCAATGGAGATGCAGGAAGCGATTAAGCCGTTTCACAGACGCAAAGGTGAGTTGTCCCTGCAGGCAGACTGTCTTTTGTGGGGCAATCGCGTGGTCTTGCCCAAGAAAGGCAGAGACACATTTATTTGCGAACAGCACAATACCCACCCAGGCATCGTAATGATGAAAGCCATAGCCAGATCTCACGTGTGGTGGCCTGGCATTGATTCAGATTTATAGTCATGCATGTGCCAGGGCAACACTTTCTCTCAGTTGAGCAACGTACCCAGAGAGGCACTGCTAAGTTTGTGGTCGTGGCCATCTAAATCACGCCGATGATCCATGTAGACTATGTGGGCCCATTCCTCGGCAAAATGTTTTTGGTTGTCGTGGACGCTTACTCAAAATGGATGAATGTACAATAATGTCTGTAAGCACATCCACGGCCACCATTGAAAGCCTACGAGCCACATTTGCCACGCACGGCTTGCCTGATGTCCTAGTCAGCGACAATGGGCCGTGCTTCACTAGTGCTGAATTCAAGGAATTCATGACCCGCAACGGGATCAAACATGTCACATCTGCCCCGTTCAAGCCCGCATCCAACAGCCAGGCAGAACGGGCAGTTCAGACCATCAAGCACAGCTTGAAACGTGTGTCGGAAGGCTCCCTGCAGACCCGGTTGTCCCGAGTGCTGCTCAGCTTTCGCACCAGACCTCACTCACTCACCGGGATTCCCCCAGCTGAGCTGCTCATGAAAAGGACGGTTAAAACAAGGTTCTCTCTTGTCCATCCTGATCTCCATGATCATGTGGAGGGCAAGCGGCATCAACAAAGTGTGTACCATGACCGCACAAATTTGTCACCCGATATTGAGATCAATGATCCTGTGTTTGTGCTCAATTATGGACATGGTCCCAAATAGCTCACTGGCACGGACACCGCCAAAGAGGGGAGTAGGGTGTTTCAGGTCAAACTGACCAATAGACAAATGCACAGAAAACATTTGGACCAAATCAAATTGCGGTTCACCAACAGTTACGAACAACCCGAAGAGGACACCACCAACTTTGACCTTCCAACACACACACAAGTGGGCAACTGACATCATAGTTGACCACGAAACCGAACTCATCATCCCCAGCAGTACCGGAAAGGCCAGCTGCCTAACAGCTCAGTGAAGAACTGATCAACCCACCCACACCAGCATTTGTACCGAGACGATCGACAAGGGAGCGCAAAGCCCCAGATCGTGTCTCCTTGTAAATAAGTGTACTGTTGACTTCAAGGGGGAGTGATGTTATGTATTTAACACTTTTTGTAACTTGCATTACACCTGACCATCAGAGGGCCCATCTGTTGGAGTCCCAAGGAATCCCAGCATCCCTTGGGAGCACAGTATAAAAGCAGGCCACCCACCTGCACTCTGAAACCTTAATAAAGGAGCTAAGGTCACACTTGCTCAGTCTCAGTGTAACAGTCTGCATGCCAGACACAAGACTCCTAAAGCAAGCGCTCTACTCAAAATTCCTATATGGTAAGTGAGCCCCAGGTGGGCAGAGGAAACGTTTGAAGGACACCCTCAAAGCCTCCTTGATAAAGTGCAACATCCCCACTGACACCTGTGAGTCCCTGGCCAAAGACCGCCCTAAGTGGAGGAAGAGCATCTGAGAGGGCGCTGAGCACCTCGAGTCTCGTCATCGAGAGCATGCAGAAAATAAGCGCAGGCAGCGGAAGGAGCGTGCGGCAAACCAGACTCCCTACCCACCCTTTCCTCCAACGACTGTCTGTCCCACCTGCGACAGAGACTGTAATGCCCGTATTGGACTGTTCAGTCACCTGAGAACTCACTTTTGGAGTGGAAGCAAGTCTTCCTCGATTTCGAGGGACTGCCTAAGGTCATGATGATATTATACATGTTATACATGTTATTTGGTGCTGACTTCTTCAATCCGGTGATGGTTATTGGGCTGATATGTTGACATGTTCTAGCATGGGTATTGGATAGAAGGATTAGTCCTTCATTTTAAGGTGGATGAGAAGGATTTACAGCATTGGTGCCAAAGGTAGACTGTATTAAACAGAAGAGAAGACGTCAGTGCTCATTTGTGTCCTGATGTCCGTGGCTGCAGTCACTGAGGAATCTTCTGTGTGAGGAGTCATCTGAGTGAAGCTAATCATGCTAGTCTCCTTCGTACTTCTGCCTCCAAAGCAGTTGGCACTATGGGCTTTATTTTTGCCATCATTGGGCGATGTTTTTTTGGTGTCCGCTGATTTTTTTTGGAGCAATCTTGATTTTGCAACTTTCCTCAAAGTTTGTACGCCGATGGCGACTGTCAGCGCCGAATTTTTTGTGTAGACAACTTTTTGCCGCAGGTCTGGCTGAAAACTGATTTCCGTGCCGGTTTTGGCCATGTAACCGATTTTCGCCAACAATAATTTTTTTCAGGATGGCGCACAGTCGCCTTAAGTACTATTCAAAAAAACCCTACGTTAACTTAAGGAAATTGTCGCTGAGTATATTTCTTGAGTTTTTGGAGCGAGGGAAGAAGACAATTTAAAACACACATTCATGATGATTTTTACAGAGGGAACTCGGAAAGTTAATTTTTCCCACAGAATGTTTTTGAGAATGGGCAAATTGCGACTCCACCCCACCACAGAATCTCTGCTCACAGGGCTTTCGGCATGGGCCTGAGGAGTGCCGGCTGGCGGCAGGATCACTCCCTCGGTCAGACACAAACACACGAGCTCGGAGCTTGGATTCCAACCCCCGCCCTGCCCCTCCACCCGAGCTCAGTTTGTAAAGAAATCTGTGGGGGTGGAATACAAGCGGCGAGCTCATGTGTTTCTGTCCGGCCGAGGGAGCAATCCTGCCGGCATGCACTCTGACCTGTGCATCGGAGATGGCACATCACAGCAGCAAACATACGCATTTCGGCAAAATCTCTTAGTGCCATAAATCGCTGTGCACCGCGTCTCCATAGAGACAGAGCTTAGTGTTGCATATGCGCGCAGACCAGGGTATGGTCCGTTCTATTAGGGCGTCACCCAGCAAAGGTGTGTGTGCTGTGCTTCAGTACGTATTGTCTCACAATAACAAGAATAACAAAATTAAGAATAATAATTATGGATGCAAATATTACTATGTCTCATGTAGTAAGGTTGGTTTACATGCATGCCATGCAGAGGCGACTGATATTACAATGCCACCATCGCACAAACCAGATCGCTCGGGGATTGATGGGGAGGAGGCCATACTCTGATCGAATCTACGGGGACAGGAGCCCATACCGACACCTGAGTGAGGCAGACTGCATTTGCAAGCTGCGATTTAGAAAGGAGGTCATCACCAAGATCTGCCAGATAATCAGGGCAGACATACAGCCAAGAAGTGGCAGGAGGACTGCTCTACCTGTGGAAGTGATGGTCACTGCAGCACTTGCCTTCTATGCTTCTGGCTCATTTCAGCCTCTCGCAGCACGCTGGGTGACTGCTGCACTGTATGCCAAAAGGGACCAGTTCATTAATTTCCCTATAATCATGCAGGCAATCCGAGACAGGGCTGTGGGGTTCTCCAGAATTGCTGGCTCCCCAAAGGTACAGGGTGTGATTGACTGTACCTACATCGCCTTGAGAGCACCTTTGGACGACTCCGAGGTTTATCGCAACAGGAAAGTGTTCGATTCCCTAAATGTGCAGCTCATCTGTGACGATCTGCATCGGATTATGGCAGTGGATGCCAAATACCCAGGTAGCACCCATGATGCTTTCATCCTACGTGAGAGCATTATATCTGCGATGTTTCAGGAGCTGCCAGAAGGTTACAGCTGGTTACTCGGGGACAAAGGGTACGGGCTCGACTCCTGGCTTATGACCCCCCTACGCAATCCCTGCACTGAACCAGAGCGTCAGTGCAACATGTCACACATAACAACACGGAGCATCATAGAGAGGACAGTTGGCATACCGAAACAGCGTTTCTGATGCCTGGACTACTCTGGAGGCTACCTGCAATACGCTCCTCACCACGTCAGTCAGTTCACTGTCGTGTGCTGCATGCTGCACAACTTGGCCACCATGAGGGGACAGGTACTGGACATTTGAAGATCCTCCTGAGGGGAGAAGGTGGGAGGGTTGGGGGGGAGGAGGGGAGCGGAGGAAGAGGAGGACAAGGAGGCTGACTATGAGGAGGAGCAGCAGGAGGACAAGGAGAATTAATCCATGCCACCACCTCAACCCGCAGGACGATGGCGGAGGAGGCGGCCTCATGCACCTGTAGCCATAGCTAGAGACTTGTGTCAGCGGCTAATCCGTGATCGCTTTGCTGCCTGAAGGCTAAACAGCCCAATAGTGTTGACTCTTTGCACCTGTTAGTGTGAAATAATAACGTACATCATATGTACGTAATGTTGTGTTAGCTTATGTTGCTTTAATTCAAAAAATAATATGCAGAATTCTGCTTAAATTTAAAAATAATTAGGTTTATTAAACATTTGTCCAGTTTTACTTAACTTTAATTTTAAAAATTGTATCAAACTATAAACTTTGCAATGAAAAAAATAACAAGTAGCAGCAGCAACAAGCAAACAAACAAACTCTAGCTGCAGCCATTTCTCCTCCTCCTTATTCAAAGACCGTAGCGCTGCGCGCCCCTCTTGCTGCCCCTACCCCTACCCGTGCCCCTTGTCTCAGACTTCTGCTTTTGTCTCAGACTTCTGCTTCCTCACCATGTCCCCAAGGTTTTTTCTGCTTTCTGTGCGAAGGCGCATTATTTGTTGGTGGGGTTGGACAGAGACAGACCTAGCAGACAGCATTGTGGAAGGCCCGGGTTCCTCTTCGGACTCTTCTTCAGCCTGTGGATCAACCCACGGCACGCTACCTGACTTTGGTCTGGGGATTGGAAAGTGAGTGTCAACAGTTGATGCAGCCAATTGCTGTTGGGCAATAACAGCCTGGTGTGTCCACTTATTGCAGCAGCTATCTCCGACATTCCCTCGTTAATCCATCCTGACACTGCATCAGCTGCCTCCGACATTCCCTCCCTCATTTCCGACATTCCCTCCCTAATCTCCGACATCCCCTCCCTCATCTGTCCAGACACAGCTCCCATTCCTCCAGACAGTGTTGCTACTTCTACTGACAGTCAGTCCTGCTAATTCTACCCTCATTCCACCCATGGTGTCCAGCAGCAATCTCATGAGCTCAATGCTCTCCCTACTCATTCCCATGATCTGTCCTATGTCCCCTGCATCCTGCATTTCAGGTTGAGCTCTCCTTTCCACCCTCCTTGGCCACTGCAACCCGCTGGGACCCGCAGCCTCAGACCGCTGGGACCCGCAGCCTCAGACTGTGCCCCATGAAATGTCGTGTCGGTTGTATCGCTCAGCTAAGGGCTTGGCGTCCTCAGGGGGTTCACCGGCTCCAATTCCAATGTAACCATCTCATTATTGGGGTCTTCCTGCTGCCCTTCATTGTTCAGCTCATCCTCGTCCTGAAGTTGATGAATAATATCTGGACTGACAGCTTCCTGATCTTCTGCTTCAGCTTCTGTCTCTTCCTGATGCGCAACATCTGCAAAACATAACAGAGCAGATGTTTGGTTAGCAGCAGGGGAGGGGGCAGGGTGACATGAGTACGAGGGTCACACAGCACAGGTTCTTTTCAAAGACCACGATGCCAACCCAGACTGTGCAATTTGCAAGGCTTCACCCTCTGTCGGTAACCGGGCTCAGCATCCATATTGGTGGTTGATCTTCTCTTGCGAGATTTAATCACATCAGCGATCCTCTGTTCCATAGCTGTTAGTTGCAGTCTACTTGGTGCACCTCCGGTTTTTGACCTTTCTCGGTTGATCTGTGACACCTTCCTCTGCAAAGATGAAAATAGAACTTTTAAGAGAGGGTCCTTCTGCCATGGTGGTGCCACACACACACACACACACATACACATATATACACATGTAATTGCAATGCATAAATAAAAATATTACTTACAGTCACTATTTGGCCAAGGTCCTGCCACTTTTCGACCTGCGTGCCGCTTCTCGGGGTCATGGCCACTACATTGAACTCTTCTGCACATATTCCCAAAGTTTTGCTAGTCGAGGGGGTTTCAGTTTCTTTTGTCCCATTCTTCCTTTGTTCTCCAGCACATCCCATCTGTTATGTTTAGAATAACTCCACAAGACTGAGTACTGTAAGCTTAAACTGATGTGACCTTAGTCTCTTTAATAAAACTCGAGAGTGCCAAAGCAGCATGGCAGACAATCTTTTATACTCGCTTGCATGAGATGTGCCGGTGACCCTTGGGCCTCCAACAGGTGCACCCTCTGGTGGCAAGTCTTACAGTTATAATGTTTACATACATAACACCATCTCCTCTCAATGATGTCTACCAGGAACTCAAGTTCTTCTGCTAGAAATCTCTTGGCCCTTCCCCTTCTCTTTGTCCTTTTCCTTCTCCTTCTCCTCCCCCTTCCCTTGGATTCATCTTTTGCAGCTAAAAGTTAAATGTCCAGATCCAGCTCCGATCCCAACGTGTTCTCACAAACTCTTGATCCAGACCATGAAGTTTACTGTGGATGTGCGGGCACACCCGTCACGTGGAAAAAAACATTTTTTCCGACGCATGCTCACTGATTTTCCAGCACACACTTGAAGCTCCATCCCCAGGTTTAACTTCGGGTACCGCAACGCCAAAATTAAATTTTATTGGGCGAAAGTTGTATTTTTTTCTCAATGCAATCGGGCACAAAAAAAATCAGCCGTACATTCTCTTGGCGGCAAAAATAGAGCCCTATGTCCCCAGAAAAGTCAAAGTCCAGGCCTTTTTAAATACCAAAGTTGGGCAGGGCAGGCTACAACAGATCAAAATTCCCCTGGTGGCCTCACACCCTCAGAAGCATTCCAAAACAAAGGCTATGCCTGTATAGGCAGAATGCCAAATAATCGCTGCAAATTTCAATGCCTGAAACACAGAGCTGCACTGCCACAAGCCCTCTTTGTATATGTGAATGAATTAACTCGGGTCTCCATGAGTACATTGTGGGAAGGATCAAAAGTCACGAGGGAATTGTGGGGAGGGTGGGGGGCTAGTTTTAGGGCAGAAAATCAATAGCAAAGGTTTCCACCCCAGTTTGCTGGCAAAAAATTAATTGTACCGATTATACACTGAAATGACGCCAAAAACAATCTAGAATTTGGAGCCTTTCTTTGCATGTAGTTTAAAGACATTCTTATTGCAGCTTTGTTCTTGCCTGTAGTTCACTATATGTGTGACATTATCGTAGTTGGGATGCCACAAGTACGGTGGATGATGCCACATAAAAACAGAGGCAGACTTATTTGCAAATGAGTTTGTAGCACAGAAGTAGGATGATTGTTTGTAAGTGCCAGTAAAATTCCAGTAACCTTTATGCATTGACCCAAGATTGTTGACTCAGAGAAGCCAACCCAGCTGTCAATCCAAATAATTATTTCTGTTTTAATGGTTAACTATTTACGATATCCCCATCTCTCCCCATTAAACCACCCACACACCCTCTTCCTGTCCTGCAGTGTGCCTGATAAGATTAGCAATATGGGAGAACTGTGCTTAGTGGCTGGATAGCAGCAAATAAGTAATATATCAGAACAGCAGGGCTGCTACTGTGTTTCTCGGTACTTTATTTATGAGTAATCAACAGAGAAAGTAAATTAAATGAAGCAAAACTAAATGAGAACAGTCAGGGGGATTAATGAAAAACAGTAATCACGAGTGAGAAGTTTTTTTTAAAGTAAAGAAATAAAGTAAAGAAATAATGTAATATAAACAGTTTCTCCTTATTTACTCTATCAAAACCCCTCATAATTTTGAACACCTTTATTAAATCTCTGCTTAACCTTCTCTGCTTTAAGAAGAACAATCCCAGCTTCTCCAGTCTCTCCAAATAACTGAAGTCCCTCATATGGGCTAAATTTTCCCCAGTGATTTGCGCCATTTTTAGGCCAATCAATTTGCACCAGCGTAACTCAGTTACACTTTTTTTAGGTCAGTTTTTTTTTCAGCCAAAGGGGGCGTAACCAGCCACCTGTGCCAATTATGGCCATTTAGGGAACTTTGGCCAGCTGAGATTTAATCCACTTGTGCTTAGGCCAGCATATGTGGCCTCTGCAGAAAAACTTTCTGGAGAGCTAAGGAAATCGGTGCAGGTAAGGAAATCGGCGCAGCAGATGCCCGGACACACTAAAAGAATTGAAAAACACATAGCAGCAACTTACCTCCGCCCGAAGGCTGTCCGGTCCCATTCTCAGTCCCCGGTTCTCACACACACACACACAGGCTGTCCGGTCCCATTCTTGGTCCCCGGTTCACAGGGGAAATCATGTTTAACTAATTTACTGGAATTCTTTGACGATATAACGAGCATGGTGGATAGGGGTGTACCGATGGATGTGGTGTATTTAGATTTTCAAAAGGCATTTGATAAGGTGCCACACAAAAGGTTACTGCAGAAGATAAAGGTACGCGGAGTAAGAGGAAATGTATTAGCATTGATAGAGAATTGGCTAGCGAACAGAAAGCAGAGAGTCGGGATAAATGGGTCCTTTTCGGGTTGGAAATCGGTGGTTAGTGGTGTGCCACAGGGATCGGTGCTGGGACCACAACTGTTTACAATATACATAGATGACCTGGAAGAGGGGACAGAGTGTAGTGTAACAAAATTTGCAGATGACACAAAGATTAGTGGGAAAGCGGGTTGTGTAGAGGACACAGAAAGGCTGCAAAGAGATTTAGATAGGTTAAGTGAATGGGCTCAGGTTTGGCAGATGGAATACAATGTAGGAAAGTGTGAGGTCATCCACCTTGGGAAAAAAAAACAGTAAAAGGGAATATTATTTGAATGGGGAGAAATTACAACATGCTGCAGTGCAGAGGGACCTGGGGGTCCTTGTGCATGAATCCCAAAAAGTTAGTTTGCAGGTGCAGCAGGTAATCAGGAAGGCGAATGGAATGTTGGCCTTCATTGCGAGAGGGATGGAGTACAAAAGCAGGGAGGTCCTTCTGCAACTGTACAGGGTATTGGTGAGGCCACACCTGGCGTACTGCATGCAGTTTTGGTCACCTTACTTAAGGAAGGATATACTAGCTTTGGAGGGGGTACAGAGACGATTCACTAGGCTGATTCCGGAGATGAGGGGGTTACCTTATGATGATAGATTGAGTAGACTGGGTCTTTACTCGTTGGAGTTCAGAAGGATGAGGGGTGATCTTATAGAAACATTTAAAATAATGAAAGGGATAGACACGATACAGGCAGAGAGGTTGTTTCCACTGGTCGGGGAGACTAGAACTAGGGGGCACAGCCTCAAAATACGGGGGAGCCAATTTAAAACCGAGTTGAGAAGGAATTTCTTCTCCCAGAGGGTTGTGAATCTGTGGAATTCTCTGCCCAAGGAAGCAGTTGAGGCTAGCTCATTGAATGTATTCAAATCACAGATCGATAGATTTTTAACCAATAAGGGAATTAAGGGTTACGGGGAGCGGGCGGGTAAGTGGAGCTGAGTCCACGGCCAGATCAGCCATGATCTTGTTGAATGGCGGAGTAGGCTTGAGGGGCTAGATGGCTTACTCCTGTTCCTAATTCTTATGTTCTTATGAGAGAGAGAGAGAGAGAGAGAGAGTGTGTGTTTGTGTGTATCCCGGGACCGAGAGGCGGCGTTGGAGGTAAGTTGTTGCTATGTGTTTTTCAATTCTTTTAATGTGTTGGGAGCTGGCTGTATGCTTCACTTTGCAGCCTCAGCTCACATTGTGTTCCTGGTTACCATGGCAGCCCGATCTTTTTGGCGCAGATCCAGGCTCCATCCCAAAACTATAGGTCGGGTTACGCCATGCCAAAATGAAAAAATCCAACGGGCAAACTTAGAATTTTTTTTTGGCGTACTTAGGCCCCAAAATATCGGGTGTAACTCTTTGAGCACGCCAAAAAAATGCTTTAGGGAAAATTGAGCCCTTTATTTCTGGTTGAGTGGAAAGAATCGTAGCCCCAGTGATAGGTCTGCCCCTCTAACTCTCAAAAAAGGAATATAGTTTGGCTAGTCGGTCATCAGCAGTGCTCTGGAGTACTGTAGACCTGTCTGATCCAGGGAGGAGGGACTTCAGTTATGTGGTGAAAGTGTCACCTTCTACTAATATTAAACCACTGAAAAGTCCATTTCTAAAACGTTCCACCACTTTCTACTCACGTATGCAATTTTGTTAAAATTACTGAAGATGGGAATTTCACCCCCATAGTTTGTAAAATCTGTATAAAAGTTGGGGAAATTTCTACCTCCTTCTCTCCACCTACTCATTCAGTTCGCTGTTCACAATTCACTTTTAACTTGAGCTCTGGATTTCTGTAAAATAATCACAAATAAATTGCAGTAAATGACATCATAATTAGTTTGGTGCTTTTTTACCAAGTTCTGTGACTTTTAAGTTGTAATTTCAGAGCAAGATACATTTGTGTCGGAGACTGTTTTGCTTGTAAGTAAGCATTTGCCAATTAAACTCCTCCCACTTATGGACCACATGCAGTATGGTAGTCTGATTTAGAAATTTCCAGTGAAGACAGAAAATGTTGGGGTTAAATTCCATTACTTAATCTCCAGATCTGAATATGTTGGTTCCCACTCAGTGTTAACAACGGGAGATCAACTGAGTGGACAGAATCTCGAAAGGCAGTGTTGTACATGATGATCATGTTGCTGCAGATAAATGTCACAGCAGCAGTTTGCTGCATCATTTATTATGTGATTAAAATATGTCTACCTGAAAAGAGGGACCCATTTACAATGTCAGTTAGGAGAAAGGTCAGGAAGGGAAGTTGAATGGTCAGCAGTTAGTGGAAATGGGGTGAAAGGAGTAGGTTGTGGGTCTCCTGGACAAGATGAGATTACAAGGGCTTGAGCGGAGATGGGAGAGAAACTAAAAAAAGCCATGGGTTCAGGAAGGGAACTTTGGTGGGCAAAAGGTGGGGGTGGGGGTGGGTGGTCAGCAGAGGCAGCTGAATGGATAGTCTCAATCTTAGTGACAAAGTCCATGAGCTCCTTGCACTTGTTGGAAGTGAGGGTGGAAGAAGCTGGGGGAGAGGAAGACAGTTTTTAGTGGAGGAACAAAATGGAGGTCTTCTGTTTCCAGGATGATCCTGGAGTAGTGTGTGGTTTTGGCATAGGAGAGTGAAGCCCAGTCCATCCAGATCTATCGATGGATGGCTAAAGCAGTTGTGCGCCAGAAATATTCAGGTTTGCACCCCTTGCACTCGAGGGTGTGAAGGAGGGAACCATATCAAGGGTTCGACCAGGATGGGAGAGACTAAGGGGGAGAAATTGATTATCACTCCGTTTGGGGGCAGGAAACTTAGCGGCAGGCTCTAAAGTTTCCCCCTTCTCAAAACAATTTGCTTTCCCATTCCTGGAAGGAAATGGAGCGCTAAATCAAGCGTTCCACTTCCTTCTTGGAGCGCTAACATGGTGCACACTTCAGCAGCGCAGCACACTGGGCCATGCAGCACTACCGCATACAAAGGACCCTACACTCCGGTAAAGGGAAGGGCCATCGCTGCAGGCTCTGCAATGAAAAAAAGCACCTATTTGGACCACCAAAGGAACAGGGGGGTCGCGTGATCAGCCCAGCACTCGAGCAGAGTGCTGGGCTGAGCGATCATGGGCAGGATCTGCGAAGAAAATGGAGGAACACAGCGAAAACAGAGGTATGTTTTTTTTTAAACTTACCTCAACCACCTCGCCTTTAGTTATCGCTCCGGTAGCAGCCAGCCGCCTGATCCACACCTCCTGCAGCTGCGAGTATTTTTGCCCGGCACCGCTGCAGGGGGCAAAGTCAATTGTGGGGTGATGCGCACGGCGATGACATCACGAACTCTGGGTGTAGAAGATTGGGGCGCAACACCGTAGCGCTGCTGCTAAACTTCTGCCCAATATGGCTGGAGCCATTGTCAGCGGCGCGCCCGGGCGCTAACGCATTTATGCCTCACCAGGGGCTCGAACTGGAGGTGCAAATGCACCAGATTTCTAGACCTAAAGCTTTTGTTAGACAAGAGAATCAGAGGTGGAGGTGAGAGAGTGTTTGAGTAGATTGACCGCTGCAGAAGTATTGTGGTGAATGGAAGCCCAAAAGTGTTGTGTTCCTAACACAGATGAGACTGCACACAGGGAGGTTAAAGTAACAGTGACCTCAGTCTTTAATAAGACACTCCAGAATGAGTAGCAGGCCTTAGGGGGGCTGTCTTACATACAGTGCTCCCAAGGGATGCTGAGATCCCTTGGGACTTCAGGGGGTGCGCTCCCTGGTGGCAGAACATGGGAGTGCATGCTTTACAGATACACAACATCACTCCCCCCCCCCCTCCCCCCCCCAAAAGTCAAAGTGAAAACTATTTACAAGGTGAGGCAGTCGGGAGCCTTTCTTTCCCTGGTGGACCGCCTCGGTACAAATGTCTGTTCTGTTGTGTTGGCTGTGCCCTCGCTGGGCTGGCGTGTTGTTGGCCCTGCAGGGCTGCTGGGTGAGCCTGGCCTTGCTGTGCTGTTGGGCGTGATGGGTTCGATTTCCTGGTCTGGCGTGGTATCGTTGATCCTTTGGGTGTGTGTTGTGGGCTCGAAAAAGGTGGTGTCTGCTGTGGGTTGTTCAGGGCAGTCTGTGAACCGCAGCCTCGTTTGTTCCAGATGCTTTCTGAAAATTTGTCCATTGTCTAGTTTGACTACAAACACCCGACTCCCTTCTTTAGCTATCACCGTGCCCACGATCCACTTGGGACCATGTCCATAGTTTAGCACATACACAGGGTCATTTAGATCAATTTCCCGTGACACAGTGGCGCGACCATCGTTTACATTTTGTTGTTGCCGCCTGCTCTCTACCTGATCATGCAGGTTGGGGTGAACCAGCGAGAGCCTGGTTTTAAGTGTCCTTTTCATGAGTAGCTCAGCCGGGGGCACCCCTGTGAGCGAGTGGGGTCTCGTGCGGTAGCTGAGCAGTACTCGGGACAGGCGGGTTTGGAGTGAGCCTTCAGTGACTCGTTTGAAGCTCTGTTTGATTATTTGTACTGCCCACTCTGCCTGCTCATTGGAGGCTGGTTTAAACAGGGCCGAGGTGACATGTTTGATCCCATTGCAGGTCATGAATTCTTTAAATTCGGCACTGGTGAAACATGGCCCGTTGTCAGTGACCAGTATGTCAGGCAGGCCGTGGGTGGCAAACATGGCCCTCAGGCTTTCAATGGTGGCGGTGGCGGTGCTTCCCGACATTATTTCACATTCAATCCATTTTGAAAAAGCATCCACCACCACCAGGAACATTTTACCGAGAAATGAGCCCGCATTGTCGACATAGATCCTCGACCATGGTCTGGAGGGCCAGGACCACAAACTTAGTGGTGTTTCTCTGGGCACGTTGCTCAACTGAGCACACAAGCTGCATTGCCGTACACAGGACTCTAAGTCAGAGTCGATACCGGGCCACCACAGGTGGGATCTGGCTATCGCTTTCATCATTACTATACCCGGGTGTGTGCTGTGGAGATCCGAGATGAACGTCTCCCTGCCCTTTTTGGGCAGCACTACACGGTTACCCCACAACAGGCAGGCTGCCTGAATGGACAGCTCGTCCTTCCGCCGCTGGAACGGCTTGATTAGCTCTTGCATTTCAACAGGGATGCTGGCCCAGCTCCCATGCAGTACACAGTTTTTTTTACTAAGGACAGCAGAGGATCTTGGCTGGTCCAATTCCAAATCTGGCGGGCTGTGACAGGTGAATTATCATTTTCAAACGCTTCCATGACCATCAACAAGTCTACGGGCTGCACCACCATCAACAAGTTTGCAGACTGCGCCATTTCCACCCCCGTGGTTGGCAATGGTAGCCGATTGAGAGCATCCGCACAGTTCCCGGTGCCTGGCCTGTGGCGGATGGTGTAGTTGTACGCTGATAGCGCGAGTGCCCACCTTTGTATGCAGGCTGAAGCATTGGTATTTATCCCCTTGTTTTCAGCGAACAGGGATATGAGGGGCTTGTGATTGTTTTCCAGCTCAAATTTGAGGCCAAACAGGTACTGATGCATTTTCTTTACCCGAACACACACGCTAATGCCTCTTTCTCAATCATGCTGTAGCCCCACTCGGCCTTAGACAAGCTGCTGGAAGCATAGGCGACAGGTTACAACTTCCCCGCAACGTTAGCTTGTTGTAATACACACCCGACTCCGTACGACGATGCTTCACATGCTAGCACAAGTCTTTTACATGGGTTATACAATACAAGCAGCTTGTTGGAGCATAAACTGTTTCTGGCTTTCTCAAAAGCAATTACTTGTTTTTTTTTCCATAACCAGTTCTCACATTTACGCAATAACACATGTAGGGGCTCTAAGAGGGGCTTAACCCCGGTAGGAAGTTACCAAAATAGTTGAGGAGTCCCGGGAACGACCACAACTCCGTGATGTTCTGTGGCTTGGGCGCATTCCTGATAGTCTCTGCCTTGGCGTCTGTGGGCCAAATGCCATCCACCGCGATCTTTCTCCCCAAAAACTCCACTTCTGTTGCCATGAAGACGCATTTCGACCTCTTCAGCCGCAGCCCTACGTGATCCAGTCGCTGGAGGACCTCCTCCAGGTTTTGTAGGTGCTCGATGGTGTCCCGACCCGTGACCATATGTCATCCTGAAAAACCACCATGCGTGGTACGGACTTGAGTAGGCTCTCCATGTTTCTCTGGAAGATCGCTGCAGCCGACCGAATTCCAAACGGGCATCTGTTGTAGATGAACAGTCCCTTGTGTGTGTTGATGCAGGTGAGGCCCTTCGAAGACTCCTCCAGCTCCTGCATCATGTAGGCCGAAGTCAGGTCAAGCTTGGTGAATGTCTTGCCTCCTGCCAGCATCACAAATAGGTCGTCTGCCTTAGGTAGCGGGTATTGGTCCTGTAGTGAGAAACGATTAATAGTTACTTTATAATCGCCGCAAATCCTGACCGTGCCATCACTTTTGAGTACTGGAACAATCGGGCTGGTCCACTCGCTGAATTCCACTGGGGAGATGATGCCCTCGCATTGCAGCCTGTCCAGCTCGATTTCCACTCTCTCCCTCATCATGTGAGGTACCGCTCGCGCCTTGTGGTGAATGTGTCGTGTCTCTGGGACCAAGTAGATCCGCACCTTCTCCCCGGAAAAGCTTCCAATGCCTGGCTCAAAAAGGGAAGGAAATTTGTTGAGAACCTGGTACATGAGGCCTCATCGACATGTGACCGCTCAGATGTCAACCCAGTTCCAGCGGATTTTGCCCTGCCAGCTCCTTCCAAGCAGTGCGGGGCCATCGCCCGGGACAATCCAGAGTGGCAGTTCATGCACCGTGCCCTCGTAGGTGACTTTGACCATGGCGCTGCCCAGGACAGTGATAAGCTCTTTGGTGTACGTTCTCAGTTTCGTGTGGATGGGGCTCAGGATTGGTCTGAGCGCCTTCTTGCACCACAGTCTCTCAAACATCTTTTTACTCATGATGGATTGGCTCCGCCTGTGTCCAGTTCCATGGCTACGGGTAAGCCATTCAATTTTAGCATTGTAGGTGGACATTTCATTGAAAATGTGTGCATCCTGTGTGCTTCAGCATCTGCCTCCTCTGTGGCTCGAAATTGCTTTGGTCCACCATGGACCAATCTTCCTCTGCCATGTGGTGGTTAGCAGATTTTGCAGAGCTTGCAGCTCATCTGCAAACTCTTTGGAGGTGCCCCATTGTTCCACAGCTCTTGCAAACGTACCCTTTGAAGCGGCATGAATAGGCTGAATGGAAGCCTCCACAACGCCAACAAGATGTGAATTGCCTTGCATTCATCCTTTCTTGCAGACTCTGAGTCATCTGGATCACCTGAGGCCTGCTGGCAGTTGCAGACTCGTGATTTCTGCCCTGTACATTTTTGCTCGCAAACACAGTTCCAGTTAATTTATTGTCATAGCTAGCACTTGTGTGCTGAGAGGTTTGTTTACTGTTATCACTGGTGGACATAAACGCCTGTGTTATCGCAATGGCCTTACTGAGGGTCGGTGTCTCTACAGTCACAAATTTCCGTAGGATGGTCTCGAGGCCAATGCCCAGTACAAAAAAGTCTCTGAGCATTTGTTCCATGTAGCCATCAAACTCACATTGTCCTGCATGTCGCCTTAGCTCGGCGACGTAGCTCACCACTTCCTGACCTTCAGATCGCTGGCACGTTTTGAATCGATACCTCGCCATTAGCACGCTCTCCCTCCGGTTAAGATGCTCCCGAACCAGTGTACACAGCTCCTCATACGACTTCTCTGTGGGTTTCACCGGAGCCAGAAGATTCTTCATGAGGCTGTAGGTCGGTGCCCCGCAGACTGTGAGGAGGACCGCTCTCCTTTTTGCAGCGCTTCCTTCTCTGTCCAGCTCGTTGGCTACAAAACACAGGTCTAACCGTTCGACATAGGCTTCCCAGTCCTCACCCTCCGAGAACTTCTCCAGGATTCCCATAGTTTGGTGCATCTTTGCGTTGGATTCGTGTGTTCGTCGCCAGTTGTTGTGTTCCTAACACAGATGAGACTGCACACAGGGAGGTTAAAGTAACAGTGACCTCAATCTTTATTAAGACACTCCAGAGTGAGTAATAGACCTTAGGGGCCGGCTTATATACAGTGCTCCCAAGGGATACTGGGATCCCTTGGGACTTCACGGGATGTGCTCCCTGGTGGCAGAACATAAGAGTGCATGCTTTACAGCTACACATCAAAAAGCTAAGCAGTTGGGAGTGTTAAAGTACAGTCGTAAGTGACTTGAAGCAGAGTATTATCCAGGTGTGGACACAGAAGAAAGTAGGATTGCAAGTGGGTAGGGGGATGTGAATGTTGAAGGATACATGGAAGTGCTTGGAGATAACCTTGTCAGTGATCAAGACCATGGAAGTGGAGAGGCCACAGGAGAAGGCAACACTGAGAGTGTGGTTGTGAATATGGGTTGGAGAGTTTATATCGAGGGAGCAGTTTTGGGAGTACAGTGAACTCGGGCGAGAAGGCAAGGGGAGCTGAGATGGAGATTGAAATTAACAAGGATGCAAAATCACTGAGTTCAGAGGCTGAGTGAGGAAAGGCTTAAAGATATGTCAATACGAAACTCGGTGTGGGCTTGAGGGAAGATTAAGTAACAAGGATTTTAAAGGAGAGGAGTGAAACACGATGAGGTGCTCGAGGAGGTACCAGAGGAGGAGAAGATACAACAGGAGTAGGTTGAGAGTCAAGGTGTGTTTTGGTGATGAGCACCTCACCGCCACTGCGGTGGTTTCAGTGGGGCAGGTGGTGGGAAGTATGTCCAGAAGGGGAGGCTTCAGACATTAATAATTCTCAAGAAAGAGGGTGATGCATAAAAATAAAAAGTGGTCAGACACTTTTCGAGCTTAAAATGATTAGTATATCTTTATTTCTCACACTTTACTGCAAAATCGAATAGTATTGGAGCCTCTCTTTGTCTTTCCCCTTGAGCATAGTGACGGTTACATTTGGGTAAATTATGAATGTTAATAATATGCAAGTTCATTGATGTGCAAGTGAAGTGGAAAATCCTTGCCATTTGACATTTAAATAGTTATTTTTTTCAGCCTTTTTTGTAGGCATCATGTACCTGATTGGAAAAGTCAAGTATTATTGACCACATTGGCCAGTAATGAGCTGAAAGCCCAAAATAACCCTTGTTGGTCAGTAACAAGATTTCACTGCAGTTATGTAGTGTTCTTTTGAAATGTTTAAAAAAACAGTTCACCTCAATTCACAAGGCCAGATCATTTGTGAATATACCATTCCACCCACATCCCTCTGAAATACCATTTACCACATCTTTCCAATTTGAGAAACTTATTTTTATCTTACCTTTTGCTTTCTATCCTCCAACATCTCTCTATTCACAAGGCCACATTTCCCCTTAATTGCATGTGTCATTACCTTTGCTAAAAGTCTGCACTGTGGTATCTTATCAAGTATGAAGTTACCAACAAGATTAATCAGGCACTAGATGAATCTGAATGACAACTGATTTAAGTCAAAATGAGTTCCTTTTAACCTGTATAATTGATCTGTATGGCCACATTTAATGGTTAATTCCTGAATGCATGGTCCTGACAGGGCACCTCATATGCTGAAAGCACATATTGGGAAATCGTGGGTCCAGTTCCCATGATTTACTATCCATTAAAATTTAGGGATTCTGGCACTCAAGTTTAATACATCACTACTTTACTCACCATTTTATGCGTTGGGTCCAATTCATTTCAAACCAAATTGTCTTAACTGTGTAACAATATCAAAGCAGTATCGCTATTATTACATAGAATTACATAGAATTTACAGCACAGAATCAGGCTATTCGGCCAAACTGATCTATGTCCCACACAAGCATCCTCCCACCGCTCTTCATATAATCACCTATCCTTCCATTCCTTTCTGCCTCATGTACTTTTCTTCATCATCATCATCATCATCATAGGCAGTCCTTCAGGATCGAGGAAGACTTGCTTCCACTCCTGAAGTGAGTTCTTTGGTGGCTGAACAGTCCAATACGAGAACCACAGACTCTGTCACAGGTGGGACAGATAGTCGTTGAGGGGAGGGGTGGGTGGGACTGGTTTGCTGCACGCTCTTTTCGCTGCCTGCGCTTGATTTCTGCATGCTCTCGGCGTTGAGACTCGAGGTGCTCAATGCCCTCTCAGATGCACTTCCTCCACTTAGGGCGGTCTTGGGCCAGGGACTCCCAGTTGTCAGTGGGGATGTCGCACTTTATCAGGGAGGCTTTGAGGGTGTCCTTGTAGCGTCTCCGCTGCCCACCTTTCTTAGCGTCCCCCTCACAGCTCACACCGCCAGCCAGTTTAGTGTCATTTGCAAACTTGGAGATATTAACACTCAATTCCTTCATCCAAATCGTTAATGTATTTTGTAAAGAGCTGGGGTCCCAGCACTGAGCCCTGCGGCACTCCACTAGTCACTGCCTGCCATTCTGAAAAGGACCTGTTTATCCCGACTCTCTGCTTCCTGTCTGCCAACCAGTTCTCTATCCACGTCAGTACATTACCCCCAATACCATGCGCTTTGATTTTGCACACCAATCTCTTGTGCGGGACCTTGTCAAAAGCCTTTTGCAAGTCCAAATACACCACATCCACTGGTTCTCCCTTGTCCACTCTGCTAGTTACATCCTCAAAAAATTCCAGAAGATTTGTCAAGCATGATTTCCCTTTCATAAATCCATGCTGACTTGGACTGATCCTGTCACTACTTTCCAAATGCGCTGCTATTTCATCCTTAATGATTGATTCCAACATTTTCCCCACTACTAATGTCAGGCTAACCGGTCTATAATTACCCATTTTCTCTCCCTCCTTTTTTAAAAAGTGGTGTTACATTAGCTACCCTCCAGTCCATAGGAACTGATCCAGAGTCGATAGACTGGGAAAATGATCACCAATGCATCCACTAAATTATTTCTAGGGCCACTTCCTTAAGTACTCTGGGATGCAGACTATCAGGCCCCAGGGATTTATCAGCCTTCAATACCATCAATTTCCCGAACACAATTTCCTGCCTAATAAGGATATCCTTCAGTTCCTCCTTCTCATTAGACCCACTGTCCCCTAGTACATTCGGAAGGTTATTTGTGTCTTCCTTCGTAAAGACAGAACTGAAGTATTTGTTCAACTGGTCTGCCATTTCTTTGTTCCCCATTATAAATTCACCTATTCCCCGATTACAAGGGACCTACATTTGTCTTCACTAATCTTTTTCTCTTCACATACTTATAGAAGCTTTTGCAGTCAGTTTTTATGTTCCCTGCAAGCTTCCTCTCGTATTCTATTTTCCCCCTCTTAATTAAACCCTTAGTCCTTCTCTGTTGAATTCTAAATTTCTCCCAATCCTCAGGTTTGTTACTTTTTCTAGCCAATTTATATGCCTCTTCCTTGGTTTTAACACTATCCTTAATTTCCCTTGTTAGCCACGGTTGAGCCACCTTCCCCGTTTTTTTTAACTCCAGACAGGGATGTACAATTGCTGAAGTTCATCCACATGATCTTTAAATGTTTGCCATTGCTTATCCACCGTCAACCCTTTAATATCCTTTGCCAGTCTATTCTAGCCAATTCACACCTCATACCGTAGAAGTTACCTTTCATAGAAACATAGAAAATAGGTGCAGGAGTAGGCCATTCGGCCCTTCTAGCCTGCACTGCCATTCAATGAGTTCATGGCTGAACATGCAACTTCAGTACCCCATTCCTGCTTTCTCACCATACCCCTTGATCCCCCTAGTAGTAAGGACTTCATCTAACTCCTTTTTGAATATATTTAGTGAATTGGCCTCAACAACTTTCTGTGGTAGAGAATTCCACAGGTTCACCACTCTCTGGGTGAAGAAGTTTCTCCTCATCTCGGTCCTAAATGGCTTACCCCTTATCCTTAGACTGTGACCCCTGGTTCTGGACTTCCCCAACATTGGGAACATTCTTTCTGCATCTAACCTGTCTAAACCCATCAGAATTTTAAACGTTTCTATGAGGTCCCCTCTCATTCATCTGAACTCCAGTGAATACAAGCCCAGTTGATCCAGTCTTTCTTGATAGGTCAGTCCCGCCATCCCGGGTATCAGTCTGGTGAACCTTCGCTGCACTCCCTCAATAGCAAGAATGTCCTTCCTCAAGTTAGGAGACCAAAACTGTACACAATACTCCAGGTGTGGCCTCACCAAGGCCCTGTACAACTGTAGCAACACCTCACTGCCCCTGTACTCAAATCCCCTTGCTATGAAGGCCAACATGCCATTTGCTTTCTTAACCGCCTGCTGTACCTGCATGCCAACCTTCAATGACTGATGTACCATGACATCCAGGTCTCGTTGCACCTCCCCTTTTCCTAATCTGTCACCATTCAGATAATAGTCTGTCTCTCTGTTTTTACCACCAAAGTGGATAACCTCACATTTATCCACATTATACTTCATCTGCCATGCATTTGCCCACTCACCTAACCTATCCAAGTCGCTCTGCAGCCTCATAGTATCCTCCTCGCAGCTCACACTGCCACCCAACTTAGTGTCATCCGCAAATTTGGAGATACTACATTTAATCCCCTCGTCTAAATCATTAATGTACAGTGTAAACAGCTGGGGCCCCAGCACAGAACCTTGCGGTACCCCACTAGTCACTGCCTGCCATTCTGAAAAGTACCCATTTACTCCTACTCTTTGCTTCCTGTCTGACAACCAGTTCTCAATCCATGTCAGCACACTACCCCCAATCCCATGTGCTTTAACTTTGCACATTAATCTCTTGTGTGGGACCTTGTCGAAAGCCTTCTGAAAATCCAAATATACCACATCAACTGGTTCTCCCTTGTCCACTCTACTGGAAACATCCTCAAAAACTTCCAGAAGATTTGTCAAGCATGATTTCCCTTTCACAAATCCTTGCTGACTTGGACCTATCATGTCACCTCTTTCCAAATGCGCTGCTATGACATCCTTAATAATTGATTCCATCATTTTACCCACTACCGATGTCAGGCTGACCGGTCTATAATTCCATTTTCTCTCTCCCTCCTTTTTTAAAAAATGGGGTTACATTGGCTACCCTCCACTCGATAGGAACTAATCCTTAAGTTCAGGACCTTAGTTTCCGAATGAACTGTGTCACTCTCCATCTTAATAAAGAATTCTACCATATTATGGTCACTCTTCCCCAAGGGGCCTCGCACAACAAGATTGCTAATTAGTCCCTTCTCATTAAACATCACCCAGTCTAGGATGGCCAACTCTCTAGTTGGTTCCTCAACATATTGGTCAAGAAAACCATCCCTAATACACTCCAGGAAATCCTCCTCCACCGCATTGCTACCAGTTTGGTTAGCCCAATCAATATGTAGATTAAAGTTGCCCATGATAACTGCTGTACCTTTATTGCATACGTCCCTTATTTCTTGTTTGATGCTGTCCCCAACCTCACTACTGCTGTTTGGTGGTCTGTACACAACTCCCATTAACGTTTTCTGCCCTTTGGTATTCTGCAGCTCCACCTATACCGATTCCACATTTTCCAGGCTAATGTCCCTTCTTACTATTGCATTAATTTCCTCTTTAACCAGCAATGCCACCCTGCCTCCTTTTCCTTTCGGTCTATCCTTCCTAAATGTTGAATACCCCTGGATGTTGAGTTCCCAGCCTTGTTCACCCTGGAGCCATGTCTCCGTGATGCCAATTACAATCATATCCTTTAAGTGCTGTCTGCGCAGTTAATTCGTCCACCTTATTCCGAATACTCCTCACGTTGAGGCACAGAACTTTCAGGCTTGTCTTCTTAACACACTTTGCCCCTTTAGAATTTTGCTGTAATGTGGCCCTTTTTATTTTTTGCCTTGGGTTTCTCTGCCCTCCACTTTTACTATTCTTCTTTCTATCTTTTGCGTCTGCCTCCATTTTATTTCCCTCTGTCTCCCTGCATAGACCTGACGGGCAGGGGAAGGCCAGCTCAAGGAACAAGGTGGAGGTTACACCTTCTTCTGGAAAGGGAAACCAGAGGAACAACGCTGTCTCCACGGAGTCGGCTTCGCCATCAAAAACGAGCTGGTCGACCGCCTCAATGATTCCCTCTGCGGGGCTAACGAATGCCTCATGATGCTTCGACTCACCCTATCCCGGAATCAATGTACCACAGTCATCAGTGCGTAAGCCCCAACACTCGATGCAACAGATGAGACCAAAGAGGGTTTCTACTCCAACCTCTCAAAATCTCTGTCCCGCGTCCCCGTGAACGACAAACTGATCCTCCTCCCTGACTTCAACACCAGGGTCGGCAAGGACACAGCTCTCTGGGGAGGCGCGATTGGCAGAGGGGAGTAGGGAAAGCCAACTCCAGCGGTACCCTACTCCTGACAAAATGCCTAGAACATGAAATTGTCATCACGAACACCTTGTTCCGCCACAGGGACAAATACAAGGCATTGTGGCAACACCTGCTCGACTATGTCATCGTCCAAGCCAGGGATCACAAGGATGTGCGCATCACCCACTCCATGACAGCGGCTGATGACTGCTGGATGGACCGCCGCCTAATCCAATCCATCATTGACATCAAAATAGCACCAAAGCGGAGAGGGCAGCAGAAGCAGTGCTGCAAAAAAGTCAATGCCGGGGTCAAGACCCAGCTAAGAGAGCCCCATACAGTCAGTGCCTCACAGCTAACCTGGTGTGCCTTGATGACCCCGAGACGCAGAATGCCCACAGCGCTTGGTCTGCCCTCCAGGCCTCCATAACCAGTGCCTGCAAAGAGACGCTCGGTCACTCGGCCAGGAAATACCAGGATTGGTTTGATGAGAATGATCAGGAGATCCAAGAGCTAATAGATCGCAAACGTCGGGGATTTCTGAGCCTAAAGCAACAACCCAAGCAGCAAAGCGGCATTACAGACACCTCAAGGCTGAGGTCCAACAAAAAACCCGGGACCTAAAGGACAGATGGTGGATGGAGAAAGCTCAGGAGATACAGCAGCTGGCCGACAGCCATGATATGCGAGGATTCTTCATCGCACCCAAGGCCCCACCCCACTGCTGGCCAAGAACAGGGAAACACTCATCAAAGACACCGAGGCAGTCAGGGCCCACTGGAAGGAGCACTTCGAAGATCTCCTCAACCGAGACTCTGCCTTTGACTCAAGTATTCTCGACTCCATCCTGCAGCATGCCACCACCTCAGTAAAACCCCAACACTGCACGAGGTAGAAAAAGCCATAAGACAGCTTAAGAAAAACAAGACTTCGGGAGCGAGTGGAATCCCTGCTGAAGCACTGAAGTATGGCGGAGAGGCACCACTGGCGCGAATACATGACCTCATCTCTCTCATCTGGAGGGAGGAGAGCATGCCGGGAGATCTCCAAGATGCAGTGATTGTGACCATCTTTAAAAAAGGGGACAAGTCCGACTGCAGAAACTACAGAGGAATCTACCTGTTATCAGCCAATGGGAAAGTCGTCGCTAGAGTCCTCCTCAACCGTCTTCTCCCTGTGGCTGAGGAACTCCTCCCGAAGTCAGTGTGGATTTCGTCCCCTACGGGGCACAATGGACATGATTTTTGCAGCGCGACAACTGCAGGAAAAATACAGGGATCAGCACCAGCCCTTATACATGGCCTTCTTCAACCTTACAAAGGCCTTTGATGCTGTCAACCACGAGGGTCTATGGAGCGTCATCCTCTGTTTTGGATGCCCCCAAAAGTTCGTCACCATCCTCTGCCTGCTCCACGACGACATGCAGGCTGAGATCCTTACCAACAGATCCATTCCAGACGCAATCCATGTCCGGACCGGGGTCAAACAAGGCTGAGTCATCACCCCAACCCTCTTTTCAATCTTCCTCGCTGCCATGCTCCACCTCACAGTCAACAAGTTCCCTGCTGGAGTGGAATTAAACTACAGAACCAGTGGGAACCTGTTCAACCTTTGCCATCTCCAGGCCAGGTCCAAGACCACCCCAATCTCTTTTGTCGAGCTACAGTACGCAGACGACGCCTGCGTTTGCGCGCACACGGAGACTGGACTCCAGGACATAGTCGACATATTTACTGAGGCGTACGAAAGCATAGGCCTTACACTAAACATCAGCAAGACAAAGGTCCTCCACTAGCCTGTCCTCACCGCACAGCACTGTCCCCCCAGTCATCAAGATCCACGGCACGGCCATGGACAATGTGGACCATTTCCCATATCTCGGAGCCTCCTATCAACAAGAGCAGGCATTGACGACGAGTTCCAACACTGCCTCCAATGTGCCAGTGCAACCTTCAGGCGCCTGAGGAAAAGAGTGTTTGAAGACCAGGCCCTCAAAACTGGCACCAAGCTCATGGTCTACAAGACTGTAGTAATACCTACCCTCCTGTATGGCTCAGAAACATGGACCATGTACAGCAGACACCTCAAGTCGCTGGAGAAATACCACCAACAATGTCACCGCAAGATCCTACAAATCCCCTGGGAGGACAGACGCAACAACATTCGCGTCCTCGACCAGGCCAACATCCCCAGCATCGATGCATTGACCACACTTGATCAGCTCTGCTGGGCAGGCCACATAGTCTGCATGCCAGACACGAGACTCCCAAAGCAAGCGCTCTACTTGGAACTCCTTCATGGCAAACAAGCCAAAGGTGGGCAGCGGAAACATTACAAGGACACCCTCAAAGCCTCCCTGATAAAGTGCGACATCCCCACTGACACCTGGGAGACCTTGGCCAAATGCCACCCTAAGTGGAGGAAGCGCATCTGGGAGGGGGCTGAGCACCTTGAGTGTCATCGCTGAGAGCATGCAGAAATCAAGCGCAGGCAGCGGAAAGAGCATGCGGCAAACCAATCCCACTCACCCTTACTCTCAATGACTATCTGTCCCACCTGTGACAGAGACTGTGGTTCTCGTATTGAACTGTACAGCCACCTAAGAACTCATGTTAAGAGTGGAAGACAGTCTTTCTCGATTCCGAGGAGCTGCCCATGATAATGATGATGAATATACATATAAACTGGACAAACCAAATTTGCAGTAAAAGTGTGGGGGACGAGTTCATGGAATGTATACAAGATAGTTTTCTAGATCAGTATGTTGAGGAACCAACTAGGGAACAGGCTATTTTAGATCTAGCATTGTGTAATTAGAAAGACTTAATTAATAACCTTGTTGTAAATGGGCTTTTAGGGAAGAGTGACCATAATATGATAACATTTTATATTGAGTTTGAAAATGATTTAAGTAAGTCCAAAACTAGGGTCTTAATCAAAACTAAGCAAACTGCGCAAGTATGAGGGGAGAGTTGGCTAAGGTAGATTGGGAAATTATTTTAAAATGTATGACAATAGACAAGCAATGGCTAAGATTTAAAGAATTGATACATAATTTACAGCAAATATACATTTCTTTAAGGCACAAAAACTCCACTGGAAAAGTGGTCCAACCATGCTAACAAGGGAAGTTAAAGGTAGTATTAGATCAAAGGAAAAGGATTATCATGTTGCCAAAAAGAGTAGCAAGCCTGAGGATTGGGAGGATTTTAGAATTCTGCAAAGGACGACCAAGAAATTGATAAGAAAAGAGAAATAAAACAAGAGTAAATTAGCAAGAGACATAAAAACAGATTGTAAACGTTCTACAGGTATGTAAATAGGAAGAGATTAGTGAAAGTAAACATGGGCCCATTCAAGGCAGAGACAGGAGAAATTATAATGGGCAATAAGGTAATGGCAGAGGCATTAAACAAATACTTTTTATCTGTCTTCATGGTAGAAGACACAAAAACATTCTGGAAATAATGGGGAGCCAAGGATTGAGAGAGAATGATGAACTTAAAGAAATCCATATAAGTAAAGATAGGGGGCGAAATTTGTTTACGCCCCATTTGGGGACGTTAACCGAGGTGAGGCAGGACTTCCCGCACCAGGCTCACAAGTCCTGCCCCAGCTGCAAACTTTCGGTTACCGCTCCTCAAAGGAAGTGGAGCGCATTGTCGCACACTCCACTTCCCTTTGGGCGAGTTCGGGGGCACTACGCGAGCGAGTTCTGGGGTGTAACGTGGGTTCAGGAATGCTACAAGGCTTCTCCGTGTAGCACTGATGCATTTCAATGCTCCTCCACTTCCGTTAAAGGGGAGTGATGCTGCGAACTCTGCAGGTCAATTGAAGGCCTCCACTGGACCACCAGGGCTAAGGGGTACTGTGGTCGCAGCCCGGCACTGAGACGGAGTGCTGGGCTGCACGATCGTGGCCTGGACCCAAGAAAGGAGCGGCGAACGGCCCGATCGGAAGGGGGGGTGGGGGAAACAAAGATAGCAGCGGGTGGCACAGTGCACCTCCCCTTTAAGGTTTGCCCCAAGATGGCTTCATGGGGCACTAGCCAATTTCCGCCCTGGCGCTACTGTGTTGGCGCCTCCGCTATAGCGCCTCCGCCCCCCACCACCCCACCGGGCGAAAACAGTTTTGTGCCCCGTTCGCACACCTGGAGGCGTTAACAGGAAGAATTTTGGCCCCACAGTACTGGAGATATTAATGGGACTAAGTGCCGACAAATACCTGGGACCTGACGCCCTGCAGAGGGAGCTGTAGAGATAGTGGATGCGTTGGTATTAATCCTTCAGAATTCCCTAGATTCTCGAACAGTCCCCAAGGATTGGAAGGTAGCAAACGTAACTCCATTATTTAAGGGAAGGGAAGAGGAAGAGAATAAAGCAGGAAACTATAGGCCAGTTAGTTTGACATCAGTAGTAGGTAAAATGCTAGAATCTATTATTAGGGGCATGGTAACAGGGCACTTAGAAAATCGTAGTATGATTAGGCAGAGTTTTATGAATGGGAAATTGTGTTTGACAAATTTATTAGAGTTTTTTGAAGATGTAACTACTAAGGTGGATAAGCAGTGGATGTAGTATATTTTGATTTTCAAAAAGCATTCGATAAGGTGCCACACAAGAGGTTATTACACAAAATTACGACTCCTGGAATTGGGGGTAATATATCAGCATGGATTAAGGATTGGTTAATGGACAGAGAACACAGTAGGAATAAACAGGACTTTTTCGGCTTGGCAGACTGTAACTAGTGGGGTACCGCAAGAATCCGTGCTTGGGCCTCAGCTACTTACAAGCTATATTAATGACTTAGATGAAGGGACTGAGTGCAACGTATCCAAGTTTGCTGATGATACAAAGTTAGGTGGCAAAGTAATCTGTGAGGAGGACGCAAAGAGGCTGCAGAGCAATATAGACAGGTTGACTAAGTGGGTAAGAACATGGCAAATGGAATACAATGTGGGGAAGTGTGAAGTTATCAACTTTGGTAGAAAAACCAAAAAAGCAGAATATTTTTTGAATGGTGAGAGACTGGGAAATGTTTGCATTCAGAGGGACCTGGGTGTCCTTGTACATGAATCACAGAAAATTAACATGCAGGTACAGCAAGCAATTGAGAAAGCAAATGGTATATTAGTTTTTGTTACAAAGGGATTAGAGAATAAGAGTAAAGAAGTCTTACCACACTTATGGATGTGCTTATTTGTACTGCAAAAATGGCCACCATGCTCCACCCTTTGTCTATGATTGGTCCCCTTGGAGGATAAGCCACACACACAAGTTTTACAGGAATGTGTAACTGGAACCGCCCATCCCAAGGTCTCACTGACTTTGCAAATTGTAACTCGATCCACTTTGACTTCTTGAAGTGACAGAGGACAGAGCTCCCCTGAAGGCAGCAAGGGCCAGCCAAAGTGCCTTACCCCAGTCCAAGTGCCTGCCTCCCCCAGCCAAAGTGCCTTACCCCAGCGTAAGTGCATCCTCCCCCCGCCCCCCCCACCCCACCTCACCCTGGATGGCACAGATATTGTGTCTGGATTGTTAACAGGTTTATTGGGTGTGAAGTGAATAGTGACAGTGTCGTGACTTCTGGATCTCATCCACTTCAACGATGTCCCTTGTCGGGGGTTGGAAGAACGTGATCCGTTATCCTTAAGTTCCCTCTCTCCCCTTCGAACCCCCACCAGCCTCTCTCTCTCTCTCTCTCTCTCTCTCCCAGTCTCTCTCTCTCTCTCTCCCCCAGTCTCTCTCTCTCTCTCTCCCCCAGTCTCTTTCTCTCTCTCCCCAGTCTCTTTCTCTCTCCCCCAGTCTCTTTCTCTCTCCCCCAGTCTCTTTCTCTCTCCCCCAGTCTCTTTCTCTCTCCCCCAGTCTCTTTCTCTCTCCCCCATGTCTCTTTCTCTCTCCCCCAGTCTCTTTCTCTCTCCCCCAGTCTCTTTCTCTCTCCCCCAGTCTCTTTCTCTCTCCCCCAGTCTCTTTCTCTCTCCCCCAGTCTCTTTCTCTCTCCCCCAGTCTCTTTCTCTCTCCCCCAGTCTCTTTCTCTCTCCCCCAGTCTCTTTCTCTCTCCCCCAGTCTCTTTCTCTCTCCCCCAGTCTCTTTCTCTCTCCCCCAGTCTCTTTCTCTCTCCCCCAGTCTCTTTCTCTCTCCCCCAGTCTCTTTCTCTCTCCCCCAGTCTCTTTCTCACTCCCCCAGTCTCTTTCTCTCTCCCCCAGTCTCTTTCTCACTCCCCCAGTCTCTTTCTCTCTCCCCCAGTCTCTTTCTCTCTCCCCCAGTCTCTTTCTCACTCCCCCAGTCTCTTTCTCTCTCCCCCAGTCTCTTTTGCTCTCTCCCCAATCTCTTTTTCTCTCCCCAATCTCTTTTTCTCTCCCCCAGTCTCTTTCTCTCTCCCCCAGTCTCTTTCTCTCTCCCCCAGTCTCTTTCTCTCTCCCCCAGTCTCTTTCTCTCTCCCCCAGTCTCTTTCTCTCTCCCCCAGTCTCTTTCTCTCTCCCCCAGTCTCTTTCTCTCTCCCCCAGTCTCTTTCTCTCTTCCCCAGTCTCTTTCTCTCTTCCCCAGTCTCTTTCTCTCTTCCCCAGTCTCTTTCTCTCTCCCCCCAGTCTCTTTCTCTCTCCCCCCAGTCTCTTTCTCTCTCCCCCAGTCTCTTTCTCTCTCCCCCAGTCTCTTTCTCTCTCCCCCAGTCTCTTTCTCTCTCCCCCAGTCTCTTTCTCTCTCCCCCAGTCTCTTTCTCTCTCCCCCAGTCTCTTTCTCTCTCCCCCAGTCTCTTTCTCTCTCCCCCAGTCTCTTTCTCTCTCCCCCAGTCTCTTTCTCTCTCCCCCAGTCTCTTTCTCTCTCCCCCAGTCTCTTTCTCTCTCCCCCAGTCTCTTTCTCTCTCCCCCAGTCTCTTTCTCTCTCCCCCAGTCTCTTTCTCACTCCCCCAGTCTCTTTCTCTCTCCCCCAGTCTCTTTCTCACTCCCCCAGTCTCTTTCTCTCTCCCCCAGTCTCTTTCTCTCTCCCCCAGTCTCTTTCTCACTCCCCCAGTCTCTTTCTCTCTCCCCCAGTCTCTTTTGCTCTCTCCCCAATCTCTTTTTCTCTCCCCAATCTCTTTCTCTCTCCCCCAGTCTCTTTCTCTCTCCCCCAGTCTCTTTCTCTCTCCCCCAGTCTCTTTCTCTCTCCCCCAGTCTCTTTCTCTCTCCCCCAGTCTCTTTCTCTCTCCCCCAGTCTCTTTCTCTCTCCCCCAGTCTCTTTTGCTCTCTCCCCAATCTCTTTCTCTCTCCCCAGTCTCTTTCTCTCTCCCCCAGTCTCTTTCTCACTCCCCCAGTCTCTTTCTCACTCCCCCAGTCTCTTTCTCTCTCCCCCAGTCTCTTTCTCTCTCCCCCAGTCTCTTTCTCTCTCCCCCAGTCTCTTTCTCTCTCCCCCAGTCTCTTTCTCTCTCCCCCAGTCTCTTTCTCTCTCCCCCAGTCTCTTTCTCTCTCCCCCAGTCTCTTTCTCTCTCCCCCAGTCTCTTTCTCTCTCCCCCAGTCTCTTTCCCTCTCTCTTCCCCCAGTCTCTCCCTCTCTCTTCCCCCAGTCTCTCCCTCTCTCTTCCCCCAGTCTCTCCCTCTCTCTTCCTCCAGTCTCTCCCTCTCTCTCCTCCAGTCTCTCCCTCTCTCTCCTCCAGTCTATCCCTCTCTCTCCTCCAGTCTCTCCCTCTCTCTCCCCCAGTCTCTCTCTCTCTCTCGCTCTTCCCCCAGTCTCTCTCTCTCTCGCTCTTCCCCCAGTCTCTCTCTCTCGCTCTTCCCCCAGTCTCTCTCGCTCTTCCCCCAGTCTCTCTCTCTCTCTCTTCCCCCAATCTCTCTCTCTCTCTCTCTTCCCCCAGTCTCTCTCGCTCTCTCTCTTCCCCCAGTCTCTCTCTCTCTCTCTCTTCCCCCAGTCTCTCTCTCTCTCTCTCTCTCACCCCCAGTCTCTCTCTCTCTCTCTCTCCCCCTCTCCCCCAGTCTCGCTCCTCTCCCCCCCCACAGTATCTCTCTCTCTACCCCCAGCCTCTCTCTCTCTCTCTCTTCCCCCCCCAGTCTCTTTCTCTTACCCCCCCCCAGTCTCTCTCTTCCCCACTCCCCCCAAGCCTCTCCCTCTCTCTCTCTCTCTCTCTCCCCCAACCGCTCTCTCTCTCTCTCTCTCTCTCGCCCCACTTTCTCTCTTTCTCCCCCCAGTCTCTCTCTTCTCCCCCACCCCCCCAGCCTCTTTCTCTCTCTTTTCCCCCCCCAACCTCTCTCTTTCTCTCCCCGCCCCACGCACCAAGCCTCTCCCTTTCTTTCCCCCCCCCCTCTCCCAGCCACTCTCTCACTCTCTTCCCCCCCCCCCAGCCTCTCTCTCTCTCTCTTTCGCCCCAGCCCAACTCTCTCTCCCTCCCGCCCCCCCAGACTCCCTCTCTCTCTACTCCCCCACCGTCCCCCCAACCTCTCTCTCTCTCTACCCCCCCACTGTCCCCCCAACCTCTCTCTCTCTCTCTCTCTCTCTCTCTCTCTCTCTCTCTCTTTTCCCCCAGCCCGCCTCTCTCTCTCTCTCTCTCAACTGCCCACTGCTTCTCTGCTCACTGCTGCCTGCGCTCTCAGCTGCCCACGGGCGCCTTCGGCTCTCGGCCCCACGCCGGTTGCTGTCGGTCCCAGGCGGGGCGGGGTGGAGGGAAGAACGAGAGGGCCGGGCCGGGGCCTGAGGGGGTGAAAAGGTCAGGACCGCCGAGGTCCAGAGGTCGGGACAGGCGAGGAGGCATGGAGGAGCAGAGAGGTCGGAGCCCAGAAGTGGAGCAGCTTGGACAAGACCAAGCGAAGGCGCAGCACAGGCCAATAGCGAGGCTGTGAGGTCGTGAGACTCACATTGCGTCCTATTAATTCCACATAGAGACAGGTCCTGTGGGAAGGAGGAAGGAGGACAGTAGGAGTATGTTTGAGTTTGTGTGTATGTATTGGCACATGCAAAAGAGCCTGGTCTCCAGTGGTCTTGGATCCCCTTGCCACTGGACCAAGTCCTTGCTCCGTCAAGCCCGTGTGGTGGCTGATGTGCAACGGCCATCCCACGTTAAAAGAATTCACGCACGGGCATCTTCCACTGTTTAAAATGAGTTCATCAGTCACCTGAGTACTCATTTTTAGTGTGGAAGCAAGTCATCCTCAACCCCGAGGGACTGCCTATGATGATGATATTCAAGACAGAGATCGATAGATTTTTGTATATTAAGGGAATTAAGGAATATGGGGATAATGCGGGATGGTGGAGTTGAGGTAGAAGATCAGCTATGATCTTGTTGAATGGCGGAGCAGGTTCAAAGGGCCAAATGGTCTACTCCAGCTCCTGTTTCTTATGTTCTTATATTTTCAGGGTCCACTCCTCTTGTGAAAGTTCTGGGCAGTCTTACAAACACAGTCTGGACAAATGCTTTTAGCATTAAGATTTGAAAGACTTTCGGATGAGACATTAAACTGCAGCCCTGTCTGCTTTCTCAGGTCGACATAAAAGATCCCATGGAACTATTTTGAAGGACAGAAAGGGAGTTTTTCTCAAGAGTCCTGGTCAATATTTATCCCTCAATCGACATCACAAAAAAAACAATTATCTAGCCATTTATCTTTTACATAAGAACATAAGAAATAGGAACAGGAATAGGCCATATGGCCCCTCGAGCCTGTTCCGCCATTCAATAAGATCATGGCTGATCTGATCATGAACTCAGCTCCACTTCCCCACCTGCTCCTCACAAGCCATTATCCCCTTATCGTTTAAGTCGTTTAAGAACCTTGCTGTTTGTGGGATGAAAACAGAAAATGCTGGCAATACTCAGGTCAGGCAGCATCTGTGGAGAGATAAATAGTTAATGTTTTAGATTGATGACCTTTCATCGGAACTGGAAAATCTTTACAGATGTAACAGGTTTAAGCAGGTACAGAGGCAGGGAAAGGGGCGATGGGAGAAAAGAACAAAGGGGAAGGTCTGTGATAGGGTGGAATGCAGGAGAGATTGAATGACAAAAGGGATGATGGTGCAAGGCAAAAGATGGGTGGTAATGGGACAAGTAAAGAAACAAAAGATGGGTCTAGAAAATTTGAAAATAGAATCATCAACAGCTGCCTTTCGAAAAAATGGCAGAGGTTATGATCTGAAATTGTTGAACTCCATGCTGAGTCCAGAAGGCTGTAAAATGCCGAATCGAAAGATGAGGTACTGTTCTTTGAGCTTACATTGAGCACCATTGGAACAGTGTGGGAGGTGAGAGTGGGAGTGGAGTGAAGAATTAAAGTGACAGGCCACCAAAAGCTCATGGTCACTCTTGTGTACTGAACGAAGGTGTTCCGCAAAATTATCACCCAATCTGCATTTGGTCTCCCCAGAGGAGACCACATCGTGAACACCGAATTCGGTATATTAAATTGAAAGAAGTACAAGTAAATCGCTGTTTCACCTGGAAAGAGTGTTTGGGGCCCTGGACATTGTGAAGTGAGGAGGTAAAAAGGCAGGTGTTGCATCTCCTGTGCTTGCACGGGAAGGTGCCATGGAAAGGGGAGCGAGTGTGGTGGGGGGGGGGTGATGGTGGGGGAGGGTGATTGAGGAGTGGACCAGGGTGTTGCGGAGGAAACAGTCCCTTTGGAATGCTGGGAGGGGAGGGGAAGATGTGATTGGTGGTGGGATCACGCTGGAGGTGGTGGAAATGGCGGAGGATGATCCGTTGAATGCGGAGGCTGGTGGGCTGAAAAGTGAGGACAAGGGGAATCCTCTCATGGTTCTGGGACGGAGGTGAAGGGGTGAGAGCAGAGATGCGGGAAATGGAACAGATACAGTCGAGGGCCCTGTCACCCACGGTGGAGGGGAATCCTCGGTTGTGAAAATGGAAGACCTATCGGGAGTACTGCTATGGAAGGTGGCATCGTCCAAACAGATGAGACGGAGAAACTGGGAGAATAGAATAGAGTCCTTACAAAAAGCGGGGTGGGAGGAAGTGTAGTCAAGGTAGCTGTGGGAGGCAATGGGCGTATAGTGGATATTGGTCAATAACCTATCCCCAGAAATGGAGAGAGAGAAAAGTCGAGGAAGGGAAGGGAAGAGTTTGAGATGGATCATATGAAGACGAGGGAAAGATGGAAATTGGAAGCAAAGTTGATGACATTTTCCAGAGCAAGAAATGGCACCGATAGTTATCAATTACTGGCAAAAGAGGTGAGGAACGGGACCTGAGTAGGACTAGAATAAAGAATATTCCACTTAACCCACAAAAAGACAGGCATGGCTAGATGGTGGTGGATGGGGACTGGTTAGGCCTCTGTTCAAGAAAGAAACGGTTTGTGGGACCTTGTTAAGCACAAATTGGCTGCTGCGTTTCCTACATTGCAGTAGTGACTGCACTGCAAAATTATTTCATTAGCTGTGAAGTTCTTTGGGACATCATCAGGTCATGAAAGGCGCTCTGTAAATGCACGTCTTTTTTCCTTTTTTAAGATGAATTGCAGCTCTCTGCCCACTGTACATTCCAACTGGAGTGAAAGAAGGAGTAGATAGCGTGCAAGTAGATTCAAGAGCCATAATGAGTGGGTGCGAAAGTATACAACAGTTCTGTGAATGAAAGGATGCCTCCGCCTTCATCTAGCACCAGGTTGGAGCTGCAACTTCTTTGACATATTAATGATGGGGTGCAGGATGTGAACATAAGAACAGGAGTAGGCCATACGACCCCTCGAACCTGCTCTGTCCTGGCCAATATTTATCCCTCAATCAACATAACAAAAAAAACAGATTTTCTGGTCATTATCATATTGCTGTTTGTGGGAGCTTGCTTGTGCGCAATTGGCTGCCACGTTTCCTACGTTATAACAGTGACTACACTCCAAAAGTACTTCATAGGCTGTACAGTGCTTTGAGATGTCTGGTGGTCATGAAAATCCAAGTCTTCCGTCGCTTCTTCAAGGGTCCTTAAAGGGCCATTGCTGCAGGCTCTGCAAAGAAAAAAAAATGTACCTTCTCCACGACAGAAGCCGCGTTCCCTCCTGATCGATTGCGGGCAGGTACCCTTGAAAAAACCGGCAAGAGAGAAGGTAAAATTTTTTTTACTTACCTCGGCCACCTCGCCTTTCAGCATCGCCGCTGAAGCAGCCGGCCGCCCGATACACACCTCTTGCAGCTGTTGGTGCTTTCACCTGGCGATGCTACAGTGGGCGGAATGGAAATAGGGTCCGGGGCGATGTGCATGGCGATGACGTCACGATCTCTGGGCAAAGGACATCGGGACGCAAGCCTGTACCACCATTGCAAAACTACCGCCGAATTTAGCGGGAGTCGCCGACCTCGCCACGCCCGATCGCAAACCCATTTGGATCCCATTATTGTCCCCAGGAGGCATTAATGGGAGGCGCAAAGGATCCCAATTTTCCCTCCAAAAATCTATCTATCTCGGCCTTTAATATACACAATGACTGAGCATCCACAGCACTTTGAGGCAGAGAACTACAAAGATTCACAACCCTCTGAGTGAAGAAATTCCTCCTCAGCTCAGTCTTAAAAGACCGCCCCCTTGTCCTGAGACTATGCCCCAAGTTCTAGATTCTCCAGCCAGGGGAAACAATCTCTCGGCATCTAACCTGTCAATCCCCCTTAGAATCTTACAGGTTTCAATGAGATCACCCCTCATCCTTCCAAACTTCAGAGAGTGTAGGCCCAATCTACTCAATCTCTCCTCATAGGAAAACCCTCTCATCCCAGAGATCAATCGAGTGAACCTTTGCTGTACCGCCTCTAAGACAAATCTATACTTCCTTAAATAAAGAGACCAAAACTGCACAGTACACCAGGTGTACACAGTATTCCAGGTGTGCTCAGTATATCAGGTGTGCACAGTACTCCATGTGTGGTCTCACCAGAGCCCTGTACAGTTGTAGCAAGAACTCCTTACTCTTGTACTCCAACCCTTTAGCGAAAAAAAAAGAAAGACTTGCATTTATATAGCGCCTTTCATGACCACCTGAGGTCTCAAAGTGCTTTACAGCCAATTAAGTGCTGTTGGAATGTAGTCACTTGTAATGTAGTAAATGCGGCAACCAATTTGCGCACAAGCAAGCTCCCACAAACAGCAATGTGATAATAACCAGATAATCTGTTTTTATGTTATGTTGTTGGAGGAATAAATATTGGCCAGGACACTGACGATAACTCTCCTGCTCTTCATAGAATCATAGAAACAGAAATTTACAGCACGGAAGGAGGCCATTTTGGCCCATCAAGTCCATGCCGGCCAACAAGAGACTATCTAGCCTAATCCCACTTTCCAGCTCTACTTTCGTAGCCCTGCAGGTTACAGCACTTCAAGTGAACATCCAAGTACTTTTTAAATGTGGTGAGGATTTCTGCCTCTACCATCCTTTCAGGCAGTGAGTTCCAGAGCCCCACAACCCTCTGGGTGAAGAAATTTCTCCTCAAATCCTCTCTAAACCTTCTACCAATTTTTTTAAATTTATGCCCCCTGTTGTTGACCCCTCTGCTAAGGGAAATAGGGCCTTTCTATCCACTATATCTAGGCCCCTCATAATTTTATACACCTAAATGAGGTCTCCCCTCCGCCTCCTCTGTTCCAAGGAAAACAAATCCAGCCTATCCAATCTGTCCTCATAGCTAAGATTCTCTACTCCCGGCAACATCCTTGTAAATCTCCTCTGTACCCAGTGCAATCACGTCCTTCCTGTAATGCGGCGACCAGAACTGCATGCAGTACTCTAGCTGTGGCCTAACTAGTGTTTTATACAGTTCAAGCGTAACCCCCCCTGCTCTTGTATTCTATGCCTTGGCTAATAAGGGCAAGCATTCTGTATGCCTTCTTAACCACCTTATCTACCTGGTCTGCTACCTTCAGGGATTTGTGGAAATGCACTTTGTTCCTCTACACTTCTCAGTGTCCTATCATTTAATGTGTATTCCCTTTCCTTGTTAGCCCTCCCCAAATGCATTACCTCACATTTCTCTGGATTAAATTCCATTTGCCACTGTTCTGCCCATCTAACCAGTTGATTGATATCTTCCTGCAGTCCAAAGCTTTCTTCTTCTTTATCAACCACACAGCCGATTTTAGTATCATCTGCAAACTTCTTAATCATACCCCCTATATTCAAGTCTAGATCATTGATGTATATCACAAAAAACAAGGGACCTATGCTGAGCCCTGTGGAACCCCACTGGAAACAGCTTTCCAGTCACAAAAACACCCATCAACCATTACCCTCTGCTGCCTGCCTTTGAGCTAATTTTGAATCCAAATTGCCACTTTGCCCTGGATCCCATGGGCTTTTACTTTCGTGACCAGTCTGCCTTATGAGATTTTTTAAAAGCCTTGTTGAAATCCATATACTACATCAAATGCATTACCCTCATCGACCCTCCTTGTTACCTCCTCAAAAAATTAATTGTCAGACACGACCTTCCATTAACAAATCTGTGCTGACTGTCCTTGATCCATGTCTTTCTAAATGTAGATTTAGTGCCATGGGATCTTTTACATCCACTTGAGAGAACAGACGTGGCCTCGGTTTAATGTCTCATCTGAAAGACTGCACCTCTGACAGTGCACTGCTCCCTCAGCACTGCAATGGGGTGTTGACCTCGATTTTTTTTTGTGCTCAAGTCCGTGGAGTGGGACTTGAACCCACAACCTTCTGACTCAGAGGTGAGAGATTGAAGGTCAACATGCCATTTCCCTTCCTAATTGCTTGCTGTACCTGCTAACTCAGTGTTCCTTGTACTAGAAACCCAAATCTCTCTGAACACCAACATTTAATAGTTTCTCACCATTTAAAAATATTCTGATTTTCTATTCTTCTTACCAAATTAAATAACCTCACATTTTCCCACATTATACTCCATCTGTCACCTTATTACCCACTTACTTAACCTGTTTATATCCCTTTGCAGTCTTTTTGCATCCTCCTCACATCTTACTTTTCCACCTAGCTTTGTATCATCAGCAAACTAGGATACATTGCACTCTGTCCCTTCATCTAAGTCGGTATAGATTGTTAATAGCTGAGACCCAAGCACTGTTCCTTGTGCCACCTCACTAGTTACAGCCTGCCAATCTGAAAATGATCCGTTTATCCCTACTCTCTTTTTTCTGTCTGTTAACCAGTCCTTTATCAATGCTAATACCTTACCCCCAACCCCATGTGCCTTTATCTTGCTTAACAACCTTATTGAATGCCTTTTGGAAATCCAAATATACGACATCCACTGGTTCCCCTTTATCTACCCGGCTAGTTACATCTCTAAAAAAAACTCTAATAAATTTGGTCAATCATGATTTAACCTTCATAAAACCATGTTGACTCTGCCTAATCATATTATGATTTTCTCAGTACCCTTTTACCACTGACTTAATAATGGATTCCAGCATTTTCCCAACGACTAATGTCACGCTAATTGGTGTGTCGTTCCCAGTTTTCTCTCTCTCCTTTCTTGAATAGCGGGGTTACATTTGCTACCTTCCAATCCACTGGGATCTTTCCTGAATCTAGGGAATTTTGGAAGATCACAAACAATGCATCAATTATCTATGCAGCCACCCCTTTGAGAACCTTTGGATGTAGGCCATCCAGTCTAGGGAATTTGTCGGATTTTAGTCCCATTAGTTTCTCAAGTAATTTTTCTCTGCCGATCTTAATTACTTTAAGTTCCTCACTCTCATTAGCCCCCTGGTTCCTCATTATTTTTGGCATACTTTTTGTGTCTTCTACTGTGAAGGCAGATACAAAATATTGGCTTGAAGCCTCTGCCATTTCCTTGTTCCCTAATATAATTTTTCCTGTCTCCGCCTCTAAGGGACCAATGCTTACCTTTGCTACTCTCTTCCTTTTTACATATTTATTGAAGCTAAGATATGAAGGGCATGACCAGTGTTTTGCACGCTGTATTGCTGATATTGGCTGAATGCTTGGTGCAAGCATAGCAAGGGCATTCCTTTCCATTTAGTGACAACATTTATTGAACTTTACCTTGGCATTAGTTCTGACGAAGGGTCGTCGACCCAAAACGTTAACTCTGTTTTTCTCTCCACAGATACTGCCTGACCCGCTGAGATTTCCAGCATTCTTTGTTTTTATTTACCTTGACATTCTTCCTCAGTCCTGAGAACTTTTTGTGTATTTACTGCCACAACCTACAGACATGGAGGTTGCACTTACTCTGTTCACTGCCTCTTTCCTTGACTGCTGCACATTTGCTCTATTAGGAAGGTTCTCCATAGCCCTACATATGGTCATTTCCACCTTCAGACTCTCTTCTGTGAAGGGCCATTCTTGGAGGTCCTCCAGTCATGTTCCTAAGCAGCAGTCAACCTCTCACTACCAGTAGATGTCTGATTTCAGATCAACAATTATGAAAACATATGTGGCCCAGACAGTCTGCTCTTTCTCCCTGCCCCAAGTTGAATAAAGTTGCATAGTGGTAAATAACATGAAAAGGGAAGAAATCTCAGAGGAATTATGCAGTATTCTTTCTCGGACCCCTCCTCCCCAGTTCTAATAATATAGAGATGCAAAGACATAATAAAGTCCTGCTGCCTGTTGTATTAGGCACTGTGTTTGAATATTTTGACATGACATAGCATTTCCTTTATGCTATAGGTGCAGTATCTGGGAAACCCTTTGCATATGGCATCTGTTATTGCAAATTGCCTGAGGGAGGAGCGGAGGATTCTAACAACGATAAACACACCTGAACAGGTACGCAATTAGAATTCTTGGACGCTTGTGCATCTTGTGAGGCATTCTATTGTCATCCAATAATCATTAATGCCTCATTCTACATAACCATTGATCAGTCAGATGAGAAGTAAAACAAAAAATTATGGGGGTGAAATTTGACTTCGGTAATAGCACAAAATGGGTGCTAGCGAAAAGACAGCATGTTTTTACACTCGCCTAATTTTCATTTCCATTGAAGTCATTAAGTCTAGATTGGAATTTAACTCTGAATGCACTGATTTATAGCTTTTTGATGCATGTATAAGCTATGCAATCCCTCGGTTACTGTGGATAAGAAGAACTTCTAGCAATAATTGTTAACCTGTACAGTAGACAACTGGCACTAAGGTAGCCACTACTAAGAATTGGGTTGCCTTGCTCACTGTTTTACTTTATTAAATGGCTTGAAGTCTAATTAGTTTACATCCAGATATTTTTTCAATATTTCACGCACTAAGACAAAAAGATATAACCTATTCATAAAAGCAGTGAAAACTATAGCTCACCAGCAAATTTCATACCCATATTACAATGTTAGTTCCACACAAGATTGAGAAGCAATTTAAATTTTTTTAGTGAAATACAATTCAGAAATATCTTCTGAAACAGATATTTTCAGGTCATTCAATTTATAATTGTAATATCTATTATTGGCAACATTTTACCACAAATATCAGGTGATTATTAGATCTGAAAATCTGATGATATCACACTTAGTAACATTTTTATTTAACTACTATGATGTCCAAAAAGCTAATTGGCAATACGGTCAAACGCCGTTGAATGTAGATCCAAAGTCAGTACAGTACAAGCTATTTATAATGGACTGGTCTGTACATCGGGATTCTGAACATAAACCCATCAACGACGTATTTGCTTGCTGTTCCAGGCACACGTATTAGTGTTTCTGTATTTGAGCATCAGGATCAACTGTATTGCATATTAGCTATTGTACCAATTGGAACATGTATCCGCTATCAGTTCAGCTGTTCTGTGTATCATCTGTAGGATCAGCTATTGTGTGTTTCAGTTGCACCATGTTTCAGCCCTGCAACTATTTTAATTGTATACTTTAATCAAGTGCACCCCTGATTAAAGGAGATGCACCCTACAACTCTTTTGTTGCAAAACAATAAATAAACATGAACTCAAGTGCCCCCTTATTAAAGGGAGAGACACTCCAAACAGTTTACAAGTGCCTTTTTGTTTTGGTTTTTTATTTGTGGTTTTTTTTTGCACTAAAACCACAAATATGTAAAAGTGCCCTCTATAAAAGGGGAGGGGGACACTAAAACCCGGCAATAAAACAAATTAAACTTTAAAACATATAAAATCAAATTAAAATTTGGTTGCCGGGGGTGGTGATGCACTCCAGTCCCTCCAGCGCCCACCTCTCGCGGAAGGCCACGAGCGTACCGGTGGACACCGCGTGCTCCATCTCTAGGGACACCCTGGCTCGGATGTAAGCGTGGAAGAGAGGCAGGCAGTCGGGCTGAACGGCCCCCTCGACCGCCCGCTGCCTGGACCGGCTGATGGCACCCTTGGCCGTGCCCAGGAGCAGTCCTACGAGGTGGCTCTCAGACCTACCTGCTCCCCTCCGCACGGCAAGGGGGACACCATACAATCAGCTGCTGTGCGTGTCAGCTGTTAGGTGAGCAGCAGGATGCATCACCTGTAGGATCAACTTTGCTGTACATCAGCTGGAGAATGTTTCAGTTGTAGGATCAGCTGTTGGACATATCTGTGGCAGGATCAGGTGTAGCACGTATCAACTGTATTATGAGCTGTAGTGTGTATCCGCTTGCGGGATCACGCACCTCCAGCTGATCCTACAGTCAATCCTGGAGTACAAGAAATCCCAAAATGGAGCTCCATGATAAATTAATTGTTTACAATGCCTTATTAAAGCAGCATTAACTCTTTTGCTGGATTTGAGATTTGGGATTTTGTCCAAATTAACTAGTTATCCAGATATCAATGCCAGGTATAACTAGTGTTCACTGTGGGGTTTTTTGATGTGAAGGGAGGAATTTTTTTTTTGAAATAGAACACTAAAAATCCACTTTTCTTAGTGGCTTTAGGGTCATGTTTCATCTTGTCAAACAAAATTATAGCATTAACAATTTGAGCTGTGGTAAGCCTATGCTGTTTTTATTCGCTGTGGCATTTTGTCCCTGAAATTTTTATCTGTTCTATGTACGTTAGGGGCATGAGGAAAAATTACTGCAGAACTCAATGATTTCGGAAAGACAAAGAGGTCTGGAACACCGAATGACTGCCATAAAAGCCAATACACAAGTATGTTAGTTATTTATGAAGCTGTCAGTGTTACATAGGAGTCTACTTGGGCCATATTTTCCTCCGTTCATTTCATCAAAAAAATTAATATGTGTGAACATTGGTGCACCAATAGAAAATGCGAACGAACTATGGGGGTAATTTTCTCTGTGCATGCTGGCAGGGGGTGACCTCATCCGCCAGAAGTTCATGTTGAAGAATTATGGATGCACTGACCACAGTTTTCTGAGAAGTGAGATTTCCCATTGCCAGTGCATACTCAGAACATTACCCCTCATTTGTCTATGTTTATACTGCACTCAGAATAACTCTTATCCAAAAATGGTGCAAGAAATGTAATGAAACTTGAAAGAAAAGCAAACATTTGGTTGTTAAGGCCTTATTAAAGGCTAAACATGTTCATCAGTGAGTAACTGATCGATACAGACCAGAAAGATCGCATGTTCGATCCCGAGTCTGCTGAAATAACAGATCTCAATGGGCATGGCCACGGAGACCTTACAATTGATACTAGTGCTCTAGGGAATCAGTAGGACAGCAGTTCTCAAACTTTTTTGGTTGAAGGACCCCTTTTTTAATGGATTAGTAATCAAGGACCCCCATCTAAAATTTAATGCTACTATATAATACTCATAATATGAAAGTGCTGCATGTAAGGAGTGTTTTAATAATGCTTTTAAGAACACGGTATTTAATTACAGATGTCAGTGAGATGGGTGTGTCTGCTTCTCACTGCAGAGTCTGTCTATCCTTGGTGTGATGTTTGACAATGACACTTGTAAATCATTCTTCAATTCCAGATGGGACTTGTATTTTGTCTTTATTGCTGCCATAGCAGAAAATGATGTTTCATAAATGTATGTTGTTGGGAAAGGTATCGATACTTTCATTGCTTCTTTACCAATTCTGGGTAATCCACAGCAGCAGATGGCCAAAACTGGGAATGTGTTTGTTCCTGAAACTTTAATTTTCAAAGTCAGAGGACAGTTCCATCAGCTTCTCTTCTGTTTTTCCACTTGGGCAACAAGATGACATAGCAAACATTGAAAATGGATCCCCATAGCAGAAAATGATGTTTCATAAATGTATGTTGTTGGGAAAGGTATCGATACTTTCATTGCTTCTTTACCAATTCTGGGTAATCCACAGCAGCAGATGGCCAAAACTGGGAATGTGTTTGTTCCTGAAACTTTAATTTTCAAAGTCAGAGGACAGTTCCATCAGCTTCTCTTCTGTTTTTCCACTTGGGCAACAAGATGACATAGCAAACATTGAAAATGGATCCCAAGCCCTGTTGTACTTATCTGTGTTTATATTTTCAAAATAAACACCGAAGTACTCTGCCAACATTGCAAGATATGCAATGATCCTTTCTCTCACACACTCCACTGACATTGAGTTTCTGGAAGGAAACACAGTCAGTAGTGGAAACATATATGAAACTTCATTGCTCAGTTTAGTTTTCCAAATCTCAATTTTCTTCCTAAATGTTGCAATCTTGTCACTTCGAGTTTGCTTGTATTGCCCTCTTGTATGGTTTCAGTGTAACAGGTTAACAATATCAGCAAGTTATGCAAGTTTCATTATTCATAATTGGTCAGAGAAGTTTTCAGCTAATGCAGGATTGTGCACTGAAATGACTGCCCATGGCTTCAGCTGAAGTACTCACAATGGCAGCATGAGGTCATTTCAAAAACGTTTCCATTTTAAAGTAATTTACTCACACACTATCATAACTCATGAAGCTACTGAGTGCTGCGAAGTCGTGGCCAAGGACCTCGCACAGAAAGCTAACCACTCTGCCCTTTACAGATGACCAACAGCAGCTGGCTTTATTTCACAGTAAAGTCCCCAGATGCATGACATCAATTTAAACTCACAGCATGCGTTATAACTCCAGCCTAGTCCCAAGACCCTGGCCGGCTTCTTTAGAATAGATGCTCTACATTTAGAAGCACATAAGAACATAAGAACATAAGAAATAGGAGCAGGAGAAGGCCATACGTCTCCTCGAGCATGCTCCGCCATTTAGTACAATCATGGCTGATCCGATCATGGACTTGGGTCCACTTCCCTGCCTGCTCTCCATAACCCATTATACCCTTATCGGTTAAGAAATTGTCTATTTCTGAGTTAAGTTTGTTCAATGTCCCAGCTTCCACAGCTCTCCGAGGTAGCAAATTCCACAGATCCACAACACTCAGAGAAGAAGTTCCTCGTCATCTCAGTTTTAAATGGGCGGCCCCTTATTCTATGATTATGCCCTCTAGTTCTAGTCGCCCCTATCAGTGGAAACATCCTCTCTGCATCCACCTTGTCAAGCTCCTCATAATCTTATATATTTCGATAAGATCACCTCACATTCTTCTGAATTCCAATGAGTAGAGGCCCAACCTACTCAACCTTTCCTCATAAGTCAACCCCCTCATCTCCAGACTCAACCTACTGAACCTTCTCTGAACTGCCTCCAAAGCAAGTATAGCCTTTCATAAATATGGAAACCAAAACTGCATGCAGTATTCCAGGTGTGGCCTCACCAATACCCTGTATAACTGAAGGAAGACTTCCCTGCTTTTATACTACATCCCCTTTGCAATAAAGGCCAAGATTCCATTGGCCTTCCTGATCACTTGCTGTACCTGCATACTATCCTTTTGTGTTTCATGCACAAGGACCCCCAGGTCACACTGTACTGCAGCACTTTGCAATCTTTCTCCATTTAAATAATAACTTGCTCTTTGATTTTTTTTCTGCCAAAGTGCCTAAGTACGATAGGGAAAGTCTCGGCTGCCGTTGTAGCCAAATCTTTTTTTTTCTTTTGCCACCGCTCATGCACACAGGAGAGGGACAGGGCAGGACCATGTTCAAACTGGCCGTACGTGACCAGAAAGTACTCCTCGGAATGGTTCATTGACATGACGTCGTGCAACGATTGGATGAAGATCACATCAATCATTAGCAGCACATTGGCGAGCATTAGAAATTTTCGTGTGCAAGTGCGGTGACAGTTGAAAGTGCAGAGTTCAGTACACCAGCACAGGGCTGTGTGTACAAGGTTCAGTACAGCACAGGGCTGTGTGTACAGGTTCAGTACGGCACAGGGCTGTGTGTACAAGGTTCAGTACGGCACAGGCTGTGTGTACAAGGTTCAGTATGGCACAGAGCTGTGTATACAAGGTTCAGTACAGCACAGGGCTGTGTGTACAAGGTTCAGTATGGCACAGGGCTGTGTGTACAAGGTTCAGTACACCAGCACAGGGCTGTGTGTACAAGGTTCAGTAAGGCACAGGGCTGTGTGTACAAGGTTTAGTAAGGCACAGGGCTGTGTGTGCAAGGTTCAGTATGGCACAGGGCTGTGTGTACAAGATTCAGTACTCCAGCACAGAGCTGTGTGTACAAGGTTCAGTGCGGCACAGGGCTGTGTGTGCAAGGTTCAGTACACCAGCACAGGGCTGTGTGCAGTGGCCAGTCACTGGTTTCCGAACTAGCTTCTAATGACTGCGCTTATTTTCCGGACCACTGGAACATTTCCACAGGGGCGCGGACCCCAGTTTTAAGAACCACTGCTGTAGGATTGAGTTCCGTTGTGATGTCTACATGATTGTACTCAATACCAAGGAAATACTTGGGCACGATATCAAAGAGTGTCTGTCTGGTGCCTATACAAATGCACCCCAGTGAGGGTGTCAACATTTTCAGAAGAGCAAAGGCAGAGAAAATTGGAGAGAAAAAAGTGATGTACTTTACTACATGTGCTCCCCTGCTTGAAGAAGTACTACTGGTGGGTGCTGCATAGCCAATTAGCCAGTTGCAGATGATACAGAATGTCCACTGCTTGTATCTGAGACTAACCTTGATGTATCTGCATCAGTATCTGAGGGCTCCATTGCAGGAGTCATCGTAAGGTCTTTGAATTTAGAGGTGGCATTTACTATCATTAGTGCAGAGCTCTGTGATGGTACAGAGCAGGTACAGGCATGAATACCTACCAGCTGTTCTTGTGCCACTCCACGCTTGCCACTGCTGAAGGGTATCTCCTCATGATCCTACTCTCTGATTACAGAATACTGGACATCTATGATGTCGCTGACTCCTTACTTTTGGTTGTATGTAATAATTTTCCAAATGGAACAGGCCATGACTGCTCCTTGGAAATTTGACTCCAAAGCCACCACAGCAGCAGTAGAAACATTTGAGACAAAGAAAGACTAGCGTTTATATAGCGCCTTTTGCGACCTCAGGACTTTCCCAAAGTGCTTTACAGCCAGTGAAGTACTTTTGAAATATAGTCACTGTTGTAATGTAGGAATACACCCATTATTTCTTTGAAATATTTTTCCAAGGTCAGTGGCAGACTACAATGTTAGACAACAATTCACCCAACCTAACCATACCATTTTTCGCCACTGCTACTGACTCCTGCGAAATTCCGCGGGTGTTTAGCAGTGGCGCTAACAAGTAGCACCTGCCGGTAGTGCCCCAAGCCACTGCGTCGGCGATGACAATGTCATCACCGTGCATATCAACCCGTTTTCGCCCTGGAGTGAAAATTCGTTAGTGCCCTGTGAGGATGGTGCGGGTGATGCCTTCTCCAGCTTCAAAGGGTGCATACCAGGCTTTAGGCCTCTCACGGGGCAAAAAGGGGAGGTGCGGTGCTGAATTTTTTTTTAAATGGCCAACTTACCGGTCGTGACCTTGCCATCTTCAAATCGTGGGGTCCGTGCCACGATGTTGCAGCCTGGCATTCCACTTCTTCCAATGCCTTTCCCCATAGCACTGGAAAATTTCCAAAGGTTAGCACCCCAGATCCATCGGTGTGGGAAAGAAATAAAAGGGAAGCAGGTTGACAGGCAACTTTCTGTGACGTGCACTATTTGGCCATCTACCTATCTGTAAACAACCTCAGCATTTGACCCTGCGCTGAGCTTCCAACTCCATATTCTCTCCATCACCGCCTGCTTCCACCTCCATAACATCACCCATCTCCAGCCCTTCCTCAGCCCAACTGCTACTGAAAACCTCATCCATGATTTTTTTAACTCCAGACTCGACTATTGGAAGCTCTCATGTCCAGCAACCCATCCTCCATTATCCAAAACTCTGCTCCCTGGATCATATCCACAACAAATCCTGCTCATCCATCTCCTCTGTGCTCGCTGATCTACCTTAGCTCCCAGTCCCCAAAAGCCTCCAATTTAAAATTCTCATCCTTGTTTTGAAATCCTTTCATCACCACACCCCTCTGTAATCTCCTCCAGTCTATTACCCTCTGAGAACTCTGGCCTCTTGTGCATCCCTGACTCCCTTTGCACCACTATTGGCGGCCATACCTTCAGCTGTCTAAGCCTTAAGCTCTGGAATTCCTTCCCTAAATATCTCTGCCACTCCATCTCTCGCTCCGTTTTTAAGACTCTCCATAGAAACTACCACTTTGACAAAGCTTTTAGTCCCACCTCCTAATATCCTTCTTTTGACTTTCTGTCGATATTTCAGGATTACTCGTCTGGATGAAGTGTCTTGTGAGATTTCCAATGTTAAAGGCATTATGGGCTACACTTTCCACTTTGCTGGCTATCAGAGAAGCCATAGGCCCCATCACTATCAATAATATTATTATCACTTGCTATAAATGCACTTTTTAGTTAAAAAAAATGCCTAATCTACTAAGTTAATATTAGTATAATTAAATATAAGTATAAATGTTAGTAGATCTAGCTGTAAAAGACCCTTAAATAACTCACAATTTATAAGTTTGTTTTAGCTGCCTCCTCCCTTTCTCCGACATTCAAAATAGCATCCGTAGTGCCCAGCTCTGTGAGCCCGGGAAAAGCAATTATTCTCCAGCAACGTTCTCGGCGAGCGATCAGCTCGGCGATGTGCCGAAAGTTGGGCCGGGCGATGTGCGGGCAATCACCTCAGCGATCACCTTGGCAATGTGAGCCGAAAGTTAGGGGGAGAATTTTCGGACGAAGTTCCAGCCTAACTTTCCACTTTTCAGGCTGTTTTGGCTGATATATGGGCGATGTTCCAGCAATGTGAAATGGAAAGTCTAGCCCTATATATTTGTTCTTGCTGTTAAATTATGTTAAATATTACTTTGCCAGATTCCTTAAAGTGTTCCATCTTTTGTTAACAGGGCAGCATCGGATGATTATTGGTGAAGGGATGGTGCATTACATGAGAATAACTAAAAAACACAACATAACTTTACAAATCTTAATAACCAAAGTTCCTTTTCTTTCTTCATAAACAGTTGGTAGAACAAGATGTAAAATATCTTGAGGACCTGCAGGATGAGTTTGATTTCAGATACAAGACACTACAGACACAAGGTAATTTTCACAGTGAACAATAGTTTTCACTTGTGCAGCCAGCATCTGTGGTGTTTTGTCTATGATATTTATCTATGATATTTGTCTATGACTTGAATAGGATTTAATGCTGATGTTTAACATATTTAATGGGGGATGAGGTAGAAGAGTGCTGTTTTTGTGCTTTTACAACAATAGTGTAACTAATAGAGATTTGATAGAGGTATTTAAAATCATAATGAGTTTAGATAGATGAATTAAAAATAAACTGTTTACAATGGCTGAAGGAATGTGTTATGTATGTAATAACTCGATAGACTGAATACTGTAAACTAACACAGGTACAAACCTGGCTCTGCTTTATTAGGGCCCAAAGTGATCAAATTACATGATGGCTTGCCTTTTATACCTGGGCTGTACGCACGTGCATACAGCCCAATGACCTCTGACAGTCATGCCACCTGGTGGCTAGTAACACCAAGCATACATACATGACAGGATGATAACAAGAGGGCACAGATTTGAAGGTGATTGACAAAAGAACCAGAGGCGAGATGAGGAAGACATTTTTATGCAATGAGTGGTTAGGATTTGGAATGCGCTGCCTTATAGTGTGGTGGATACAGATTCAACAGTAGCCTTCAAAATTGAATGAGATAAATATTTGAAGGAGAAAAAACGACAGGGGTATGGGGAAAGAGCGGGGGAGTGTGACTAACTGGATTGCTCCTTGAAAGAGCCGGCGTAGACTCAGCGGGCTGAATGGTAACTCTTATGAGATGGCTCCTGCGCGCTGGCAGCTCCAGAAGTAGTTCCTCATTGCTTCACCTCTATCCAAGAGAATCTGCTGCCGTCCTTTGATCTTTCTTTTCTAAATCTCCTCACTTTCACTGGTTAAGTTCCCCTGGCTCTATTTGTTGGTGTATTTTAACCATAACTGCTATTTTAAACCGCCATTGCCCATCCCCAACCCCGATACCTACGCTCTGCTTCTCTCACTGAGCTGCTGGATCTCTTCTCAAATTTGGCTTCCAAATTCATAGAAGCGTAGAAAAGTTATGACCCAGAAGGAGGCCATTTGGCCCATCATGTCCGTGCTGGTCAAAAAAGAGTTGCCCAGCCTGATCCCACCTTCCAGCATTAGGTCCGTAGGCCTGTAGGTTACGGCACTTTGAGTGCACATCCAAGTACCTTTTAAATGTGATGAGGGTTTCTGACCTACCATCCTTTTAGGTAGTGAGTTCCAGACTCCCACCACCCTCTGCGTGAAGACATGTTTCCTCATCTCCCCTCATCCTTCTACCAACTAGTTTAAATCTATGCCCCCTGGTTATTGACCCCTCTGCTGAGGGAAATAGGTCCTTCCTGTCCAGTCTATCTAGGCCCCTCATAATTTTATACACCTCAATTAAATCTCCCCTCAGTCTCCTCTGTTCCAAGGAAATCAACCCCAGCCTATCCAATCTTTCCTCATAGCTAAAGTTTTCCAGCCCTGGCAACATCCTCTTAAATCTCCTCTGCACCCTTTCTAGTACAATCACATTCTTCCTGTAATGTGGTGACCAGAACTGCACGCAGTACTCCAGCTGTGGCCTAACTAGTGTTATACACAGTTCTAGCATTACTTCCCTACTCTTGTATTCTATGCCTTGGCTAATAAAGAAAAGCATTCCGTATGCCTTTTTAACTAACTTATCGACCTTTAAAGATCTGTGGACATATACTCCAAGGTCCCTCTGTTCCTCCGTATCCTCCCATTTAATATGTATTGCCTTGTAGGATCTTGTGGAGACATCGTTGGTGGTATTATTCCAACGATTTGAGGTGTCTACTGTATATCGTCCACGCAAGATTGTATTTGGTATATTGTCTCTGCAAGATCCAGCGAATCCCCTAGGAGGATAGACGCACCAATGTTCGCATCCTCGATCAGGCCAACATCCCCAGCATCGAAGCACTGACCACACTCGACCAGCTCCGTTGGGCGGGCCACATTGTTCGCATGCCTGACACAAGACTCCCAAAGCAAGTGTTCTACACGGCAAGCGAGCCCAAGGCGGGCAGAGGAAACGTTTCAAGAACACTCTCAAAGCCTCCTTGATAAAATGCAACATCCCCACCGACACCTGGGAGTCCCTGGCCAAAGACCGCTCTAGGTGGAGGAGGTGCATCCGGGAGGGCGCTGAGCACCTCGTGTCTCGTCGCCGAGAGCATGCAGAAAACAAGCGCAGGCAGCGGAAGGAGCGTATGGCAAACCAGTCCCACCCACCCTTTCCTTCAACGACTGTCTGTTCCACCTGTGACAGAGACTGTGGTTCCCGTATTGGGCTGTTCAGTCACCTAAGAACTCATTTTTAGAGTGGAAGCAAGTCTTCCTCGATGATGCTATGATGCTGATGATTGCCTTGCCCTGTTGCCCCTCCCCAAATACATTACCTCACACTTTTCCAAATTGAATTCCATTTGCCACTTTTCTGCTGAATTGACCAGTTCATTGATATCCTCCTGCAGTCTAGAGCTTTCCTCCTCACTGTCAACCACACGGCCAATCTTTGTATCGTCTGCAAATATCTTTATCATGCCCCCTACATTTAAGTCCAAATCATTAATATATACGACAAAAAGTAAGGAACCGAGTACTGAGCCCTGTGGAACCCCATTGGAAACCGCCTCCAGTCACAAAAACTCCCCTCAACCATTACCCTTTGCTTCCTGCAACTGTGCCAACTTTGGATCCAATTTGCCACTCTCCCTTGGATCCCATGGGTTTTTACTTTTTTTAAAATCAGCCTACCATGTGGGACCATGTCAAAAGCCTTGCTAAAATCCATGTAAATTACATCAAACACACTGCCCTCATCAACCCTCCTTGTTACCTCCTCAAAGAACTCAATCACGTTCCCTGGACATCAAGACTTCTGCACTGGATTACACCATAAGACTCATCTGCTGTGTCTCTGATCTGCTGCTCTGTTGCTTAAATTTTGAAGTAACTTTGGTCAGCTACAGCCCTCCTCCCCCCACCCCCCGCCCCCCCAACGCTGCTGTTATCTGCTGAGCCTGTGACTGGCTGACTCCTTCGACTGTTTTTTCAGCTTTGTTCGTTTCTGGCTCGTAGTTTACTCTCCTGGGCTGAAGTACATTTCTCCGGCGCTTCTGGATCTAAGTGTGACCTCCAACGTCACCATCATCTTTCTGCCCCGCAACCGATTCTGCACATCTCCTGGATCCTCATTTCCACAGAAATAACCTCCATCCTTCAATTCTCAACCCTTCAAATAGCTTCTGGATTACACTTGCCCGCCACACCTGTCTCCAAACTTGGACAACAGTTCATCGATACTCCATGCCGACTCCATCCTACCTACATCAGCTTTATACCTCCACGGGACCTTTGATTTTAACTCTGGACCCCTCCTATTATCTCCTATCTATTCCCTGTTACTACCAGGAAATATATATCCTCATAATTGCTACATAATCAGGTCTCTGTAACTTGAATTTTTCCATTGCACATTTTGGCTACCGCTCTAGACCCAAGGCGATCACTTTTATTTCCACTTTTTTCTCCACCCTTTTCTTTTTCTCTCTACCCCTCCTTGACCACTCTCTCCTGTTGTCATGCCTCCTTTCATTTCTCCACTCGATACTCTGCTCTCCCAAATCACTACCCCAACCCTTTATTACTCTTCGGCCTTCCTACTATCCTGACACCTTCCCAGGCTTGACTCCCTCATAGATGAGCCTACAGATTCCCTCTGTGCCTCTTTTGGCATCCTCCAAAGGGTCCATTGAGGTACTTATCACTGCCTCACGAGCAGCAGCCACAATTGTCCCATCTCAATCTCTCACCAACCTTCCCACCCAGCACGCCTGCTGGGGGCCAATCTTGCCAATCGCCACCCCATCCAACTCTATGGACTCTAGCAATGGATCAGCTATCACCGCCCCTCTCTGCAACTCCCTTCAGATTGTCCATTCATTTGTGAACAAGGCCTTTGCCATCCATAAGTTTATTGTGGATGATTGCATCGACATCATGGCCTTGACAGAAAATAGGCTATGGGGTGATGACACATTACAGGCTAAATGAGTGGGCAAAAATTTGGGAGATGGAGTATAATGTTGGTTAGTGTGAGGTTATGCACTTTGGCAGAAAAAATGGAAGAGCAAGTTATTATTTAAATAGAGAAAAATTGCAAAGTGCTGTAGTACAGCGGGGCCTGGGGGTCCTGGTGCATGAAACACAAAAGGTTAGTATGCAGGTACAGCAAATGATCAGGAAGGCCAATGGAATCTTGGCCTTTATTACAAAAAGGATGGAATATAAAAGCAGGGAAGTTTTGCTACAGTTATACAGGGTATTGGTGAGGCCACACCTAGAATAGTTTAGATTTCCATATTTAAGAAAGGATATACTTGCTTTGGAGGCATTTCAGAGAAGGTTGACTAGGTTGATTCCGGAGATGAGGGGGTTGACTTATGAGGAAAGGTTGAGTAGGTTGGGTCTCTAATCATTGGAATTCAGAAGAATGTGAGGTGATCTTATTGAAACGTATAAGAATATGACGGGGCTTGACAAGGTGGATGCAGAGAGGATGTTTCCACTGATAGGGGAGACTAGAACTAGAGGGCATGATCTTAGAATAAGGGGCCACCCATTTAAAACAGAGATGAGGAGGAACTTCTTCTCTCAAAGAGTTGTAAATCTGTGGAATGCGCTGCCTCAGAGAGCTGTGGAAGCTGGGTCATTGAATAAATTTAAGACAGAGATAGACAGTTTCTTAACCGATACGGGAATAAGGGGTTGTGGGGAGCGGGCAGGGAAGTGTACCTGAGTCCATGATCGGATCAGCCATGATCATATTAAATGGTGGAGCAGGCGTGAGGGGCCATACGGCCTACTCCTGCTCCTATTTCTTACGTTCTTATGTACCCCTAAATGAAGCCTCTCCACCTGGCTATACCTTCCACCACTTGCCCCGCCCAGACTGCCATAATGGAAATGTGGCTCTTATCACCAAATCACACCCTGGTCTGTACCCCTACTCCCCTGGCACTTTCTCCTCCTTTGAGCATCTCACCTTGTTCTACCCCTCTCATCCCTCAGTTAAAATCCTCGTTCTCTACCGCCCACCCAAGTACCATAAAAATATTCTCACCGAGATATCTTCACTGCTTTCCTCCCTCAGCGACTTCTCCTCCTCGGTGATTTCAATCTCCATCTCAATTCATCATGCTCTCCTTTGAGTTCCCTCCTATCCTCCCTTAATGTTTCCCTCCATGTAAACTACCCAACCCATATTCACGGCCACCCCCTTGACCTTGCCATCTCATGTGGCCTTGCTACTCTCATAGTGTCATTCACAGATAAAGCCATCTCTGACCACTTCCTCGTATCGCTCTCCACCCACACCCCCTTTCACAGCACCCTGCCCCCTCATCCCCAACCCTACTTCCTTCTGTGTCTGCCCCGAGAAAAAAACTCTCCCATCTCACTTACAACTGCATTTACAAAATCCCAACTGCCTAGTCTTTGACCCTCCACTGACCACGACATTTCTTTAGATACTGATCTGTTCAACCACACCCTCACCACCATCTTTGATGCCCTAGTCCCTATTAAAACCATTACTGTCTCTCACCCTGGCTACACCACCTGGTACGGCCCTCATCTGCGCTCCCTTAAGTCTAAGGACGCAGACTTGAATGGATATTTAGTCATTCATCACCAGATCTGGCTGGACCACATAAAGCACTATTGGGTCCTGGTCTCGTCTGCCAAAACTGCTCACTATTCCAGGATCATTCTGGAATGCAAAGATAACTCCCAGCTTTTTTTCTCTACTGCAAATTGACTTCTTAAACCCCTCTCTCCTGTCTCCTCCACCCTTACCTCCAACAACAAGTGTGAGGAGCTCATGGACCTCTTTGTCATTAAGATTGAGACCATCTGATCAGCTGGCTTTGCCACTGCCCTTCCTTCCCTTAGCCCACTGGGCCAAACTTCCTCTGAGGTACCCCCCTGCCCTAGCCCTGAACTCATATCAATTTCTCTCCGATCTCCCCTCAAGCCCTATCTGAGCTCATCTTGTCCATGAGATCCACTTCCTGCTCCCTCGACCCTATTCTCACTAAACTGCTGACCACCCAATTTCCTTTCCTGGCTCCCATGTTAGCTGATATTGGTAACGGTTCTCTCTCATCAGGTACTGTCTCCCTCTCCTTCAAATCTGCTGTCATCACCCTTCTCAAAAGAAAACATCCCTTGACCCCACCGACCTTACAAACTACCACCCCATCTTCAACCTCCCTTTCCTCTCAAGTCCTTGAATGTGTTGTTCAAATCCATGCCCATCTGTCCCGGAACTCCTTATTTTAATCCTTACGCCCCTGCCACAGTGCCAAACAGTTCTGATCAAAGTCACAAATTACATCTTATGTGACTGTGACAAAGGTAAACTATCCCTCCTTGTTCTTCTTGACCAGTCTGCAGCCTTTGACTCAGTTGACCACTCCATCCTCCTCCAATGCTTTTCCACCATCATCCAGCTGGGTGGAACTGCACTCACCTGGTTCCATTCTTATCTATCTAACCATAGCCAGAGAATCACCTGCAATGGCTTCTCTTCCTGCTCCCACGTCATTATCTCTTATGTCCCCAAGGGTCTATCCTTGGCCCCCTCCTATTCCTCATCTACATGCTGCCCCTCGGTGACAACACAGCGTCAGTTGCCACACGTACGCTGACGACGCCCAGCTCTACCCCACCACCACTTCTCTCGACCCCTCCACGATCTCTAAATTGTTAGACTGCTTGTCCAACATCCAGTAATGGATGAGCAGAAATTTCATTCAACTAAATATTGGGAAGATCGAAGCCATTGTTGTCGTTCCCCACCACAAACTCTGTTCCCTAGCCACCAACTCCATCTCTCTCCCTAGTATCCGTCTGAGGCGCAACCAAACTGTTCGCAACCTTTGTCATATTTGAACCTGTAATGAGCACCCGGCCACACATCCGTGCCATAACTAAGACCGCCTATTTGCACCTCCATAGTATTGCCCGACTCCGCCCTGCCTCCGCTCATCCACTGCTGAAACCCTCATCCATGCCTTTGTTACATCTAGACTCGACTATTCCAATTCATGTGCCCAGAATGTCATGTGATCAAACCGCACAGGTCTGCCACCAACCAGAGTTGGCAACCCTAGGTCATTGTGAGGTAGCTACAACAGTGCCAGCAAATATGTTTGGTGGTATCTTGCTAGATATGGCCAGTCAGACATTGCTGGCTGTTTCTGGCATGCCGCCTTTCATGCAGTAGCACTTAAACCATGATGCACTGGAATATATTTTCACCTTTTACTGCCTGGGCTGCAATCTGGCAGAGCATTAAATCGCCCACCCATTAAAGAAACACCTGATTTTCATTCAGAACACTTCAGCTGAGCCTGCCCTACCTGTCAACCCTCTTTTGATGATCTCTTTTTCCTCCAAAAAGTGAATTTCTTTGAAAGCAGTAATGGTGCTGATGAGGAAATAAGAAACTGCTGAACAATTGGCACAAAAGCTGATGCAATTACTGTGCCCTATCAATGTTGGATTGATTGATGGTTATTTACATTATACAACCCACAGACATGAACATAAGGAAATTGTATGAAGCATGCGCCATCCACGTGCACTGGTACAGGCAAGATCTAATTATGTGCACTGCAGTTCCTCCCCGCCCCCCCAAGTGCATTTTGGGTATCTGCCCATTTCCTGTCAATATGTCCCATTAACTGGTGTCATATCATAGGCAGTCCCTCGGAATCGAGGAAGACTTGCTTCCACTCTTAGTACGAGTTCTTAGGTGGCTGTACAGTCCAATATGAGAACCACAGTCTCTTTCACAGGTCGGACAGATAGTCGTTGAGGGAAAAGGTGGGCAGGGAGCCTGGTTTGCCGCACGCTCCTTCCGCTGCCTACGCTTGATTTCTGCATGCTCTCGGCGACGATACTCGAGGAGCTCAGCGCCCTCCCGAATATACTTCCTCCACTTAGGGCGGTCTATGGCCAAGGACTCCCAGGTGTCAGTGGAGATGTCGCACTTGATCAGGGAGGCTTTGAGGGTGTCCTTTAACATTTCCTCTGCACGCCTTTGGCTCATTTGCTGTGGACAAGTTCCAAGTAGAGCGCTTGCTTTGGGAGTCACGTGTCTGGCCTGCCCAGCGGAGCTGATCAAGTGTGGTCAGTGCTTCAATGCTGGGAATGTTGGCCTGGACACTAATGTTTGTGCGTCTGTCCTCCCAGGGGATTTGCAGGATCTTGCAGAAACATTGCTGGTGGTATTTCTCCAGCGACTTGAGGTGTCTACTGTACATGGTCCACGTCTCTGAGCCATACAGGAAGGCGGGTATTACTACGGCCTTGTAGACCATGAGCTTGGTGACAGTTTTGAGGGACTGATCTTCAAACACACTTTTCCTCAGGCGGCCAAAGGCTGCACTGGCGCACTGGAGGCGGTGTTGGATCTCATCATCAATCCCGAGATATGGGAAGTGGTCCACGTTGTCTAGGGCCACACCATGGAGCTTGATGTTTGTGTGGTAGTGCTGTGAGGCGTGGACAGGCTGGTGAAGTACCTTTGTCTTACTGATGTTTAGCGTAAGGTCCATGCTTTCATACACCTCAGTAAATACGTCGACTATGTCCTGGAGTTCAGTCTCTGTGTGTGCACAGACGCAGGCGTTGTCCGTGTACTGTAGCTCGACGACAGAGGTTGGAGTGGTCTTAGACCTGGCCTGGAGACGGCGAAGGTTGAACAGCTTCCCACTGGTTCTGTAGTTTAGCTCCACTGTACACTGGCTGTAATGGGCACAAAAACTGATGTATTGGAATTTAACTTTTTTTTCTAATTGATCTCAGAACACAGTGATAGGAACAGTATTCATGTGAAGGAGGAAGTTTTTCGGTTGCAAGGAATGCTCAATCAACTGGATCATAAACGAAAGGTAGAGTGCTATTATACAACATAAATCCTGGTTCAATAAAAGCTATATCTTGACTTTAAAAGATGCTGGACTTGGGCTCCCTGTAAACCCTATACTGTCATCACTCCCTGCACACATGAAAAGCAGATTCAAAATATTTAAATTGTCCTACCCTACGAAATCTGGTGGGAATGGTGCACCAAGGCCACTGAGAGCGTGGGCTGTTTTATGCTCCAGTTGGGGAACCGGCCCTTCTGTTTAAAAAAAAAAAACATTTGGAGTATAGGAAGAATATATTAATTCAATTTAGACTGATTTGTAATTTCACTGCATTCTTTATATCATGCTGGAGATTTTGGCCTCTGGTCATCAGGTGACCTATAATTAAACCTGACCAAGTTATTTACATTGCTGTTTACATTAGTCTGATGTGTTATTGTCTGCTTTTCAGAAGGGATGAAGATTGTGGTGGGCATCCTACCTATTCTCCAATAAATAATACATTGCCATTGAGGTGTAATTGTTAAACCTGGGCATGCTGCCCCATACACAGTGTAAATATAGATGCAAGTTTTAACGTAAGATATTTGATCTGCTTAACTAGTCATGAACACGAGAGCAAGGGCTAGGAAAAAGCTTGAACTGTGGCACTCTGGTGAAAATTTTACAAGGCTCAATTGATGGTATGGTGATGCATGTGGCCTGGAAAATCAAGCCCCCAACTTTGCATGTCTGAATTATTGCAGACCACATTTTGCAACACATTGGATCTAGAAAGATGGTTTTCTTAAGGTCCAATAACAATATAGGCAGTAAGTTCATTGGAGTTAGTATCCAAGGATGCGTTCCTTATAAATATATTCCACACTTTTATGGAAATATTCACACGTCATAGTTTCATGGCTGAAATGTTTCTGTGAGTTTTATTAAAGTAAAGCTGTATCATTCTGGGAAATATGTTGGTCAGTGCGTTGCATCTAAAGTTATTGTTATGAAATATATGTTAGGAATCTACTCACTCTTGAATCTTTGTATGATCTAGGAGGTACTCCATAAAATCACAGAATTGTTAAACCAAATGGATTTTCTAATGAATAGACAACTGTTTGAAGAGCTAACAGAATGGAAACGACGACAGCAAATTGCCTGCATTGGAGGTCCGCACAACACCTGTCTTGATCAGCTGCAGAACTGGTAGAGTACAAAGTATCAGAATTATTTTCATTTTTCAGAGCTATGCATGGTTAATGCGATGTAGTTTATGAGTGATGTAAATTCTTTTGAACTAGGTTTACGTTGTTCGCAGAGAGCTTATTTCAGGTCCGAAGACAGCTGAAGAAATTAGAGGAGCTGCTGCAGAAGGTGACCTATGAAGGAGATCCAATGCCTCTGCAAAGACCTCATTTGGAGGAAAGAGTGAATATTTTGATTTACAGTTTCATCAAAAGGTACAAACCTTCATTAATACAAAAAAACAACGTTTTAAATATTGTAGCCAAGAAATTCTGGTCCAGGAGAAAATTGCCTATGTTTTTCCTACAGTTGTATGTGCAGGAGAGTATAGGTCTCTTAGCTGGGCCTTTGCGTCCACAAATCGGGCAGGAAATTTGAGCTGCCAGAAGTGGTGCACCGGGCCTCTGAGATTGGGGCATTCTGGAAGGCAGCATCAGATGTGATTCTGTTCATCCTGGGGTGGGGACGGGTAAAAGTAAATTACTTGCCTGGATGATCTTGGGCTTGCTCCTGGGTCCCGCAGACCCTCAATCTGGCAACATTTAGGAACAAATTCTCCTGCACTGGGTCACTCATTGAGCGGAATCAGTGGATGATGAAGAAGGCGGCCAGGCCCCTCCTGCCTCATTAAAATAACAATACTGAATCTGTACCTACTACTGGCGCAGGCTTAGTAACGCTTCATAGGGAAGCCCCACCAATTCCTGGGGCAGCGCAGTGAAGGTGGACACCTGACTAAATTGGTGTCTGCCTGTTTATCCTCTGTTCTGGAGATTGCAGACAGAGGAAACTTCCCCTCATATTTCTTCTCACTCATCTCAAACATGCTACCCAGTAGATTAACCAAAAAGCAGCACTGTCTATAACTTTACACTTTCCCAAGAAGGGTAGTTAAGGATCTAAAGTTCTTAATCTGGGACAGGAGAAAATGTGGAACTGAGAAAATAAAAATCATGTCGTTCACGTAAAATAAGTACAGAATAATTCAGCTGAAAGTTGTTGAAAAAAAGTCATGTACGATTAGTGAAACAGTCTCATTACTATGCTGAAATCCACAGTGATTTAACTACTTCAGTTGCTAGATGTATATTTTAATTTTTTTTAATGTTATTTTCTCCCCATGTCCTCTGAAGGCAGTGACTTCTGCTGTGGAATAGTTTAACAGTACCTGCAGCACTCGTACCTCACTGAAATGCCAATTCTTCATTGTGAACCTAGACCGTGAGTGTCAGCAGCTTATTTAACACTGGAAGGCATTACAATTGGGCCTGATCCTGTCTCTGCCCAAAGTCCAGATACATATGCTCGCCAGGCGTAGTCCCTGGATAGTGGTCAAGAGCGGAAGCTGGGCTGATTTTTCCAATCACTAACCCAACAATGCTAAGTCCACTTTTAACATCCTAAGTGCAGTCTCAACTGACATGAACTAACTCGGCACTGACCATCGATCAATCCAGGTCTAAATGGTTCAGCACTATGCCGGCTGGTAAATCTTCCTACTAAGTCATGGAGGACTGAACTTGAGGTATTGGTTTAATATTCATTTTGCACAATCTCATTTTTTATATTAATAGATTATCAAGTTAGAAGTAGACCTTCAATTCCTCGTAACAAGAGTGTAAATGGTCTGTGTAAAAGGTGATGAATTCTATTTTCCATCCAATATATTCAGTTCCTTTGTGGTGGAGAGACAGCCTTGTATGCCAACCCATCCACAGAGAGCAATGGTCTTAAAAACAGGAGTGCAGTTCACTGTCAAAATAAGGTGAGCATGCTTTTCTTTGGTTAATAAAAGAATGCTGGGATGAAATTTTTCTTTGAGTAAACATATGAGGTCTGAATATTCTCGGTCTGTGATTCCAGCAGTGACACTGGGATTGAGCCCAACATTGCCTTCTGGCACTGTCCCAGTTGGAGTATGCAGAGTCAGTGGGAGGGCACCACATTTGCATCGCCTAATGGGTGCCCACACCACTCTTCATGAAGACACAATGCCAGAAACTGCCTGGCTGCCATCTGTGGGGCGGCTTGACACTAAATATTTTTGTTTTAATCATCTTTGGAGTCCAGACCTGAAACCACTTCTCCCGCCCCATGGAGGGACCCACTTATAATAATCTGTCAACTCGCTTTCCTCAACTCACTAGACACACTGACCAAAAACATTATGCTGGGCCTACTGAGGTTGGTAAAGCAGGAACTCCGAGCATAGGGAATCCCAGCCCCGGCTCTGTCTCTGCCCACTTTGCAATACTGGCCCCATATTCTGGCCCATTCTGACAAACTCCCACCGGAGTTACAGCGAGTTTCTGCTTGAACAGCTGAATAAATTTGGCTCCATAAACTGTTTCTACTGTTCATGCACAAGGAGGGGTTTAAAAAATTTTTTTTTAAATCATTAATTGATTGTCCTTCTACGACATTACCAACACTTCAGTTGAACTTCAGTTGTAGTAGTTGAACGTGTATTAGTAAGTTTGAAAGGCTTATTTTGTTATACAAAGAGAGCAAAAAGACAAAAGAGTAGGGTGTTATGTATGAAGAAAGAGTCAGACTGAATACTTTGAGCTCAAGGTAAAATGTGACCTTAGTATTTTATTGCAGGTCTCCAGAGTGCCTCTCCAACCTGTGAGGCTTCTTAAATACCTGTGCTCCCAAGGGATTATGGGATCCCTTGGGATTCCAGTGGATGAGCAGAAACAGAGTATATACAAGTTTACATATATAACAACACTCCCCGCCCCCCCCCCCCTGCAAAATCAACAGTGTAACTATTTACAAGGTGAGTCGATCTGGGGCCCTTGCCCTGGTTGATTATCTCGGGGCAAATGCTGGTATTGGTGAATCGTCTGTTGGGCCCTCGCTGGACTGCTGTGCAGCTGGCCTTGCTGGGCTGCCTGGTGTGGTGAGTCCTGCTGGGCCGCTGTGGATGATGGGTTCTGCTTCGTGGTCAAACGCTGTGTCGGTTGCCATTAATGTATGTGTTGGGGGGTCAAAGAAGGTAGGGTCCAAAGTGGGTTGCTCAGGATAGTCTGTGAATTTGACTTTGATTTGGTCCAAGTGTTTCCGGTGAATGAGTCCATTTGAAAGTTTGACCCGAAACACCCTGCTCCCCTCTTTGGCCACGAGTGCCGGGAAGCCACTTGGGACCTTGTCCATAATTCACTACAAATACAGGATCATTGACTTCAACCTCGCGTGACACATTTGCGCTATCATGGTATGTACTTTGTTGAAGCCGCTTGCTCTCTACCTGTTCATGTAGATCAGGGTGAACTAACGAGAGCCTTGTCTTAAGTGCCCTTTTCATCAAAATTCAGCAGGTGGGATCCCAGTGAGTGAGTGGGGTCTCGTGCGGTAGCTGAGCAGGACTGGGGATAGGCGAGTCTGCAGTGAGCCTTCCGTTACCCTCTTCAAGCCCTGCTTGATGGTTTGCACTGCTCTCTCTGCCTGACCAATGAATGTTGGTTTAAACGGGGCAGACATGACATGTTTGATCCCGTTGCGGGTCATGAATTCTTTGAAATCGGCACTGGTAAAACATGGCCCGTTGTTGCTCACCAGGACATCAGGTAGCCCGTGCATGGCAAAAATGGCCCGCAGGCTTTCAGTGGTGGCAGCGGACATGCTTGCCGACATTATCTCACATTCAATCCATTTGGAGTACGCATCTACAACCACAAGGAACATTTTACCCAAGATCGGGCCTGCATAGTCGACATGGACCCTAGACCACGGTTTGGAGGGCCAAGACCATAAACTTAGTGGCACCTCCCTGGGTGCATTACTTAACTGCGAGCATGTGTTACATCTATGCACGCAGGACTTTAAGTCCGCATCGATACCGGGCCACCACACGTGGGATCTGGCTATCGCTTTCATCATTACGATGCCTGGATGGGTGCTGTGGAGGTCACTAATGAAGGTGTCTCTGCCCTTCTTGGGATCCACTACTCAATTTCCCCACAGAAGGCAGTCTGCCTGTATGTACATTTCATCTTTGCACCGCTGGAACGGCTTTATCTCTTCCTGCATTTCCACTGGGACACTGGACCAGCTCCCGTGAAGCACACAGTTTTTGACTAGGGACAGTAAGGGGTCCTGGCTCATCCAGGTTCTAATCTGTCGGGCTGTGAAGGGTAATTGCTCACTCAAATGCTTCCATAACCATGACGAAATCTGCGGGCTGCGCCATTTCCACCCCCGTGATGGGCAATGACAGCCTGCTGAGAGCATCAGCACAGTTTTCTGTACCTGGCCTGTGGCGGATGGCGTAGTTGTATGCGGACAACATGAGCGCCCATTTCTGGATGCGGGCTGATGCATCAGTATTTATCCCCTTACTCTCGGAGAACAGGGATATAAGTGGCTTATGGTCAATTTCCAATTCAAATTTTAGCCCGAACAGGTATTGATGCATTTTCTCTACTCCATAGACACACGCTAACGCTTCTTTTTCAATCACGCTGTAGGCTCGCTCAGCCTTAGACAGACTCCTGGATGCATATGCAACCGGTTGCAATTTCCCAAAATCATTAGCTTGTTGCAATACACACCCGACGCCTCACATGCTAGTACCAAACGCTTACCTGGATCATACAATACAAGCAATTTGTTTCAGCATAACAATTTTCTAGCTTTTACAAAGGTATTTTCTTGGCTTTTGCCCCATACCCATTCGTCCCCTTTATGTGGTAAGGCGTGCAGTGGTTCTAACAGTGTGCTGAGACCTGGTAAGAAGTTACCAAAATAGTTCAGGAGTCCTAGAAACGACCGCAGCCCCATCACGTTCTGTGGCCTCGGTGCGTTCTCGATTGCCTCAGTCTTTGAATCAGTGGGCCTGATGCCGTCCGCCACGATTCTTCTCCCCAGGAACTCCACTTCAGGCACCAGGAAAACGCACTTCGAGCATTTTAACCTGAGCCCCAGCTGTTGAGTTGACTAAGAACCTCCTCCAGATTCTGCAGATGCTCGACTGTGTCCCGACCTGTAATCAAGATGTCGTCCTGGAAGACCACAGTGCGCGGGACTGACTTCAGTAAGCTTTCTATGTTTCTCTGGAATATCGCCGCCGCTGATCGAATTCCAAGCGGGCATCTGTTATAAATTAAGAGACCTTTGTGCGTGTTGATGCAGGTGAGGCCCTTCGATGATTCCTCCAGCTCCTGCGTCATGTAGGCTGAAGTCACATCCAGCTTCGTCAACGTCTTTCCTCCCACCAGCGTTGCAAAGAAGTCGTCGGCCTTTGGTAGTGGGTATTGGTCCTGCAGGGAGAAACGATTAATAGTTATTTTGTAATCGCCACAGATTCTGACAGTGCCATCTCCCTTGAGGACTGGGACAATCGGACTGGCCCACTTGTTGAATTCGATCGGTGAAATGATGCCCTCTCATTGCAGCCGGTCGAGCTCAATCTCTACCCTTTCTCTCATCATGTATGGTACTGCTCTCACCTTGTGATGAATGGTTCGCACCCCCGGAATTAGGTGGATCTGCACTTTTGCTCCTTGGAATTTCCCGATGCCTGAGTCGAACAGCGAAGGGAACTTGTTAAGACCTGGGCACACGAAGTGTCGTCAGCGGGCAATAGCGCTCGGATGTCATCCCAGTTCTAGCGTACCTTTCCCAGCCAGCTCCTGCCGAGCAGCGTGGGACCATCGCCCGGTACCAGCCAGAATGGTAGCTTGTGCACCACTCCATTGTAGGAATGGATTGCGGGAATCAGTTCCTTTGTGTAAGTTCTTAGTTTCGTGCAAATTGGAGGCAAGACTGGCCCTTGAGGCCTTGCTGCACCACAATTTTTCGAAAGTCTTTTTGCTCATAATGGACTGGCTCGTGCCTGAGTCCAGCTCCATTGACACCGAGAGTCCATTTAGTTCCACATTCAGCATTATCGGGGGACACTCTGATCAATGTGTGCACCCCATGTACCTCTGCCTCCTCGGTCTGAGGCTCTGGTTCGTCGTGGTCTGCCGTGGATCTGTCCTCCTCTGAAACATGGTGTTTTGCAGGATTAACAGGATTTGCAGCTTGCCTGCACAGACATTGGAGGTGTCCCATTGTTCCACAGCCCTTGCAAACATACCCTTTGAAGCGGCATGAATGGAAATGATGATCACCCCCGCAGCGCCAACAAGGCGATAATGGCCTTGCATTCATCATCCTTGATGGTGGACTCTGAGACATCTGCGGACGTGCAGCTGCAAGCGTGTGACCTGCCCTGTATATTGCGATTTGAAAACAACGTTACTTTGTTCACAGTACTTGTAGCAGCACTTGTGTGCTGAGAGATTTGCTTAGTATTGGTGGCAATGAACGCCTGGGCTATCGCTATGGCCTTACTCAAGGTTGGGGTCTCTACAGTCAAAAGTTTGCGAAGTATGGTTTCGTGGCCAATGCCAAGTACGAAAAAGTCTCTGAGCATGTGCTCCAAATGTCCTTCAAATTCGCAATGTCCTGCAAGGCATCTTAGCTCGGCGACATAACTCGCCACTTTCTGGCCTTCAGACCTTTTGTAGGTGTAGAATCAGTACCTCGCCCACAGAACGCTTTCATTCGGGTTCAAATGTTCCCGGACCAGTGTGCACAAATCATCGATTTCTCCGTGGGTTTCGCTGGAGTAAGCAGATTTTTCATGAGGCCATACGTTGGTGCCCCGCAGACGGTGAGGAGAATCGCCCTTCCTTTGGCAGCATTCTCTTCTCCATCCAGCTCATTGGCCACAATGTATTGGTCAAGTCGCTCCACGAAGGTTTCCTAATCATCTCCCTCCGAGAATTTCTCCAGGATGCCCACTGTTCGCTGCATCTTTGGGTTCACTATCTGTATCTCGTCACCAGTTGTTATGTATGAAGAAAGAGTCAGACTGAATACTGTGAGCTCAAGCTAAAGTGTGACCTTAGTCTTTTATTGCAGGTCTCCAGAGTGCCTCTCGAACCTGTGAGGCCTCCTTAAATACCTGTGCTCCCAAGGGATTATGGGACCCCTTGGGACTCCAGTGGATGAGCCCTCTGGTGGCTGTACAGAGTATATAGAAGTTTACATATATAACATAGGGCAATAAGAGAGTAGAGATAGACTCAGTGTCCTGTCTGGACAGACCGAGATGGAGTTGCCTATAGCACAGGGAGAACCTACCTCTGCTTTAGATCTGTGAAGAACACTGCAGGAAACATTAATATAAAAATGAAAATTGCCATTTGCAAAAGTTTTCATTGTTTTATAGGTTTTTGGTAAAATTACCTGAACTGAATTATCAGCTAAAGGTGAAAGCTACAATTGACAAGTAAGTCAAAATAAAATATTATTTTCAACCTATTAAATAGAATGTAATTTTGCAGTAAGTTTTTATTTTTCTTTCTCTTCTCATTTGCTTTCCTTTTGTTTTCAGGGAAAGTTCAACAGCGAGAGGGTAGGGGAAAGAAAGTGAAAAATTACTCCATTTAAATGTTTTTATTTAATTGTTGTTGAACATTGTAATGACATGCTCTCCATTCACAGATATCGTAAATTTAATATATTAGGCACTAACAGCAAGGTAATGAACATGGAAGAGTCGGTCAATGGGAGTCTCTCTGTGGAATTCAGACACTTGGTAAAAAATTTTTGTTGATCCATTTCATAATGAACAGTTGATACCAACATTGCAATGAATCTGCCTAATTGAAAATATTAATTCAAGGTTTCTGTAATTGCCAAGTCAATAAAACTATCTGGTAGAGCACCAAACCGTAAAGAAGTTCCCAGTTTCATTCTTGGTCTGCCTTGAGTTGAGATAATTGGGCAGCATATCTGGACAAGAAAGGGGAAAAATGACCAAGGGTTCCTACTCCTAATTGCTTATCCAGTGACCCAAATGGAAATTATTGGATTGGAACAGGGTTTGTCTCTGCTGTGATGTCCTCCAAAGATAAAATGCCGTGATTAAAAGACATTCATGCTGCGATTTCACCAGTGGGTGCAAGCTGGGTGCGGGTGACATCGGTGGTGTGCGGGGAACGCGCTCTCAGCTGCAGCCCGACCTCTAACCGCAATCTTCCGTGGGCTGGGGCTTGTTAAGCCCGCCCTGCGGATTTCCCGGCTAATTAACTGGAAGCGGGTCTGAAAATGTCATCTGATGACGCGTTATCAGCCGGTTTCCTTAAAGGGACCATTCCCAACTTTTGTTTGACCGTTCTTCTGTCAGTGTCTTGCAACATTGAGCTGCTGCAAACACTGACAAACACGGCACAAAGATGCATGGCTACACCCAAGCTCTCCTATGTCTCCCTCCAGATGCTTATAGAGGGAATCACAGCACACAGGGAGGTTCTCTTCTCTTCCAATGGACGGAAGAGATCTCTCTAGGAAATCAATGCAGTCTGGTTGTACATTTCACAGGAGGGCACAAGCAGGGATGTTGTCTGGAGGAGCTGGCTGCAATGGCACAATCCTTTCAATGATCACAGTAGATCACAAAATGTTACTGCAGAGCCACACTCAACCTTATCTTGCTGGGCCACTCACATCCCCATCACTTTGCATTCCCTACCCTACTCCTGCATATCCTTACTCCAACTTATCTTGCACCTCCACCCATCCCTCTCTACATTATCACTTCCCAATTCACTAGCCATCCCTCACGCTCACCATCATTCCTTGTCCAATCATACCAACAACAGCATGCAAGGGTAGGCACTTGGGTTTCAGCCAATGTTTATGTCGATAATTTGTTGATGTGTTGTCCAAAATTGAAATCTTTGAACACTTTGTGTTCTTGGACAGATTTGTGTGCACCTTTGGAAGTGGCTTAGTGAGTTGTAGTGAATGGTCAGACATAAGGGCACAAAGATGATGAGTGTGAAAAGAGTGGCTTGGACATTGCAGGGATGCTTTATGGAACTGGTGTGGGGTGGTGCCAACCTGGCACATCATGTGGCAGCCAGGGTGCACAAAGTCAAGTGAAGTAAATGTAACCATAGTGAGGCCATCTCTGGCTTCCCGGGCAGCAATGTGGTTGGGTGCTGATGGCCTGTGTCCTGTGCATCAGGTGACTGCGGAGAAGGTTGGTGTTGTTGGTGATGCTGTGTGCCTGGTGATGTTGGTGTTGGGGCTGATTGTGGTGAGATTATGAGGACCAAGGTGAGTCATTTTCCAGGGCACCAATGCAGCTGGAATAGATGGCAGCTGAGGTTGAAATGACAGAAACGATCTGTCAATTATGAGAGTTGCTCCAAGGAGGTGACAATGAATAGACAGTTTACTGCAAAGACTTACAACCTGCATACAGCTGAAAATTTTCATCCAAATCCTGAAGGCTTTAGCTTCTGACATTGGAAAGTGAACAGCTGTGAAATGGTAGCTTTTATACCATTTCTGCAGCTGTCAACTTGCCAAAGCAACAGAAAGTCACTGAACCCAACTCCACTTACCTGGCGAGTTCCAAGAGGGATGGGAAACCCAACAAAAAGGTGGTAAAATTGTAAGTGCCTGCTTTTAACCCTCTTAAATACCTGTTAAGTACATTAATGAACTGGCCCGCTGCCTGGCATCGGGTTTACGATCGGCATGCAGACCTGATAGCTGAGAAACTCACACGACCCGCTGTCAATCAGGGCCATTTTAACAGTGGGCCCACCTCCAAACCAGCATTCGCAGGACTGGGAAGATTCCGGCCTCATTGTCTCATCTGATGCTTGAAGAATGCCATTTGGGTGAGCTTGGGTTAACTTGACTTATTTGGTAGCAATCAAGCCTCTGGAACAGAAGGTTATTTAGTTTGAGTCTCATACAAACTCTCAATCAAGGCTGACACTCTTGTTTGGTATTGAGGGAATGCAACATTATTGCCTACTCTGATGAATCAGGTGGAAGTTAAAAATCTTGACATAATTATTCTCCTTGTCTCGTGGCCAACATTCCTCCCTTAACCAATACCACCAAGGAAAACAATTGCACATTCCATGATTGTAGGATATTGCTAACACAGAATGCTAGCCTACATAATAGTCACTGCACTTCAAAAGTAATTCATCGTGTGAAGTGCATTGATATAAGATATTAGACAAGTGTAAGTACAGTACAGTATTGGTGGCTGTCAATACCCATGGAAGAGTCAGTGCCTTCAGGAGTAAATTGGGAAAAAATACTAATTCAATATTTACATGTTTTGACAGCAACTCAAAGAACAGAAATCCTCTGCAGGATCTAAAGGAAATGAGGTAAAATGTTCTAATTCTCTCGTGATTAAATGAGTTGTACTACAATAGCCAGAGTAATAGAATAGCATTTCCCTACTATTAAAACAGTAACATGGCACTGTGTAAATACTTTTGCTTTTGAGTGCATTACATTAGCAGATTAATACTTTCCAAAAATGTTAAAAATGTTGCATAAAGCATAACTTCACTAGGAGGATGACCAGGATGGGAATCTCTGCAATAGTTATGGAGAGACTTGAGATACTGGGGCTGCTTCCACTAGAGCAGAGAAGGCCAAGAAGAAGTTCAATTGAGTTTTTTTTTAATTGAGTAATTTTGATATGATGAACAGAGAATGATTATTTCTTCTGATTGGAAAGTCAGTAACAAGGGATCATCAATTTAAAACTGTAACTGAGAGAGTAAGGAGAATGGTTAGAATAAATTTATTTACGTAGAGAGTTGTTGGAAAGTTTTGTCACAGTGAGTAGAGGAGGCAAACAGCATGGCATAATTTTAAGGAGAAGTAATTAAATATTTGAAGCAGAGGAATATACAGGATTGTGAGGAGAAAGCAAGGCAGTAGGATTAATTTCAGATTGATCTAGCAAAGAGCTGGCAGAGACACAATAGCCGAAACACTTCCTTCTCTGCCATAAACTTCTATGGTTCTATAATTAGGTCCATAAGCAGGATTATTGCATTTAATTGATATTGTATGATATTCTCCATATTTTCTTTCTAAATGTCATATCAGCTTGGTTCAAATTAATTCCTAATTTTTAAAACAAAATTCTAGTCCACAAACTGAAATGAAAACAGGTTGTGGTGCTTATTTCTGAGGTAATTTAGGCTCTATTAAACAATCGCATCTTTCCAATATAAATATACCTTGATTAATTACTTAATAGTTCTTCCTTAAACCTTACACTAAATTCTAATAATCAAAGTGTTTTTGCAAGAAGTAATTGACTCTTTTTACTAAACACTCTACTTTGTTTGTCATCTTTCTAAATGTTGTCATTATTCTTTCAATTCTACAGGGTCCTCTGATTGTCACAGAAGAGCTCCATTCAATCAATTTTGAGACGCAGTTTTGTCATCAAGATTTAATCATAGATTTAGAGGTGAGTTGATTCAAGCTCTTATCAGCAGAATATATATGTAACATTAAATCCATTTACTAATGAATCCTAGTTTTAAAAGTAAGTCGCCAAGTGTAAGGGCTCGCAACACCTTTTAATGGAAAATTTTGCTCATTCACAAATTTGTTTAGCAGGAATTACTCATGGAACAGGGTGGTAACTTTTATTTTTAAACTTCTTGACTTAAAAAAAAATGCTGACCATATGTACATGAGCATAATGTTCCAAATTAACATTATGGGCCCAAGTTTCGGGCCGCGCCTTTTGGGCGCCCGTTTTTCGCGCCGGAAAGTGCGCCTAAAAAAAACTACAGTGGGCACGCATGTGCAGTAGCTCCAGGCGCTCAAAGCTGTGGGAGGGGCCTGAAGCATGCAGCCCCTAGCCCTGGCCAAATGGCCTCACTGGGGCTGCGTGAATAAGGCTCCTCCCACCCGACCCGACCTCTGCTTCCCCCCACCCCCCCACACCTCCGCGACTCTCTCTCCCGCCCCCCCCCCCCCGGAGACCTCCGCGAATATCTCTCCCCCACCCACACCCCCGGATCTCCGCGACTCTCTCTCTACCGCACCCCCCCGCCGACCTCCGCAACTCTCTCTCTTTCCCCCCCCCGGACCTCCGCGACTCTCTCTCTCTACCCGCTTCCCCCCCCCCCGCCGACCTCCGCGACTCCCCCCCCGGACCGCCACAACCCCCCCGAGACCCGACGCCACCTACCTGTAAATCCAGCCCGAGGTCTTGGGCCCGGCCGTTCAGCCTCCTTCTCTCCCTTCCCCACCCCTCTCTCCTTCCCTCCCTCCTCTCTCCCTCCTCCCTCCCTCCCTCCTCTCTCCTTCCCTCCCTCCCCCCTCTCTCCTTCCCTCCCTCCTCTCTCCTTCCCTCCCTCCTCTCTCCCTCCCTCCCTCCTCTCTCCTTCCCTCCCTCCCTCCTCTCTCCTTCCCTCCCTCCCTCCTCTCTCCTTCCCTCCCTCCCTCCTTCCTCTCTCCTTCCCTCCCTCCCTCCCTCCTCTCTCCTTCCCTCCCTCCCTCCCTCCTCTCTCCTTCCCTCCCTCCCTCCTTTCTCCTTCCCTCCCTCGCTCCTTCCCTCCCTCCCTCCTCTCTCCTTCCCTCCCTCCCTCCTCTCTCCTTCCCTCCCTCCTTCCTCCCTCCTCTCTCCTTCCTCCCTCCTCTCTCCTTCCCTCCTTCCCTTCCCTCCCTCCCTCCTCCTTCCCTCCCTCCCTCCCTCCTCTCTCCTTCCCTCCCTCCTTCTCTCCCTCCCTCCCTCTCTCCCCTCCCTCCCCCTTCCCTCCTCTCTCCTTCCCTCCCTCCCTCCTCTCTCCTTCCCTCCTCCCTCCTCTCTCCTTCCCTCCCTCCCTCCTCTCTCCTTCCCTCCCTCCCTCCTCTCTCCTTCCCTCCCTCCCTCCTCTCCCCTTCCCTCCCTCCCTCCTCCTCTCTCCTTCCCTCCCTCCCTCCCCTCTCCTTCCCTCCCTCCTTCCCTCCCTCCTCTCTCCTTCCCTCCTTCCCTCCCTCTCTCCTTCCTTCCCTCCCTCCCTCCCTCTCTCCTTCCTTCCCTCCCTCCCTCTCTCCTTCCTTCCCTCCCTCCCTCCTCTCTCCCCTCCCTCCCTCCTCTCTCCCCTCCCTCCCTCCTCTCTCCCCTCCCTCCCTCCTCTCTCCTCGCCCTCCCTACATCCTCTCTCCCCTCCCTCCCTCCTCTCTCCTCGCCCTCCCTACATCCTCTGTCCCTTCTCCCCCTCTCCCCCCTTCTCCCCCTCCCTTCTCCTCGCTCTCTCCCTCCCCTTTTCCTCGCCCTCCCCCCTTCTCCTCGCCCTCCTCTCCTCCTCCTACCCCCACCCCTCCTCCTCCCAACCCCCACCCCTCCTCCTCCCCTCCACCCCTCCCACCCTCCTCCTGCCCCCCCCACCCCCCTTCTCCCCATTCTAAGTTAGTTTGGAGTAAGTTTTCACTGACTAAACTTTGAAAACAGGCGTAAGTGGCCGGACACGCACCCTTTTGAAAAGAAAATTCTGTTCCAAAGTGAAACTGTTCTAACTGACTAGAACTGCAGCAAACTAAATGCCGAGAATTCAAATTTCTAAGATACTCCATTCTAAACCAGTTGCTCCAAAAAAAACAGGAGCAACTCAGGCCGAAACTTGGCCCCAATAATAGCACTTATCAGTTGGGAATCTTTAATCAGTTTCTCTCTGTTATCTTCCCCGCTACAGCACCAACTGCATCTCATAGAATCATAGAATAATACAGCACAGAATCTGTACTAGTCTCCCTCTGAATGGTACTTCACTTTTCCTCCCTCATCACAGTGCCACTATCTTTTTCTGTATAGTAACTCTCTCTCGCTCGCGCTCTCTCTCTCTCTCTCTCTCTCTCTCTCTCTCTCTCTCTCTCTCTGTACAGTATCTTCTTTTTCTCCAAATAGTACCTAGTTTTCTAAATAATATATCTCTATCACCCTGAAAGTGATAAAGTCATAAAGAAGCCAGTAGAATTCTGGATTTTATAAATGAGGGGCATGGAGTACAAAAGTAAAGAAATTATGATAAATTGATATTAAACATTGGTTAGGCTACAAGTAACACGTGCATGTTATGTGCTCCATTATAGAAAGGACATTAAAGCCATTAAGTGTGTTCAGTGTAAATTCACCAGAATGATACCGGGGACTGGAAACTATAGTTGAGAGATTTCAGATACTAAAGCACCGATTTTTAAATCATCCACCCCATGCCTGACAAGAACGGGGTTAAAATAGAGACAGAAACTGACCTCCCGCTTGGTGCTACACTCGCAATGGCCATAATTTTAACTCCCAGGTTGAGAGAGACATGCGGCAAGGGCCTCATGAATATTCAAATGTTCGGGTTCAAGGATGTCAGTCGGACCCTGTTGTGTATGCAATAACTGTTAGACTGAGTACTGTTTAACTCCAAGAGTTATGCCCTTGGCTCTGCTTTATTAAGGCCCAAAGTGACCAATATACAAAATGGCTGGCCTTTTATACTTGGGCTGCACATACGTGTGTGCAGCCCAATGGCCTCCAACAGTGACGCCATCTAGTGGCTAGTGATCCCAAAAGTACATACATGACAATAGCCCCCTCTGAGATATTAACACAGTCTTTTACAAATTGAGATGGTCCGATGTTTTACGCTCCCGGGTTGACCGTTTCAGTTCAACTCCAGCCTTGGGTGAGTGTTCAGAGTCTGTTGTGACTGGTGGCTGTGTGGCTGACCTGGTAATGGCCATGTCAGGGATTGAAAGTCCATTTTCATTGAACATGTCAGTGATTGAAAGTCCCGATTCACTGATGATCACCGAGTCCTCTGATAACTGGGGGTAGGTTGGTTGGTTGTCGATTGTCTCTTCCTCCGACTGTTCCGGTTTGTCTGTGTGCCGCACCTTTGCCTGATCCATATGTTTCCTGCATGTTTGCCCATTTTTGAGCTTGACAATAAATACTCTGTTGCTCTCCTTGGCCATGACAGTACCAGCGATCCACTTGGGACCCTGACCATAATTCAGAACATATAGAGGATCATTTACAGAAATATCGCGTGACACAGCTGCGCGATCGTGATACCCTTGCTGACTTTGTCTTCTATATTCAACATGATTATTCAAGTCAGGGTGTAAAAGAGATAGCTTGGTCTTAAGACCTCTTTTCACCATTAGTTCAGCAGGCGAGACCCCGGTAAGCGTGTGTGGTCTTGTCCTGTAACTAAGCAGTATGCATGACAGGCGAGTCTGCAGTGACCCTTGGGTTACTCACTTCATACTCTGCTTTATGATTTGGACAGCACATTCTGCTTGCCCATTGGATGCAGGTTTGAATGGTACAGACCTTACATATTTGATACCATTGAGTTTCATGAACTCTTGAAACTCCTGACTGGTGAAGCACGATCCGTTGTCGCTAACAACAATGTCAGGCAGACCATGTGTCACGAACATGACACTGAGATTCTCAATGGTAGCTGTGGATGTGCTGGATGACATGATTATACACTCTATCCACTTCGAATATGCATCCACCACAACTAAAAACATCTTCCCCAGGAAGGGACCTGTAAAGTCTATGTGGATCTTGGACCATGGTTGGGACGGCCACGACCACAGACTCAGCGGCGATTCCACTGGTGCTTTGCTGAGCTGCATGCAAGTGTTCCACTGATGCACACATGATTCCAGCTCAGAGTCAATTCCAGGCCACCATACATGAGACCTGACAATGGCTTTCATCATTACAATGCTGGGATGTGTGCTATGTAGCTCACGTACAAATTTCTCTCTCTCTCTTTCTTGGGCATAACAACACAATTGCCCCACAGTACACAGTCCGACTGAATAGACAGTTCGTCTTTGCGACGAATGTAAGGTGTGGTCTCCTCGCACATTTGCTTGGGTATGGCAGACCAATCACCTTTGAGAATGCAACTCTTCACCACCGATAAATTGTTTCCTGGCTGGTCCAGGTCTTAACTTGTTGAGCCGTGACAGGGGTTCCTTCACTCTCAAAAGCATCCATAACTAGCAATAGATCCACCGGTTGTGGCGTTTCCACCTCCAGTGTGGGCAACGGCAGACGGCTCAAAGCATTGGCACAATTCTCGGTGCCAGGTCTATGGCGAATGACATAATCATAAGCGGATGATGTCAGCGCCCACCTCTGGATGCGGGATGAAGCATTGGTATTGCTACCTTTGTTTTCAGAGAACAGTGAAATGAGTGGCTTGTGATCTGTCTCCAGTTCAAACTGAAGACCAAATGCATCTTTTTAACCCCATACACACAGGCTAGTGCTTCTACCATGCTGTAGGCTCTTTCCGCTTTAGACAAACTTTTAGACGCATGCGCAACAGGTTGAAGTTTACACCACGCATTAGCTTGTTGGAGTACGCAACCAATTCCATATGACGAAGCATCACAGGCCAATATTAAACGTTTACATGGGTCATAATGTACCAGCAGCTTGTTCGAGAAAAGCAGATTAATGGCTTTCTCAACAGCTCTGCCTTGAGACGCTCCCCACACCCAGTTGTCGCCTTTTCTTAGCAGCATGTGCAGTGGTTCTAATAAGGTGCTCAATTTAGGTATGAAGTTAGCGAAGTAGTTAAGTAGACCCAGGAACGAACGCAGCTCTGTCACATTCTGCGGCTTGGGTGCATTCTTGATGGACTTGGTTTTCACGTTCGTGGGCCTGATGCCGTCAGCAGCAATTTTCCTCCCCAAGAATTCGACCTCTGGTGCCATTAAGATGCACTTCGAGCTTTTCAGTCTGAGTCCCACTTTGTCCAGACGATGTAGAATCTCTTCCAGGTTATTGAGATGTTCCTCGGAGTCACGACCTGTGATCAGGATGTCATCTTAGAACACGATGGTTCTGGGAACGGACTTCTGTACACTCTCCATGTTCATCTGAAATATTGCCGCAGCCAAGCAAATTCCAAAAGGGATAAATAACCAGTCCTTTATGCGTATTAATGCACATAAGTCTCTTTGACGTCTCGACCAGCTCCTGTGTCATGTAGGCCGACGTCAGATCCAGTTTGGTGAACAACTTCTCCTGGCTAGCATTGCAAAAAGTCATCAGCCTTCAGTAACTGGTACTGATCCTGTTTCGAAACCCTGTTGATCGTAGCCTTGTAATCTCCACAGATTCTGACTCTGCCATCACTTTTCAGCACAGGAATATTGGGGCTGGCCCATTCATTAAATTCAATGAGTGATATGATCCCTTCACGCTGGAGTCTGTCCAGTTCGATTTCGACCTTCTCCCTCATCATGTACGGAACTGCCTGAGCTTTATGACGGATGGGTCTTGCATCCGAGTCCATGTGGATCTGCACCTTGGCTCCCATGAAGTTGCCGATGCCTGGTTCGAACAGCGAGGAGAACCTGCTCAGTACTTGGGCACATGTATCTTTCTCTGATAACAACGCCTTGATGTTGTTTCAATCGCATCTGATTTTTTTCAAGCCAGTTCCTGCCAAACAGCGTTGGGCCATTGCCTGGAACAATCCATTGCGGTAACTCGCGAACCGCACCATCATACAACACTTTAATTGTGGCACTGCCAATCACCGTTATGAGTTCTTTGGTGTACGTGCGCAACTTGGCATTGACTGGACTCGGCCTGGGCCCCACAGCCTTAGTATCCCACAACTTGTCGAATGTCCTCTGGCTCATTATCGATTGACTCGCCCCCATGTCCAGTTCCATCGATACCAGCACCCCATTAAATTTCACGTTGATCATTATCGGTTTGCTCTTATTTAGGAACGAGTACAGTCCATACACTTCCTCCTCTGGTATCTCGGACCGCATATCCGGATCTGCGCTAGTCTGACCATCATCCTCCACGTGGTGTGTCGCAGCACGCTTACTCATCTGCGGATACTTGCGCTGGAGATGCCCCACTCTCAGACAGCCTTTGCAACTATATTGCTTAAATCAACACTGCTGGTGCCGGTGATTTCCCCCACAATGCCAACACGGAGAAATCGGATGCATTCCCGCTGGCGAACTTAGAGCAGCCACAGGTTTCGCGTACGCAGTTGTGTAGGCCCTGCCATGTGCCATTCTGCCGAACGCCGAATCAATCATATTTGCAGTACTTGCCGAGTTTCGATTTTTCACTGATATCTGCATTAGACTTCTAGCTATCGTCATGCATGACTGAACGACCGTGATGGCCCTGTTCAAGTCCAACGTCACCACAGACAGTAGTTTATGCAGGATCACCTCGTGGTTGATGCCGATTACAAAGTCGTCCCGCAGCATGTCTGGCAACACAGCCCCGCTAGACGTCTCAGGTTGGCAACGAATTCCGCTGCATTATGGCCCTCTGAGCGAACGTGCATGTAAAATCTGTATCTCAAGATGATAATGCCTTCGTCTGGCTTAAGGTGGTCCTGTACCAGTGTACACAATTCTTCATACATCTCTGTTGGACTCACAGGCAGGAGCAAATGTTATGACCGCAAACCGTGAAGAACACCGCCTGGCATCCATCTGCGTCGCCGACCTCCTCCATTTTGTTGCCCACGAAGAACTGGCTCAAACAACTCACAAAGTCTGCCAAACTTCTCCTTCCACAAATCGTTCTAACATTCCAATTGTGCTCATTTTTGCATACAAAGGTTCTTGTTGCCTCGTCGCCAAATGTTGTGTATGCAATAACTGTTAGACTGAGTACTGTTTAACTCCAAGAGGCATGACCTTGGCTCTGCTTTATTAAGGCCCAAGTGACTAATATACAAAATGGCTGGCCTTTTATACTTGGGCTGCACACACATGCGTGCAGCCCAATGGCCTCCAACAGTGACGCCATCGAGTGGCTAGTGATCCCAAAAGTACATACATGACAAATACCAACTAGACTTTAATGCACAGTCGTGCGTTTGGCGTCTGGTGTTGGCGCCAGGCCTCGTCAGCGAGGTCTGATGCCACCTGGATCAGGCCCAGAAGAAGAGTGATGAAGGAAGTTATTTAAATTTGTTATGTTTCCTTGGGCCAGGAGTAGCAGGCATTTCCTTTGGGTTCCATAAGGAAACCTTGAGCTTCCCCTACTTCATGCTTGCCCCCCCCCCCCCCAATCGCAAACCCTTGCTGACAGCAACCATTTTGTTGGGTCGCCTGCAGCGGCCTGCAACCGTGCAATATCCTGCTCCCACCCACCAACATCCACATCATTCCTGCCATGTTCGAGTGGGAGTCAGTCCAGGAATATTGTAATGAAGCCTGTGGTTAAAGTGCAAGCTGGGACGAGCCCTTGCCAGCCCCATGCTCACCTCTTGACCCAGGATAAAATTCGGGCTCAGGATGATTTCCAGTAGAGTAGAGAAAGCTAAGAGGTTTAATAGTGGTTTTTAAAATTATGCTGAAAATGGCAAGACAATTTCCTCTAGTCAAATTTATTTTTTTGTCTTATAGCACTCCTGTGAAGATTCTTGGGACGTTTTACTACATTAAATGCGCTATATAAATACAAGTTGTTGTCGTTGTAGTTAGGAAGTCAGCAATGAGGGGTGTCATCACTTTAAAATAGTACGGCAATAAAGACACATCTTCAATGCCTGCTGTTTGTGAATTTAAAAAAAAAATGTTCACTCTGTTTTAAATCATAACGGGTAAACAAAACTTAATCCCACAGAGAAAGAAATTATCAAAAAAGTCAAACCATGACACAGATTTTTAGTTTTTGCCGCTTTATTTCCAAACCATCACTTACCTTTCTCAGCTTTGATCAGATGTTAATGCAGCCTTTGGTTTTGTCATTTCAAGTTACTGAGATAATTTGATCATTAGCCTTTCCACAACATATAATTCTTGCTATAATTTTCCTTTCTGTTCAACCTTCTTAAGTAGTTCATATCAATTCAAGTCAATGTTTTCCATCTGCCACTAATGTAATGTCTGTCTCAGACTTCAGAGACAACGCCAGTAGTTAGTTTGCTGCACTAATATATTGACAGAGCAAACATGTTTTTTGAAACATAGAAACATAGAAAATAGGTGCAGGAGTAAGCCATTCGGCCCTTCGAGCCTGCACTATCATTCAATAAGATCATGGCTGATCATCCACCTCAGTATCCCTTTCCTGCTTTCTCTCCATACCCCTTGATCCCTTTAGCCGTAAGGGCCATATCTAACTCCCTCTTGAATATATCCAATGAACTGGCATCAACAACTCTCTGCGATAGGGAATTCCACAGGTTAACAACTCTCTGAGTGAACATGTTTCTCCTCATCTCAGTCCTAAATGGCTTATCCCTTATCCTTAGACTATGTCCCCTGGTTCTGGACTTCCCCAGCATCGGGAACATTCTTCCTTCATCTAACCTGTCCAGTCCCATCAGAATTTTATATGTTTCTATGAGATCCCCTCTCATCCTTCTAAACTCCAGTGAATACAGGCCGAGTCGATCCAATCACTCCTCATATGTCAGTCCTGCCATCCTGGGAATCAGTCTGGTGAACCTTCGCTGCACTCCCTCAATAGCAAGAACATCCTTCCTCAGATTAGGAGACCAAAACTGAACACAATATTCCAGATGAGGTCTCACCAAGGCCCTGTACAACTGCAGTAAGACCTCCCTGCTCCTATACTCAAATCCCCTAGCTATGAAGGCCAACATATCATTTGCCTTCTTTACCGCTTGCTGTACCTGCATGCCAACTTTCAATGACTGATGTACCATGACACCCAGGTTTCGTTGCACCTCCCCTTTTCCTAATCTGCCACCATTCAGATAATATTCTGCCTTTGTGTTTTTGCCACCAAAGTGGATAACCTCACATTTATCCACATTATACTGCATCTGCCATGCGTTTGTCCACTCACCTAACCTGTCCAAGCCATCCTGCAGCCCCTTAGCATCCTCCTCACAGCTCACACTGCCACCCAGCTTAGTGTCATCTGCAAGCTTGGAGATATTACACTCAATTCCTTCATCTAAATCATTAATGTATATTGTAAACAGCTGGGGTCCCAGCACTGAACCCTGCGGCACCCCACTAGTCACTGCCTGCCTGAAGAAGGTTGCATTGTACAATAGAAAATGTGTGTTTCTCAAAACACATGAGCCCTCGAGGAGTTAAATTAATGCTTGTGTTTGTCTGTATTTTTAAATAACAGACCAGTTCTTTGCCTGTCGTGGTCATCTCCAATGTGAGTCAGCTGCCTAGTGGCTGGGCTTCTGTTATATGGTGCAACATGTTAATGAATGATCTCAAGGTACGTAATCAAGCTTTTTTTTTAAAGTCTTAAAAACCACACATCTTCACACATTTCCTGTCAACATTTTCCATTAAGTTCATATGCCCACATTTCCTTGTCATGCTGTGATTACACCCTTCAGCCAGTGGCGACACTGTAGCTCATCAGTTTGGCAGCTTGCAGTTTGTCAGTTTGCACTGCAGAAAAGCTTCAATGCTCCAACCAACTCCCTTTCTCTGTTTCTCAAATTATTAGAAGGTTTGTTATTTACCAGAACAAGTTTGCATTTATACGGTGCCTTTAATATAGAAAATCGTCCCAAGGTACTTCACAAAGGCATATGGAAAAATGTCAAAGCTAAATAAGGAAATATTGTGGTGGGTGAGGGTGGAAATGATCAAATACTCAGTCCAAGAGGGAGTTTTAAGGAGGCTCTTAAAGGGAGGTGGAAAGCAAGGAAGCAGCGACAGGGCAGATTAGTTGAAACAGTTTCCTTAGCGATGACCTGGTGAAACTCGTATTATTTCATAGAATAGAATCATAGAATGTTTACAGCACAGAAGGAGGCCATTTGGCCCGTTGAGCCCACGCCTGTTCTCTGCAAGAGGACTTCAGCTAGTCCCACTCCCCCACCCTTTCCCCGGAGCCCAAATACTTGGGTATATTTTAAATAATTTAAAAAAAAAATGAATTCTCAGTATGTGGGCATTGCTGGCAAGGCCGGCATTTATTGTCCATGCGATTCCATAACACAGAGATTCCATAACCTGGGATGTCCTCTTCTTCTCCCACTCCACCATAACCCTGGACTACCCTCAGTGTTGCTATATGCCAATGCCCCTATCCCAAATCTACCAATCCCCTGTACCTGCTTCTCAATTCTTCCAAGCACTACAGTTGCTGCTCTCAGTACTCTGATATCCTGCAAACCCGGGCTAATTTACACATCGCTCTCAGTTGCCTCATGGAGATGATATTATCTAGCATGTTTCAACTGTTTCAAAGAACTTGCTATGCCAGGAGTCAGTAGTCCTGATTCACGTGGTGGAATTTTAATCTAAAATGAGGGGTTGGTTGGGGGCGAGTGGGAACATAAAGTGCTAAAACACTGAATCCTGACCAGAACCCGCCCATGTCCGGTTTTAATGGGGGCGGGCAGCCAATCCGCTGTGTGGAGGTGAGTCGTCTATTGAAATATTATGTTGAGGCTGGAAGTCTCTGCTTTAACCTCCATTTTGAATTTAACTTTAGCTGGTCGGGTTTTGCAGGTCTCATGAAACCCACCAACTAATGGAAGGTGAGGACAGATGGGTCCAGGAGGCAAGTACCTTTTGAACTTACCTCCTGGATCCAGCATGCCTGCCTAACCCACCTCCTGTGATCGGAGAACACTACCGTTCCCCCTCTCCCCCCACGAGGCCTCCGATTTCTCCCCACCTGCCACGAGGCCTCCAATTCTCTCCCCCCCCCCCCCCCCGCCCTCAAACGAAACCACAGATTTTTTTTCTCCCCCCCCACCACTTCCATCCACACCCCCACCCCCGGCCCCTCTGATCCACCACTTCCTCACTCCCCCCCCCCCCCCAAAATTAATATTAAGTAATTAAATAGAGGGCATATGAAGGTTGCAAGTGGAACATGAGAGCTGTGAGAAGAACATTGGAGCGATTAAGGTTAGTTAGTTGATAGGCATTATCAAAACACGCACATGCATCCTGCTGCACACTCGGCCTCCCAAGATGGCAGCTGCTAATCCAGGCCTGTCATTGGGAGTAAGCTCCACCGCCCCGCTCAGGGGCAAACGGCAGACCCGTAGGTTGTTCGGGTGTTGAGGGCTACACCGAGTGTTTAGAAAGCCTCTCCCCAGTTCCATTGCTCCCCTGAGGCCCACCGCCGTCTCCTCCTCCTCTCAGCTCTGCCATCATCTCTCCATCTCCCGTCACCATTGGGAGGCTGAGCGTGCAGCAGGACGCATGCATGGCCCCTCCACCCCTTGGGCAAGAACCAGGAAGAGAGAATGTTGTGAATTTCTATCTTGGACTCACAGTGATGGCTCTTGTCAACTCCTGTTACAGGCTGTGAGACGGGGGCAGGGGGGGTGGGGGCAGCATAAATATTTAGATATTTCAAATAACAGTGTGTCGATATTTGATGTCTCCAAGATAAGAGGAGACTAATTTGATGTCCTGTTACCAGCTGCCCGGGGCTGAGGAGCGGTGAGAGATAGGGCCCAGGAGCGTCGTGATTGGGGGCCCAGGAGAGGTGAGGGTTCGGGGCCCCGAAGAGGCAAGAGCCCAGTGACAGGGCAGCACTGGCCAGCCCACACTCTGATCTATAGACAGTAGAAGTATTTGTGTGTGCTAGATCCGTGCAGCAGAGCTTGGTCTCCTGTCGTCTTGGTCAACCCTTGCCACTGGATCAAGACCTGGCTCTGTCAAGTCCATGTGGTGAATAAGAACATAAGAAATAGGAGCAGAAGTAGGCCACCTGGCCCCTCAAGCCTGCTCCGCCATTTAATAAGGTCCTGGCTGATCTGATCATGGACTCAGCTCCACTTCCCTGCCCGCTCCCCATAACCCATTACTCATTGCTCAAAAATCTGCCTATTTCCACTTTAAATATATTCAATGACCCAGCCTCCACAGCTCTCTGGGGCAGAGAATTCCATAGATTTACAACCCTCAGAGAAGAAATTTCTCCTCATCTCAGTTTTAAATGGGCGGCCCCTTATTCTGAGACTATATCTTCTAGTTTTAGTATCCCCTATGAGTGGAAATATCCTCTCTGCATCCACCTTGTCAAGCCCCCTCGTTATCTTATATGTTTCAATAAGATCACCTCTCATTCATCTGAACTCCAATGAGTATAGGCCCAACCTACTCAATCTATCTTCATGAGTCAACCCCCTCATCTCCGAAATCAACCTAGTGAACCTTCTCTGAACAGCCTCTAATGCAAGTATATCCTTCCTTAAATACGGAGACCCAAAACTGTGCACCGTACTCTAGATGTGGCCTCATCACTACCCTGTACAGTTGTAGCAGGACTTCTCTGCTTTTATACTCCATCCCCCTTGCAATAAAGGCCAACATTCCATTGGCCTTCCTGATTACTTGCTGTACCTGCATACTAACTTTTTGTGTTTCATGCACAAGGACCCCCAGGTCCCTCTGTACTACAGCATTTTGCAATTTTTCTCCATTTAAATTACAATTTGCTTTACTATTTTTTTCTGCCAGAATGGGGCGCAACGGCCACCCCACGTTAAAAGAATCCACGCACAGGCATCTTCCACCTTTTCAATGTGTAGTTCGGGACCTGGAATGTCAGGTCCCTCATTGAAACACCTGTGAACTCATCCCTTTTTAGTGTGGAAGTGGGTCATCCTCGATTTGAAGGACTGCCTAATACTATACTACTATTATCAAAACAAAATCAGAATCTTAAGGGGAGCCGCTTCTGCCTTATGTGGGACCATGTTTAAAATAATGGCCTCACTATTAAGGCCCCCATGACAGGCAGGAGAGCGTCGGTGGTTAATTATTTTTAAATGGGGTATGTGTCCCCAATGCACCGCGTATGCATCTCCCATTTTTATAGCGGAAGGTAGCATGCCGTGTGAGTGTCCCGAGAGGTGGAACTCTTCACTAACATGTATAAATCCAGCTCCCACGGTGCAATTACGAGCCTGATTTAAATTTAGCCGCTGCCTGCCCTGTATCCCAGTGATCAAGGAGGCAGCAGTTGCTGGTTCAAAAAGGTTAGTGTCTTTTACAACACTCCTCGTGGACTGGGAGGAACAGGAGTGTCCTCCCCACACTCCCCCCCCCCCCCCCCCACTCTCAAGGAAGCCTTCGGCCTCCCCTCTGCCAATTGCGTCCCCTCTCTTTTCACACCCGCCCCCCTCCCCCCCCACAGCCCCCAGCACCAATATCTAGCTTCCTACCTCTCATGATCTCGCCAATTCGGCTAGCTGCCGGATGGAAAACAGAAGAAGAAAATTAGAATGAGGTCCTGCTGTTAAATTGAGCAGGACTTCCGGTTTCCCAGCCTTGCTGGTGATTCCCTGCACAACTGCGTGCCCCTGCACCCTCCCTGCCTCCCTATAAATATTGGAGCCAATGAGTTTTATACTTTCCCCACTCAAAAAGTATATATTTATTTACATGTTCCATGTGCAAAAAGAAATTCCAAAAATATGAAATTCTGGTAAACCTATTAGAAAAAACCCCAAAAGAAACACCTTTCAACTTGTAATGAAAAACAGCTCTTTCCTTATAAATGAATTTGTTTCCCATGGTCCCAAGAACAAAGGGGCATGGGTGTAGCTCAGTTCAGCGAGGGGGAATGGACAGATCAAATATAAAACAGAGGGTGGAAAATTTGTAATGGATGTTCAGAGGGGCGATTCATGCTGATATCATTAGTAATTTTAAGAGGGAGTTGGACAGGCATTGATGAGAAAATCATTTGAGGAAAAAATGTGTACTGTGTTGTGTATTCTGTTTTTGAACTCTGAGGCTAGCTAGATGCACCAAAATGGTCTTTTCTAAGCGTGTACATTCATGCATATTGATATGTTTAGTGGGTTATTTAGATGGAAAAGGAAGGCAACTTGCTTTTATCTTTTTTACCCAAAAAAGAGATGAATGTAGATGAGCATAAATCTGCATCAAAATAATGTACGAATATTTGTTAGCTGGGTTTCTATTTAATCACATTCAACAAGACAAGGTGAAATGTTTTTTTTTAAAGTAATACTTTTCACTACAGAGAGGAAGACAACAGCTGGCGGGGAATTAACCAAACCCCCCCCCCCCACCCCCCCCCCCCCCCCAGAGAAACATTACTTCTCTGGATGTTCAGCCAATCTCCAGCCATTAAGCCCCTGTGGAAATGCCAAGTGAACATGTTCACTGATTTGTATTAATATCATAGCTCCTGTTGGCTGAGAAATGGTTACTGATGTAGTACCTCATCAATAATACTTACATTTTCTTCCCTTCAAAATGATGAAATATTGATTTAATTCTAGATATATCACTAATATATTAGCTATTGTGAGATTGCTATAATGCATCATATTAAAATTATAAATAATATTTTTGATATGCTACTCTTTAATTAATAAGAGTTATACGACAAGTTCATAAAGAATTTACAAATATTTAGGAACAGGAAAAATCTATTCGGCCCAACCAAGCGGATTCATTTTACACCAATCAATCTTACCTACCTGTGTTCTCATCATATCCTTCAATCCCATTTCACTCCCCAGCAAGGTAATCTTAAAATGGCTAGGCCATTTAAGAATGAAATTAGGAAGCACTTTTTCCACACAAAGGGTAGTGGAAATCTAGATCCCTCTTCTCGGAAAGGTTGTAGATGCTGGATTAATTATTTTTTTTAAGACTGGGTGATAATTTATGTTATTAAAGGATATCAAGGGATATGGATCAAAGACGGGTAAATGGAGTTGAGATACAGATCAGCCATGGTCTGATTGAATGGTGGAATAGGTTTGAGGCGCTGAAATACCTACTCCTGTTCCTATGATCTCATTAACCTATTTGTACTGTCTGTAACAGTGGTCTTCACTAATAAATTGTTCCTCAACTCCATAAATGTCTTGCTTAAAAAAAAGTTTGACTGACTTCCCTTCTTAGTCAACGTCTCAATTTGGACATGTCCTTGAACCTTTCGTAATAATGAATAATTTACCTATTTTCAATTTTGCAGTTTCCTCTATACTCTTGATGCCTGGAATTTTCTATGTTGCTCTGCGCGTTCTCGAGAGCATTAACGTCTGTTCTGTGATTAGTTGACCAGAACTGCACACAATACTTTGGGGTCTGACTGATAACTTGTATAGAACTGATGGTGTATGGATTTTTACAAGATACTTCAGTTAGATAGAATTGATAACTGACAAACTGTATGAAAGGGAATGACTCCTGCAAATGCTTGAAATACCCTGCCAGCATATGTAAAGGAAAAAAAAGCAAATTAGTGATTTGGGTGTAACCCTTCAACACAACCTTTATCAGTTCGGACAGAGGTTTACACAAAAAATGTTAACTTGTCTTTTCTTTTTTCTGATGGAGCTGCTGGGTATTTCCAGCATCTTCTGTCTTTATTCCAGTATTTTGAGACAAAAGTTGGTAAGTTTGTTATGTATCTTGCATTTTGCAGAATCTGGCTCTGTTCACCAACCCTCCCACTGCCACGTGGAGTCAGCTTTCAGAGGTGCTGAGTTGGCAGTTCTCCTCTTATGTGGGACGAGGTTTGAATTCTGACCAGCTCAACATGTTAGCAGAGAAGCTGCTGGGTAGGTAAAAAAACAAACTGGATTTAGCTGACGCATCCCAATGCACACAACAATTTTTATGGTTAGAATCAGCAAAGAAAAACCAAAGGGGCTGAAATTTCAGGCTTCCCACGAAAATTGCAGGCAATGACTTAGTGTTTCGTTGTCGCCGTGGCAACGTTTCCCCGGGCTCATCGGCCGGAGTGGCCCATTGAGTCAGGCAGTTGGCTCAGTTAAAATATTAATCGTGATCTCGTGACACACATAGGATCTCAAGTGCTATTTTTGGTATGAACTAGGTGGATCTTGTGCCATGAATGCTCCGAGCCAGTGCATGGCAGAAGAGGATTCCAAAGGTAAATTCCTTTCAATTTTTGTAGGGCCGGAAGCAGCAGACGAGCTCCTCCAGGCTCCACAAAACCATCCTGGGCCACTTCTGATTCCCCCTACCTTTTACTTTTTGCAGCCTGTAGGCCAGGCCGCCCAATTTTACAACAGGTGGGCTGATCAAGGACCCAGGTTAAAATTGACGCCAAGATTTCTTGTGGAGCACACCTTCAGTCGTCTACATGGCTAATGAAGTTCCATGAGGGAGGGGGGAGGTGCTGAGGATGTAGCTTGTAATTAATTTTAGCATAATACTTTGTAAAGAGAGCTGTAAACATTTATTATTCAACTTAAATCTTCTGTTTCTTTCAAAGATGATTTTCTACTATAAGTCCAGAATTTTTGATAACATTTTCTGTTTCCATTTTGACAAGTCACTGTGTATTTGCCCTGTAGCTAATTTCACGATTTTTTTTTACTTCAAGTCAGGAAGCAATAAAACCCAAAGGTCCAATTATAAAGTTTACATTTGAATGTTCTGCGTCCTTGAAAGGTCGATGAACAAACACAACCTGCTGTATTCAGTAATGTACTACACTTTAAGATGAGCGTTAGATTAAGCATCAAAAAGTTGGAGGTGAAATGCTGACAAAGAAGGTGATGGGAACCAAAATATGCATTTAAGAGAGGAGATAACCATCCATCTGCAAAATAAAACAAAAGCATGTTAACATGTAAATTAGCCAGAGAGTAAGTGATGAGGAATATGGAGTAACAGTGCCAGGCGATATTTTAAATTAATTTCTGAGTATTTGAGGGCGTGACATTCCTTTTTTTCCCCAAATACTTATCTTTGCAACAAGCTAATGAATGCTTCCCATTAATTCTCCCTACCCTTGCCACAAGATTTCCGGTCTCTGCTCATGCACTGCAGCTAAGATCAGCACATCAGTGGAGGGGTAGATTTTCCAATGCAACACCATCACCCTTTCCTTAAAATTGTCTTTTATTGGTCTGGCAACAAGTAAGGGAGAAATATCAGTTGGGAGGAGTCATTGGGCTCAAGTTTCGGCCTGAGTTTGCTCCTATTTTTTTGGAGCAACTAGTTTAGAATGGAGCATCTTAGAAATAGCAATACTCGGCATTTAGTTTGCTCCAGTTCTAGTGGAATAGTTTCATTGTAGAACAGATTTTTTTTTCAAAAGGAGGCGTGTCCAGCCACTTACGCCTGTTTTGCAAGTTTAGGCAGCGAAAATTTACTCCAAACTAACTTAGAATGGAATAAGTGTAGATTTTTGAACGCTCAGAAAAACCTTGCCTACACTTATAAATCAGGCGTAGAGAACGAGAGATGGCGGGGAGGAAGGGGGGTTTACAAACATTAAACACTTCACTTTTACAAATAAAGAGCCACCATCAATAATCAAGGATAAATAAATCAATAAATCAACCAATAAAATTTTTAAAAATTGAAAATTTAAAAAAATTTAAAAATCAATCAATAAATCAAAAAATTATGTTTCTACTCACCGACTGCAGCATTGGGAGCCCTCCAGCAGCATGCTGGGATGGCCCCCCCCCCCCCCCAGTGCGCCTCTCTCGGTCAGTGCCTCTCTCTCGGTCAGTGTCTGTCTCTCTCTGTCAGTGTCCCTCTGTGTTTCTGACAGTGAGGAGGAGGGAGGGGGAGAGGAGGGAGGGGGAGAGGAAGGAGGGAGGGGGAGAGGAGGGAGGGGGAGAAGAGGAGGGAGAGAAGAGGAGGGGGGAGGGAGGGAGAGGAGGGGGAGGGAGGGTGGAAGAGAGGAGGAGGGAGGGGAGGGCGGCGAGAGGGGGAGGGGAAGAGGAGAGGGAGGGAGGGAGGGGGAAGAGGAGAGGGAGGGAGGGAGGGGGAAGAGGAGAGGGAGGGAGGGAGGGGGAAGAGGAGAGGGAAGGAGAAGAGGAGAGGGAGGGAGGGTGGAGAGGAGGGAGAGGAGGGGGAGAGGAGAGGGGGGGAGGGAGAGAAGAGGGGGGGGTGGAAGAGGAGAGGGTGGGAGAGGCGGGCCCTGCCGAGGATGTAAAAGCCGGGCTGGGCCGCCGAAGACTTCAGGCGGGGCTGCCCTCAGCAAGATGGTGGGCGGGCGAGCCCCGCCGACGATGCAGATGCCAGGCCAGGCTGCCGAAGACTTCGGGCGGGCAGGCCCCGCCGCCGCCGCCGCCGACGTGGAAGGGGAGGAGAGGAAGGGGGGCAATGGGAGCTAAACGGGGACGGGGGGGGGGGATGGAGCGGGAGCTAAACGGGAGGAAGGGCAGGAGGCCTGAGTCCGATCTTCACCCTGGCAGTCCATTCGGCCAGGGCTAGGAGCGGCGTGCTTCGGGCCCCTCCCACACAGCCTCGGGGGCGAGGAGCTACTGCACATGCGCGCCATACTAGCGTGCATGTGCAGAGGTCCTGGCTCTGTTTTCAGCGCTGGGACCTGGCTCCGCCCTCCAGGCATTCTACTGCGCTGCGTCAAGAGCCTGGATCGACCAGACGGAGTGGAGAATACCAAGGTAAATAATAGACGGCGTTTCTGTTCTAAAAAGTCTGTGCACCACACGGAGATGCGCCGTTCTAACCCTGGCGGCAAACTTGGGCCCAATGTTCCTCCAATTGTGCCATCCTTGCTTACGTTATGTTAATGTAAATAACAGGTAGGAGAACATAATGCATTTTGTTGTTTGTGACATTGTGAAGCCCTCAATGAGTTATTGCTTTGTAAATAAGTCCAACCTCTTATTTTATGACTCTTATATTTTCCTCTCTGAAGTTTAAAATACGACCTCAGTGTACAAATCCTCTTAAAGTATAGCATTTAAACCTCTTGAACCACAGTAGTTATCTAATTCTGACTTGCCGAATAATCTTTTGTAGTTAGAATCAAAGAAATCATAGGCTAGACTTTACACTTCACATCGCCCATCTAAGGCCCATCTATCACCCAAAACGGACCTCTATCGCCCATTTTGAGCAAAAAGTGGAAACTAGGCCGAAAATATCGCCAGAAAAATAGGCCCCCAAGTTTCCACTTTGATCACCGAGATGATCGCCCAAATGATTGCCCACACAAGGCCCATCCCAAGTTTCGGCACCTAGCATGCACTTCACTGGGCCGATACAAGGCCCAAAAGAGTGCTCAAAAATAGTTGCTTTTTCAGGGCCTTAGAGAGGGAAATGGGTACTACAGACGACATTTTTAGCTTCTGAAGAAGGGTAGAGAATTAATTCTGAGTTATTTAGAGAGTAAAGTTGAAGCAAATTGTACTCAGAAATTTGGGACAGGAAATATAAATAGGTATTATCAACCTATTTATGCTAAATAGATCTCATATATTGGAATTATTTAGTAAATAGCTTTTACATAGTGAAGTTATTTAATGATATTGTTGGTGCCTATCAAACTGACTGGAATCTTGCTTAGAGACTACAAAAAGGGCACTTTTACAGTGATTAGAGAGTATAGAGTGCAGAGATTATTAAAATCAGTGAAAGTAATTATTGATAGTGATTATGGGGCTTATGCTTTCCCTGCCATTAATTGTAACTGCTCACACACTGGTTACTGAAAGGATCACTCGAAGAGGTGGCACAGTAATGCATAGACGAAGACAGAGGAGAGACCGTATAGCCAACGAAGGTACTTGGAGAAGCAATCCTACCTGAACTTGTCTGAAAATGCTTGTCTTAGGAGGCTGCGATTCCGGAAGGAGGTCATGGATGAGATATGTCAACTCGTCAAGGATGATCTGCAGCCTTCCAGCACCATTAGAATCGCACTGTCCGTTGAGGTGAAGGTTACTGCTGCCCTAGCTTTTTACGCATCGGGATCTTTTCAGGCTTCAGCTGGCGACATCTGCCATATCTTTCAGCACGCTACACACTGCTGCATTCGACAGGTGACTGAAGCCCTTTATGCTCGCAGGATGGAAAGCTTCCCAATGACCAGGGAGGCACAGACCGAGAGTTTATTGAGGACGTAGGGGAGCTTAATCAGCATGGCGATCTAGCACCGGTACCACCACTCCTTTCCCGAAGACCAGTAGCCAGTGGCAGTTACACGGCTGCTAAGCTTTTGCATCAGCAACTCATTAATGTTAGCTTTGCATGAACTATTATTGTTGATATTCAAACATTCAATTACAGTTACGTTTAAACAAAAGTTTCATTTTCCGTGGGGAAACAGAACAAACAAACATGAAAAACTGTACGTTGTAAAACTTATGTAAGTAAGAGAGAAGCTACAAAAGGTGTAGAATTTTTTTTTTAAATTAAGAAACATGGATTTTTTTTAAGAACTAATGAACAACACCCTCCCTTCAACCCCCCACCCCCGCATCAACACACCCTTCCCTCAAAATCCACAAAACGTTAGAAGAAATTGAACATTTTAAAGAACAAGTGGCCAATTAAGTAATAATAACAAGTGACCGTTTTAGTCATGGTAACAAATGACCATCTCAGTCATGCTAACAAGTGATCATTTAAGTCATGACAACAAGTGACCATTTTAGCCATGACAACAAGTGACCATTTCAGTAACGATAAGTGACCATTTCAGAAAGAATGGAAAATGAACAGTTAAGTAATGATAACAAGTGAACATTTAACTATTGAATACAAGTGGCCAATTTAGTAGCAGTAACAATAACAAGAGAATGATAGTGATAATAACAAGTGAATATTTTAAAACAAGTGAACTATTGAGAAGCACTCCCCCCTCCCTACCTGCGGCCACGTTTCCCTCCAGATCCTGTCCCACCCCTTGTTCGCACCCCACCCACCCGTTTGGTCTCCGGAGACTGACACCAAGACGTCGTGCAGAGTGGGACGGCAAGACTTCCTGCTGTGGTAACGGAGCGGAAGCAGAAGCCTCAGGCTCTACTTCCGAGTCAAGAGGAACATTGTCCTCCGTACTCGCTTGTGTGCTTGGGGTCTTGCTGCGAGCGGAAACGACACCTTGGGTTGCAGCACCGTGTCCAGCCAGCAACGCGTGCCAAAGGGCATTTGTTGCGGCTGTCTGCTCCCTGATCGTCTCCAATGTCTCCCGAGCAGTCTGTGACTGCTCAGACGACCAGCTGGAGAAGCGGGAGCAGAACTCGCTCCAGGATGTGGAGAACTGACTCCAATTGTTTGAGAAACCCGCGAACCCCTGGATAAGGTCGCGACCGATCGCGACCGTCTCTCTGCACAGGGAAAGTAAGCTCTCCGTCTGGTCCTCCGTGGCAGGCGAGTGCATCTCACGCTGACCAGACCGCCATGGGGTCGGCGTGTGCAATGTCACGCGCCTTGGCGTCACCACCTGCACACCGCTTGGTCCCGGTGCCTTATCTGTCTCAAATGAGATGGCCGCAGGTTGTTTCCCGCCCCCTCCCCCCCCCCCCCCTCCCCCCCCCCCCCACCCACAAAAAAAATCTCCTGTTCTTCTTCCTCCTCCTCCTCCTCTTCCTCCTCATCTTCCTGCTCTCGCACAGCCACAGCTAGAGTCTGCACTGGCTCCTCCACTGGCTCGTCCTCCTGGGAGTGTCCCGACTGGTCAGTGGACATGTCTGTTGACTCCATCAGTACTTTTTGACCTTTGAAAGACAAATGAAAGTTATAAACAACGTTTAACAATGCAAATCAATTCATCTCAATTAAGAACTCAAAACATTACCATTAGCCCATATGCACAAGCGGTCACCAGGCCTAACATGACCTCATTTGAAGATCAATAGTACATCTCAGTAGTATAACTCAATTATATATCAAATTAAAGTATCATTGCATAGGATTACCCGCATAACAAATATTTACTATTGATTCACACATTGCACAGTGCACAGTTCTCATTACTCACGTGACTCTAGGGTGGGTTCGGCCACACCACGGGTTGTGACCAAACGGCTTTCTGGCCCCACCAAGGCCACTGCAAGCTCCTCGTACGCATTGAGCGACTGCAGCATGGCACAGCCCTCGCCCGTCCTGCGTTGCTCACGCTGGTTGATGGAAATCTTCTTCTGTAATAGATAAGGTAACATTGCACAGCATAAGCAGATGGATTTGGCAATAAACACTTAGGACTGACAGATTTATAAGTTCAATTTCAAATTGCATAGGAAGATATTTTATACTGTAACATTAAAATTTATGTTGCGGTGCATAAATGTAATCATAATTTAATCCTAATTTAGTTACTTAGTCATGCTTAAAGATTACGATATAACTTTGCAGATTCTAATTAGATTTTCCATACAACATTAAATAATAAATATGGATGATTTCTAATTTAAATTTCAACTTACTCTTGCAGCTGCCAGTAGACTGTTCATCTTTTCCGGCACTGGTCCGGTGTCTGCGTTTCATTTGATGCCGACGTGACCACGTCGGCAATCTCTGCCCAAATCCTCCGATATGCACTGGGTGGAGGTTTCCCATGGCCACCCCGTGTCAGATCCTCCCACCTCAAGCTTACACAATTCACCAGGGACTCATTTGTCTCTTCGCTGAAGGGTTTGGCCCTTCTCTTTCCTGCACCTCCCTCCATTCTTTAAATTTATCTGTATTTTCAATAGCACTAGATAACCTGCTTCCTTTCTCCTCTCTCTCGCTCTCGCTCTCGCTCTCTCTCCCAGTCCCACAGAGAGCTTCTGAGCATGTGTGCAGACCCTTGCTCCTTCCCGCGTTTTGAGAGGTCATCAACCTGAAAAGAAATATCAACCTGCGCATGCGCAGTAATGCGTTGCTAGCGAAGCTTTTTTTTTCCATTCACTTCCGTTTTCTTTGGGCGATCGTGAGATCACCGAGAAATCACATCGCCCATTTGACATCGCTGGACTAAGGCCGAGTGGAAAATCGCAAAAAAAAAATTGGGCCATGAGCCGCCGATCAGCAGGGGCGATAGGTCCTGCATCGCTGGAACAAGGCCTATTTTTTCCGGCCTTAGCCACAAAGTGGAAAGTCTAGCCCCATGTGTTAGCAATAATGACGTTGGATCACATTTGAATTGTCAGTGAGCAGCCTTTAGAGGCAAGCTTCAGCATTGCACCTCAAGTCTCGTCACTAAGAGCATGCGGAAATCAAGCGCAGACAGCGGCAGGAGCGTGCGGAAAACCAGACTCCCCACCCATCCTTTCCTTCAACCACTGTCTGCCCCACCTGTGACAGAGACTGTAATTCCCGCATTGGACTGTACAGCCACCTGAGAACTCATTTTTGGAGTGGAAGCAAGTCTTCCTCGATTTCGAGGGGCTGCCTACGATGATGATTTAAATAAGAACACGACTGCTGCCAACAAAGTTGTGCATGGGCAGTTTCAGTGCTTTTTCAGTTGTTCACAAACTGAAAAGAAAATATTGTCGCCATTACAAAGAAAACACTTCCAGAGAGAAAGGAGTGGAGGTGTTGGTGAAAGGAGATCGCTACTGCTGCATTAGGAAAAGAAAATCTGCGCCAGCCAAACAAAGTAAACGTCCATTTTTATTAATTTTCTTCTCATTTCCGATCATACACACCATACAGACAAATCTCCACAACCCTCCCCTTCAAAATTATCATACATTAATACTTAAACCAACCATTATACATTATTAATCCAACCCAAAATTCCATAGATTTAGGCATACAATTTAACTATATTATTATACAGTCATACTTCAACCGCCACAGTTTTTTGCGCAGAACACTTCTGCGCGGCTTCTGGTTCATTGGCAGCAGTCACTCCATTAAATAAAATATCAACCAGTGTTCATTTCTTCTTAAGTAAAATATGTCAACTAACATTCAGACTGTTTATTTATGGGTAGAATTGTCATGGGCTGTGAAAAACACAAAGTTATTTAAATAAATAAGTTTAGTCATTTAATGTGAATTCTTCACTTAGTTATCTGATTTACACGTATGAACTGTATTGTTGGCTAATTTCAAATCTTGACTAATTTTTGGAATTAAATCATGTAGTATTCATTCATTAAGACTTTGCTCACATCATGTACATGCAAGAATGCAGAAATTTGAGATCCTGACACAGGCATAAGCAAGGTGACAATTATACAGGAGGGATCAAAAATTATGTTGCCAGATGCTTTTATGTTGGCTAAGAATTTAAATTGCACAGTCTTTTGCTCTTTGCAAATTCTACAACACCTTTGTAGAGCAGACAACATAAGAACATAAGAATTAGGAACAGGAGTCGGCCATCTAGCCCCTCGAGCCTGCTCCGCCATTCAACAAGATCATGGCTGATCTGGCCGTGGACTCAGCTCCACTTGCCCGCCCGCTCCCCATAACCCTTAATTCCCTTATTGGTTAAAAATCTATCTATCTGTGATTTGAATACATTCAATGAACTAGCCTCAACTGCTTCCTTGGGCAGAGAATTCCACAAATTCACAACCCTCTGGGAGAAGAAATTCCTTCTCAACTCAGTTTTAAATTGGCTCCCCCGTATTTTGAGGCTGTGCCCCCTAGTTCTAGTCTTCCCGACCAGTGCAAACAAGCTCCCTGCCTCTATCTTGTCTATCCCTTTCATTATTTTAAATGTTTCTATAAGATCACCCCTCATCCTTCTGAACTCTAATGAGTAAAGACCCAGTCTACTCAATCTATCATCATAAGGTAACCCCCTCATCTCCAGAATCGTCTCTGTACCCCCTCCAAGGCTAGTATATCCTTCCTTACGTAAGGTGACTAAAACTGCACGCAGTACTCCAGGTGCGGCCTCACCAATACCCTGTACAGTTGCAGCAGGACCTCCCTGCTTTTGTACTCCATCCCTCTCGCAATGAAGGCCAACATTCCATTCGCCTTCCTGATTACCTGCTGCACCTGCAAACTAACTTTTTGGAATTCATGCACAAGGACCCCCAGGTCCCTCTGCACCGCAGCATGTTGTAATTTCTCCCCATTCAAATAATATTCCCTTTTACTGTTTTTTTCCCCCAAGGTGGATGACCTCACATTTTCCGACATTGTATTCCATCTGCCAAACTTTAGCCCATTCGCTTAACCTATCTAAATCTCTTTGCAGTCTCTCTGTGTCCTCTACACAACCCGCTTTCCCACTAATCGTTGTATCATCTGCAAATTTTGTTACACTACACTCTGTCCCCTCTTCCAGGTCATCTATGTATATTGTAAACAGTTGTGGTCCCAGCACCGATCCCTGTGGCACACCACTAACCACCAATTTCCAACCCAAAAAGGACCCATTTATCCCGACTCTCTGCTTTCTGTTAGCCAGCCAATTCTCCATCCATGCTAATACATTTCCTCTGACTCCGCGTACCTTTATCTTCTGCAGTAACCTTTTGTGTGGCACCTTATCGAATGCCTTTTGGAAATCTAAATACACCACATCCATCGGTACACCTCTATCCACCATGCTCGTTATATCCTCAAAGAATTCCAGTAAAGTAGTTAAACATGAATTCCCCTTCATGAATCCATGTTGCGTCTGCTTGATTGCACTATTCCTATCTAGATGTCCCACTATTTCTTCCTTAATGATAGCTTCAAGCATTTTCCCCACTACAGATGTTAAACTAACCAGCCTATAGTTACCTGCCTTTTGTCTGACCCCTTTTTTTAACAAAGGCGTTACATTAGCTGCTTTCCAATCCGCTGGTACCTCCCCAGAGTCCAGAGGATTTTGGTAGATTATAACGAATGCATCTGCTATAACTTCCGCCATCTCTTTTAATACCCTGGGATGCATTTCATCCGAACCAGGGGACTTGTCTACCTTGAGTCCCATTAGCCTGTCCAGTACTACCTCCCTAGTGATAGTGATTGTCTCAAGGTCCTCTCTTCCCACATTCCCGTGACCAGCAATTTTTGGCATGATTTTTGTGTTTTCCACTGTGAAGACCGAAGCAAAATAATTGTTTAAGGTCTCAGCCATTTCCACATTTCCCATTATTAAATTCCCCTTCTCATCTTCTAAGGGACCAACATTTACTTTAGTCACTCTCTGCCGTTTTATATATCGGTAAAAGTTTTTACTATCTTTTTATGTTTTGCGCAAGTTTACTTTCGTAGTCTATCTTTCCTTTCTTTATTGCTTTCTTAGTCATTCTTTGCTGTCGTTTAAAATTTTCCCAATCTTCTAGTTTCCCACTAACCTTGGCCACCTTATACGCATTGGTTTTTAATTTGATACTCTCCTTTATTTCCTTGGTTATCCACGGCTGGTTATCCCTTCTCTTACCGCCCTTCTTTTTCACTAGAATGTATTTTTGTTGAGCACTATGAAAGAGCTCCTTAAAAGTCCTCCACTGTTCCTCAATTGTGCCACCGTTTAGTCTGTGTTCCCAGTCTACTTCAGCTAACTCTGCCCTCATCCCACTGTCGTCCCCTTTGTTTAAGCATAGTACGCTCGTTTGAGACACTACTTCCCCACCCTCAATCTGTATTATAAATTCAACCATACTGTGATCACTCATTCCAAGAGGATCTTTTACTAGGAGATCGATTATTATTCCTGTCTCATTACACAGGACCAGATCTAAGATAGCTTGCTCCCTTGTAGGTTCTGTAACATACTATTCTAAGAAACAATCCCGTATGCATTCTATGAATTCCTCCTCCAGGCTACCCCATGCGATTTTATTTGACCAATCGATATGTAGGTTAAAATCTCCCATGATTACTGCCATTGCTTTTTCACATGCCTCTATTATTCCCTTGATTATTGTCATCCCCACCGTGAAGTTATTATTTGGGGGCCTATAAACTACGCCCACCAGTGACTTTTTCCCCTTACTATCTCTAATCTCCACCCACAATGATTTAATATTTTGTTAATTAGAGCCAATATTATCTCTCACAACTGCCCTGATATCATTCTTTATTAACAGGGCTACCCCACCTCCTTTCCCCTCTTGTCTATCCTTCCGAATTGTCAGATACCCCTGTATGTTTAATTCCAAGTCTTGGCCACCCTGCAACCACGTTTCTGTAATGGCCACCAAATCATACCCATCTGTAATGATTTGTGCCGTCAACTCATTTACTTTACTTCGAATACTATGTGCGTTTAGGTAAAGTGTTTTAATACTAGTTTTTAAGCCATGATTTTTAGTTTTGACCCCTCCTGCAGCCCCTTTATATTCATACATATTGTCCCTTCCTATCACCTTGTGGTTTACACTTACCCCAGTGCTACTCTGCTCTGTTGCCTCCTGCCTTTTGCATTCTTTCTTGGGGTCCTGTTCATCTGTGCTCTCACCCATTCTAACTAGCTCAGAGCCCTCTCCTGGGTTCCGAATACTCCTCGCATTGAGGCACCGAGCTTTCAGGCTTGCCATTTTATTACACTTTGACCCTTTAGAATTTTGCTGTACAGTGGCCCTTTTTGTTTTTTGCCTTGGGTTTCTCTGCCCTCCACTTTTACTCATCTCCTTTCTGTCTTTTGCTTCTGTCTCCATTTTGTTTCCCTCTGTCTCCCTGCATTGGTTCCCATCCCCCTGCCATATTAGTTTAACTCCTCCCCAACAACACTAGCAAACACTCCCCCTAGGACATTGGTTCCGGTCCTGCCCAGGTGCAGACCGTCCGGTTTGTACTGGTCCCACTTCCCCCAGAACCGGTTCCAATGCCCCAGGAATTTGAATCCCTCCCTGCTGCACCACTGCTCAAGCCACGTATTCATCTGCGCTATCCTGCGATTCCTACTCTGACTAGCACGTGGCACTGATAGCAATCCCGAGATGACTACTTTTGAGGTCCTACTTTTCAATTTAGCTCCTAGCTCCTTAAATTCGTTTCGTAGGACCTCATCCCTTTTTTTTTACCGATGTCATTGGTACCAATGTGCATCACGACAACTGGCTGTTCTCCCTCCCTTTTCAGAATGTTCTGCACCCGCTCCGAGACATCCTTGACCCTTGCACCAGGGAGGCAACATACCATCCTGGAGTCTTGGTTGCGGCCGCAGAGACGCCTATCAATTCCCCTTACAATTGAATCCCCTATCACTATCGCCCTCCCACTCTTTTTCCTGCCCTCCTGTGCAACAGAGCCAGCCACGGTGCCATGAACTTGGCTGCTGCTGCCCTCCTCTGATGAGTTATCCCCCTCAACAGTATTCAAAGCGGTGTATCTGTTTTGCAGGGGGATGACCGCAGGAGACCCCTGCACAACCTTCCTTGCACTGCTCTTCCTGCTGGTCTTCCATTTCCTAGCTGACTGTGGACCCTTCACCTGCAGTAAGACCAACTCACTACACGTGCTACTCACGTCATTCTCAGCATCGTGGATGCTCCAGAGTGAATCCACCCTCAGCTCCAAATCTGCAACGCGGTCCATCAGGAGCTGGAGGCGAATACACTTCCCGCACATCGGAAGTGTCCCTGAGTTCCCACTTGGTACAGGAGGAGCATATCACGTGACCGAGCTCTCCTGTCATGACTTAATCCTTAGATTAACTTAAATTGGCGATAACAATGTTAACAGGTTACTTACTGATCTAAAAAAGAAAATCTACTCACCAATCACCAGCCAATCACTTAACACTTTGGCTGTGACGTCACCTTTCGTCAAGTTACTCAAATGTTCTTTGAATGCAAAGTGCATGACATTTAAAAAAAGGAATGATTATTGACTGAAATTAAATGCAAGGCCACTGATTGCAACATTCCACTTGATAGATGAGTGTGTTTGTTAGGTGGCACCTGACTATCCATTTCATCTACACTAAACAAACTGGTAGCAATACGGTGGAGGAGGATTTCCTGGAGTGTATTAGAGATGGTTTTCTACACCAGTATGTCGAGGAACCAACTAGAGGGCTGGCCATCCTAGACTGTGTGATGTGTAATGAGAAAGGACTAATTAGCAATCTTGTTGTGCGAGGCCCCTTGGAGAAGAATGGCCATAATATGGTTGAATTCTTCATTTAGATGGGGAGTGACACAGTTAATTCAGAGACTAGAGTCCTGAACTTAAAGAAAGGTAACTTCGACGGTATGAGACGTGAATTGGCTAGGATAGACTGGCGAATGATACTTAAAGGGTTGACGGTGGATAGGCAATGGCAGACATTTAAAGATTACATGGATGAACTACAACAATTGTACATCCCTGTCTGGCGTAAAAATAAAACGGGGAAGGTGACTCAACCGTGGCTTACATGGGAAATTAGGGATAGTGTTAAATCCAAGGAAGAGGCATATAAATTGGCCAAAAAAGGCAGCAAATCTGAGGACTGGAGAAATTTAGAATTCAGCAGAGGAGGACAAAGGGTTTGATTAGAAGGGGGAAAATAGAATATGAGAGTAAGCTTGCAGGGAACATAAAAACTGACTGCAAAAGCTTCTACAGATAGGTGAAGAGAAAAAGATTAGTGAAGACAAATGTAGGTCCCTTACAATCAGAATCAAGTGAATTTATAATGGGGAACAAAGAATTGAACAAATACTTTGGTTCTATCTTCACTAAAGAAGATACAAATAACCTTCCGGAAATACTAGGGGACCGAGGGTCTAGCAAGATGGAGGAACTAAAAGATATCCTTATTAGTCAGCAAATTGTGTTCGGAAAATTGATGGGATTGAAGGCCGATAAATCACCAGGGCCTGATAGACTGCATCCCAGAGTACTTAAGGAAGTGGCCCTGGAAATAGTGGATGCATTGGTGACCATTTTCCAACATTCTATAGATTCTGGATCAGTTCCTATGGACTGGAGGGTAGCTAATGTAGCACCACTTTTTAGAAAAGGAGGGAAGAGAGAAAATAGGGAATTATAGACCGGTCAGCCTGACATCGGTGGTGAGGAAAATGTTGGAATCAATTATTAAAGATGTAATAGCAGCACATTTGGAAAGCAGTGACAGGATCGGTCCAAATCAGCATGGATTTATGAAAGGGAAATCATACTTGACAAACCTTCTAGAATTTTTTGAGGATGTAACTAGTAGAGAGAGTGGACAAGGGGGAGCCAGTGGATGTGGTGTATTTAGACTTTCAAAAGGCTTTTGACAAGGTGCCACACAAGAGATTAGTGTGCAAAATTAAAGCACATGATATTGGGAGTCATGTACTGACGTGGATAGAGAACTGGTTGGCAGACAGAAAGCAAAGAGTAGGAATAAACTGATCCTTTTCAGAATGGCAGGCAGTGACTAGTGGGGTACCGCAAGATTCAGTGCTGGGACCCCAGCTATTTACAATATACATTAATGATTTAGATGAAGGAATTGAATGTAATATCTCTAAGTTTGCAGATGACACAAAGCTGGGTGGCAGTGTGAGCTGTGAGGAGGATGCTAAGAGGCTACAGGGTGACTTGGACAGGTTAGGTGAGTGGGAAAATACATGGCAGATGCGGTATAATGTAGATAAATGTGAGGTTATCCACTTTGGTGATAAAAACAAGAAGGCAGATTATTGTCTGAATGGTGACAGATTCGTAAAAGAGGAGGTGCAACGAGACCTGGGTGTCATGGTACATCAGTCATTGAAAGTTGGCATACAGGTACAGCAGGTGGTGAAGAAGGCAAATGTCAGGTTGGCCTTCATAGCTAGGGGATTTAAGTATAGGAGCAGGGAGGTCTCACGACAGTTGTACATGACCTTGGTGAGGCCACACCTTGAATACTGTGTACCGTTTTGGTTTCCTAATCTGAGGAAGGACATTCTTGCTATTGAGGGAGTGCAGCGAAGGTTCACCAGACTGATTCCCAGGATGACAGGACTGACATATGAAGAAAGACTGGATCGACTAGGCTTATATTCAGTGGAATTGAGAAGAATGAGAGGGGATCTCATAGAAACATATAAAATTCTGACGGGATTGGACAGTTTAGATGCAGGAAGAATGTTCCCGATGTTGAGGAAGTCCAGAACGAGGGGTCACAGTCTAAGGATAAGGGGTAAGCCATTTAGGACCGAGATGAGGAGAAACTTCTTCACTCAGAGAGTTGTGAACCTGTGGAATTCTCTACCACAGAAAGTTGTTGAGGCCAGTTCATTAGATATATTCAAAAGTGAGTTAGATGTGGCCCTTATAGCTAAAGGGATCAAGGGGTATGGAGAGAAAGCAGGAAAGGGGTACTGAAGTGAATGATCAGCCATGATCATATTGAATGGTGGTACAGGCTCGAAGGGCCGAATGGCCTACTCCTGCACCTATTTTCTATGTTTCTATGTTTCTACGTTTCTATGTTTCAACTTATTTATTCACTGAAAATCAACAGAAATGAAAAACTTCCCCTGTAGATACTTTTAAGAAAATTCCTCAATTATCACATCACAAAGTTATGCTACTTAGGTGATAGTCTTTGACAACGAGTTGGTGAATTAGTTATTTTGGCATTTGTTGTTTTGATCTTCTAAGCTCTTTATTCTTGTATCAAAATGTTTCTTATGAGTGCACTATAAGCTATGCTGGCTTTATTTTGGTTACATCATTCATCTTCCTTTATTTCTATTATATATAGGAAAAAATATTGTTTCACTGAAGGACATTCCCAACAATATGTCACAACACACACTCACACGCACATATTCTTGGCTGGCTATCAAGTAACATTTAACAACTAGGGTCTGCTGTACTGTCATTTATGTTCTTAACCTCTCTTTTGAAAATGCATATGAAATTTGTACTTTACCTTTCCATGCTACTTAATTTAACTCTCCTCCCATGATGGAGTAGGTGAATACCAGCTAGTGGGCTGCCTGAAAGATGGTAAAACTTACCCACTAAAGAAGGCTGAATTTGTACATCTGCCAAAGCTTTAGTTTGAATGATGTTCTATAAATGGTTTTCCCCTGCACAAATGATAAACTCATACTTGTGAACAGCAGCTGAGGATATGACATATTTGTTTAGGTTTTTACTGAAAGCTAGCTTTCAGTAAATTCAACTATATACACTTTTTTGGCAAAGATTCTAAAGCAAGTTAATACTTGTATGGTGGGAAGGCCTCATCAACAGAAGGATTGGAAAATAGTCTTTGAAAACAACACTACTTTTTCTGAAGTTGTAGGAATTATTAACCTAAAACATTTCACGTGATCACAGTGAGAATTTTGCTGGGAGATATTTGTGGTAGATTGAAAAGAAGTGGTAAATTTAAATGATTGAAGACAATGGAATTTATTTGGCAGTGAAGTCTCCCTGATTTACTATACGACTACCAACACAGTGTCAAAAAGCATACACATTCTGCAGACAGCTTGCATTTGAAAACTTTATACCTAAAAGGAAAATGGAAAAAAATGACAAAGTGCCATGGATAAATATATCGTTCTAGATTCCTGGTTTTGCACTGAACAGTGCAATCCTTGATAACCAAGAAACATTTCTAGGACAAAAGCAAAATGCTATGAATGCTGGAAATCTGAAATAAATACAGAAAATGCTTGAAATACGCAGCGTCTGTGGAGAGAGGAAGAGAATTAACATCAACTCTGTTTCTCTCTCCACAGAAGCCACCTGACCTTCTGAGTATTTCCAGGGTTTTCTGTTTTTATTAAACATTTTTGTGAATTTGAAACCAAAGAGAATAGTCTTCCTTGAATAGTGTTTTCCAAATAAAGATGGATCTTTTATTAATAAATGTGCTCTTTTTTTGGATGATGAATTACTAAGGAATTCCTCTGGTATGTGGTACACCGGGGAAAGATTTTCATCAAATTTTAAACTCGTTTATAAAAATTCATTTATGATTTTTACTACACACAGTACACAGAAATCCCTCCAATCCTGTTTCCGCGCCTGCCACAGTACAGAAGCGGCTCTCATCAGAGACACAAATTACATATTTTGTGACTGTGACAAAGGCAAACTATCCCTCCTCGTCCTTCTCAACCTGTCTGCAGCCTTTGACACGGTTGACCACTCTATCCTTCTCCAACACCTCTCCACCATCGTCCAGCTGGGTGGGACTGCATTCGCCTGGTTCCATTCTTATCTATCTAATCCTGGCCAGAGAATCACCTGCAACGGCTTCTCTTCCTGCCCCCGCATCGTTACCTCTGGTGTCCCCCAAAGATCTATCCTTGGCCCCCCTCCTATTTCTCATCTACATGTTGCCCCTTGACAACATCATCCAAAAACACGGCGTCACTTTCCACATTTATGCTGATGACACCAAGGTCTATCTCACTACCACTTCTCTCGACCCCTCCATGGTCTCTAAATTGTCAGATTGCTTGTCCAACATCCAGTTCTGGATGAGCAGAAATTTTCTCCTATTGAATATTGGGAAGACCAAAGCCATTGTTTTAGGTTTCCGCCACAAACTCCATTCCCTAGGCGCTGACTCCATCTTTCTCCCCAATTTCTGTCTGAGGCTGAACCAAACTGTTCGCAACCTTGGTGTCATATTTGACCCTGATATGAGCTTTCAACCACATATCCACAGCATAACTAAGACTGCCTATTTCCACCATAACATCGACCATCTCCGCCCCGCCTCAGCTCATCTGCTGCTGAAGCCTTCATCCATGCCTTTGTTACCTCTAGACTTGACTATTCCAAAGCACTCCTGGCTGGTCTCCCACATTCTACCCTACGTAAACTAGAGGTGATCCAAAACTCGGCTGTCCGTGTTCTAACTCGCACCAAATCCCACTCCCCCATCGCTCGTGCTCGCTGACGTACTTTGGCGCCCGGTTAAGCAACGCCTTGATTTTAGAATGTTCATCCTTAATTTCAAATCCCTCCATGGCCTCATCCCTCCCTATCTCTATAATCTCCAGCCCCACAACCCCCCAAGATGTGCGAGCTCCCCGAATTCTGCCCTCTTGACCATCCTTGATTATAATCGCTCAACCATTGGTGGTCGTGCCTTCTGTTGCCTAGGCCCTAAGCTCTGGAATTCTCTCACTAAACCTCTCTGCCTCTCTACCTCTCTTTCCTCCTTCAAGATGCTCCTTAAAACCCACCTATTTGACCAAGCTTTTGCTCACCTGCACTAATTTCTCCTTATGCGGCTCGGTGTCAAATAGGTTTATCTCATAATACTCCTGTGAAGCACCTTGGGATGTTTCACTACGTTAAAGGTGCTATATAAATATAAGTTGTTGTTGTTGTTGAAGTCTTCACTCTGTCATTTCTAATGATAGTCTAAAGCATGGATTTTAAACCTAGTGCAAGTAGCAGTCTGGTAGAGACTTGAGCAATCAACAGGAATGGGCAGTTCTGCTATTTAGAATTAATAATTTTTTCAGAATATTATATTCACTTCTGCTTTTACATATTCACTTGATATTTTTTTTCTCATTCTAGGACAACAGCTGAATTACAATGATTGCCATGTTTCATGGAATAAATTCTGTAAGGCAAGTAGTGTTTTTAACCTGTATTGACATAATATTATTAAGGGTCTGATTGGTGCCTTACTTTGTTCTGCTAGTGTCATGTGCCATTATATTAACACTTAGAACACAAAATCTCAATAATACCCACTCCCCAGAATTGTAGAGTGCTACTTTCATATTGCAGTGCTGTGTACACGATTCTTCTCAACTGTACATATACGTAGCATTTTTCACAATTCCTTTTCTATTCGAAGGGACAAGATACTCTCTGGTAAAATATTTTTAATACAAATTGCTTCCCTTTTTGTATCACACCCACAAGGTTTAGCAAAGATCTTCAATCGGGTGAGATCATTATTTGCATTACAACTTAACACTTTCTCAACCCCCAGAAACACATTTTGTGTTGGGTGAGAGGTCTCAGATATGCTTAGCTGATGTCTGTCAGACTTTGCATTGATAGTTCTATCCAACAGAATATCCTCCTTTGAATAATAGCGTGCAATTAAAAATTAATTGTGTAATTAAAAATTAATCGATACGTTCGATGTTTCACATTTCTTTTGTAATGAAATAAATGCTAAGCGCATCCCACAAATTCATTGCTCACTTCACTAATTCACCAAAAAACTAAAATGCTACATCTTTAGAGTTACTCGGATTCATACCCTCTTTTGAATCACTTTTGTATTCTGTGTTTTCTTGAAATAAATCAGTCCTTCACATTCCTCCTCCGCATCATGTGAATCAGTAGCTGATGTGAGACAGTTGTCCAACTTTGCTGATCCAGGAATTGGACTACATATGAAATCCTTTATAATTTCCTGGTAATAAGTTTTAGTACCAAAAATCCAAACCCAACAGTTTCCTCATGTTAGTATTCGATATTTTTAACTAAATCTGATAAAAGGACATTTTCTCTCATACATCACTCAACAATTTCTGAATGTAAAATAATTGGTCTACAAAAAAATTGGTTAGAGTAGAGTATGATTAGGCTAAGAAGGAAGTTAAAAAATGAAAATAATTAAGATTAGATCTATATGATTCTGAAAGCTTGTGTCCAGTAAAACGTTTACTTTGACTATCTTGTGCCACTCATAATAAAGTTTGATTCAAAATCTCACCTAACACTTCACTGAATGATTTACATCTATCACTATATTGACCCAAATTAAAACCTAAACTCCAAAATTGGCTGAGTAACAGAAGTACATTTTTGCAATGTTAATGAGCAAAATAATATACATTATATTCATAAAAGTTCTCCCTTTCTTTTTTTTAAAGTTTATGACTCAAATATTGTCTCACAACTAGAGTATTCATCCATGGACTCGTGACAAGTCTAACTTGTAGCATTCTCTTTTCTACTGCATGTTAGTTTGGGGCATCTAGTGCTGTGGTGTAACAGGAAACTCTGTGAACAATTGTGAGGAACAGTATATTCATGTGACATCAGATTAAAATGTGTAATTGTCAGACATAATCTGATAAAGCAGAAAAAAATCCAAATATTGTACAAAATGAAAATTTATAAAACTGCTGTATTTAGTTTAGTTTAACATTATTATTTGTAATACTCCTATGAAGCGCCTTGGGACGTTTCACCACATTAAAGGTGCTATATAAATATAATTTGTTGTTGTTAATGAAAGCTGCCCCTGCATGTTTTGTCCAAGTATAAACTCCATTGTTTTGCTTCTCAGGAAGACAGAAATTCATGACTTGCAATGTATTTCTTCATACCTACATTGCTTGTTTACATCTATATCGTACTTTTTGTAGAGTTCCTTCAAAGTGTTGCAACATCACCATCACAAAGCCTGCCTAGTTCCACCTCTGCAACATCACCTGCTTCTGTCCCCACCTTAGCCCATCTGCCACTTTTGTCCATGCATCTGTCAACTCCAGAAGTAACTATTCTGGTGCTCCCCCAGCTAGCCTCCTATCTTCCACCCTCCATAAGCTTTAGCTCATCGAAACTTCCACTGCGAGATTCCTATCTTGTACCCAGTCCAGATCATCGTTACCCCTGTCCACACTGACCTTGATTGGGTCCCGGTACTCCAACAGCACAAATGTAAAATTCCCATCTCGCATTTAAATTTCTCTTTGGCCTCACCTCTCTGTAATCTTCTCCGGCCCTACAACCAACCCCTCCCCCCCCTGCCTCCCCCCCCCCCACCCCCACCCCGCTAACTCTCTGTTCTTCTGTCTCCAGTCCCTTGTGCATTCCCCTTTTCCCTTGCCCCACCTTTGCCGGCTGTGCCTTTACCCTCCGAGACCTAATGCTTTGCAATTCCTAAACTGTTCCATATCTCTAGCTCAATTTCTTCTTTTAAGACCCTCAAAAACTTACTTCATTAACCAAGCCTTTTGAGCAACTCCTCCTGATATCTGTTTCTTTCGCTCAGTGTTCCTGTTTTTTTTTCTTTCACCTCTGAAGCACTTTGGGATATTTTTCTACTTTACAGGCGCTCTATAAATGCAAATTATTGTTGTTGTAGTGTTGAGAGCATTGTTAGAAAAACACAAAGAAAGAAAGTGGATGGCATCTTTTTGCGTGTGTGTTTGTGCCTATGTTCCATTTGAAACTTTCGTAGATGCTGCACATGCGCACACGTAACTCTTTCTTTAGAACAGGAGGCAGATTTTCGTTCATTGATTTTAAGAAGTTGTAAACTTCAAGAATTTGCAGAACCACTGTGTGCTACTTTTACACATTCTGGTAATTTTCTTTGCTTTATTTGCAGGAGAATCTCCCTAATAGATTCAGTTTCTGGTTGTGGTTAGATGGAATCCTGGAACTCATCAAGAAACACCTTTTGGCCTTATGGATAGACGGGTAACTAAAAGCCCAAATTATAATAAAAAATAAGTCATGATGGGTACTACAGAGATTCTTTTTTGTGCAGTACTGGTTTACGCTGAAGTATGGATTACTAGAGTTAGTAGACTCAACAGAGTTTACTTCATTTGCTATATGGAACAACTTGCATTGTAGCATTTTATTTAACATTTTAGAAACCACAGGTTTTAATCCAGCACTTGAATCTGCTAACATCAATTCTACATTATTCAACCCTCATCAGTTACATTCAATGGATGACATTTCCAAGGTCGCAGTTGGACTCGAACCTATTTGACTAGTATTTGACTATCTGTGCCTGTGATTATTCTTAAAATCATCTAACCTATTCTTAACCAGATATTCAACCAGCTCTTTTTTAAAGAAGTTAATCACCTTAGCATTAACTTTCGGTAAAAATCTAGACCACGGCCAAGATTTCGCCAACAGAGGTGAGTTTGATGTGGGCGGCATTGCTGCAATGTTGGAAACGCGCTCCAAAGTACAGCCCACCCTCTCCCTTCAATCTTCCATGGCTGGGGCTTGTTAAGCCCCCCTGTGGATTTCCCGGACAATTAACTGGAAGTGAGTCTGATGATGTCATCTAATGTCCGAAGCTTAAACAAAGGTATGAGGGCAGAGTTGGCTAAAGTGGACTGGGAAAATAGACTAAAGTATGGGTTGGTTGATGAGCAGTGGCAGACATTTAAGGAGATATTTCATAACTCGCAACAAAAATATATCCCAATGAAAAGGAAAGACTGTAAGAAAAGGGATAACTATCCGTGGCTAACTAAGGAAATAAGGGATGGTATCAAATTGAAAACAAGTGCATACAATGTGGTCAAGACCAGTGGGAGGCCACAGGATTGGGAAACTTTTAAAAGCCAGCAAAGAACGACTAAAAATTGATAGCGAGGGAAGATAGATTATGAAATTAAACTAGCACGAAATATAAAAACAGATAGTAAGAATTTCTACAGTTACATAAAAAGGAAAAAAATGGCTAAAATAAATGTTGGTCCCCTAGAGGATGAGACTGGGGAATTAATAATGGAGAACAGGGAAATGGCAGAGAAGTTGAACAAATATTTTGTATCGGTCTTCATGATAGAATACACTAAAAACATCCCAATAGTGGATAATCAAGGGGCTATATGGAGGGAGGAACTTAATACAATCACTATCACTAATGAAGTAGTACTCGGTAAAATAATGGAACTAAAGGCAAACAAGTCCCCTGGACCTGATAGCTTACACTCTAGGGTCTTGAGAGAGGTGGCTGTAGAGACAGTGGATGCACTGGTTGCAATCTACCAAAATTCCCTGGATTCTGGGGCGGTCCCAGCGGATTGGAAAATTGAAAATGTAACGCCCCTATTTAAAAAAGGAGGTAAACAAAAAGCAGGAAACTATAGATAAGTTAGCCTAACATCGGTCGTTGGAAAAATACTAGAGTCCATTATTAAGGAAGCAGTAGCGGGACATTTGGTAAAGCATGATTCAATCAAGCACAGTCAGCATGGTTTTATGAAAGGGAAATCATGTTTGACAAATTTGCTGGAGTTCTTTGAGTATGTAACGAGCAGGGTGGATAAGGGGGAAACCAGTGGATGTGGTGTATTTGGATTTCCAGAAGGCATTCGATAAGGTGCCACATAAAAGGTTATTGCACAAGATAAAAGTTCACGGGGTTGGGGGTGGATAGAGGATTAGCATGGATAGAGGATTGGCTAACTAACAGAAAACAGAGAGTCGGGATAAATGGGTCATTTTCCGGTTGCCAAACAGTGACTAGTGGGGTGCCGCAGGGATCGGTGCTGGGTCCTCAACTATTTACAATCTATATTAATGACCTGGATAAAGGGACTAAGTATAATGTAGCCATGTTTGCTGATGATACAAAGATGGGTGGGAAAGCAAATTGTGAGGAGGACACACAAAATCTGCAAAGGGATATAGACAGGCTAAGTGAGTGGCAAAAATTTGGCAGATGGATTATAATGTGGAAAAATATGACGTTATCCACTTTGGCAGAAAATATAGAAAAGTAAATTATAATTTAAATGGAGAAAAATTGCAAAATGCTGCAGTAGAGAGGAACCTAGGTACAACAAATAATCAGGAAGGCAAATGGAATGTTGACCTTTATTGCAAGGTGGATAGAGTATAAAAGCAGAGAAGTCCTGCTACAACTGCATAGGGTACTGATGAGGCCACACCTAGAGTACTGCATACAGTTTTGGTCTCCGTATTTAAGGAAGGATATACTTGCATTGGAGGTTGTTCAGAGAAGGCTCACTATGTTGATTTCGAAGATGAGGGGGTTGACTTATGAAGATAGGTTGAGTAGGTTAGGCCTATACTCATTGGAATTCAGAAGAATGAGAGGTGGTCTTATCGAAACATATAAGATAATGAGGGGGCTCGACAAGGTGGATGCGGAGAGAATATTTCCACTCATAGGCGAAACTAAAACTAGAGGACTTTGGGCTCAATTTTCACCGAGCCCATTTTCTAGCGTACTTGCCCGAGTTGCGCCGCTTCATTACGTCAGTAAAATGCTCTAGAAAAAAATCTTCGTACATTCGCCACTGTTTGGCCTCAACTCTGCAGCCGCACAGTGTGGCCAGTCATCTCGGAGGGTGGAGCCTGCATTCTGCACTGTAAAAATGTGCCGGGATGCCTGCGCATGCGCGGTGGAAAAAAGTGACGTTCCTGACATCTCTGAAATGGCCGCACATGCGCAGTAGCGCTCCGAGTTGGCAATCGGCCATTTTTAAACAGCTACCAGAAGGAGTGCTGTGTTTCTGTTGATGGGCAGGAGTAAGATTGTGGGTCAGTATCAAAAGAACAATTGCTAGCAATAAGGTTAGTCATGGAGAAGCGTTTTTGGGAGGAACCTGTTCATTCCGGCACCACAAGGAAAGTAAAACAAAGTTTAAGAAACTTACCTGTTTGGGCTTCTGCTGGTTGAATTTCCGCCGCTCTGTGGCCCCCGATGCCAGCCAGTTTGCTCGCTCCCTCCCCGCCACCGCCCCCCCCTCCCCCCCCCCCCCCAGCATCTGCGTTGACTTACCGCCGCTCAGTGGCCTCCTCCCGGTCCCAGCACCTAACCACACCCCTCTCTCTCTTTCCCACTCTCTTTCCCCCCCCCCCCCCCCCCCGCCACATCCCTCCTCCCATTCTCTTCCCCCCTTCTCTCTCCCTCCTCCCCCTCTTACCTTTCCTGCTGCTGCTGCTGTCTGGGCATCTGCTGCACTTACCTGCGCCGATTTCCTTACCTGCGCCGATTTCTTTAACTCTCCACAAGTGTTTTCTCGAGTGTCCACATATGCTGGCCTAAGTAGAAATGGAGTAACTATTAGCTGGCCAAAGTTGCCTAAATGGCCAGAGTTGGCTTAGGTGGCTGGCAATGCCCCCTTTTGAGCAAAAAAAAAATTTACCTAAAAAAAAAACATAACTAAGTCAGTTCCGCTGGTGAAAATTGATTGGGCAACTGCCGATTTTTAAGTTAGGCCAGAAAAAGCAGTCTACTCCAAAAAAAAACGGAGCAAATACTGGAGAAAATTGAGCCCACAGTCTCAGAATAAGGGGCCGCCCATTTAAAACTGAGATGTGGAGGGTTGTAAATCTATGGAATTCTCTGCCCCAGACAGCTGTAGAGGCTGGATCATTGAATATATTTAAGGCAGAGATAGACAGATTTTTGAGCAATAAAGGAATAGAGGGTTATGGGGAGTAGCAGGGAAGTGGAGCTAATTCCATGATCAGATCAGCCATGATCTTATTAAATGGCGGAGCAGGCTTGGGGGGTCAGGTGGCCTACTCATTGCTCCTATATCTTATGTTCTTATGGAGGGAGTCACAGCACGCAGGGAGATTCTCTTCCATTCCAATGGACGGAAGAGACCTCCCCAGGGGATTAACGCAGCCTGGTTGCGAATTGCACATGAGGGCACAAGCAGAGATGTCATCTGGAGGAGCTGGCTGCGGTGTCACAAATCTTTCAATGATCTCAGTAGACCACGAAATGTTATTGCAAAGCTACACTCAACTTCATCCTGCTGTGGCACTCAGCATATCCCCATCACTCTGCCTTCCCTACTCTACCTCTGCACATCCTTACTCACACTAAATACCTTGCACCTCCACCCATCCCCCCCCTCTCTCTCTCTCTCTCTCTCTCTACATTATTCGATCCCCATTTCACTAACCACCCCTTACACTCGTCCTCATCCTTGTCCAATCATACCAACTAACAACGCACTGGGTCCTTTAGCCAATGTTCATGTATCGTTAATGTTGATGTGCTGTCAGACATTGAAATCTTTATTTTCAGGACTTTGCTTTCTTGGACAGATTAGTGAGCAACCTTGGAAGTGGCTTGGTGAGTTGTAGTGAATGGTGAGACATAATGGTACCCCCCACAATGGTGATGAGTGTGAAAGGAATGGGATGGACATTGCAGGGATGCTTTATGGTGCTGGTGTGGGGTGGTGCCAACCTGGCACATCATGTGGCAGCCAGGGTGTACAGCATCAAGTGAAGTAAATGTGGCCATGGTGAGGCTATCACTGGTCGCCAGGGCAGCATTGTGGTCAGGTGCTGATGCCCTGTGTACTGTGCAGCATCAGGTGATTGCGGAGAAGGTTGGTGCTGTTGGTGATGCTGGTGTGTTTAGTGATGTTAGTGTTGAGGCTGATCGTGGTGGGATTCAAAAGCCCAAGGTGAGACTTTTTCAAGGGCACCGATGCTGCTGGAACAGATGGCAGGTGCGGTTGAGATGACTGAAGCAATCTGTCAATGGTGAGAGAGGTTGCTCCAAGGAGGTGACAGTGGTTAGAGAGTTCACTGCAAACACTTCCAAAGTGCATACAGCTCAAAAATCTCTTCCAAAACTGAAGGCTTCATTTTCCAATGTCAGAAGCTGAATAGCTGTGAAATGGTAGCTTTTATACCCATTTTGCAGCTGTCAACTAGCCAAAGCAATAGAGTCACTGAGAACCCGACACACTTACCTGGCATGAAACCCAAGGACAGCAAAGCAGCCAAAAGGTTGGTAAAATTTTAAGTGCCTACTTTTAAGCCTCTTAACTAGCATTTAAGTACCTTTTTAATGAAGTTAATTACCTGTCCCACCGCTTGCTGTCGGGTTTGCTATCCGAACGCTGATCTGACAGTTGAGAAACTCACACGGAGACGGGTTCAGAGCAGGATCCCGCTGACAATCAAAGCCATTTTGACAGCGGGCCCGCTTCCAAACCCGCACTCTCAGGGTTGGGAAGATTCTGGCCCACATGTCCAATACATTATGAGCAAAAGGAAAAAATAATTTGACCCTGACTGAAACTTGTCAATTGCACAGTTGTATTCTCTAGTTCTCTGAAATTAAATTAAATAGCTGCTTGCATATACATTATCCATGCCTTCTTAATACTAGAACACCTGGTTCCTGTGCTCTGTCAATCCTCATTTCACCAGTCACTTTTCTCTGAGCCCTCTTCAATACATCAGTGGCCATTTAGCGTATAGTGCCCAAAACTGCACATTCTAATGTGGCTTAACTAATGAGTTGTCTGGTATTCTACCTGTTTTGACTTGTCATGAAATTACTTTCAGATGCATTCCACTACTTGATTACTAACAATCTAGATAATTTCAGTGCCTTAGCCCACCCATGTATTTTTTTAGCAGATCCCTTTAAGTGTTGTCAAATCAACTCCCTTACAGCTTCCCTGCCACAGTACACATTTTAGGATACTGGAAGTACTAATCTTCCTATTACTTCTGGGTACTGTAAACATCAGAGGGTTCAGAATACTCTCCGAGGAACTCCATTAGTCTATGTCCACTTGATAGAGCCTTTTCCATTCCTTATCACTTTTTATTTTCCATTATCAAGCCAGTTTTCAATCCAGTTAAGTAATTGGCCCTTAATTCCATGTATCCTCATCTGTAGAGTCACAGCTGCAGAACTGTATCAAATACCTCTGAAAATGAATGTGACTTAAACCCATCTGATAGTCTCATCTACTAAGAATTTCAGTAGTTTGTGAGGCATGCATGATATTTTGCTTGTAAAACTACAGTGAGTACTTCCTATAGGTTCAATTTATTTTGGAGAAACATTGATAATATCAGTAGTGGCAAAAATGCGCAAGACTATTTTATCTGATGCTAAGACTATAATTTCTTCACTCATGTCTTAAATTTCTTTTGAGTGTAAAGAGTATATCAGTAATCATCATCTTACAAACTTTACATCTTACAAAAAGATGCAAAGTGTCAACTTTAGCTCAGTGGCAGTGCTATTGCCTCTAAGTGAAGGTAATGGGTTTGAGCTCTACTCCAGAAACTTGAGCACACAATTTAGACTGACATTTCAGTGCTGCACTATTGGAAGTAACTTTTTTCAGATGAGATGTTAAACTGAGGCCCTATCTGCTCTCTCATGTAGATGTAAAAGATCCTAAGGCACTATTTGAAGGCATTCTCCTGTTTTTCTGGCCAACATTTATCCCTCAACCAACATCACTAAAGCAGACAATATGGTCATTCATCTCTTTGTTGTTTGTGGTACATGCAGTATGCAATATAATCGTTGTGTGTCCATACATTACAGCAGTGAATACACTTCAAAAGTACTGTATTGGCTGTAAGTGCTTTGGGACTTCCTGAGGTTATGAAAAGCATGATATAAATGCAAGTCCTTTCATTACTAATAGTGCCATTCCTCCACCACATCGGATGAGTCTACATTTGAAAATTCATGCTTATTATCAGGCAATTATAATTTATTAATGAAAACTTAAATATGGAAGTCTATTCTGGATCACCCGAAAGCAAAATTTTATTTCCAACATGCTGCCGCCGGCCCTGCCAAAAGTGTAATGATATTTTTGTGCATTCTTCAAAGTGAAAGCTATAAGTGCACGGAAATATAACCTGTTTTCACTTTTGGCAAGTAGCATCAGTATTGAGCACTGTCAGGGCAGGTATAGCACAGGCCAAATACAGAGTGAAGTTTAATTTACATTGCTCCAACAATGGGTCCTAATGTCAGCCTCGAAAGAAGATACAATGGGGTGAAATTCACCTTGTGGGGGGGAGGTGGAGTCCGTCGACTTTAATTCACTATTGGCCATTTTGCACTGCCCAAGACAAGTTTCATCCCCGGTAATTTACCTCCCTGAACTTTACCACTTCCAATCTTAACCACCTTTATTGTCTATGAGTAAGATTGATAATTTAGTGGCAGTTTGTGCAAAGTATGGGTTATATTGTTCTGTGGATCCACATGTTAGTAATTAGGGCAATTATCTCGTGTTAGGCTGTTTCAACCAGCAGAGTACAGAAGCTTATCACCTAGGTCCCACAGCCGTGATGACTCAGTTACTCTAAAAGTACAATCTTTTTAGGGTCCACACTATAAAATATACTTTAGCTATTCTGTACGACTGCTAATAGGAAAGATTGAAACAAGATTGGTCTACTGCTTAAATATAGGCCGAAAATTGGATTGCGCTGCACCCGTTTTACAGGCGTAGAACGGGTGCCTATGAGCCCAATATGAGTTGGGGGATGTGGCGAAATGCACCACCTGCCATATTTGTTAAACCTCCTCCACAGGCGACCAGGATACATGCCTGAAGCTGGCGTTGGAACCTTTGCATACGCAAAACAGGGGCCTAACTCCTGTTTCAGCCTTTTTTGCTGCCAGCCCAACGCTTGACCCCCAAATGATTGCCTCCTCTCCACCCCTGGCTGGCCGATCTTGCTGCCCCTCCCCCACCTTGGGATCGGAGAGCTATCTCTCCAGCATTGACTGCTCACCAGTAATAAGCAAATTAGACCAAAAGACTAATCTGCCATGGGCATGCCACTGAACTCATTAGGCACATGCATCATGCACTGCATTGGGCTCGTGCCCCAATTTGGGCACGATGCAATTTCTAGGTCATCGTGTCCAAAGCAGCACTAGCACTCTGCCATGCAGGCATGTCACAGCTTTGATTCCCAGTCTGTGCTTTTAGCTGATCTCAATCATGGCAGCAGTTGGCTGCTACCAGTGGCTTCAGCACTCACGGCTGGGGAAGGGAGAAGCCAACTAGGATTTTTGTTCTTGATGGTTGCCCATACGCTCCTGCTGGAAAGTGCGTATAACTCGGTTGTGATGTCCTCCATGTAGAAAGCCTTTTGATGCTGATTGTCTAGGCTCATACCTGAAGAATGGTCAGTTGGGCAGGTTACCAGTGGGCTCCCAGCAGCCATGGTACCATACCTCAACTAGATTCAGCACCTTCAGGAAAGGAGGGAGAAAAGGGAAGAAAATTCAAACAAAAATGTTTTTAAAAGTGAAATAACCTTAATCTTTGCAGAGTGAAATACCATTTATGTAAATTTGCCCAAATCAACATGCTCGACACATGTCTCTTCAGGTACATCGTGGGATTTGTGAGTAAGGAGAAGGAACGTACTTTGCTGAAGGATAAACCATCTGGCACATTTTTATTGAGGTTCAGTGAGAGCAGCAGGGATGGTGCCATTACTTTCACCTGGGTGGATCGATCTGAGAATGGTGAGGCAGTAATGGATTCTCTGTCTTGTTCCACAGGTCAACAAGCTTTGTCATTTAAAATATATAAAATAATTGATTGGAAATATAACATGCTTCAAGATCAGTAGCTTTATAAACTATAAACAGTCAGAAAGCCACATCTTTCAGGTGTACCTAGAATACGGAGATGGATGTACACAATATTGATCAGTAAAGTGCACAGTTTATTGCATGAGTGGGCAAAATCTAACTCAAGTCAAAAGCAAGTTATGTCGGTTTTCCTTATTGTGATATTGTGGTTCTGCAGTATTCTCTGGCACCACAACTTTCCCACTGCTTCCCAAGGTTATTCACCCTATAAATCGGTTAAAAGTTTTGTGTCTGCATTAGATATTTTGCTTTGGATTAGCATCACTGGTCTCTCCCATAAGTGGATCCCATGTCCTTTATAATCAGGAGTGTACCTTTACTACCCAATATCTAGTAACATAATAACATGACCCAGATGCCATAACAGTGGAACCCCTCATTATATGGGGCTCATTTTCCTCAAAGCATTTTTTGGGCGTACTTGAAGAGTTACGGCCGGTTTTGTGGGGGCCCAAGTACCCCCCAAAAAATTTCTAAATTTCCCCGTTTGACTTCTTCATTTTGGCGCAGCCTAACCTGTCCTTTAATTTTGGGGGTGGAGCCTTGATCTGCGTCAAAAATATCGGGTGGCCATGGCAACCAGGGACACAATGCGGGCTGAGGCTACAAAGTGAAACATACAGCCAGCTCACAACACATTAAAATTCATTGCAGCAACTTAAAAACACACAAAAATACATTGTAACAACACATTAAAATACATTGTAGTAACTTACCTCCAATTATTAAAGTCCCTCCTGTTGCCGGTGCCGATCCCTGCCCCTATCCCAGGCCGACGAGCCGCCCGATCCGTTCCCCCATCCCTAGCCCCGAATGCCTTGCCGGTCTGCTTCCTCCGCCCACCCCTAGCCCCGAGTGGCTTGCCGGTCCGCTCCCCCGTCCCTAGCCCTGGCCGAAGTGCCTCCCGGTCCGCTCCCCTGCCGGCCCCTAGCCCCGAGTGGCTTGCCAGTCCGCTTCCCCATCCCTAGCCCTGGCCGAAGGGCCTTCCGGTCCGCTCGCCCGCCTGCCCAGCGTGCCTCGCCGGTCCCACTCCCTCACCCCCCACCCCTAGCTGAATGGCTTTCCGGTCTGCTCCACTGCCCCTAGCCCTGGCCTCCTGGTCCGTTCCCCCATCCCTATCCCAGGCCGAATGGCCTCCTCCCTCGCTGTCCCCACACCTAACTATACCCGAAAGGCTTCCCCCCCTTCTCTCCCCCTCTCTCTTACCTTTCCTGTACTTGCTGTCCGGGCATCTGCTGCACTTACCTGCGCTGATTTCCTTACCTGCGACAATTTCCTTAACTCTCCAGAAGGTTTTTCTACAGAGGCCACATACACTGGCCTAAGAAGAACTAGAGTAACTCTCAGCTGGCCAAACTTCCCTAAATGGCCAGAATTGGTGTGGGTGGCACGTTACACCCACTTTGCCTGAAAAAAATACATACCTAAAAAAAAATCTTAACTAACTGAGTTACACTGGTGCAAATTGATCGGGGAAACTGTTTTTTAACTTAGGCCAAAAAAAGTGGCCTGCTCCAAAATAACGGCGCAAATCACTGGGGAAAATTGAGCCCATGAAGTGGACACTGTAATGCTGCACATGTTACTGTGCGCTTCTCCAATCTTCTGAGAGGCCATCTGATGACTACTTCAGTGAGACAAGGTCAATTATAAATCAACGAGCTAACTTATTTTAAAAACAATTAGTGAATGAGCAGAGTAACATGTTAGTAAATCTCACCTTTTTTCTGTAATATTCCTTGTAACATAGAAAATAACAAAGTACACCTCACTGTCCCTGTTAGCAAGCTAAATGCACTCCTCTGAGCAGAAGGTTCTTTGAAACTGCTTGGCACCCTCACTGTTTATGTCTGGCTTTCCTGGCTGCCCCAAGTAGACTGCCCTTGACTATGTGCTGCTTTGTGTCTTTACTTCTTAGCTTGGCAGGAAGCCAAAGGCTTGCTCTCAAACCCTCTTCCAGTTCTCTCTGTCCCGGGTTGGCTAGCTGAACTGCTAATCCAACCAGCTATCACCCTCCGAGGTGAATATTCTCATATGAGCCCACTCATATGAGTGGAACCCTCCCAACGTAATAAGTGTGAGTGTTTACTGGAATGTCTAAACAAATGCCCATTGTATCAAGTTGAAGTGGTATATGGGAAACTATCCTTGGCAGATGCTTCAGCTAGGCCTAATATCTTAATTGTTGAATCTTGTTCTACCACCCAAGCACTGTATGGACTTAACATCAGAGGATATATTTCCTGAGGTAGTAACTATTTTGTACTGCACTTTTTTTGACAGACATGTGTCTATCCCGCCGCACCCCCCACCCCCCAATCCCCATGCCCGTACTGCACTTTTTTTGATAGACATGTGTCTGTCGAGCCCCGCCCCTGTCAAGCACCATCCCACCCACCACCTGCCCCCACCACTCCCCCCAGCCCAAATCATTCCCTCCACGTAGTGCCGAGAAGCAGGGCCTGAGGCTCTGACACTCTTCGCCCGCTCAGGCCCCGGCCATCTCCCATCTCCCCCCCCCGACTCTCTCCCTCCTCCCCCCGGTCCCCCGGCGGGCCTGCAGTGGGGCCGAGAGCAGCGGTGACGAGCAGTGAAGCGGTGGGGGACCGAGAGAGAGAAAGACTGGGGGTGGGGGGGGGGGGGGGGGGGGGTGGGGAGAGTGAGAGAGGCTGGTGGGGGGAGAGAGAGAGAGAAACTGGGAGAGAGCGAGAGATGCTGGGGCGGGGGGGAGGTGGTGAGTGAGGGAGAGAGAGAGGCTGGGGGAGTGAGAGAGGCTGGGGGAGAGAGAGCGAGAGAGGCTGGGGCGGGGATGAATGAGAGAAAGAGGCTGGGGGAGAGAGAGAGAGAGAGAGGCTGGGGGAGTGAGAGAGGCTGGGGGAGAGAGTGAGAGGGGGTGGGGGGGAGTGAGAGAGAGGCTACGGGGTGGGGGGAGAGTGAGAGACACAGGTTGGGGGGGAGAGTGAGAGACACGGGTGGGGGGGGAGTGAGACACAGGTGGGGGGGATCGGAGGGGAGAGAGGGAACTCGGAAGATGAATCACGTTCTTCCAACCCCCTACTAGGGACATCGTTGGAGTAGATGATATCCAGAAGTCATGACACTGTCACTATTCACTTCATACTTAATAAACGTGTTAACAATTCGTACACAATGCCTGCCCCATCTATGGTGGAATGGGGTGGGGATGGGGGCGGGAGAATGCACTTGGACTGGGGTAAGGCACTTTGGCTGGGGGAGGAATGCACTTGGACTGGGGTAAGGCACTTTGGCTGGGGGAGGAATGTACTTGGACTGGGGTAAGGCACTTTGGCTGGGGGAGGAATGCCCTTGGACTGGGGTAAGGCACTTTGGCTGGGGGAGGAATGCACTTGGACTGGGGTAAGGCACTTCAGCTGGGGGAGGCATGTACTTGGATTGGGGTGAGGCACTTTGACTGGCCCTTGCTGTCTTCTGGGGAGCTCTGTCCTTTGTCGTTTCAGGAAGTCAAAGTGGATCGGGTTACAATTTGCAAAGTCAGTGAGACCTTGGGTTGGGCAGTTCTGTGAAACTTCAGGGTGGTGCTTATCCTCCAAGGGAACCAATCATAGACAAAGGGTGGAGCATGGTGACCATTTTTCCAGTACAAATAAGCACATCCATTTCATTCGCCCTCAACTGCAGCATGAGGCACTTCACCACAGGTGAGGACTCAGAAAATCTGAGAATTAATAATTTATTAAAAAAATAATTTAATTGGTAACTATTAACAAGTAAAGAAGGGACTTTAATGTTCCCATTTTATATCAGTCAAGATAGCTTGCCCTTTTTTTTCCCCCAAAAGTAACTGATCACCATTCTGAAATTCTCGTAAACAGGAATTAAGCAGTAAACTCATAACTATCCAACAAGCTTTTATGAATATTTATCAACATGGTTTAACATAAAAGCTGTTTAAAAATGTGTCTACATTTGCCATTGGATATTATATAGAAATAACTCCCCCTTTCCACTTCCGTTCTGTACTGCAGACTGAATGTTGTCATGGATTTCGCGTTGAGAATAGCGGTGAAGCTGACAACGCTCACCATTATTATGGAGTAATTCGGACAGCAATTTCCGGAGTATGCGTAGTCAAATTTAGAAATCCGTAAATTGCGGTCTGAGTTACTCTGCTCCTCCACAGGTTGCCCTATAACAGTACTTCGCCGATATACTCAGCATTGAAATCAATGAAAGGGCATGAAGTTGCTGTACTTACCCACAGGTTACCCACTAAACACAGCAGAAAATGTTAAGGCTGGTGCATTCAAGTGTAAATTAATTTTTAACGGCGTGAAAAGTCATAATTACTACCAAACAACATCTCTGGCACTGAATATGTAATTTTACAAGTGTGGAATCTAATTCCTTCAGAATTTAATTCGTGTTGGAGATTTAAACAAAATTTTAAATTTCTTTCTGTCTCTTTTAGCGCACTCTTCATCCCATCTTCATTTCCCTGTCTTAATTTCGCTTTCTGTACATGATTTAAATCTAATTTGTACTTCCTGGTTTATACTTTTTTTTTCGTTCATGGGATATGGGCTTCGCTGGCAAGCGCATTTATTCCCCATCTATAATTGCTCTTGAGAAGGTGGTGGTTAGCCACCGCCTTGAATCGTTGCAGTCTGTGTGGTGATATTTCTTTGTAAAAAACAAATATATACATTATATTAAAAAATATAATAATCAGATTCAGATTACTGTTTAGCTAGCACATTTAAATATATCTAAAACATGAAGGCTACAGCTTTTGTTACTGGAACAAATGCAAAGCTTTTGTATTGCATTGTGTTTGCAATGATAATTTTCAGGGGAAAGTTTAACATTTGAGTTTACTTGCTAGCTTTCCTTACAGTTTGATATAAAAAGACCATCACCTTTGTTACTTTAACTCCCTAAGAGGAAAAAATATTTTTACACTGTTAATGATTAGCATGATTCTACAGATTTCTACAGAATAGGTAGACTAATTCATGAGTAATAAAAGGGCTTCGAACTATTTCCTGTGATGCTATTCAATTCTACAAAGCCTGATTTAAAGCCTACAGGATTTACATTTTTTCCATATGATCCTTTAGAATATGTTTTAAAAAATGTACATGAATTTGATAGGATGGGATTGAAAGCTTGCAGTCAAAATTGTATTCAGTACTTGAATTTTTAATTTTTTTTTAAATTTCATGTTATGCAGAAGAGTCTGAGCGTAATGGTTATTTATTGTTATTTTAGGGGAAATGAAATTTCATTCGGTGGAACCCTACTCCAAGAGTCAGTTGTTAGCGGTTCCTTTGCCTGACATTATCCGTGATTACAAAGTAATGGTGGCTGAGAATATTCCAGAGAACCCACTGCAGTACTTATATCCTGATATTCCAAAGGACAAAGCTTTTGGGAAGCATTACAACAATAAGCCAAAAGAAGGTCAGTATAGCAATCCATGATGGTATATTAAAAAAGCAAATAACTGTTCAATGTTCTTAATCTGTCATCAATTCACATTTAGCAGACTATAGTTGGGAACAACCAAAACTTAGCCCCACAAAATTTGTAAATTGCAACACAATGGGATTTACTCAGCAATAATGTATGTCATTATTTCCTTACAAATACCTTTTAATATGCCAGCTTTGCCAAATAGGTTTTATTGCTCTATAAAGACAGAAGACCCTCCATGTAATTAAATTAAATTGATATCATCATAGTCTTGGATCATAACGTTATAAATGTACAGCTCTAAGATTTCTGATTGGGCTTGGAAATAATAGAGGTTGCAGTTCTTCTCTGTGCTATTTTTAGTGCTTTGTTTAAAATTCCTGTCTGGGCTATTATAAAACAATCTTTACCCTGTTAAAATAAATAATTAATGGCTGCATTAAACCAGTGTAGACAGAATGCATTAAAAATAGCAGGGATTAAATGAAATACTATATAGAGCTGTCTGTAAAAGATATAGTTAGCCCCAATAAAACAACAAACAACGAAAATATATCAAATACTGTAATTTATATATTTTTTTTAAACAGTCTCTGAACCCACAGAGACAGAGAAGAAAGGCTATATCTCCTCAAGGTTTATCCCATTCTCTGAATTGTAAGTATGCACAACCAATTAATTTGTTTTTGCCAAAAAATAATGTGTGTTGTATTGACTATTAATTTTTTGTATTTTTCAGTCCAAATGCTTCCACAGCTCCAGTTTCATCATCAGACCTACTTCCTATGTCACCAGGAGTATATGCTGAACTGAAACAGCAGCTGAGTCCAGCAGAAATCGAGACTGCTGTATGTTTTGAAGCGATGATTTGATTTGAAATTGACTTCCATAGATGCTTTCACAATAGCACGAACAACAACCTCTGTATAAACCTACACATTTCTGATGGCATTTAATTTCAAGGGGACACGAAGAACTCTTCTGTAACAGTGTTATTATAATGTGGAAAACTTGGCAAGAATATATTAGCATGATGCTACAAATAACACCAATGCAACATTCCACAACTATGATTTGTTGCTATCTTATAGATAATTGTTTCAGACACTCTATAGCGCAATAAACATTTATCAGACCGAAGTTACAGTGCTGACTGCAGCTCGCTGTGGTTGCCCAGAGCTCAGCAAGAAAGGAGTTCTATACATAAGTATTTGAACAAATTCACAGAGCTCCAGACCATGGAGGGCTCGTTTTTAATATTATGAGAGTGCAAACAGGAATGTTTCTTCTCTCATAACATTAAAAAGAGTCAAGAGTATGTTTGCAAAGTTCCCAGCAGGACCAACAGGTTAACTTGACATTTTAATATGTGGCTTTCCACCAGGCTGGAGTTTCGCTACACATATTGCAACGTCCAAGATATGTGAGCCTACTTATTGATCGTGATGTCATGCCTTCTGGTTTCAGTACATGCTGGAATCAGATCATTGAGCCAATTCACAAGCTACACTGCCACTTTCATATTGCCCATCTAAAACCACGTTATACTGACAACAGGATGGAAATATGATGGCTTATGTAGTAATAATGTTTACATTAACATTAAATCCTTCAGTTAGACAACACAGTTGTAACATACAGGTGCAGTGTCCAAAATCCGGAGTTCCGGAATCAGGAATGTTCGAGAATCCAGATTCCGGACTGATCGGTGGCAGGGTTGTCCGGAATCCGTAAAATGTTCTGGAATCCGGACCCGCCGACCTCGGGGCCCCGCCACTGCCCTTACCTCGCCACCCCTTGCCTCAACCCGCTCGCCGCCGCTGCCCTTACCTTGGAGCCTCCTCACCGGCCTGCCCCAACATCACCTCTGCGACGGGGCCCGCTAACCAGAACACTTCCTTGGCAGCGGGGCCCCGCCTGAACACCACCTCCTCGGCGGGGCCCCACCCAAACAGCTCCACCTCGGCGGGGCCCCACCCGAACAGCTCCTCCATGACAGGGCCTCGTCGAACAGCTCCTCCATGGCGGGGCCCACCTGAACACCTCTTTAACGGTGGGGCCCCACCTGAAGAGCTCCACCTCAACGGGGCCAGCGGCCCGAACAGCTCCTTGGCGGTGGTGGGGGGGAACCCCCCCTTTCTGGCGTTCCGAAATCTGGAAATACCCAAACCTGGGCTCGGGTGTTTCCGGATTTGTGACATCAGAAAGACGATCCAAAGTCTGGAAAAGCACAGAGTCTGGATGCTGCACCTGTACTAACATGGTCATAAGCAGTAACATGGGGGAGACTTTCGCCTTCATTTTCGGCGGTTTTCTCAGCGGTACAGCTGTTTTTGTGGGGGAAAAAAACCCTCGGCCAAAGTTTCCCCCTTTTTGAAGAGAACCACCCACATCTCGAAACGCCTGCCGGGAGCAAACCACCGCCAAGAAAATCACCAGGGCGTAAATTTGGCCTCAATGGAAGCCCATACAGATCGCCAAGGGAACCGCCCTGTGAAAGTTGCTTAAACAGGGCGGTAGGCGAGTACTCTGCAAAGAAAGGTAAGGTAAAGGTTTGTTATTTATTTTTCTAAAATTGTAAAACGGCGATTAACTGTAAAACTATCTTGTGAATGTTTTTTAACTTTTTTTTGTGAAAATTTTTTTTTTTTTTAAGTTTTCCCCCCTCCCTTGGCCCAACCACAGCCTAGGAGTAAATTTATTTTTTTTAATTTAAGAACCGCCCATTTCACCTAGTTTCGCCTTTAACCACCGAGAAACTACCAAGAATACTAGTGCAAGATCCATTTTCTCGCCGGGCTATTATTTTTACCTGAATTATGGAAATTCTCGCCAGCAATAATTACAAAATGTTCGCGGTTTTTCTGGGTGGCAATTGGGCGTTGAGAGGCTCTCGGGAAAGTCTAGCCCATTATGTAGTTAATAATAAAGTGAGTGGACAAATAAAAGTTGAAATGTTGTTACATGCTTCTTCTGTCCCCATAAAGTGCTAACAGAATCCATTACCTTAAAGACACGGTTGAAATTTGTATCAGTGTTATATTCATACAACATGTTTGTTCAATCAACTTGTCTGATTGTTAGCTTCTCTTCTGTAGATTAGCATTCACAGATCGTAGTAGATTTGGACACTATTTATTGGTCTTTATTAACATTTTAAAAGGATGGTACAACAGTGCTATTGACTTTCACATCCTCTTCCCCAGGTTATATTTCTATTCAGCATATGTTAATTTTTTTTGCTGGTCACGGGAATGTGGGAAGGGAGGACCTTGAAATAATCACTATCATTAGGGAGGTAGTGCTGGACAGGCTCATGGGACTCAAGGTAGATAAGTCCTCTGGTCCTGATGAAATGCATCCCAGGGTATTAAAAGAGATGGCGGAAGTTATAGCAGATGCATTCGTTATAATCTACCAAAGTTCTCTGGACTCTGGGGAGGTACCAGCGGATTGGAAAGCAGCTAATGTAACGCCTCTGTTTAAAAAAGGGAGCAGACAAAAGGCAGGTAACTATAGGCTGGTTAGTTTAACATCTGTAGTGGGGAAAATGCTTGAAGCTATCATTAAGGAAGAAATAGCGGGACATCTAGATAGGAATAGTGCAATCAAGCAGACGCAACATGGATTCATGAAGGGGAAATCATGTTTAACTAATTTACTGTAATTCTTTGTGGATATAACGAGCATGGTGGATAGAGGTGTACCGATGGATGTGGTGTATTTAGATTTCCAAAAGGCATTCGATAAGGTGCCACACAAAAGGTTACTGCAGAAGATAAAGGTACGCGGAGTCAAAGGAAATGCATTAGCATGGATGGAGAATTGGCTGGCTAACAGAAAGCAGAGAGTCGTGATAAATGGGTCCTTTTCGGGTTGGAAATTGGTGGTTAGTTGTGTGCCACAGGGATCGGTGCTGGGACCACAACTGTTTACAATATACATAGATGACCTGGAAGAGGGGACAGAGTGTAGTGTAACAAAATTTGCAGATGACACAAAGATTAGTGGGAAAGCAGTAAAAGGGAATATTATTTGAATGGGGAGAAATTACAACATGCTGCGGTGCAGAGGGACCTGGGGGTCCTTGTGCATGAAGCCAATCTTTCCAATTCTTTGTCAAATCACAAATGCCAGAGGTCACCTTGCACACATCAAGGATCACTCTGCGCCAATGCTCTTAGCCAAAAGGCCTAGAGCCACTGCACCATTCCTGGAAGTACTGCAATACCAGGTTCGTGCCATGGAGGTGGATGGGTCAGGCCCCCCACACACCTCCGTGGAGGTGGATGGGTCAAGCCACCCCACCCACCTCCTGCATGAATCCCAAAAAGTTAGTTTGCAGGTGCAGCAGGTAATCAGGAAGGCGAATGGAATGTTGGCCTTCATTGCGAGAGGGATGGAGTACAAAAGCAGGGAGGTCCTGCTGCAACTGTACAGGGTATTGGTGAGGCCGCACCTGGAGTACTGCGTGCAGTTTTAGTCACCTTACGTAAGGAAGGATATACTAGCCTTGGAGGGGGTACAGAGACGATTCACTAGGCTGATTCCGGAGATGAGGGGGTTACCTTATGATGATAGATTGAGTAGACTGGGTCTTTACTCGTTGGAGTTCAGGAGGATGAGGGGTGATCTTATAGAAACATTTAAAATAATGAAAGGGATAGACAAGATAGAGGCAGAGAGGTTGTTTCCAGTGGTCGGGGAGACTAGAACTAGAGGGCACAGCCTCAAAATACAGGGGAGCCAATTTAATTCCGAGTTGAGAAGGAATTTCTTCTCCCAGAGGGTTGTGAATCTGTGGAATTCTCTGCCCAAGGAAGCAGTTGAGGCTAGCTCATTGAATGTATTCAAATCACAGATAGATAGATTTTTAACCAATAAAGTAATTAAGGGTTATGGGGAGCGGGCGGGTAAGTGGAGCTGAGTCCACGGCCAGATCAGCCATGATCTTTTTGAATGGCGGAGCAGGCTCGAGGGGCTAGATGGGCCTACTCCTGTTCCTAATTCTTATGTTCTTATGTTCTTATGTTAAATGTTTCCAAAATATTCTTTTTGGTGTCAGTTTTTAACTTATTACATACCTCAAAATACAAAATACATAAATATCTAATATTGTTCAAAATATGCAGATCACTTTCACTTAGGATCAAACCCACTGACATTCGAAAATAAACACACGGTACATTTTATGGGGCTTTACCCAATAGCATCATTATTTCACATACAAGAAAAGACAGAATGCTGTTTGTTTTATTTTTTTAAATATAAAGCCATTATTCAATAAATACTGGCAGTTTAATATATATCTAATTGAAACTGTACATTTCAAATATCTGGTTTGTGCTATGTGCACACAACTGCTCTGACTAAGAATTTATGGAAGATAATTTGAGATTAGGTGACATTAAAGGCTACACATACCTTCTCTACATTTACTCTTGATTGATAATAAGGTAAAAAGTAGGTAATATGGTAAAATTTTCTCTGTAAATTATCTTTGTATATATTTTTTACACGTTTTTTTAAATACCAGTAATACACTTTCATTAATTTTGCACTTTGAAGGTTTAAAAAAAAATTCTGTCTGTCTTACAGTGATTACAATGTTCAACGATATCCTTTATTTAATATTACACAAACTTGAATGGAAAGCATGGGAAACAGGCCTGCTTTAAATTTTACTGTGTACTGTAGTAATTACAATTGTTTATAAATTTTTATGAATTACATAATTATGATCAGAAACATTTGTTGTTGAATTATAAATGTTGAATTACTTTGTACTGCTTGAACATTATGCTTGACATTAGTATTATAATCTATTCATAAATAAATTGACGAAAGCCATTTAAAAGATTCAAGTTAAATTTCCTCAAAAGGAATTTTGGACTAGAATTTATTTTTTGTGTGATTTCAATATTTATGTTAAGAACAAACAGGACTGAAAGATTTCAAATTACATTGTTGTTAAACACATCCTGGATCATGTGATATGATGTAAGTGAATCATGAGATGACAATAATAGGTCAGATTTTGTTGAAAAAATAACGGCGTCTGAACAATGCTCACTGTTATTAATGCACAAATCGAACAGCAACTTGTGATGAGGAAAAGATACCCCATGAATTGTGAATAGCCACAAGTTTCTGGAAAAAATGGCATCTTAACCACCCTGTGAGTTTCATTAAGTTATTGCATTTGCACATTAATTACCCAGCAAACTCACCAAGAAAGTTAAGTCTTGTAATCAATGGTGTAAGTACCCTTAATGATAAGCCGGATTGCAAAAGTTTCTATAGGTATGTAAAGCGAAAAAGGTTAGTAAAGACAAACGTAGGTCCCCTGCAGTCAGAATCCGGGGAAGTCATAACGGGGAACAAAGAAATGGTAGACCAATTGAACAAGTACTTTGGTTCGGTATTCACTAAGGAGGACACAAACAACCTTTCGGATATAAAAGGGGTCAGAGGGTCTAGTAAGGAGGAGGAACTGAGGGAAACCTTTATTAGTCATTTTCCAACATTCCATTGACTCTGGATCAGTTCCTATCGAGTGGAGGGTAGCCAATGTAACCCCACTTTTTAAAAAAGGAGGGAGAGAGAAAACAGGGAATTATAGACCGGTCAGCCTGACCTCAGTAGTGGGTAAAATGATGGAATCAATTATTAAGGATGTCATAGCAGTGCATTTGGAAAATGGTGACATGATAGGTCCAAGTCAGCATGGATTTGTGAAAGGGAAATCATGCTTGACAAATCTTCTGGAATTTTTTGAGGATGTTTCCAGTAAAGTGGACAAAGGAGAACCAGTTGATGTGGTATATTTGGACTTTCAGAAGGCTTTCGACAAGGTCCCACACAAGAGATTAATGTGCAAAGTTAAAGCACATGGGATTGGGGGTAGTGTGCTGATGTGGATTGAGAACTGGTTGTCAGACAGGAAGCAAAGAGTAGGAGTAAATGGGGACTTTTCAGAATGGCAGGCAGTGACTAGTGGGGTACCGCAAGGTTCTGTGCTGGGGCCCCAGCTGTTTACATTGTACATTAATGATTTAGACGAGGGGATTAAATGTAGTATCTCCAAATTTGCGGATGACACTAAGTTGGGTGGCAGTGTGAGCTGCGAGGAGGATGCTATGAGGCTGCAGAGTGACTTGAATAGGTTAGGTGAGTGGGCAAATGAATGGCAGATGAAGTATAATGTGGATAAATGTGAGGTTATCCACTTTGGTGGTAAAAACAGAGAGACACTATTATCTGAATGATGACAGATTAGGAAAAGAGGAGGTGCAACGAGACCTGGGTATCATGGTACATCAGTCATTGAAGGTTGGCATGCAGGTACAGCAGGCGGTTAAGAAAGCAAATGGCATGTTGGCCTTCATAGCGAGGGGATTTGAGTACAGGGGCAGGGAGGTGTTGCTACAGTTGTACAGGGCCTTGGTGAGGCCACACCTGGAGTATTGTGTACAGTTTTGGTCTCCTAACTTGAGAAAGGACATTCTTGCTATTGAGGGAGTGCAGCGAAGATTCACCAGACTGATTCCCGGGATGGTGGGACTGACCTATCAAGAAAGACTGGATCAACTGGGCTTGTATTCACTGGAGTTCAGAAGAATGAGAGGGGACCTCATAGAAACGTTTAAAATTCTGACGGGTTTAGACAGGTTAGATGCAGGAAGAATGTTCCCAATGTTGGGGAAGTCCAGAACCAGGGGTCACAGACTAAGGATAAGGGGTAAGCCATTTAGGACCGAGATGAGGAATTTCTTCACCCAGAGAGTGGTGAACCTGTGGAATTCTCTACCACAGAAAGTAGTTGAAGCCAATTCACTAAATATATTCAAAAGGGAGTTAGATGAAGTCCTTACTACTCGGGGGATCAAGGGGTATGGCGAGAAAGCAGGAAGGGGGTACTGAAGTTTCATGTTCAGCCATGAACTCATTGAATGGCGGTGCAGGCTAGAAGGGCTGAATGGCCTGCTCCTGCACCTAGTTTCTATGTTTCTATGATAACTGGTCATAACTGCCAATCAACCTCTCTTGCCATAAAGTAAATAATTATAAGTGTGGCGTCTCATTCCTTCTGGTTGCGAATTGTTTTAGATGAAAAAGTTTTTTTTTACATTTCCATTCTGTTTCTTTTTTTCTCACTGCAATCTTTCCCTCTGTTTCTTTTTCTGTACATGATTTAACATTGAATTAACCTACTTTAATTCACCCTCCTTCTCAGTCCTTTGTTTATTTCTTTCTCAATCCTTTAATTGCATTGTTTAAGGAGATACACTCTTTGTCCCATTGTTCACCAAGGTCCCAGGTGCCCAGTTGTCCTCCCTGCACTCTTACCAGCTCACACTTCCAGAAACTTTATAGACAAAATGTTTTAAAGCCTATACGTGCACCAACAAGTCTAACCAACTGGGCATACTGCAAAATGCCTCACTAGCAAAATTGGGCCCAATGATAATGAAAACAAAATCTATCCTTCCATAGCATAGGCACATACATTTTATTATTAATTTATAATAAAGCACACAATCTAAACCCATACTAACAACAAAAAATACTTTTTGAAAGCGTAGTAATGTCATCAAATCCACTAAGCACTAAGGAATGAAAATATTAAGAAAATGCTTTACTTCTCTGGTCAAATGGAAACTTAACCTGCATGTGAGAAAATCAAACCCTGATAAGATATTTTAAATTTAATAAGGTATAAAGTGCTCAATTTTCCGCAATGCCGTTTTATGGCGTACTGCAAGAGTTACGCCCTTTTTTTAGCCCGACTACTTCAAAAAAATAACTAGCAAGTTTCCCCTTTCTATTTTTTTAATTTGCCGCCGTGCAGCCTGTCCTTTAGCTTCGGAGGGTGGAGCCTAGTGTCTGCGCCGAAAAAATTTCCCCCCCCCCCACACTTCTGCGCATGCACAGGGAAAAAAAGGACGTTTTTGACGTGATTGCTGTGGGTGGGCATGCCCAGTACATCTCCCGGTCTGCATTCGGCCATTGTTAAAGAGCCAGTTGTGTGTGAAAACTTTAATTCTCATTGGAAAAATTGGAGCTGCAATGCGGCTTAAGCACCAAGAATTTCTCACAGAATGAAGTGGAGGCACTGGTTACTGTAATTGAGGCCGGACGGCATGAGATATGTTATGAATGCATGTCAATGATGTACTGTAACACTCGACCTGAATGTACCTTCACCCTGTATATACCATACCTGTACACCAGAGGGTGCTGCTGCTGGAGACCTAAGGGTCACCTGTACACTGCAGGTATCCAAGTATAAAAGGAAGCTCACCTCTTGGTGTCCTCACTCTAGGAGCTGCAATAAAGGACTACAGTCTGTACAGTTCAAGTGCCATATCCCTGCCTCGTGGAGTCATTAACAGAGTGCTTACATATACAATAACTGGCGATGAGGTTACGAATTCCACGCACAACTTGTCTAATCTCAGCAACTTCCAACAAATTGCTGATGGGGAAGATTGGGATGCCTACGTGGAAAGGTTAGAACACTTCTTCATCGCGAACAACCTGGCTGGGGACTCACCGATCTCGCTGGTGAACAAGCATAGGGCCATCCTGCTCAGCAGTTGTGGCCCACTATCTATGGCCTCGTCACGGACCTGCTAGCCCCAGCGAAGACAACAACTAAGAGCTATGCGGAGCTCGTAACTTTAATACAAGAGCAACTTAAACCCAAAGAGAACATCCTCACAGCCAGGCACCAGTTTTACACTCACCAGCGGCCCGCAGGCCAAGAAATTGCTAAGTATGCTGCAGATCTAAGAAGGTTGGCTGCACCATGTGATTTTGGCGTCCACCTCACCGAAGCACTAAGGGACATTTTTGTTATTGGAATCGGACACGAGGGCCTCCTCCATAAACTGCTCTCTGCGGACACCCTGCAGAAGGCAATCAAAGTGAGCCAGGCCTTCATGATTTCGGTCTGCGACTCCAAAAGAATGATGACCCACACCCAGGAATCTAAATTGACGAGCACAATGAACAGAATGGTGACTTTCAGAGGCAAGAATGCTGCCCCGAATTCCGCAACCCTGAATCCGCCACATGGGGCCAGCCGGCTAGTCCCGTGCTGGCGCCGTGGAGGAAACCACAGGGCCCACCAGTGCCAATGCAAAGACTATACCTGCAAAGGCTGCAACGCGAAAGGTCACCTTCAGCAAATGTGTAGAAAAAGGTTTACTCACCGCATCGCTGAAGAGTTGGCCGATCACCTGGGCTCCGACACTGATGAAGACGAAGCTGCTCAGCCTCTGGAAGAGGAGTTTAGAATATATACCTGCTCCACCGAGAGTTTCCCGTGGAAAATGGAAGTGGACATTAATGGGGTTCCAGTTTCGACGGAGATCGACACAGGGGCAAGCCAGTCGTTGATGAGTCAGACGGTCTTTGAAAAACTCTGGAACAATCCCACCGAACGACCAAAACTGTCCCAAATCCAGGAAAATCTGCTCACCGATACAAAAGGCACCATCCCAGTCGTTGGCAGCATGGACATTCAGATGTTCCATGGTGGCACAATGTACAAGCTTCCCTTGTGGACTGTTGCCGGTAATGGTCCAACGCTGCTGGGAAGAAGTTGGATGAAGCACGTTCAAATCGGTCAGAGCGACGATGGCCTCCGGGCCCCAGCAATCGACATCCTATGTGGCCCCAAACTTGGATCCATCGCAGCACCTAGAAATCCTACTGTCCAGCCTGACTGCGTGGCGATGACACAGATTGAACAACACCGTGGCGAGATGATCCAACCTGAACGACCAGACCTCACCTTCCGGGCCGTGGCAGGACTCTGAGGGAAGAAGATTGATTTAGAAGGTGGATTCCCGGCATCCGTGGCCGAACCTGGGGCGAAAAGGATCACCACAGACTACCTCGAGGAGAGCGAGAAGATGGCGGTCACATCACGAGGCGAAGCACCTGGAATCAAAATGGCCGCAACCAGACCACGAGGGGCAGCGTTGGAGATCAACACGTAGCACTGAGCAGCGAACTGGATTGGGGTAAAGATTGCAAGACCCTCTTAAAGGAGACCGGCAACCCAAGGCAATTAAAGGGACAGTTCCACTCTAGGCACAGCGATGCCAGTGACATTAAAGTTAAAAGTGCAGTAAGCAAATGCAGGTATACAAATGTAATGTTAAATGGTGATGCCGGAAAAACTAATGGAAAAAATGTAATGAATGCTTTTAAAAGTGATGTAAGTAACAAGTTTGTACCATTGAATAGTGATGCCAGAAATGCTAATGTGATTAATGTAACCCTGTACGGAGACACCGATACACAAGAAAGTGTTGTAAGTGCAAAATATGAAAATGTGAAGAGAGATAACCGTGTAGAGTCGACTAGTTGTGATCGGAGCCAATGTGTCATGCATGTCAAAGGTAGAATGTTAAATGACACCGGGTTCTACAGGTATAATGTCAATGCCAGAGGAAACCCCCCGTGGGATACCCCAGGTCCAGCGGGCTACCTGACCATGTAGCCTGGGCTTTTGGGACAAATGTGATGCCCCAGGAAGGGCTCACGCACACCCAGTGGGAACAGACCCACTGCAGGGACAGTGGTCAATGGGCAGCACAGCCACCACCACTGGCAACCTGCCCCAGATCGGCCCTACCCCCCCATGGCCACCAGGGTCAGCACCGGGAGCGAGAGGCCAATACCCTCCAGCTTTCCCGGCGGACCCTGGGATTACCAATGGAGGACAAGGAGCCCACACCACCCTGTGACCCTGCCCACCACCAAACGCCACCACCTACCAATTCTACAGTGTATGTACCTTACCCATTGCACTGGCTCCACCACTGAGGAATCCTCCAACAGTGACACCCGCATAGTCTTTGTGTGAGGGGGTGGGGTGGATGAGGGCAGCCACAAGCACAGGGATCACACCTGGTACCCACAAAACCCTCCCACAACCCACTATTGATCACCTCCCCATGTCATGGCAATAAGGACTTGGGAAAGGCTTAGGGGGGAGTGTTATTATGTATGCATGTCAATGATGTACTGTAACACTCGACCTGAATGTACCTTCACCCTGTATATACCATACCTGTACACCAGCGGGTGCTGCTGCTGGAGACCTAAAGATCACCTGTACACTGCAGGTAACCAAGTATAAAAGGGAGCTTACATCTTGGTGTCCTCACTCTCGGAGCTGCAATAAAGGACTACAGTCTGTACAGTTCAAGTGCCATACCCCTGCCTCGTGGAGTGATTAACAGAGTGCTTACATATACAATAAGATGGACACCAGCAGAGGTCACATAAAAGTTTAACCAAAAGAAAAGAAGAAACACTGGAACCAACTTGCAGAAGATTATTGTGTAATGGTGACCACCCCGAGGTCTGGAGGCTAGTGCAAAAAGTGGTGGCAGGACCTTGGTCAAGTAGTTAGTGTAAGTAATATTTTAATTTATTCAATGGAATTGCAATTGTAAATGTGAACATCTGTATATGTCCCACCCAGCAGAAAGACACCCTCTCTAAAAAGTTGCATTTTCATCTTTGCAGAGGATAGTGGCACACAACAAAAGGGAAAGAACTCGAACAGGAGGAAGCCCGGCAAAATCTGTACCCATTAACACCCTTGGAAGAGAGGGTCGCTGCTTTGATGGGTCCTGCCTGGAGAAAAGCAATCACCACTGCACAAGCTGGGCCCACACTCGAGGGAGAGGGTAAGTCCTGCAAATTCCATAGTCTGACTTTCCTAAATGTTTAATGCTGCGCGGGCTAGCTATGCTTCGGTTGATGCAATGTGCTATCATTCATCGTGGTCCTTCAAATGAGCCTGCTGCCTGTGCTGTGTGAGCCTACTCATGCCACCCTGCCCCCTCCTCTGCTGCCAACCATTTGTCTTTTCTGTTATATTTTGCAGAACTTGAGGCCAACCCTGACGAGGCTGAAGCCGATGCAGAAGAAGATTCAGACGCGGGTGAGCCTGAAGAGGAGAACATCTTCCAATCCCACCTTCCAGACCAAGAGCATGGGGGTGAGGGGGAGGTGATGGATGAAGCCCACACTGTTGTATTCACTCGGAAGGAGGTGCATGTGCCACCCATTAAGGTGCCAGGCCCTTTCCTAAGTGGTACGAGTGTTGGTGGGACATTCCATGGATTCTCACAGTCTGAAGCTGGGGATTCCAATCGGGTACAGCGAGGCACACCCAGGGCACCACCATCTGAGGCTGCGGGTCCCAGTGAGATGCAGCGAGCCACACCCAGGGCCCTACCATCCAAGGCTGCGGGTCCCAGTGGGAAGCAGCGAGCCACACCCAGGGTGAGGAGGGGAAGGAGAGCTCAACAGGGCTCTCCTGAGGTGCAAGATCTAACAGATGTGATTTAGATTATGGCAATGAGTGCGGAGAGCATTGACCTTACACGATCACTCCTGGACAACTTCAGTGAGATGGGTGATGAGGTATTGGGACTGTCGGGAGAAGTAACAACACTCTCATGAGAAACGAGAACACTGACCGGGAACATGAGGGAGGGAATGTCGCAGGTAGCTGATACAATGTCAGTGCACATGAGGGACGGTATGTTGCAGGTAGTTGAAACACTGTAGGTAAACATGAGGGAGGGAATGTTGCAAGTAGTTGACACACTGTTGGTCAACATATGCGAGGGACTGTCACAGGTAGCTGATACACTGTCAGCGAACATGAGGGAGGGAACGTTGGAGTAAGTTGAGACACTGTCAGGGCACATGAGGGAGGGAATGTCGGAGTTAGCTGCTGCAATAAGCGAACACGCCCAGACCCGGCACCCATTGACAAAATCAATTGCCACTCCCACTCCAATCCCCAGACCAGCCTCTGAAGAGGCCCAAGCCAGGCCTTCCACATTATCGCCTGCCCATGCCCCCCATCAAGAAATGCACATGACCCGAGATGTTCAAAAGAATAAGCTTGGTACCAACCCAAGAACTGTTGCGCCACCACCTGCAGGCAGGGGCGGAGTCACCAAGACTAAACGGAGCGGGCAGTCTTAGAATAAGGTGGAGGAGAGATGGGTGAAGTCTTTCTTTGCTGCTATTCTTCGTCGTATTGTTGTTACTGTCGTAACTGTTCTCAAATTAAAAGTTTTTTGTAAGTTATGTAAATTCACAAGTTTAAAAGTTTGTAAGTGAAACATAGAACATAGAAAATAGGTGCAGGACTAGGCCATTCGGCCCTTCGAGCCTGCACCACCATTCAATAAGATCATGGCTGATCAATCAACCTCAGTACCCCTTTCCTGCTTTCTCTCCATACCCCTTGATCCCTTTAGCCGTATGGGCCATATCTAACTCCCTTTTGAATATATCTAATGAACTGGCCTCAACAACTTTCTGTGGCAGAGAATTTCACAGGTTAACAACTCTCTGAGTGAAGAAGTTTCTCCTCATCTCGGCTTACCCCTTATCCTTAGACTGGGACCCCTAGTTCTGGACTTCCCCAACACCTGGAACATTCTTCCTGCATCGAACCTGTCCAATCCCGTCAGAATTTTGTATGTTTCTATGAGATCTCCTCCCATTCTTCTAAACTCCAGTGAATACAAGCCCAGTCTCTCCTCATATGTCAATCCTGCCATCCCAGGAATCATTCTGGTGAACCTTCGCTGCACTCACTCAATAGCAAGAATGTCCTTCCTCAGATTAGGAGACCTAAACTGAACACAATATTCCAGGTGTGGCCTCACCAAGGCCCTGTACAACTGCAGTAAGACCTCTGTGATCCTATACTCTAATCCTCCAGCTATGAAGGCCAACATTCCATTTGCCTTCTTCACCGCGTGCTGCACCTGCCTGTCAACTTTCAATGACTGATGAACCATGACACCCAGATCTCGTTGCACCTCCTCTTTTCCTAATCTGTCACCATTCAGATAATATTTTGCCTTCCTGTTTTTGTCACCAAAGTAGATAACCTCACATTTATCCACATTATATTGCATCTGCCATGCATTTGCCCACTCACGTAACCTGTCCAAGTCACCCTGCAGCCTCTTAGCATTCTCTTCACAGCTCACACTGCCACCCAGCTTAGTGTCATCTGCAAACTTGGAGATATTACACTCAATTCCTTCATCTAAATCATTAATGTATATTGTAAATAGCTGGGGGCCCAGCACTGAACCCCGCGGCACCTCACTAGTCATTGCCTGCCATTCTGAAAAGGACCCATTTATTCCAACTCTCTGCTTCCTGTCTGCCAACCAGTTCTCTATCCACGTCAATACATTACCCCCAATACCATGTGCTTTAATTTTGCACACTAATCTCTTGTGTGGAATCTTGTCAAAAGCCTTTTGAAAGTCCAAATACACCACATCCACTGGTTCTCCCTTGTCCACTCTGGTTCTCCCTTGTCCATTCTACTAGTTACATCCTCAAAAAATTCTAGAAAATTTGTCAAGCATGATTTCCCTTTCATAAATCCGTGCTGACTTGGACTGATCCTGTCACTGCTTTCCAAATGCGCTGCTATTTCATCTTTAATAATTGATTCCAACATTTTCCCCACCACCGATGTCAGGCTAACCGGTCTATAATTCCCTGTTTTCTCTCTCCCTCCTTTTTTAAAAAGTGGGGTTACATTAGCTACCCTCCAGTCCATGATCCAGAGTCAATAGACTGTTGGAAAATGATCACCAATGCATCCACTATTTGTGGGCCACTTCCTTAAGTACTCCGGGATGCAACCTATCAGGCCTCGGAGATTTATCGGCCTTCAATCCCATCAATTTCCCTAACACAGTTTCCTGACTAATAAGGATTCCCTTCAGTTCCTCCTTCTCGCTCAGCCCTCGGACCCCTAGTATTTCTGGAAGGTTATTTGTGTCTTCCTGAGTGAAGACAGAACCAAAGTATTTGTTCAATTGGTCTGCCATTTTTTTGTTCCCCATTATAAATTCACCTGATTCTGACTGCAAGGGACCTACGTTTGTCTTCACTAACCTTTTTCTCTTCACATATCTATAGAAGCTTTTACAGTCAGTTTTTATGTTCCCTGCAAGTTTCCTCTCATACTCTATTTTCCCCCTCCTAATTAAACCCTTTGTCCTCCTTCGCTGAATTCTAAATTTCTCCCAGTCCTCAGGTTTGCTGTTTAAAGGTTGTAAGTGATCTTAACTGAAAACTTTAATAAAAATATTCTTGTAACAAACTTTAAAGTTAAGGTAAATACAAATAAGTGTTAAACTTTTGAATAAAATATATCTTAAATTATAACTAAATCATTTCCATTATTTGTTCCATTATTAACACAACTTTTTGAAGTAAAGTAGAATCATTTCCATTATTTGTTCCATTAACATAAAACAACATTACGGAACAGGTCCAAACAGTAAACATGGTCCATTTGGAATAGTTGCCACTGAGCCTTCAGGCAGCAAAGCGTTCACGGATGAGCTGCTGGCGCAAAGCTCGAGCAATCATTAAAGGGGCACAATGGTCCACCCTCCTCTGCCGTCGTGCTCCGGGTTCAGGTAGTTGCATGGCTTCCTCATCCTCCTCCTCATCATCATCTACATCTTCCTCCTCATCGTCAGCCACTCTCACCACAGGTAGGTCTTCGACTACCAGCCACTGCTGCCTCATGATGGCTTTGTGCAGCATGCAGCAGGCAACAGTGAACTGACGACAATCTCAGGGGAGTATTGCAAGTAGCCTCCCAATGGTCCAGGCTGCGCGTCGCAATGTGCGACATGTTGTATTCCCGGTCAGCTTCCATCCAGGTTACACGTAGGGGCATCATGAGCCAGGTGGTGAGGCCATACCCTTTGTCTCCCAGCAGCCAGCTCTGCCCTTCTGGCTATTGCTGAAACATGGCAGATATAGCGATCTCACGTAGGATGAACACATCATGGGTGCTCCCAGGGTATCTTGCATCAACTGACATGTTGCGATGCATTAGGATGGAGAATGAAACAGTTAATTCAGAGACCATGGTCCAGAACTTAAAGAAGGGTAACTTTGAAGGTGTGAGGCATGAATTGGCTAGGATAGATTTGCGAATGATACTGAAGGGGTTGACTGTGGATGGGCAATGGCAGACATTTAGAGACCGCATGGATGAACTACAACAATTGTACATTCCTGTCTGGCGTAAAAATAAAAAAGGGAAGGTGGCTCAACCGTGGCTATCAAGGGAAATCAGGGATAGTATTAAAGCCAAGGAAGTGGCATACAAATTGGCCAGAAATAGCAGCGAACCCGGGGACTGGGAGAAATTTAGAACTCAGCAGAGGAGGACAAAGGGTTTGATTAGGGCAGGGAAAATGGAGTACGAGAAGAAGCTTGCAGGGAACATTAAGACGGATTGCAAAAGTTTCTATAGATATGTAAAGAGAAAAAGGTTAGTAAAAACAAACGTAAGTCCCCTGCAGTCAGAATCAGGGGAAGTCATAACGGGGAACAAAGAAATGGCGGACCAATTGAACAAGTACTTTGGTTTGGTATTCACTGAGGAAGACACAAACAACCTTCCGGATATAAAAGGGGTCGGAGGGTCTAGTAAGGAGGAGGAACTGAGGGAGACCTTTATTAGTCGGGAAATTGTGTTGGGGAAATTAATGGGATTGAAGGCCGATAAATCCCCAGGGCCTGAGTACTTAAGGAGGTGGCCTTGGAAATAGCGGATGCATTGACAGTCATTTTCCAACATTCCATTGATTCTGGATCAGTTCCTATGGAGTGGAGGGTAGCCAATGTAACCCCACTTTTTAAAAAAAAGGAGGGAGAGGGAAAACAGGGAATTATAGAACGGTCAGCCTGACATCGGTAGTGGGTAAAATGATGGAATCAATTATTAAGGATGTCATAGCAGTGCATTTGGAAAGAGGTGATATGATAGGTCCAAGTCAGCATGGATTTGTGAAAGGGAAATCATGCTTGACAAATCTTCTGGAATTTTTTGGGGATGTTTCCAGTAGAGTGGACAAGGGAGAACCAGTTGATGTGGTATATTTGGACTTTCAGAAGGCTTTCGACAAGGTCCCACACAAGAGATTAATGTGCAAAGTTAAAGCACATGGGATTGGGGGTAGTGTACTGACATGGATTGAGAACTGGTTGTCAGACAGGAAGCAAAGAGTAGGAGTAAATGGGGACTTTTCAGAATGGCAGGCAGTGACTAGTGGGGTACCGCAAGGTTCTGTGCTGGGGCCCCAGCTGTTTACACTGTGCATTAATGATTTAGACGAGGGGATTAAATATAGTATCTCCAATTTGCGGATGACACTAAGTTGGGTGGCAGTGTGAGCTGCGAGGAGGATGCTATGAGGCTGCAGAGCGACTTGGATAGGTTAGGTGAGTGGGCAAATGCATGGCAGATGAAGTATAATGTGGATAAATGTGAGGTTATCCACTTTGATGGTAAAAACAGAGAGACAGACTATTGTCTGAATGGTGACAGATTAGGAAAAGGGGAGGTGCAAAGAGACCTGGGTGTCATGGTACATCAGTCATTGAAGGTTGGCATGCAGGTACAGCAGGCGGTTAGGAGAGCAAATGGCATGTTGGCCTTCATAGCGAGGGGATTTGAGTACAGGGGCAGGGAGGTGTTGCTACAGTTGTACAGGGCCTTGGTGAGGCACACCTGGAGTATTGTGTACAGTTTTGGTCTCCTAACCTGAGGAAGGACATTCTTGCTATTGAGGGAGTGCAGCGAAGGTTCACCAGACTGATTCCTGGGATGGCGGGACTGACCTATCAAGAAAGACTGGATCAACTGGGCTTGTATTCACTGGAGTTCAGAAGAATGAGAGGGGACCTCATAGAAACGTTTAAAATTCTGACGGGGTTAGACAGGTTAGATACAGGAAGAATGTTCCCAATGTTGGGGAAGTCCAGAACCAGGGGACACAGTCTAAGGATAAGGGGGAAGCCATTTAGGACCGAGATGAGGAGGAATTTCTTCACCCAGAGAGTGGTGAACCTGTGGAATTCTCTACCACAGAAAGTTGTTGAGGCCAAGTCACTAAATATATTCAAAAAGGAGTTAGATGAAGTCCTTACTACTAGGGGAATCAAGGGGTATGGTGAGAAAAAAGGAATGGGGTACTGAAGTTGCATGTTCAGCCATGAACTCATTGAATGGCGGTGCAGGCTAGAAGGGCCGAATGGCCTACTCCTGCACCTATTTTCTATGTTTCTATGTTTCTATGTCGTTGCACACGAGCTGCACATTAATGGAGTGGAAGCCTTTTCTGTTCCTGTGCATCTCGGAATCCTCCAAAGGTGCTTGCAAGGCAATGTGGGTTCAATCAATGCAGCCCTGTACCTTTGGGAAGCCAGAAATCCTGGAGAAGTCCACAGCACTTTCACACATTGCCTGGGCGGTCATCGGTAACTTTATGTAGTCATTCCTCCAGGCATATAGTGCAGCAGTCACCTGCCGAATGCAGATATGTGTTGCATGTTGAAAAATGGTGCGCACACCCTCAGGTGTGGCGTGGAATGATCCGGATGCATTGAATGAAAGAGCAGCTGTAACCTTCACTTCAACTGACAAAGCAGTCCTCCTAACATTTCTAAGTTGCAGGTCTGCTTTTACTAACTCACAGATCTCGATTACAACTCTTTGCAGAAAAGCAGCCTTCGCACAGAGTCTGCATCACTCAGGTGCAGGTATGAATGCCTGTCTCAAAATCATCATCATCGAGGAAGACTTGCTTCCACTGTTAAAATGAATCCTTAGGTGGTTGAACAATCCAATACGAGAACCAGAGTCCCTGTCATAGCTGGGAGAGATAGTTGTTGAGGGAACGGGTGGGTGGGACAGGTTTGCCGCATGCTCTTTCCGCTGCCATGTGTTTGATTTCTGCATGCTCTTGCCGATGAGACTTGAGGTGCTCAGCGCCCTCCCGGATGCACTTCCTCCACTTAGGGCGGTCTTTGGCCAGGGACTCCCAGGTGTCAGTGGGGATGTTGCACTTTTTCAAGGAGGCTTTGAGGGTGTCCCTGTAATGTTTCCTCTGCCCACCTTTGGCTCATTTGCCGTGAAGGAGTTTCAAGCAGAGCGTTTGCTTTGGGAGTCTCGTGTCTGGTATGCGAATGATGTGGCCTGCCAGTGGAGCTGGTCAGTGCTTCAATGCTGAGGATGTTGGCCTGGTCGAGGACACTAATGTTTCTGCGCCTGTCTTCCCAGGGGATTTGTAGTATCTTGCGGAGACATCGTTGGTGGTATTTCTCCAGTGACTTGAGGTGTCGACTGTACATGGTCCATGACTCTGAGCCATGCAGGACAGCAGTTATTACTACAGCCCTGTAGACCATGAGCTTGGTGGTGGATATGAGGGCCTGGTCTTCAAACACTCTTTTCCTCAGGCGGCCGAAGGCTGCACTGGTGCACTGGAGGCAATGTTGAATCTCGTCGTCAATGTCTGCTCTTGTTGATAAGAGGCTCCCGTGGTATGGGAAATATTGTGTTCCTAACACAGATGAGGCTGCACACAGGGAGGTTAAAGTAACAGTGACCTCAGTCTTTATTAAGACACTCCAGAGTGAGGAACAGGCCTTCGGGGCCGGCTTATATACAGTGCTTCCAAGAAATGCTGGGATCCTTTGGGAATTCAGGGGATGAGCTCCCTGGTGCCGGAACATTATGGTGCATGCTTTACAGATACACAACATCACTGCCCCCCCAAAGTCAAAGTGAAAACTATTTACAAGGTGAGGCGGTCGGGAGCCTTTCTTTCCCTGGTGGACCGCCTCGGTACAAATGTCTGTTCTGGTTTGTTGGCTGTGCCCTCACTGGGCTGGCGTGCTGTTGGCCCTGCAGGGCTGCTGGGTGAGCCTGGCCTTGCTGGGCTGTTGGGCGTGATGGGTTCGATTTCCTGGTCCGGCGTGGTGTCATTGATCCTTTGGGTGTGTGTTGTGGGCTCGAAAAAAGTGGTGTCTGCTGTGGGTTGTTCAGGGCAGTCTGTGAACCGCTGCCTCGTTTGGTCCAGGTGCTTTCTGCAAATTTGTCCATTGTCTAGTTTGACTACAAAGACCCGATTCCCTTCTTTAGCTATCACCGTGCCTGCGATCCACTTGGGACCATGTCCATAGTTTAGCACATTCACAGGGTCATTCAGATCAATTTCCCGTGACACAGTGGCGCGACCATCGTTTACATTTTATTGCTGCCGCCTGCTCTCTACCTGTTCATGCAGGTTGGGGTGAACCAGCGAGAGTCTGGTTTTAAGTGTCCTTTTCATGAGTAGCTCAGCCGGGGGGGTACCTCCGAGCGAGTGCGGTGTTGTGTGGTAGCTGAGCAGTACTCGGGACAGGTGGGTTTGGAGTGAGCCTTCTGTGACTCGTTTAAGGCTCTGTTTGATGGTTTGTACTGCTCGCTCTACCTGCCCATTGGAGGCTGGTTTAAACGGGGCCGAGGTGACATGTTTGATCCCATTGCAGGTCATAAATTCTTTAAATTCGGCACTGGTGAAACATGGCCCGTTGTCACTGACCAGTATGTCAGGCAGGCCGTGAGTGGCAAACATGGCCCTCAGGCTTTCAATGGTGGCGGTGGTGGTGCTTCCCGACATTATTTCACATTCAATCCATTTTGAAAAAGCATCCACCACCACCAGGAACATTTTACTGAGAAATGGGCCCACATAGTCGACATGGATCCTTGACCATGGTCTGGAGGGCCAGGACCACAAACTTAGTGGTGTCTCCTTGGGCACGTTGCTCAACTGAGCACATACGCTTCATTGCCATACACAGGACTCTAATTCAGAGTCGATACCGGGCCATCACACGGGGGATCTGGCTATCGCTTTCATCATTACTATACCCGGGTGTAAACTGTGGAGATCTGAGATGAACGTCTCCCTGTCCTTTTTTGGTAGCACTACGCGGTTACCCCACAACAGGCAGTCTGTCTGAATGGACAGCTCATCCTTTCACCGCTGGAACGGCTTGATTGGCTCTTGCATTTCAACGGGGATGCTGGCCCAGCTCCCATGCAGTACACAGTTTGTTACTCGGGACAGTAGAGGATCTTGGCTGGTCCAAGTCCTAATCTGACGGGCCGTGACAGGTGATTTATCATTTTCAAACGCATCCATGACCATCAACAAGTTTGCAGGCTGCGCCATTTCCACCCCCGTGGTGGGCAATGGTAGCCGACTGAGAGCATCCGCACTCGGTGCCTGGCCTGTGGTGGATGGTATAGTTATACGCTGATAGCATGAGTGCCCACCTTTGTATGCGGGTTGAGGCATTAGTATTTCTCCCCTTGTTTTCAGTGAACAGGGATGTGAGGGGCTTGTGATTGGTTTCCAGCTCAAATTTGAGGCCAAACAGGTACTGATGCATTTTCTTTACCCCGAGCACACACGCTAATGCCTCTTTCTCAATCATTCTGTAGGCCCTCTCGGCCTTACACAAGCTCCTGGAAGCATAGGCAACAGGTTGCAACTTCCCCGCAATGTTAGCTTGTTGTAATACACACCCAACTCCGTACGACGACGCGTCACATGCTAGCACATGTCTTTTACATGGGTTATACAATACAAGCAGCTTGTTGGAGCATAAAATGTTTCTGGCTTTCTCAAAAGCAATTACTTGGTTTTTTCCCCATACCCAGTTCTCACCTTTGCGCAGTAACACATGTATGGGCTCTAAAAGGGTGCATAACCCCGGTAGGAATTTACCAAAATAGTTGAGTCCCAGGAACGACCGCAGATCCGTGACGTTCTATGGCCTGGGTGTGTTCTTGATGGCCTCTGTCTTGGCGTCTGTGGACCAAATGCCATCCGCCACGACCTTTCTCCCCAAAAACTCCACTTCTGTTGCCATGAGGACGTATTTCGACCTCTTCAGCCGCAGCCCTACGCGATCCAGTTGCTGGAGGACCTCCTCCAGGTTTTGTACATGCTCGGCAGTGTCCAGACCCATGACCAATATGTCATCCTGAAAGACTACTGTGTGTGGTACCGACTTGAGTAGGCTCTCCATGTTTCTCTGGAAGATCTCTGCAGCCGACTGAATTCCAAACAGGCATCTGTTGTAGATGAACAATCCCTTGTGCGTGTTGATGCAGGTGAGGCCCTTCGAAGACTCCTCCAACTCCTGCGTCATGTAGGCTGAAGTCAGGTCAGTCTTGGTGAACGTCTTGCCTCCTGCCAGCGTCGCAAATAGGTCGTCTGCCTTAGGTAGCGGGTATTGGTCCTGTAGCGAGAAACGATTAATAGTTACTTTATAATCGCCGCAAATCCTGACCGTGCCATCACTTTTGAGTACTGGAACAATCTGGTTGACCCATTCACTGAATTTCACTGGGGACATGATGTCCTCGCGTTGCAGCCTGTCCAGCTCGATTTCCACTCGTGAGGTACCGCTCGCGCCTTGTGGTGAATGGGTCGTGCCTCTGGGACCGAGTGGATCCGCACCTTAGCCCCGGAAAAGTTTCCAATGCCTGGTTCAAAAATGGAAGGAAATTTTTTAAGAACCTGGGTACATGAGGCCTCATCAACATGTGATAGCACTTGGATGTCATCCCAGTTCCAGTAGATTTTGCCCAGCCAGCTCCTTCCAAGCAGTGTGGGGCCATCACCCGGGACAATCCAGTGTGGCAGTTCGTGCACCGTGCCCTCGTAGGTGACCTTGACCATGGCGCTGCCCAGGACAGTGGTGTACGTTCTCAGTTTTGTGTGGATGGGGTTCAGGGCTGGTCTGAATGCCTTTTTGCACCACAGTCTCTCAAACATCTTTTTACTCATGATGGATTGGCTAGTGCCAGTGTCCAGTTCCATGGCTACGGGTAAGCCATTCAATTTTACGGTTATAGCATTATAGTGGACATTTCGTCGAAAATGTGTGCACCCCGTGTACTTCAGCATCTCCCGCCTCTCTCTCACGCTTGAAATTGCTTTGATCCACCATGGACCGATCTTCCTCTGCCACATGGTGGTTAGTAGGTTTTGCAGAGCTTGCAGCTCATTTGCAAGCTCGTTGAAGGTGCCCCATTGTTCCACAGCGCTTGCAAACATACCCTTAGAAGCGGCATGAATAGGCTGAATGGAAGCCTCCACAATGCCAACAAGGTGTGAATTGCCTTGCATTCATCCTTTGTTGGGGACTCTGAGTCATCTGGGTCACCTGAGGCCTGCTGGCAGTTGCAGACTCGTGGGTTCTGCCCTGTACATTTCTGCTCACAAACACAGTTCCAGTTAGTTTGTGAACATTGCTTGCACTTGTGTGCTGAGAGATTTGTTTGGTGTTATCACTGGTGGACATAAACGCCTGTGCTATCACAATGGCCTTACTGAGGGTCGATGTCTCTACAGTCAAAAGTTTTCGTAGGATGGTCTCGTAGCCAATGCCCAGTACAAAAAAGTCTCTGAGCATTTGCTCCAGGTAGCCATCAAACGCACATTGTCCTGCAAGTCGCCTTAGCTCGGCGACGTAGCTCGCCACTTCCTGACCTTCAGATCGCTGGCTCGTGTAGAACCGATACCTCGCCATCAGCATGCTCTCCCTCGGGTTAAGATGCTCCCGAACCAGTGTACACAGTTCCTCATACGACTTATCTGTGGGTTTCACCGGAGCCAGAATATTCTTCATGAGGCTGTAGGTCGGTGCCTCGCAGAATGTGAGGAGGACCGCTCTCCTTTTTGCAGTGCTTTCTTCTCCGTCAAGCTCGTTGGCTACAAAGTACTGGTCTAGCCGTTCGACATAGGCTTCCCAGTCCTCACCTTCCGAGAACTTCTCCAGGATGCCCACAGTTTGCTGCATCTTTGCGTTGGATTCGTATTCTTTTCGTCAGTTATTGTGTTCCGAGCACAGATGAGGCTGCACACAAGGAGGTTAAAGTAACAGTGACCTCAGTCTTTAATAAGACACTCCAGAGTGAGGAACAGGCCTTGGGGGCCAGCTTATATACAGTGCTCCAAAGGGATGCTGGGATCCCTTGGGACTTCAGGGGCTGAGCTCCCTGGTGGTGGAACATGGGAGTGCATGCTTTACAGATATACAACAGGAAATGGTCCACGTTGTCCAGGACCGTGCCATGGATCTTGATGACTGGAGGGCAGTGCTGTGCGGCAAAGATAGGCTGGTCTCGATATACCTGACGTGGGTAAGGCCTCCTGCCCATCGTCCTATGAGCTCTGAGGTTCCTCATGCGATGACGTTGAATCAATCGTCTCCTCCGCAGCACCATTATGCAGAACGCTTGCAAGAGGCATGGCATTGTCAGTATTGCCCCTATGATTAAATTGTACATTTGCAAGAAGCTCAAAACAGCAGGCAGGACAAGCTTCTTTTTTCTCTCTCTCCTCAAAGTCCATGCCTTGTATGGAATACACCCAGGTCTGCGCATGTGCAATAGGCTTGCTTAGAACGGGAAGCTAGGCATTCAAATGAGGACATTTGGGGCAACCAAGTCGAATGCAATTCTTTAATTTAAATTATTTTCAAAGTACCACCCCATTATCGACTGAACATCTCCTCACCAGGTCCGAGGGTCGGCTGGCAAAATCACTCCCTTGCCCAGACAAGACCCCTTCCCACCCACCATGCCCCCCCGCCTCCCCCACAGCGCCCCGGCCCCACACCGCCCCCTCACCCCTCACCCCACCAGGCTTATTTTTATGTCGTTGCATAGTGTAAGGATTCTCATCCCTTCAGTTCGGCTTCCACACACCCCCATGCATCCTCGGGCTTCTTTTGAAGCCGAGCCCCGAGCCCCTGTCTCCAGGCGAAGGATCGATTCTGCTGGCCGACGCTCCAACCCTCGAGCCTGGTTTGGAGACGTTCGGTGATAGTGTGGCACTTTGAAAAAAATCTAAAATTAAAGAATTGCATTAAACTTCCATTTTCTGCATTTTAAGTTTGAAAAAATTAAGTTTCATGATGCATATTTAATGGGTTCTTGACTCTGGCGTCTTTCTACGCCGATTTTTTAATGTGCGCTGCTTTTTCTTGTGTCCAGAAGGTGTTTTGGGAGTGGTCACATATGCCGTCCTAGGAAAAATGTAAGTTGGCCAAACTTGGATAAATGTGAAAAACTGGCGCAGACATCAGGTTACGCCCCCATGCCGCAAAAAAAACTAACCTAAAAAAAATCGTAATTGTTATGTATTTAATCCTTTCTAACTTGCATTACACCTGACCACCTGATGGCCCATCTGTTGGAGTCCCAAGGGATCCCGGCATCCCTTGGGAGCATAGTATATAAGCGGGCCACCCACGAGCTACATGCACTTGGGAACCTTAATAAAGGAGCTAAGCTCACACTTGCTCATTACACACAGTACTCAGTCTCACCATTTATTTTGAGTATAACAGTTGGCGATGAGGTAACGAACAACTGCATGAAAATGCAAAGAACAGTCGGCATCCTGGAGAAGTTCTCAGAAGGGGACGATTGGGAGGTCTTCGTGGAGAGACTCGACCAATACTTTGTGTCCAACGAGCTGGAAAGGGATGAGAACGCAACCAAATGAAGGGTGATCCTCCTAACTCTCTGTGGCCTCATGAAGAATCTCCTGGCCCCGGCAAAACCAAAAGAGAAATTCTACGCTGGTCCGGGAGCACCTAAATCCTAAGGAAAGCGTTTTTATGGTGAGATATCAGTTCTACAAGTGTCAACGATCGGAGGGCCAGGAAGTGGCGAGCTATGTCGCCGAACTAAGGTGCATCGCAGGACATTGTGAGTTTGAGGGATTCCTAGAACAAACAGACTTTTTTGTACTGGGCATCGGACATGAGACAATCCTTCGCAAGCTGTTGACTAGAAACTCCGAATCTGAGTAAAGTCATACCGATAGCCCAGGCATTTATGTCCACTAACATCAACAGATTTTGCAGAACAAAGACATGTCGGCCAGTACTGTGCATAAAGTAACATCACTTTTGAGCAGAAATGTACACGGCAGAACGTACCCACTGTCTGCTATGGGCCGACCTCAATTGACCCAGAGTCCGCCATCATCTGTTAATCATCCCAAGAAAGAATGCAAAAGGCAGGAGGCAACAGAGCAGAGTAGCACTGGGGTAAGTGTAAACCACAAGGTGATAGGAAGGGACAATATGTATGAATATAAAGGGGCTGCAGGAGGGGTCAAAACTAAAAATCATGGTTTAAAAACTAGTATTAAAACACTCTACCTAAACACACGCAGCATTCGAAATAAAGTAAATGAGTTGACGGCACAAATCATTACAAATGGGTATGATTTGGTGGCCATTACAGAAACGTGGTTGCAGGGTGGCAAAGACTGGGAATTAAACATACAGGGGTATCTGACAATTCAGAAAGATAGACAAGAAGGGAAAGGAGGTGGGTAGCTCTGTTAATAAAGGATCATATCAGGGCAATTGTGAGCGACGATATTGGCTCTAATGAACAAAATGTTGAATCATTGTGGGTGGAGATTAGAGATAGTAAGGGGAAAAAGTCACTGGTGGGCGTAGTTTATAGGCCCCCAAATAATAACTACACGGTGGGGCGGGCAATAATCAAGCGAATAATGGAGGCATGTGAAAAAGGAACGGCAGTAATCATGGGGGATTTTAACCTACATATCGATTGGTCAAATCAAATCGCACGGGGTAGCCTTGAGGAGGAATTCATAGAATGCATACGGGATTGTTTCTTAGAACAGTATGTTACAGAACCTACAAGGGAGCAAGCTATCTTAGATCTGGTCCTGTGTAATGAGACAGGAATAGTAAACGATCTCCTAGTAAAAGATCCTCTCGGAATGAGTGATCACAGTATGGTTGAATTTGTAATACAGATTGAGAGTGAGGAAGTGGTGTCTCAAACAAGCATACTATGCTTAAACAAAGGGGACTACAGTGGGATGAGGGCAGAGTTGGCTAACATACACTGGAAACACAGACCAAACGGTGGCACAATTGAGGAACAGTGGAGGACTTTTAAGGAGCTCTTTCATAGTGCTCAACAAAAATATATTCCAGTGAAAAAGAAGGGCGGTAAGAGAAGGGATAACCAGCCGTGGATAACCAAGGAAATAAAGGAGAGTATCAAATTAAAAACCAATGCGTATAAGGTGGCCAAGGTTAGTGGGAAACTAGCAGATTGGGAAAATTTTAAACGACAGCAAAGAATGACTAAGAAAGCAATAAAGAAAGGAAAGATAGATTACGAAAGTAAACTTGCGCAAAACATAAAAACAGATAGTAAAAGCTTTTACCGATATGTAAAACGGAAAAGAGTGACTAAAGTAAATGTTGGTCCCTTAGAAGATGAGAAGGGGGATTTAATAATGGGAAATGTGGAAATGGCTGAGACCTTAAACAATTATTTTGCTTCGGTCTTCACAGTGGAAGACACAAAAACCATGCCAAAAATTGCTGGTCACGGGAATGTGGGAAGGGAGAACCTGGAGACAATCACTATCACTAGGGAGGTAGTGCTGGACAGGCTAATGGGACTCAAGGTAGACAAGTCCCCTGGTCCGGATGAAATGCATCCCAGGGTATTAAAAGAGATGGCGGAAGTTATAGCAGATGCATTCGTTATAATCTACAAAAATTCTCTGGATTCTGGGGAGGTACCAGCGGATTGGAAAGCAGCTAATGTAACGCCTCTGTTTAAAAAAGAGGGCAGACAAAAAGGCAGGTAACTATAGGCCAGTTAGTTTAACATCTGTAGTTGGGAAAATGCTTGAAGAAATAGCGGGACATCTAGATAGGAATAGTGCAATCAAGCAGACGCAACATGGATTCATGAAGGGGAAATCATGTTTAACTAATTTACTGGAATTCTTTGAGGATATAATGAGCATGGTGGATAGAGGTGTACCGATGGATGTGGTGTATTTAGATTTCCAAAAGGCATTCAATAAGGTGCCACACAAAAGGTTACTGCAGAAGATAAAGGTACGCGGAGTCAGAGGAAATATATTAGCATGGATCGAGAATTGGCTGGCTAACAGAAAGCAGAGAGTCGGGATAAATGGGTCCTTTTCGGGTTGGAAATTGGTGGTTAGTGGTGTGCCACAGGGATCGGTGGTGGGACCACAACTGTTTACAATATACATAGATGACCTGAAAGAGGGGACAGAGTGTTGTGTAACAAAATTTGCAGATGACACAAAGATTAGTGGGAAAGTGGGTTGTGTCGAGGACACAGAAAGGCTGCAAAGAGATTTAGATAGGTTAAGCGAATGGGCTAAGGTTTGGCAGATGGAATACAATGTCAGAAAATGTGAGGTCATCCACCTTGGAAAAAAAAACAGTAAAAGGGAATATTATTTGAATGGGGAGAAATTACAACATGCTGCGGTGCAGAGGGACCTGGGGGTCCTTGTGCATGAATCCCAAAAAGTTAGTTTGCAGGTGCAGCAGGTAATCAGGAAGGCGAATGGAATATTGGCCTTCATTGCGAGAGGGATGGAGTACAAAAGCAGGGAGGTCCTGCTGCAACTGTATAGGGTATTGGTGAGGCCGCACCTGGAGTACTGCATGCAGTTTTGGTCACTTTTCTTAAGGAAGGATATACTAGCCTTGGAGGGGGTACAGAGACAATTCACTAGGCTGATTCCGGAGATGAGGGGCTTACCTTATGATGATAGATTGAGTAGACTGGGTCTTTACTCGTTGGAGTTCAGAAGGGTCAGGGGTGATCTTATAGAAACATTTAAAATAATGAAAGGGATAGACAAGATTGAGGCAGAGAGGTTGTTTCCACTGGTCGGGGAGACTAGAACTAGGAGGCACAGCCTCAAAATATGGGGGAGCCAATTTAAAACCGAGTTGAGAAGGAATTTCTTCTCCCAGAGGGTTGTGTATCTGTGGCATTCTCTGCCCAAGGAAGCAGTTGAGGCTAGCTCATTGAATGTATTCAAATCGCAGATAGATCGATTTTTAACCAATAAGGGAATTAAGGGTTAGGGGAACGGGTGGGTAAGTGGAGCTGAGTCCACGGCCAGATCAGCCATGATCTTGTTGAGTGACGGAGCAGGCTCGAGGGGCTAGATGGCCTACTCTTGTTCCTAATTCTTACGTTCTTATGTTCTATGTTCTTATAATGTGAGGCAGTTAACACCCTGTTGTTGCTGCGTAGGTGATCATCGGCCCCATCAATGCCGCTTTAAGCACTATGCGTGCAATGGTTGCAGAACAATGGGACACCTCCAACGAATGTGCAAGCGAGCTGCAAACCCTGCAAACCACCACATTGGAGAGTAAGATCGATCCACAGTGGATCAGACTGAGTTGCAAACTCGTACGGAGGAGGCAGAAGTGAATGGGGTACACACATTCATGGCAAAATGCCCACCAATAATGTTGAAAGTTGAACTGAAAGGCATTCCAGTATCTATGGGGCTGGACACGGAGGCAAGTCAGTCCATAATGACAGTGAAGGGTGCAAATTCACAAGAACCCTGCCCCCCCCCCCCGCCCGCCCCCGTGTTTGGACTCATTCAAAAGGAAATTTAATTTGGAACTATCTACCGAAAAGTTTGGAACCCTAAAGTGTTTATGGAAGAAACTACGAACTTTAATAGAATTTTGAACTTTTACAAGACAAATTCAAGGATGTGGGCGGGCCTCAAGAACTAACAGGAGACAACGTGATTAGTGAGACTACCTGGGTGTGAGGACTAAAGTAATCTGTCTGGAGAAATGGGTATTCGAGAATCCTTCTCCACAAAAGACATTAACATTACGAAATGGCCTAGAGATAGCTAACCATCAACTTGAAACTGGAAAGCCATTTCAGTGTATACATCACAAAGAGGCCCAAACCAGCCAGTATGCGAAAAACCAAGTACAAAAGGACATTGCAATTACCAAGCTAATATTTCCATCGGGAAACAGTTTTCGAACATCAACCCATTCAAAACATATCAACTTTTAACAAGCCCGCCAAAGTATTACAAAGAAGAGTCAAGCTCGCCAAATTTAAACAAAGAATTCTGAACTGATTTGGTGCCAAGATTAGAACCACTGAAATCGTATAACTGGCCCCTGTTTTTAACAGAGGTTAGGTTGCTAAGTAGCTACAAAGTCGCTACTACCTCAGATGACACACTTTGCCATACAACCGAGACCAAGCTGATGTCATCAAGACAAGGAGAGAAACCAACGTGACAGTTGTAAACTCACTTCTCCAGCCTCGAAGTCCTGAAGTCCTGAAGGAAGGAATAACATCACCATCGCGACAGCAACCGACCACAACCAATGTGGTATCAATGGAAAACCACCGCGATCGACCAAACTCGAAACAAAACTCCAACGGGAAAAACCGAAGAATCGAAAAGTTTCCACTCTACAATCTAATCCTGACCTATCAATGGTTAAAACATTACCTGAAAGACTGTAGAAACCTATTTCTAACCACAGACAACGGGTACTTACCCCACAGATCCAAAACGCACCTTACCGCATCAGCGGACTCAACCCAACTGAAGATTGCACAGCAAGAAGTCTTCTCCGACATTCGGGGTATGGCCAGCAGACCCTACCGCATCCAGCGAACCCCGAAACCGTGATCTACCGTTAACTGTCAAAAGGATTGGTAAGCATAGTCCCTGCCTGCCCTAGAGTCTAACCTAGCTAGAATTAGATATTGGGAGCTGGGAGATGTAATTCTATTGTAACCTTCTTTGAACGTAATGTGTTGTTCTCTATTAGAATCATTATAAGCTATTGTAACCCCCTCTGAGTGTGTAAGGTATTGTTCTTTAATGAGTTTGAATAAGTTTTGACATTGTACTTTCTTATTAGAGCAATTATAAGTTTGTAATTCTTGACTGTAATAAAATCAAAGTTCTTTTGCATCAAACCAGTGTCCTTTGCACTTTGTCACATCCCTCAAATAAATCCAGAGTCTAGAACCCAAGGGAGTGGGAGCGATTCGAACCGCTCAAGTTGGTCAGAAGGGAACCTGACCCCCTCATAGAGACCACCCCCTTAGAAAATGACCGGGACAGGACTCTGGTACAAGGGGTGTGATGTGGAGAGTGCCGATTTGCGGCAAAGAACCAGGATGGAAGAGAGGATTTTCTCCAATGTGTATAAGGTCAATGTCACTAAAGAAAGGGTGCTTAGTCTATTGCGCGCTGAGCGTCCAGCTGACGCTGCAGCCCAGTGGACAGCAAGCAAAGATCACAAAGAAGCAGTAGAGAAAGCAATTTGGTTGGTCTGTCTACAGCGACATGTCCAACTCCAAGATAAAACCAATGAGACACTGCAGGCAGAGTTATGGGAATGCGCAGAGAACTACCAGGAAAGGGTTGTGTCAGAAGGAAGATTATCGTGAGAACTCCGTAAGCTAAAACAGGAAAGGACCCAGATAATGGAAAGGTTTAAAATTAGTCAGAACTATTTTCAATGTCAGATTCCCGAGGCCAGAAGTAATAAAAAGTCACTGAGGGAGGAAAGCACTCGCCTCACCCTACAAGTAAAAGAGCTCCAGGAAAGATTAAAAGATGTGCAAGCAGCGTATAAAGTAGCTAGCGCTAATGGGTTTGAATCGGGAGACCACGGTCCCTACCAGCAACAAATTAAAAGTTTAAACCTTGCACTGTCCAAGGCAAAAGGCATGGTATGCCTAATAAGCCCGGGTACGCCCCAGGTAAACCTGGAAGAGAAGGAGGTAACTGCCCGGCCACCAGCTGTGGCACCGGTGACTACACCGGTTCAGCAGCAGGAGGGGCAAATCAGTGGGGTAGCGGACAAGGATAGTGAAACAGCACCACCTGTAGCACCGAGTTACAGCTCGGCTTGGCAGCAGGGAGGAGAGGGAGGCGAGCCAGAACAGGGAGAGCCAGAACCAGGGCCAATGTGCCGTGTCCAGCAACAGAAGTTTGGTCTGCCCACCCTTGTCGGCCGAATCCTGTCCCAACCATTCCTTAGTGACAAAACTTTGCTGCAGTCTCTCAATAAAGTCATCCCAATCATCACCAACACAGTACCTCTCTTCTGTGCTGCTAGTGGTCATGCTAGCGTGATTTAAATCTCAGTTTCTCGTCGCCAATTATATATCCTTACTATACAGTATAAATGCACACGAGGGCCATACTTGAGAGAAAGTCACTCTGTGACCAGTTACCTTTATTACCAAGATCTCAAGTGATGAAGGTGGGTGAAGCTTCCCCTTTTATACCTGAAAGTCCAGGTTAGGATTGTCTCCCACAAGTTCACTCCCTTGTAGTCAATGTTCTCAAGGTGTACAACTTAAGTCAGCTTATACATGGGTTACAATGATAGTTGAATACATGACAGAATGCACTTTGAGATGTCCGGTGGTTATGAAAGGCGCTATATTAATCCAAGTCTTTCTTTCAAAGGAAGATGGTTGTGGTTGTTGGAAGTCGATCATCTCAGCCCCAAGACATCGCTGCAAGAGTTGCTCAAGGCAGTATCCTAGGTCCAACCATCTTCAGCTGCTTTATCAATGACCTTCTCTCCATCGTAAGGTCAGAAGTGGGGATTTTCGCTGATGATTGCACAGTGTTCAGAAAATGAAGCAGTCCATGCCCACATGCAGCAAGACCTGGACGACATTCAGGCTTGGGCTGATAAGTAGCAAGTAACATTCGCCCCACACAAGTGCCAGGCAATGACCATCTCCAACAAGCGAGAGTCTAACCACCTCCCATTGACATTCAACGACATTACAATCGCCGAATACCCCGCCACCAACATCCTGGGGGTCACGATTGACCAGAAATATAACTGGACCAGCCACATAAATATTATCGCAACAAGAGCAGGTCAGAGGCTGGGTATTCTGCGGTGACTGTCTCACCTCCTGACTCCCCAAAGTCTTTCCACCATCTACAACGCATAAGTCAGGAGTGTGAAGGAATACTCTTCACACGCCTGGACATCAAGAAGCTTGACACCATTCAGGACAAAGCCCACTTGATTGGCACCCCATCCACCACCTTAAACATTCACTCCCTCCACCATCAGCGCACTGAAACATAGAAACATAGAAAATAGGTGCAGGAGTAGGCCATTCAGCCCTTCGAGCCTGCACCGCCATTCAATGAGTTCATGGCTGAACATGCAACTTCAGTACCCCATTCCTGTTTTCTCACCATACCCCTTGATCCCCCTAGTAGTAAGGACTACATCTAGCTCCTTTTTGAATATATTGAGTGAATTGGCCTCAACAACTTTCTGTGGTAAAGAATTCACCACTCTCTGGGTGAAGACGTTTCTCCTCATCTCGGTCCTAAATGGCTTACCTCTTATCCTTAGACTGTGACCCCTGGTTCTGGACATCCCCAACATTGGGAACATTCTTCCTGCATCTAACCTGTCTAAGCCCATCAGAATTTTAAACATTTCTCTGAGATCCCCTCTCATTCTTCTGAACTCCAGTGAATACAAGCCCAGTTGATCCAATCTTTCTTGATATGTCAGTCGCGCCATCCCGGGAATCAGTCTGGTGAACCTTCGCTGCACTCCCTCAATAGCAAGAATGTCCTTCCTCAAGTTAGGAGACCAAAACTGTACACAATACTCCAGGTGTGGCCTCACCAAGGCCCTGTACAACTGTAGCAACACCTCCCTGTCCCTGTACTCAAATGCCCTCACTATGAAAGCCAACATGCCATTTGCTTTCTTAACCGCCTGCTGTACCTGCATGCCAACCTTCAATGACTGATGTACCATGATACCCAGGTTTCGTTGTACCTCCCCTTTTCCTAATCTGTCACCATTCAGATAATAGTCTGTCTCTCTGTTTTTACAACCAAAATGGATAACCTCACATTTATCCACATTATACTTCATCTGCCATGCATTTGCCCACTCACCTAACCTATCCAAGTCACTCTGCAGCCTCATAGCATCCTCCTCGCAGCTCACACTGCCACTCAACTTAGTGTCATCCGCAAATTTGGAGATACTACATTTAATCCCCTCGTCTAAATCATTAATGTACAATGTAAACAGCTGGGGCCCCCGCACAGAACCTTGCGGCACCCCACTAGTCACTGCCTGCCATTCTGAAAAGTACCCATTTACTCCTACTCTTTGCTTCCTGTCTGACAACCAGTTCTCAATCCATGTCAGCACACTACCCCCAATCCCATGTGCTTTATCTTTGCACATTAATCTCTTGTGTGGGACCTTGTCGAAAGCCTTCTGGAAGTCCAAATACACCACATCAACTGGTTCTCTCTTGTCCACTCTACTGGAAACATCCTCAAACAATTCCAGAAGATTTGTCAAGCATGATTTCCCTTTCACAAATCCATGCTGACTTGGACCTATCATGTCACCTCTTTCCAAATGCGCTGCTATGACATCCTTAATAATTGATTCAATCATTTTACCCACAGGCTGACCGGTCTATAATTCCCTGTTTTCTCTCTCCCTCCTTTTTTAAAAAATGGGGTTATTTTGGATACCCTCCACTCCATAGGAACTGAGGAGGGAGAGAAAACAGGGAATTATAGACCGGTCAGCCTGACATCAGTAGTCGGTAAAATGATGGAATCAATTATTAAGGATGTCACAGCAGCGCATTTGGAAAGAGGTGACATGATAGGTCCAAGTCAGCATGGATTTGTGAAAGGGAAGTCATGCTTGACAAATCTTCTGGAATTTTTTGAGGATGTTTCCAGTAGAGTGGACGAGGGAGAACCAGTTGATGTGGTAGATTTGGATTTTCAGAAGGCTTTCGACAAGGTCCCACACAAGAGATTAATGTGCAAAGTTAAAGCACATGGGATTGGGGGTGGTGTGCTAACATAGATTGAGAACTGGTTGTCAGACAGGAAGCAAAGAGTAGGAATAAATGGGGACTTTTCAGAATGGCAGGCAGTGATTAGTGGGGTACCGCAAGGTTCTGTGCTGGGGCACCAGCTGTTTACATTGTACATTAATGATTTGGACAAGGGGATTAAATGTAGTATCTCCAAATTTGCGGATGACACTAAGTTGGGTGGCAGTGTGAACTGCGAGGAGGATGCTATGAGGCTGCAGAGTGACTTGGATAGGTTAGGTGAGTGGGCAAATGCATGGCAGATGAAGTACAATATGGATAAATGTGAGGTTATCCACTTTGGTGGTAAAAACAGAGAGACAGACAATTATCTGAATGGTGACAGATTAGGAAAAGGGGAGGTGCAACGAGATCTGGGTGTCATGGTGCATCAGTCATTGAAGGTTGGCATGCAGGTACAGCAGGCGGTTAAGAAAGCAAATGGCATGTTGGCCTTCATAGCGAGGGGATTTGAGTACAGGGGCAGGGAGGTGTTGCTACAGTTGTACAGGGCCTTGGTGAGGCCACACCTGGGGTATTGTGTGCAGTTTTGGTCTCCTAACTTGAGGAAGGACATTCTTGCTATTGAGGGAGTGCAGCGAAGGTTCACCAGACTGATTACCGGGATGGCGGGACTGACATATCAAGAAAGACTGGATCAACTGGGCTTGTATTCACTGGAGTTCAGAAGAATGAGAGGGGATCTCATAGAAACATTTAAAATTCTGACGGGTTTAGACAGGTTAGATGCAGGAAGAATGTTCCCAATGTTGGGGAAGTCCAGAACCAGGGTCATAGTCTAAGGATAAGGGGTAAGTCATTTAGGACCGAGATGAGGAGAAACTTCTTCACCCAGAGAGTGGTGAACCTGTGGAATTCTCTACCACAGAAAGTTGTTGAGGCCAATTCACTCAATATATTCAAAAAGGAGCTAGATGTCGTCCTTACTACTAGGGGGATCAAGGGGTATGGCGAGAAAGCAGGAATGGGGTACTGAGGTTGCATATTCAGCCATGAACTCATTGAATAGCGGTGCAGGCTCGAAGGGCCGAATGGTCTACTCCTGCACCTATTTTCTATGTTTCTATGTTTGTGTGATCCAGAGTCTATGGAATGTTGGAAAATGACTGTCAATGCATCCGCTATTTCCAAGGCCACCTCCTTAAGTACTCTGGAATGCAGACCATCAGGCCCTGGGGATTTATCGGCCTTCAATCCCATCAATTTCCCCAACACAATTTCCTGACTAATAAGGATTTCCCTCAGTTCCTCCTTCTTACTAGACCCTCTGACCCCTTTTATATCCGGAAGGTTGTTTGTGTCCTCCTTAGTGAATACCGAACCAAAGTACTTGTTCAATGCGCTGCCATTTCTTTGTTCCCAGTTATGACTTCCCCTGATTCTGACTGCAGGGGACCTACGTTTGGCTTTACTAACCTTTTTCTCTTTACATATCTATAGAAGCTTTTGCAGTCCATTTTAATGTTCCCTGTAAGCTTCCTCTCGTACTCTATTTTCCCTGCCCTAATCAAACCCTTTGTCCTCCTCTGCTGAGTTCTAAATTTCTCCCAGTCCCCGGGTTCGCTGCTATTTCTGGCCAATTTGTATGCCACTTCCTTGGCTTTAATACTATCCCTGATTTCTCTTGATAGCCACGGTTGAGCGACCTTCCCTTTTTTATTTTTACGCCAGACAGGGATGTACAATTGTTGTAGTTCATCCATGTGATCTCTAAATGTCTGCCATTGCCCATCCACTGTCAACCCCTTAAGTATCATTCGCCAATCTATCCTAACCAATTCACACCTCATACCTTCAAAGTCACCCTTCTTTAAGTTCTCGACCATGGTCTCTGAATTAACTGTTTCATTCTCCATCCTAATGCAGAATTCCACCATATTATGGTCACTCTTCTCCAAGGGGCCTCGCACAACGAGATTGCTAATTAATCCTCTCTCATTACACAACACCCAGTCTAAGATGGCCTCCCCCCAGTTGGTTCCTCGACATATTGGTCTAGAAAACCATCCCTTATGCATTCCAGGAAATCCTCCTCCACCGTATTGTTTCCAGTTTGGTTAGCCCAATCTATATGCATATTAAAGTCACCCATGATAACTGCTGCACCTTTATTGCATGCACCCCTAATTTCCTGTTCGATGTCCTCCCCAACATCACTACTACTGTTTGGAGGTCTGTACACAACTCCCACTAGCGTTTTCTGCCCTTTGGTATTCCGTAGCTCCAGCCATACCGATTCCACATCATCCAAGCTAATGTCTTGCCTTACAATTGCATTAATTTCCTCTTTAACCAGCAACACCACCCCACCTCCTTTTCCTTTCTGCCTATCCTTCCTAAATGTTGAATACCCTTGGATGTTGAGTTCCCAGCCTTGGTCACCCTGGAGCCATGTCTCCGTGATGCCAACCACATCGTATCCATTAACTACTATCTGTACAGTTAATTCGTCCCCCTTATTCCGAATACTCCTCGCATTGAGGCACACAGCCTTCAGGATTGCCTTTTTAACACACTTTGACCCTTTAGAATTTTGCTGTACAGTGGCCCTTTTTGTTTATTGCCTTGGGTTTCTCTGCCCTCCACTTTTACTCATCTCCTTTCTGTCTTTTGCTTTTGTCTCCATTTTGTTTCCCTCTGTCTCCCTGCATTGGTTCCCATCCCCCTGCCATATTAGTTTAACTCCTCCCCTGTGGCTGCAGTATGCACCATCTACAAGGTGCGCTGCAGCAAACTCGTCATAGTTTCTTGGCAGCACCTCCCAAACCCGTGACCTCTACCATCTAGAAGGACAAGGGCAGTAGGTGCATGGGAACACCATCACATGCAATGCAATCACAAGCCAAAGGAGGGTTACGACCTTGAATCACTGGTCAGTAACACTCCGATAGACTACCAAGAATGTGAGGAAAAACCTTGTAGCTTTTGCCACTCACAAACACGACTGTGGGAGAATAAAAGGGGTCGAGGTTAGTATAGATGGGGACCCCATGACCCGACCACAGAAACAGTACAACTTCCCCAGGGAGGCAGAGGCAGACCTGGAAACAGTCTTGGGTTCGCTGGTTAAACAGGGGGTATTGAGATCAATAGCTACCCATGTGAACTCTCCATTGTGGCCGATTAAGAAACCGGACAACTCCTGGAGAGCCACAGTGGACTATCATGTACTCAAACGTAACATCCACGCCTGTGCACCCACCGTTGCTGCTGTCGCTGACCTCATTGCGAGTATCCCAGCCTCCGCGACCACCTTCACGGTGCTGGATATTTCCAACGGGTTCTGGTCCATACCTTTAAGAAGGGAAGATCAGTACAAGTTTGCTTTTACCTTTAAAGGACAACAATACACTTGGAAGTGTCTCCCTCAGGGCTTCCACAACAGCCCCAGTATTTTCCATCAGTGTATGGCCAACTGTTTAAAGAACTTCAGCAGACCCCAGCAGCTTATGCAGTATGTGGATGACCTGCTCCTGTTCACTGAGGAGCATGGCCCACTGCTGGCTGAGCTGCTGGAGCTGCTGAAAGAAGAAGGGTTTAAAGTAAACCCCAAGAAGGCACAGATCGGCCTGAAGGAAGTAAAATTCCTGGTACTGGCTGTGCGTGCTGGGGAAAGAGCCATTGACAAAGCTAGAAGGGAAGCAGTGCAGAAGTTACCTGCCCCCAACACAGTAACAGGAGTAAGATCTTTTCTAGGGCTATCCAGGTACTGCAGAGACTTCATTGAGGATTATGCAGCCACCGCAGCCCCTCTGCTCCGACTCCTACACAAAGGAGTGGAGTGGGAATGGGACAAAGGCTGTGAGGCAGCATTTATTTAACTCAAAAAAGACTTGCAGACCGTGCCAGCTCTAGGGGCCATCGATGGGGGTAAAGAGTTTTTCCTGGAGGTAGCAGCCAGTGGGGACTGTCATGTATTCAACAATCATTGGAACCCATGTATAAGCTGACCTAAGTTGTACACCTTGAGAACATTGACCACAAGGGGGTGAACTTGTGGGAGACACTACTAACCTGGACTTTCAAGTACAAAAGGGGAAGCTCCACCCACCTTCGCTCTCTTGAGGTCTTGGTAATAAAGGTGACTGGTCACAGAGTGACCTTCTCTCAAGTATGGGCCTCGTGTGCATTTATACTATATAGTAAGAACATATCATTGGCGACAAGAAACTGGGATTTAAACCACGCGAGCATGGCCACTAGCAGCACAGAAGAGAGGTATTGTGTTGGTGATGATTGGGACGACTTTATTGAGAGACTACAGCAAAGTTTTGTCACTAAGGAATGGTTGGGACAGGATTCGGCCGGCAAATGCAGGGCACATCTCCTGACGGTTTGTGGATCCAGGACGTACTCCCTGATGAAGGACCTTCGAGTGCCAGAGAAGCCGGCGGACAAGACGTTCGAAGAGCTCAGTAAGTTGATCGGGGAACACCTTAAACTGGCGAGCAGCATGCATATGATCAGACACCAGTTTTACACGCACCGGCGGCAAGATGGACAAAGCGTTCCAGACTTCATGGCAGATCTCCGGTGACTGGCGAGCCTATGTAAGTTCCCAGATGCATGCAGAGCGGAGATTCTGCGAGACTTTTTTATTGAGGGCATCGGGCACGCTGGGGCTTTCAGGAAACTGATTGAGACCAAGAACTTGATCTTGGAAGTGGTGGCTCTGATAGCCTAGACGTTTATCTCAGGGGAGGAAGAGACCAGAAATGACGTATGACAAAAATCTTGGCTCAAATGCGGCAAACGACCAGAGAGTCAACATTGTTAACGCGGCACACAGTTCTCTAGGCAGACAAGGGCAATCGGGCATGCCCCAGCATGTAGTCGAACCCAAAGGGGGAGTTCAACAGAGACAATGGCTAGCTGAACGGTGATTCATGCCATCGCAATGGAAAATGCAGCAAGTAATGGGGCCATCAACACCTGTTAATGGTGCGCTTAAGGACAGTTACAGAGACAGTCAGAGACGATCGACTGGTAATGGACCTTTTGTTTCCAACAACGGGGCCTCCACCTCATGCTGGAGGTGTGGAGGCAAACACCCAGCCAGAGCTTGCAGGTATCAGCAATGTACCTGCAGAAACTGCAACATCAGCGGTCACTTGGCGCGTATGTGCAGGAAGCCTGCAGCCAGGTTGATGTATGAGGAGGACGAGCCCGATGTAAGCCCTACGAGGCCAAATGATTACTGGGGGAAATCGCTGGAAGTTCAGCGAGTTCATGTGGAGCACGTATACAGTTCATATACCAGGACGCCACCGATAATGATGAAAGTGCTCCTCAATGGCATCCCAGTATTAATGGAGCTAGACACGGGGGCCAGCCAGTCCCTGATGAGTACGAAATAGTTCGAAAGGTTGTGGGTGTCCAAGGCCAGGAGGCCAAAATTATTGCCGATTGACGCACAGCTACGGACATATACAAAGGAGATCATTCTGGTGCTAGGCAGCACCACGGTAGTCATGACCCACAAAGATTCGGAGAACAGGTTGCCACTCTGGATTGTCCCGGGGGACGGTCCCGCACTACTGGGGAGGAGTTGGCTTGCTGTCATGAACTGGAAATGGGGCGATGTCAATGCAATTTCTTCTGTGGAGCGAATATCATGCTCACAGGTCCTGGACAAATTTGACTCATTATTTCAACCCGGCATTGGCACTTTCATGGAGGCCAAGGTAGTGATTCACATAAACCCGGACGCCAGGCTAGTACACCACAAGGACAGAGCGGTGCTGTACGTGATGAGGGAAAAGATAGAATGCGAATTGAACCGCCTGATGAGGGAAGGCATCATCTCGCCTGTCGAATTCAGTGACTGGGCGAGCCCGATCGTGCCGGTGCTCAAGGCAGATGGGTCGGTCAGGATATGTGGCGATTACAAGGCCACCATCAATCGGGTATCACTCCAAGACTAGTACCCACTACCGAGAGCGGTATCCGGTGGCAAACTTTTTTCAAAATTGGACCTGACCTCAGCTTACATGACCCAGGAGCTGGCGAGTGAGTCGAAGAAGCTGACCACCATCACGACACACAAGGGATTGTTTGAGTATAACAGATGTCCGTTCGGGATTCGTTCGGCCGCCGCGATCTTTCAGTGAAATATGGAAAGCCTCCTCATGTCAATTCCAAGGACGGTGGTTTTTCAAGACGACATCCTCATCACAGGTCGCGATACTGAAGAACACCTCCACAACCTGGAGGAGGTGCTACGCACACTGGACCGGGTAGGGCTGCGACTGAAAAAGACGAAGTGCGTCTTCCTAGCTCTGGAGGTAGAATTCCTGGGGAGGAGGGTAGCAGCAGACGGGATCAGACCTACTGCGTCCAAAACAGAAGCGATCCAGAGAGCACCCAAACCCCATAACACGATGGAGTTGCGTTCATTCCTGGGGCTCCTGAATTATTTTGTTAACTTTCTTCCCAAATTGAGCACACTGTTAAAGCCGCGACACATGCTCCTACGCAACGGTCGTGATTGGGTCTGTGGGGACAGCCAGGAAAGGGCTTTTGATAGAGGATGCAATTTGTTATGCTCCAACAAACTGTTAACGTTATATGACCCATGTAAGAAACTTGTTTTAACGTGCGATGCATCGTCCTATGGGGTCGGGTGTGTGTTGCAGCATGTGAATGCCAAAGAGTTATTGACAGCCGGTAGCTTATACCTACAGAAGTCTGTCGCAAGCAGAAAGGGGCTACGGGATGGTAGAAAAGGAAGCGCTAGCATGTGTATATGCAGTAAAAAAAATGCACCAGTACCTGTTTGGCAGGAAATTTGAGCTGGTGACAGATCACAAACCCCTAACGTCCCTTTTGGCCGACAACAAGGCCATCAATGCAAATGCATCGGCCCGCATACAGAGGTGGGCACTTACATTAGCCGCCTATAACTACACAATTTGGCACAGACCGGGCACTGAAAACTGCGCCGATGCACTCAGCAGGCTCCCACTAGCCACCACTGAGGGGCGCAACTGAGCATGATGCTGAGATGGTCATGGCTGTTGAAGCTTTCAAAAGCGAAGGCTCACCTGTGACAGCCCGTCAGATCAAAGTCTGGAAAAATAAAGACCTGCTACTGTCTTTAGTTAAGAAATGTGTCCTGAATGGGGACTGGGCGGCCACGTACGGGGCATGCCCTGAGGAATTTAAACCGTTTCTTCGGTGCAAGGATGAACTCTCGATTCAGGCCGATTGCCTACTGTGGGGAAACCGAGTAGTCATGCCCCAGAGGGGCAGAGATGTTTATCAGAGAACTTCACAATGAGCACACGGGCATTGTCATGATGAAGGCAATTGCCAGGTCACACGTTTGGTGGCCAGGGATAGATGCAGATCTGGAACTTTGTGTTCGTGGGTGCAACACATGTGCTCAGCTGGGCAACGCACTCAGGGAAGCCACCCTTAGCCACTGGTCCTAGCCCGCCAAACCATGGCCACGCATCCATGTGGACTACGCAGGTCCCTTCATGGTAAAAATTTTGTTGGTTGTAGTAGACGCCTACTCCAAATGGATTAAGTGTGCCATTTTAAATTCAAGCACATCCTTTGCCACAGTAGAAAGTCTACGTGCAATGTTCACCACCCATGGTCTACTGGATGTCTTGGTCAGCGACAATGGCCCGTGCTTCACAAGCACTGAATTCCAGGACCTCATGGCAGGCAATGGAATCAACCATGTCAGAACGGCACCGTTCAAGATGGCCTCAAACAGCCAGGTGGAACAAGCAGTGCAGATAATCAAACAGTGGATGCTCAGAATCCAAGGGGGTTCCCTACAAAGCCGCTTATCACGCCTCCTGTTGGCCAATAGATCCCGACCACACTCGCTCACAGGGGTTCCACCCACAGAGCTGCTAATGAAAAGGATACTCAAAACCAGGTTATCCCTTATACACCCTACTATGAAAGAAATTGTTGAGAGAAGCGTCAGTCACAATGTGACTACCATGACAGGAATGCAAGGGCACGATGTATTGATGTCAATGACCCTGTCTTTGTCCTCAACTACGCTGCAGGGCCCAAATGGCTTGCAGGCACTGTGATTGCAAAAGAGGGGAATAGGGTTTTGGTAGTTAAACTTACCAATGGACAAATCTGCCACAAACACATGGATCAAACTAAAAGGAGGTTCAGCACCTCCATAGAAGAAGCAGAGGAAGAACACGATGCAGAGTTTACTCCACCACAGGTGACCGAACACCAGAACCAAGTGGAGGAGAGACCAGTCACTGTGGGCAGTCCGGACAGGCCCGAGGCACCACAGACAGCAGACACTCAGGCCAGCGCCCAACAACCGGAGCCCCAACTCAGGCGCTCTACAAGGGAGCGTAAACCACCAGAGAGACTTAACCTGTGATCCCAATAAGACTTTGGGGGGAGGTGATGTCATGTATTCAACTATCATTGTAACCCATGTATAAGCTGACCTAAGTTGTACACCTTGAGAACATTGACCACAAGGGGATGAACTTGTGGGAGACACTCCTAACCTGGACTTTCAGGTATAAAAGGGGAAGCTCCACCCACCTTCATCACTTGAGGTCTTGGTAATAAAGGTGACTGGTCACAGAGTGACCTTCTCTCAAGTATGGGCCTCGTGTGTATTTATACTGTATAGTAAGGACATATCAGGGGCAGCCTGAGTGCAGTACTGGCCCAAGAGTGGCACGGCCGGCTGAGACTAGTGGTCTACTCCTCCAGGATACTCACGGATGTGGAGAAGGGATACTCCAACTCCAACTGTGAGCGGCACCTCCTAGTCACTCACTGGGCTGTGAAAAGATCACTGATCATCACAGGGGGGGGTCCCCTATCACACTCCTTACCCACCATACGCCCACCCAAATGCTCCTGGACGGGAGAATTAATGACGGGACAGTGAGCAGTGCCCGCCTTACTCGCTGGACCCTGCTCCTCTCCCAAATGGACCTAAGGGTAAAGGGGCTCTGTGAGCCAAGACTCGCAGCCAACATGATTTATCCAGGGACAGCCACTGGTGTTCGTAGAATGGGTATGGGAAATAAACGTAGGCTTTCGGTCTGGATTACACCCTACAGGCCGAGAGATCTGTGTGGACGGTTCAAGCACAGTATCCGCGAGTGAACGACTCTCAGGCTGCGGAGTTTATGACCCCGAGGCAGGCATTGCCCTGACAATTAAACTACCCAGCATTATGAGCGCCCAGCACGCTGAACTGTCTGCGGTGGTGTACGAAGTCACACATCTTGAAGAATTCCCTACCCCATACATGATTTGCTCGGACAGTATGTTCACATGCAATTCGTGTATGGAGTACCTGGCTATCTGGTCCCGCCACGGATACACATCCGCAGACGGGAGACCCCGGCTATTAAGCCTCTACTGGAAAAGATCATGATAGCCATAGGGGAGGAAGGGAATATCTGCATACATAAGGTGAAGGCACATTCAGCCACCGAACCCCGTAGCGAGGGAAAGCAGCAGGCTGACATGTTGGCCAAGCAGGAGGCCCGCATGGGCAAGCTCTGGGATCCGTACAACCCAGGACCCATTGCAGCGGTTAGGGGCAGGATGGGGACGGCAGGGAAGGCAGGGATAGCTTTTCCCCGTGGACCTAAAAATGGTCCAGACCCAAGACCCCATCCTAAAAACTGTCCTGAACATGCTAGTTAAAGGGGAAAGGATAGACGGCCCGTACGGCACCGCAGCAATTGCCATTATAGAAGGCATGCTGTTCAAGGGGGAGCAATGGGTAGTACCGCAACAACAGCGGAGAGAATTCCTCCAGCTGGCCCACGAGGGTCCAGGAGCAGGACACCCCGGACCCGAGATCACTTGGCAACGAGTGGAACAGGCAGGGTGGTGGCCAGGACTCAGGGAAGATGTCTGCGAGTTCTGTGCTAGCTGTCTGGTGTGCGCGGCCAACAACCCCGACCCCCAGAAAAAAAAGGTGTCGATGGGACATATCAGGAGGGTAGCGGGACCCTGGCAGTCGATCCAAATCGATTACATCGGGCCCCTACCCACTGCCCAGGGAGATTACAAGGACTGCTGAGTATTGGTGGATGTATTCACCAAATGGGTGGAAGCCTTCCCATGCTGAACAGCCACTGCCCTGGGAACAGCCAGGATCCTGGTCAGAGAAGTGTTCTCTCAATGGGGACTACCACAATACGTGGAGTCCGACCAAGGGAGTCACTTCACCGGGCAGGTGATGCAGGAGACCCTTAAAGTATTCGGCATCAACCCGCAGTCATCCGGGCCTGTGGAGCGTTTAAACCGCACCATCAAAGAAAGGCTGCGCAAAGAGACAGGGGACTCAACCAAGGGATGGGTAGAGGTCCTACCACTAGTCCTCATGGGGATCCGGGCCAGCCAGTCAAAGAGCACGGGGTACTCCCTGTACGAGCTCATGACCGGCAGAGCCATGCGAACCCCCACCCATGTGTTAGCCCCGGTACTCATGGAAAGTCAGCTTAGGGAAGCAAACCAGGACAGCTTTGTCAGGAATCTGTTTGAACACCTTAAACAGATTCACTGGCAGGCTGCTAACAACATGGGAAAACAGCATCTCCCACAAACACCATGAGTGGGAGATAGGGGACCAGGTTATGGTGAGGAACTATGCTAGAGTAGGGGTCTTTGAGGCACTGTACATGGGACCGTACCACATTGTCGACAAGGCAAGCCCCATAGTCTATGCCATAAAATTGCCCCGCCATACAAAGTGGTTCCACATAAATCAGTGCAAACATTTCAACCCAGGGGCAGCAGCTAAACGTAAGGGACAGCCAAAAACTGTAAACTGTGCTAAAGACAGGGGCCCCCAGCCAACAGCCTCCGACTGTGGAAATCCTACAAGGGATGTGGCAGACCCACAGACTGCACCTAGAGGGGCGGTGGACTGTGTTACTGGAGGAGGTGTCCCACCTATCATTTGGGACTCGGACGCACCCCCCGCAGCCGGAGCCTTAAGAAGGACTCCCCGCACACCACGGCCAAAGACACCGTGGTCACCAGTGACCCAATTTAAATGGATCAGCCCCGGGAAAGGGACCAGCTACAAAAGGGCACCCAAGGTCAGAGACCAGCCCGCGAGCAGGGACACCCAGCTGGTAGCCTCGGGCAATGAGGGACCCTCAGAAGAGATAGCAGTGGACCAGCCACCAAGTGAGAGTCCCCAGCCCGTAGCCCTCAACCAGGCAGAACCCCCCAGGGGAAGAAAGAAACCAGGCAACCACCCACAAAGGAGTGGTGTGCTGCAGCACCGGAGGGGAAGTCCCCCGATAGTGTGGGACTCAAACTCACCTCCGGTCAGGACACTCCGGGTCTGGCGGTGCAGACCGACCTATTACCGACCTCGCTGGACACCCAGCGGAAGAAGAAGAAAGAAAGAAAGCAGGAATTAACCTGGCCACCTGGAGACGGGTGGCAGATGTACATATATAGTGATGTGAATTTAAGTATGTTTAGTAATTTAAAGTAGTGTAAGATTGTCTGTGTAATGATGAGTATATATGTATTAGTTACTGGTGTAAGGAAAAGAATCTACCTGTGCAGCTATTAAAAGAGGCACAGGCCGGGTAATACCCAGGAGTAAGAAGAATCTACCCGTATGGCTATTAAGGAAGCACCGGTAAGATAAGAGTAAAAAGGCTGTGAGATAAAAGTTAAAAGCAGACATCAGTCCACAAGGAACTGAATAAGGCAGCCAGTCAATTAAAGACTATGAGCCCAAATTGGAACTCGGTCACCTTTGTCAAGCCAGAGAGCTCTCTCAGGGCTAGACAATCTGTTTTATGTGCCGCTACAGGAAAAAGAACAGTATGAGAAGTATCCTGTTCCTGATTGCCCTGATAAGGATGAGCAGCGGCGACCGAGGATACGTGGAAGAATCCCTCATTTACGGGCGTTCAGGAGGGAGAGCACCGATCATAACCGCCGGGGGTGGCCCCCGAGACGTGGAAGAACTCACCGTTTACGCCCACGAGGGAAGATGGCCAGGGTGGCTGGGATCTAATTCTACCCGCTACTCCAGCCAGGAAGGTTTTACCTACGGGGAGGCCTCAGTTCCATGCCCCCGGATACGGATCATCACTGCCCGAGTCAGTGTTACAGAGGGAAAACGTGTATGTTTGACTTGCAAAGGAAACATTCCCCTGGGAAGATGGTGGTGGCTCAGAAAACTCAGCAAGGACACATGGGACCAGGAATCGGACTGGGAAGGACTCGGTAATGATATGTACCGCACTATCACGGGGACATGGGGAGGAGTAAAAGTGTGTTGGGACAAATGGTGGGAATCTGAACAAGGAATTTACGTTTGCATGTGGGGAGCAGAGAGTATTTGTCCCGCAGGCATATCGATCGCCTTCGCCAGGCAATGGCAAGATGAAGGGGAAGGGATGGAGTGGGATTCTAGCCTACACGGGTGCGGAGTCCCACACTACCCACTCCCAATTAACGCCACTGAACTAAGAGCACACATTAAGAAACCTCTGCCCACAACCCCGCCAATACGCACAGTAATAGAAAGGTGCCCTACCACCACCAAGGGACCTGGGAACGGGATTATTATTGGTACCGACCGAAAAGGTGTTATACCAGGGGGTACATTATGCAGTAGCTTCAGTAATTTTAAACCTTACCGAGGTACACCTACCTGCATGGTGCCCAAAGGAAACAGGGCTGCTATATCAGGCCCTACTTAGAGACATGATCAAGAAATTTTATGAGTTAGACTTTGGAAATGTAGACAAAGCAGACCTATACACCCTAAATGCTGGGGACACCATGGGCTCGGGGAGACCTAGAAGGGGAATCGTAAACAACGTTTTCACTACCTACAATACAGCATCCTCTGTAATAAATAGCTTAGACGACATAGAACTACAAACACAGATAAACGGTTTAAAGAACCAATTGCAAAAAATCCTTAAACAAGAGAACACCGCAGTAGGATCAGAACTCACGAGGACCAAGCTATGACTGTCCATTTAAAAGAAATAGTGGCTGAGCTGGAAAAACATGCACAGACAGTGAATGCACTGATACAGGAGGATAGAAACGCTTCTGACCAGGCTGCACAGAACGAGGTGTGCGTATTGTATGGGGCATAGTTGTTGGGCGAGGGCAGCAACAACCTGGAGAATTTAAAACAAGGCGTAGTCCCCTCTTGGATCAGGAACAAGCACCTCGCAGCCCTCCACCCGTACAGCAATTCACTAAGCCCGTGCCAGCTCCGCCTAGCCTCTGAAGCCTACCCTGTGCTAGTAGACTGTGGGAAATCTAACCACACCATTATGGGGATCGTACTAGTGATACCGGTCATGGGTGTGACAGCCCGACCCGCACCGGTATACCGGGTGGAGAACATTGGAGTTATTCAGGGAGGTGCACACATTCGTTTCGCAGCGGTCCCACCCTATGTCATAAAGTGGGAGCACGCTGTAACGGGTACTGACCTCTCCGGGTGCCGGAGCCGGGGTGCACATGTAATACTGTGTCTCCAGTACTTGAGTGCCCATTCAAAGTCACAGTGTGGGTTTAAAGCTGCTAGCGCTCAGCCTATTAACTGCACCATGGAGGTAATGGCACAAGATCATGTCCCTCCACAGGTAGCATACATAGGGGGTGGGACATATTGTTTCATCACCAGTGCGCCCCACTCCTGGTGTACGATAAGTGACAGCAGTTTTTGCTTCAAACCTGAGCCATCAGTTCAAGTGGCCCAGAAATGGATTGCCCCCATTCCTGAACCCTCCACTGTCCACCTCACTGTGAAGGAAAACATTACAAACCTGCAGGATTATGTTGTACATTTTGGCTCTGCAATTCCCCCTCTACCCAAACATCTTACCACTCTGCTAAAAGCTGTAATTAATTCACAAAAACACTTCTACACTCTAAAACAGAAAGCAATTGAGATAGGGAAAAAGATTCCGCCTTGGTGGGAACTTTTCAGAAAAACAAAAAGACATTGCAATTACCAAGCTAATATTTTCATCGGGAAACAGTTTTCGAACATCAACCCACCCAAAACATATCAACTTTTAATGAGCCCACCAAAATATTACAAAGAAGAGTCAAGCCCGCCAAATTTAAACAAAGAATTCTGAACTGATTTGGTGCCAAGATTAGAACCACAGAAATCGTATAACTGGCCCCTGTTTTTAACAGAGATTAGGTTGCTAAGTAGCTACAAGGTCGCTACTACCTCAGATGACACACTTTGCCATACAACCGAGACCAAGCTGATGTCATCAAGACAAGGAGAGAAACCAACGTGACAGTTGTAAACTCACTTCTCCAGCCTCGAAGTCCTGAAGTCCTGAAGGAAGGAAGAACATCACCATCGCGGCAGCAACCGACCACAACCAATGTGGTATCAATGGAAAACCACCGCGATCGACCAAACTCGAAACAAAACTCCAACAGGAAAAACTGAAGAATCGAAAAATTTCCACTCTACAATCTAATCCTAATCTACCAATGGGTAAAACATTACCTAAAAGACTGTAGAAACCTATTTCTAACCAAAGAAAACGGGTACTTACCCCACAGATCCAAAATGCGCCATACCGCATCAGCGGACTCAACCCAACTGAAGATTGCACAGCAAGAAGTCTTCTCCGACGTTCGGGGTATGGCCAGCAGGCCCTACCACATCCAGTGAACCCCGAAACCGTGATCTACCGTTAACTGTCAAAAGGATTTATAAGCATAGTCCCTGCCTGCCCTGGAGTCTAACCTAGCTAGAATTAGGTATTGGGAGCTGGGAGATGTAATTCTACTGTAACCCTCGTTGAATGTAATGTGTTGTTCTTTATTAGAGTCATTATAAGCTATTGTAACCCCCTCTGAGTGTGTAAGGTATTGTTCTTTAATGAGTTTGAATAAGTTTTGACATTGTACTTTTTAATTTGAGTAATTATAGGTTTGTAATTTCTTGACTGTAATAAAATCAAAGTTCTTTTGCATCAAACCAGTGTCCTTTGCGCTTTGTCACATCCCCCAAATAAATCCAGAGTCTAGAACCCAAGGGAGTGGGAGTGATTCGAACCGCTCAAGTTGGTCAGAAGGGAACCTGACCCCCTCATAGAGACCACCCCATTACAACAGCCTGTGGGGAAAAAAGGCACACAGGCCCAAGCTCAGCCCCATTCACATTAAACTAAGGACTTACACCAAGGAACTAATCTCTGTAATTGGCAATGCAGCAGTCAAAGTCTCCTATGATGGAGCAGTACACAAACTCCCACTGTGGACTGTGCCAGGGGATGGCCCTGCGTTGTTAGGCAGAAGCTGGCTGGGGAAAATCCGTTGGAACTGGAACGGCATCCGAGCGCTTTCGTCCGTTGACGATGCCTCATGTACCCAGGTTCTAAGCAAGTTCTCATCGTTATTCGAGCCAAGCATTGGAAGCTTCTCGAGCACGAAAGTGCATATCCATTTGGTTCCCGGTACGCGACCCATCCACCACAATGCTCGGGCGGTACCGTACATGATGCATGAAAAAGTGGAAATTAAGCTGGACAGGCTGCAACGTAAAGGCATCATCACGCCGGTGGAATTCAATGACTGGGGCAGTCCGATTGTCCCGGTACTCAAGGAGGACAGTACGGTTAGAATTTGCGGGGACTATAAAGTAACGATTAACCGTTTTTCGCTGCAGGACCAGTACCCACTACCCCAGGCAGACGACCTACTTGCGACCCTGGCTGGAGGGAAGACGTTCACCAAGCTGGACCTGACCTCGGCCTACATGACGCAGGAGCTTCCAATGCTTGGCTCGAATAACGATGGGAACTTGCTTAGAACCTGGGTACATGAGACGTCGTCAACACGCAAAAAGGTCTGTTTATCTACAACCGGTGCCCGTTCGGGATTCGGTCAGCCGCGGCGATCTTCCATCGGAACATGGAGAGCCTGCGAAAGTCGATTCCTTGCACAGTGGTCTTCCAGGACGACATATTGGTTACAGGTCAGGACACCATGGAGCACTTGAAGAATCTGGAGTAGGTTCTTAGTTGGTTGGATTGCGTGGGGTTCAGGTTGAAATGCTCAAAGTGTGTTTTCCTGGCACAGGACGTTGAATTCTTAGGAAGGAGAATCGCAGCAGACGTCATCAGACCCACTGACGCCAAGACGGAGGCCATCAAGAACGCGTCGCGACCACAGAACGTGATGGAGCTGCGGTCGTTCCTGGGATTCCTCAACTATTTCGATAATTTCCTACCTGGGTTAAACACCCTACCTACAGCAGACTAATGATTCGGGGATTTTGCAATCAGTTGCGTATGCATCCAGGAGTTTGTCCAAGGCCGAAAGGGCCTCCAGCATGGTTGAAAAAGAGGCTCTGCAGTGCATTTACGGGGTAAAAAAATGCACCAGTACTTATTTGGCCTTAAGTTCGAGCTTGAAATTGACCACAAATCGCTCATATCGCTATTCTCTGAGAGCAAAGGGATTAATACCAATGCCTCTGCCCGCATCCAAAGCTGTCAGCATACAACTATATAATCCGCCACAGACCGAGCACAGAGAATTGCGCAGATGCTCTCAGTCGGATACCATTGCCCACCACCGGGGTGGAAATGGCACAGCCAGCGGACTTGCTCATGGTCATGGAGGCATTCGAGAATGAAAAGTCCCCCGTTACGACCTGCCAGATCAGGACCTGGACCAGCCAGGATCCTTTACTGCCCTTGGTAAAAAAGCTGTGTCCTCCATGGGAGCTGGTCCAGTGTCCCAGTGGAGATGCAGAAAGCGATTAAGCCGTTCCACAGACTCAAAGACGAGTTGTCCCTGCAGGCGGACTGTCTTTTGTGGGGCAATCGCGTGGTCTTGCCCAAGAAAGGCAGAGACACATTTATTTGCGAACTGCACAACACTCACTCAGGCATTGTAATGATGAAAGCCATAGCCAGATCTCACGTGTGGTGGCCTTGCATTGACTCAGATTTAGAGTCATGCGTGCGCCAGTGCAACACTTGCTCTCAGTTGAGCAATGCACCCAGAGAGGCACCGCTAAGTTTGTGGTCATGGCCATCCAAACCGTGGTCGAGGATCCATATAGACTATGCGGGCCCATTCCTAGGTAAAATGTTTTTGGTTGTCGTGGACGCTTACTCAAAATGGATTGAATGTGCAGTGATGCCTGTAAGCACATCCACAGCCACCATTGAAAGCCTACAAGTCATGTTTGCCACGCATGGCTTGCCTGATGTCCTCGTCAGCAACAACGGGCCGTGCTTCACCGTGCTGAATTCAAGGAATTCATGACCTGCAACAGGATCAAACATATCACATCTGCCCCATTCAAGCCCGCATCCAACGGCCAGGCAGAACGGGCAATTCAGACCATCAAGCAAAGCTTGAAACGTGTGTCGGAAGGCTCCCTGCAGACCCGGTTGTCTCGAGTGCTGTTCAGCTACCGCACCAGACCCCACTCACTCACCGGGATTCCCCCAGCTGAGCTGCTCATGAAAAGGGCGGTTAAAACAAGGCTCACTCTTGTCCATCCTGATCTCCATGATCACGTGGAGGGCAAGCAGCATCAACAAAGTGTGTACCATGACCGCACAAATTTGTCACCCGATATTGAGATCAATGATCCTGTGTTTGTGCTCAATTATGGACATGGTCCCAAATGGCTCACTGGCACGGACACCGTCAAAGAGGGGAGGAGGGTGTTTCAGGTCAAACTGACCAATAGACAAACGTACAGAAAACATTTGGACCAAATCAAATTGCGGTTCACCAACAGCTACGACCAACCTGAAGAGGACACCACCAATTTTGACCTTCCAACACACACATGTGGCAACTGACATCATAGTTGACCACGAAACCGAACTCATCATCCCCAGCAGCCCGGCAAGGCCGGCTGCCCAACAGCCCAGTGAAGAACTGACCAACCCACCCACACCCGCATTTGTACCGAGACGATCACCTTGTAAATAAGTGTACTGTTGACTTCACGAGGGAGTGATGTTATATATTTAACCCTTTGTAACTTGCATTACACCTGATCACCAGAGGGCCCACCTGTTCGAGTCCCAAGGGATCCCAGCATCCCTTGGGAGCACAGTATATAAGCGGGCCACCCACGAGGTACCTTTACTCGGAAACCTTAATAAAGGAGCTAAGCTCACACTTGCTCATTACGCACAGTACTCAGTCTCACCATTTATTCTGAGTACAACAGTAACTAACTAACTGAGTTACGTTGGCGCACAATCTTTGGGGAAACTTGGATATTTTAATTTAGGCCCAAAAAAGTGGCGTGCACCAAAAAAACGGTGCAGATCATTGCCGAAAATTGAGCCCACTATAATATTCATATGGTCACACCCTTTTAGTCTAGTTTGTTTTGCCAGCAGTTGGGTTCATGGTGGATATTCAGGCCCTGAAGTACCATGAGGATTCTACTAGTCTTTCAGCATAATGGCCTTTTATGCTGTTTTTCTGGAATTTTTGTCGGTCGCCCGCTGCAGCAAGAGACTGAAAGAACCCCCATAATATTTCAGGACCTTTGTAGAATTATAGGTACTGTTTGTTTTTGTTACAATAACTATTTCTCAAGTGATAATCCACAGTTGACTACATGGAAGTAACATTATCAGAGTATATTACATCAGTAAATGATATTTACTGAAATTAAAAGTCAATTAAAGAATTCCAAAATTCATCATATTATCGCCCAGAAATACAAGTTTCGTCAAAAAAAATTAATTTCTCCCACGGCCCCAAAAATGCAAATTTGATCACCAAGATCCATTTACTGCCCGTCCTAAATACCGTCCTGAAAAGTAAGGTCTTACCTGATCTTTGCCGATCTTAAGCGGACGGTAGTAGTGTGCCATGGCAGCACCTCCCGCAACATCAGCTTTGTCTGCCCATTATATGGAACTCTCATGACTATTACTTTACATTTTCTAAAAGTTAGACAGTGTACAAGAGTGGTTAAATTCAATAATAAGATTTATACAAAATTTTAGAACATTCAGGGGCCCGACTTTGGTGGACATATCACCCACTACTGCCGCAGAACGCCCGCATACCGCTGAGAATTGGAAATTTCGTGGAAAAACAGCTGCATACCACCGACATACTGCCCGGCGTGACTTTGGTGACTGACATACCGCCGAGCGGTATGCACACCGTCCGCCAACACTGAAGATCCGACATACCGCTGAAAACTCCAACATTGGTTACTTACCGCCGACGTACCAACCTGAAGCAAACCATTCTGGAAAACGGGCTTTTATGCTTAGTAAAGTGGGAGGTAGTGCACGGTGCGTTCATTTGGACAGCGGGAGAAGCAGCAGCATTTGGAGATAAGCAGGAACACTGGAGCAGAGCACTGCAGTTGTATTCAAAGGAAAAATGTCAATTTTAAAGGAAAGAAGGCTTTTTGAAGGGAAAGAAGGATTTCTGGAGGTTACTTTGTTAATTTAAAAATGGGGAGAAATCGTTAAAAATTCGGGAACACCAGAGAGAAGCAGTACCATTTGGAGGAGAACACTGAAGTTGGAGTAAGTGGCTTTAAATAGTCAGTTTAAAACAACAAAGGCTTTTTGGAGTGCATTTAGTTGTTTGAAAAATCTGGAACACTGGAGAGAAGCAGCACCATTGGCAAGAGAGCAGTGCAGTTGGACTCACACTTAAGTGGCTTTAAATAGTCATTTTCTTCAGGGTTTCCATTATGATCTTAATTAAGTATTTTGATAATTGATCGTATTATTCTTAGCCTCTTTAATTATTATGATTATATTAAGAAGCAAAGCAGCAGCCTTCGAGCGCCTCACTGCTCCTCACTGTCTTTCCTCTCTGCTACTCTCTGCGCATGCGCAGGTGATCCTTGACCCCCAAAATTGTGGCGAAATACAAGTTTTGAGAAAAAAAATTGCACATTCGCAGTGCGCCGCTATACCGTCGATCGAGGAAAGCCTTTCTCTGGCTCGACTCCATTCTGTGAGACCGCCCACTGCGCATTGCTCACACAACGTTGGAAGACCACCCAAAAAGAAGACGACCAAAGTTAAGGCCTTACATCTTGGCGGTCTGCCGACGGTGAAAAACGACAGACCATCACGATACCACCGGGAACTCGGCGGACCATCGGTAAGCACCAAAGTCAGGCCCTAAAACTTGGAAAACTTTGATAACTTTCAAAAATGTGAAAAATTCAAAACTTAAAGTATTTTGAACAATTTACAATCAACAGTAATAAAATTTTAATCAAACAACATATAAAACAACAAGAACGTCAACAACATTAACAAAACAACAAATACCCAACCTTCCAGCCCTGACCACTCCCACCGCCTTCTCTTCCCTCCCCTTGTCCTCACCACCCCCCCTCTATTCTTCCCATTTCCCCTACCCCTAGGCCTGGCCCTCCCCACGTTGGCACCAAGACGTTGTGCATCAATGGACTGGGTGGTTCGCTTCACAACGGCAATCAGCCTCGACATGTTCTCATCATGTCGGACTGAAAGTGCCACAATGTTCCCAGCTATCGCAGCTATGCCTGGAGGAGCTCTCGACCTAGACAGTCTGACCATGTCCTGGTGTGCGCTTGCCTGTCTTGCAACATTCCCTCTTTGCTGCAGCAACCTCCATGCATGCGGCTTGAGGGGTGCATTGCTGGACATCGTTTGGTCCCGATAGTTCGGAAGAGTTAGGGAACTCCAGAAATACTGATGCCGACAAGGAAGTGCCCACAGGTGCAGACCCAGAGGTTACTTGAATGGCTTGTTGCTTCTTCTCCTCTTCCCCTCCACCTCAACTGGCTCAACCAGTTCCCCTTCACAGCTCTCTTCTTCCTCTTCCTGTTTCTCATTCACCCAGATCTCCATGAAGGAGGCAGAGGTCGAGGTGGGGGCTCTGGCGGGGGTCAAGGTGGAGGCTCGATGGATGCCGAAGGTCAAGGCAGAAGCTCTGGCGGGGGTCAAGGTGGAGGCTCGATGGATATCTGAGGTCAAGACGGTGGGGTTTTTGGATGCCGAAGGTCGAGGAGGAGGGGTTTTGGATGACGGAGGTCGAGGCGGTGGCTACCTTGATGTCATCTGAATCAGCATCTGCAAGTACAAAACAACATTTCAGTGGTTAGCAGGAGGGGAGGGGTCAGGGTTCATGAGTACCGTCACGTAGCACGGTCTTATTTTAAGGACTACGACCACTGCTACATTACTACATTATATACAGCCGACAGACAATATATTAAAATGCATAACATTACATTACATGACCCCAACATCACAGGACATTATATTATTTTGAGATGATATTACATGACCGCAACTTACCATGCTGTGGCAAGGGATCAGCACCACTGTGGGTGGTTGCATGGTTGTGCCCTCCCACCAAGGCTAAAGCACGCTGCTCAAAATTACTTATGTCCAGCACCTTTGGTGGGCCTCCTCCCATGCGCCACTGCTTGGAGGCATTGGCTGACAATTTCTTCTGTAGAAATTAAAGTAGCAATCTTTAACCAATTTGTACATGTGACACACACACACACACAAATCATCATCAAAATAATAATCCTTAGTTTTATGTCCCAGTAATCCCATTTAGATTTACATTGTAAGTAGTAAGGGAGTGCATCAATAAAATCATTACTCACTCTGGCTGTGGCTACAATGTCATTCCACCTTTTGCGACATTGGTCTCCATCCCTCACGATTGTCCCCACTGCGGACATGGCCTCCCCAATTTCATCCAGATGCGCTGGTACTGGACCAGGGCTGGCTTCCCACGACCATCCCTGGTAAGGTCCCGATACCTTGCCTCCACTGCAGAAACAAGTGACTCCAGCTCCTCGTTCGTAAACCATAGTGCCCTCAGCTTTTGCCCATCTTGACTTTTCTCTGGGTCTTCTCGCTCATGATTTTCTTTAAGATCGTGAATAAATCTTTATTCGTAATTTTTTTCCTAACTTTTCCTGTTTTGTCCGTTCTTTGGTACTTTCTGTTTTCTCTCTAATCTTCTCACTGTCTTCTCTGTCCTTCGAAGTCGCTGTCCCTCCCAAGCTGTTCCGTGCATGCGCAGCCGACCCCCTATCGCGCCAAAAACGACGTGGACATCAAAAAAAAATCACGCATGCGCATTTAAAAAAAACCAATCGCGCTTGTGGCCATCCCCTCTTCGCCCCCCCACCCCCACCGGCCAGCCGACCCGACCCAGCCTTGCACTCCGGGTCCCTTCGGCCAGCTGGTCTGGTGCAATGACGACCACGGCCAGACTAGCAAATAACGTCAACAGAAAAAAATTAATCGCGCATGCGCAGAACTTGGCCTCCAAACTTTGCCGAGTCTACTGGCCTCCACCGCCCGCTAATGCCCGCTCCCGCTACATCACCATGAAATTTGCGCTGGAGGATCTCAGTGGCAGCGGGCTGTAAAAAATGAAAGACCGCCCAAATGCCGCCGAGAAACGGGTGGCAGCAGGAGATCATGAATTTCGGGCTCTTATACACTATTAAATGATTTAGTTCCAAAAAGAATTTGTAATGATTATTGGCAGTTTTTATTGTCGCTTTTAAAAACCCAGAATTTTACAATTCAGTTTTTATTTTTAGAGTTAAAAACTGGGACAAAATCAGGGAGGGAAGCCAAAAAAATGGGTAATTTTATTGAACATCAGTTTTTATTTTGAACATCATTAAAACTCAAGAAAACCAACAAGAGCCTATCAAGAAGGCACAGTTTCAGCTAAATATAATTATCTGCAGAAATTATTGGCTCTCTGAAATAGCTATCCATTTAGTCCTGGTCCCCTGCTCTTAACTCGTACCCTTCTAAATTCTTTTCAAATATGTATTACTTTCCCTTTAAAAATGATTATGGATTCCGTATCAAATTTAAAAATAACTTATCCTCACCTCTCTCTTTGTTCTTCTGGTGACGATCTTAAATTTATACCCTCCAATTACCAACTCCCTGACCAATGGAAGTAGCTTGAGTTGGACTGCAAACAAACTATTTTTAACCGTCTAACGAAGGAATATGCTTTAAAGTATCTGATCCTTCTAGCTTCTTTATCTTTATTTGTGGCTGCTTTTTGTAAAGAAGGTTCCCATGGATCATTTATTTAAATTAGACAACCTCACTCCTTTTCCTAATCAGCACTGATCCATAACATAAACTACCTATAATTTGGCACATTTTGTGAATCCTACTCAAACAGGCTATAAAGATGCCTGATTAGGGAAACTGAAATGCAATTTCATTATTATAAAAACATCCTTCTCTTTGTTTATCTAGTGTTAGATTGGGCTTCTCATTAATTTCTCATAATGTTAATGGAGAAAACTGTTAGCTAAAATTAAAGCTCATGGAAGTGAAGGCAAATTATTCACCTGGTTCGGAGATTGGTTAGGCAGTAGAAGACAGAGAATAAGTAATGTAGATAAACAAAGGATCCAATTTGCACTCAGTAAGCTCTCTCAATCTTCAGCATACAGTAATATCCCTTTACTTCAACTTAAAAGCAACACAAAACAACAAGTAAGTTCACACAACTGTAGCATATAATACCCCTGATTATACTCCGGCACACAGTAATATTCCCTTACTTTAAAATCAAGTGATAAGCAAACACCGCATGCATACTAACACCAGTAAGTGGTCGGTTCGTTGATGGCTACGCATATGACTTTAACTGGAAACTGACCAAGTTGCCCTCTCTCGACTGCAGTCCCGCGTGTCTTTTTTGTGCGCACTTTTTATAATCTAAAACTTGTAACTTTACCACTTTGTACATATCAAACTAGACTAGAAGTTGTTTTTTTTAATCCATAGTCTGTTATTCATTGGTGACTTCAAGGTTGGCCACCGTCTGCAAATCTTTTTGTTTTTCCGTGATGGCTCACTTGATTTGTTCTCGCCCAAGGTCTTTCGCTCCCTTATCTGTGAGAAAGGCAGCTTGGAGAGTTCAGCAGTTTCTTTTAATTAACATTTCTCACAGCAGCTAGCCTCTTGGCCTCAGAGGCATGCTGGGTTATAAAATGTAGTCAACTTTTAAGTTTGGCCAAATTATAGCAGAGTTACAGCAAATATAGCTGAAAATGGTGTATTCTTGCAATAAATATTACCCAGGACAACTCTTGCTCTTCAAATAGTGTCCCTGGATTTTTACAACCATCCGAACAAGTAAGTAGAGTCTCTGCTAACCACCTCAGCTGAAAGGCAACACTTTCAATAATGTAGCACTTCCGCGATACTGCCCTGAAGTGTTAGCCTAGATCATGTACTCAAGTAACTGATCATCATCGTCATCATCATCATCATCATAGGCAGTCCCTCGAAACGAGGATGACTTGCTTCCATGCCAAAAAAGGATGAGTTCACAGGCGTTTCAATGAAGGACCTAATATTCCAGGTCCTGAACTACATCCTGAAGGGTGGAAGATGCCTGTGCGTGGATTTTTTTAATGTGTGGTGGCCGTAGCACACCAGCCACCACACGGGCTTGACAGAGCTCGGTCTTGGTCCAGTGGCAAGGATTAACCGAGACTTGCTCTGCTCCACAGGCCTAGTACGCGCACATATCGCAGTGTGGACTGGCCTTGTTCACGTCCTGCTACAATCTCTCGCCGCTCCTTCGCACCGACCTTGCCGCTCCTGCTGTACTTGCCCACACTCCAATCACTGACCTGGAACTTGATGACGTTCCTCTTCGTTGCCGTTGCCCTCCTGCACCAGCTCGCGCTTGACCTTGCAGTGATACACCACCACGCTGCCCATGGTCGCTGTTCCTTTTATGGGATCTGAACCCACAACTTTCTGATTCAAGCAAGAATGGTTATGTTTCTAACATTTTGTGTTTTTGTTTCTAATAAAGCAGCTTTAATGTGTCATTAAACATCAAATATATTGAATGGATATCAGTAAGTATGATAACTTAAAACCACAAGTAACATTTTTCAGTAATTCATTTTAAATATTGGTCTAACCTGTTCAATAGTCACTGGTGTCTTATCTTTGGAAATGTAAAGTGACTTAAAAAAAAACAAAAGTGGAACTAACAGTTCAACAGCAGAAAAGAAATTGAAACTGGAAACCTCCAGCAGAGAGAATGGAGTGCAAGAGAGAGAGGGAACTACACAAGAGGGTATTGAAAAGCTGGGAGGGAAGGGAGAATAAGAGGAAAATTAGTGGAAGAAAACCAACAATACAAGAAAGAATAGTGAGACACTATTGGTTGGCGAATTGGTAAAAAGTAATTTTCTCCTAATTCCGATCTGAAAATGGAGAATTCTCTCTGATCTTTATGGGTCCCAAGATGTATGTGCACACATGATGACAAGTGTGCATAATGTGCAGCATGTACGTCAAACAACTTGTGATGTTGTCACTAACGCAATACACATACATCCTTGGGGTTGATTTTGAATACTAATTTTATGCAGTATGTGAGAAACATATTGTTAGATCTCTTAATTTCCAATGAAATATGAACTCCAATTGTAGTTTTAATGTAACTTTATTCTGGCAGCAGCAACAAGCTCTTGGCTTTAAGCCAGGCCTTTGTCCTTCTGAGACCACATGGCCAAAATGGCTGTACTTATACCTGGTTCAATTTACAGAAAAGAACTTGCCTTCTTTGACCTTATTGGCTCAATTGATAGTCTGTTAACCTTTTAATTGGCTCGCTACCCAAGGTCTTAAAATGTCAAGTTGATTGATGACTTAATGCAACAAGCTGAGTTGCACATAGCAGCTTTGACTTGGGGTCTGTGAATTTTCACAACTGCAGCTGGGCTGCAGAGCTTGAATTCTCTATCACATATGCTAATGTAACTAGCTGCAGGAATACTTGTTAAATGATTCCATACAAATTGGCTTGGATTTTAAACCAGAATGCCATTACAGGAGTTTGAAAGAAGTGAAGACATTTTAGACTGATGTCAATAAGCTTTTATCTTATTTGATAAAGAACAGTATGTTAAATACCAAGGGACACAATGGCCACCATGGTGAGAATTTTTGTTATAAACTGCAGGTCAAATGTGATTCTATACTGTGTAATCCACCATGGCAGAGTTCTCAGTTTATTTAGAAACAGAAACTGTGATGTACACGTCTTCAGATTGCTTTGACTGGCCAACTTAGACACTTTCTCTTTTGTTCTTTCTTCCCCTCCCCCTTTCAGTGCTTGTTAAGAATCTGTTCTTTCCAAACACTCTCCAGTTCTGATGAAGGGTCAACAAACTGAAACGTTAACTCTGCTTTCTCTCCACAGATGCTGCCTGACATGCTGAGATTTCCAGCATTTTCTGTTTTCATTCCAGATTCCAGCATCTGCAGTATTTTGCTTTTGTGTTAACTTAGACACCTAACTCAGTTCAGGCTGGGCTTCAGCCCAATGTCTGGTGTTTTGCAACTTTTATTAGTATTAATATTTATACTCTCTATAAGGAGCTTTTGTCAGAAATCCCTCAAGGATTATAATTAATTTTGAATTGAGCATATCTGACTTGCAAACCTATATTTCAGCATTATGTATGGTCCACAGTTAAGTAAAGTCAAGGTTGAAGCAGGATGAATCTTAAAGCTAATAAGTTGCTCGGGGGCCACGAAAAATGTTTTTATTTTACCATTTCTACCAATAAATTCCCAGAGTTTTTTCAGTGTCTATTAACCTCAAATATTTGTGGGTTCTCATTTAGCTTGACGGTGCCTTTTTCTTAGACTTGTACTTATCTTCTTAGCAATGTTCAAAATAAAAACGGATTTTTATTGATTGCCTTTGAAGTTACCCTGTTGTTTGGGTTTCAATTTTTTCCTGATTTTGACATTAACATTAAAACTGAAAAACACCCCAACAGGTTTTAAAATTAGCAGTAAAAATTGATTTTAAGAATCCTCACACAAAGATCATTTTATATGTAATTTTTACAATGTCAATATGAATAAATAATACATTGACAAGCAGAACAGAGAGTTAAATGCGTGGCTCAAAGAGTGGTGTGGGAGGAAGTGGTTTTGATTCATGAGGCACTGGCATTAGCACTGGGAAAGAGGGAGCTGTTCCGTTTGGACTGGCTCCACTTAAACCGAGCTGGGGCCAGTGTTGTGGCAAATCAAGTAACTAGGGCTTGTAGATAGGGATTTAAACTAAAAAGGGAGGGAGAGGTCAATTGAGGGGAAATTTGGAAATCTAAAGAGAAAAAGTCACGGCAATGGAGCAGTGTAGCAATTTGGATAAAGATAAGCAGAATGTGATGGGAAGGGACAGAGTTTAACGGTGAAAGTGCATCAGCGAATAAGGTGAAAGCAGGGAATAATGGTTAAAAAGTTAAAATTAAGGCTCTTTATCTGAATAGATGAAGCATTCATAACAAGATAGGTGAATTAGTGGCACAAATAGAGATAAATGGGTTTGATCTAATAGTCATTACAGAAATGTGGTTGCAAGGTGACCAAGGTTGGGAACCAGATATTCCAGGGGACTAGACGTTTCAAAAAGATAGGCACAATGGAAAGGAGTGTGGGGGGGGGGGGGATAGCCCTGATAATAACGGATGACATAAGGACAGTAGTGAGGAAGGATCTTGGCTCAAAAGATCAGGAAGTAGAATCACATAAGAAATAACATGGGGCAGAAAACATTAGTGGGAATAGTTTATATGACCCCCTCATTCTAGAGTATTAATCAACAAATAATAAGAGCTTGTAACAAAGGTGATGGAACAATCGTGGGGGACTTTACTCCTCATATAAGCTGGGCAAATAAAATTAACAAAGATAATCTGGAGGACGAATTCTTGGAATGCGTTCGAGACAGTTTCCTAGATAAATACGTTGTGGAACCAACCAGCGAACACGTTATTTTAGATCTTGTATTGTGTACTGAGACAGGGTTAATTAGTAATCTCCTAGTAAAGGATTCTCTGGGGAAGAGTGATCATAATATGATAAAATTTCACATTGGGTTTGAAAGTGAAATACTTGTCCAAAAGTAGAGTCTTAAACCTAAATAAAGCCAATTACATAGGTATGAGGGGCAAGTTGGCTAATGTAGATTGGGAAATTAGATTAAAGGGTATGACAGTAGATAATCAGCAGCAAACATTTAAAGAAATATTCCAAAATTCTCAACGAATATACATTCCATTGAGAAACAAAAATTCCACAGGATAAATGATTCATCCGTGGCTAACTAAAGAAGTTAAAGATAATATTAGATTAAAAGAAGAGGCTTATATTGTGATGAAGAATAGTAGTAAGCCTGAGAATTGGGAGAGCTTTAGATACCAGCAAAGGATGACCAAAACATTGATAAAAAGGGAGAAAATAGAATACAAGTGTAAATTAGCAAGAAATATAAAAACAGATCATAAGAGCTTCTACAAGTATGTAAAATGGAAGAGTAGCAAAAGTAAGCATTGGTTCCTTAGAGGCTCAGGCAGGAGAAATTATAATGCGGAATAAGGAAATGGCAGAGGTTTTAAACAAATATTTTGCATCTGGCTTCATAGTAGAAGTCACAAAAAGTATACCAAAAATAATGGGGAACCGAGGGGCTAATGAGAGTGAGGAATTTAAAGTAATTAAGACCAGTAGAAAAAAAGTACTTGAGAAACTAATGGGACTAAAAGCGAAAAATCCCCTGGACCTAATGGACTACATCTTAGGTTTCTAAAAGAGGTAGCTGCAGAGATAGTGGGTGCATTGGTTGTGATCTTTCAAAATTCCCTAGATTCTAGAGAGGTCCCAGCGGATTGGAAGGTAGCAAATGTAATCTCACTATTTAAGAAAAGAGGGAGAGAGAAAACAGGGAATCAGTTAGCCTGACATCAGTCATCAGGAAAATGCTGGAATTCATTATTAAGGAAGAAGTAATGGGGCACTTAGAAAATCATATTATGATTAGGCAGAATCAACATGTTTTTATGAAAGGAAATCGTGTTTGACAAATGTTGTTAGAATTTTTGAGGATGTAACTAGCAGGGTAGATAAAGGGGAACCAGTGGATATCGTATATTTGGATTTCAGAAAGGCATTTGATAGGATGCCACATAAAAGGCTGTTAGGCAAGATAAGGACTCATATGTTTGGGGGATAATATATTAGCATGGATAGAGGATTGGCTGACAGACAGAAAACAGAGAGTAGGGATAAACGGATCATTTTCAGGTTGCAAGCTGTAAATAGTGGGGTGCTGCAAGGATCAGTGCTAGAGCCTCAGCTATTTACAATCTATATTAATGACTTGGATGAAGGGATGAATGTAATATATCCAAGTTTGCTGATGATACAAAGCTAGGTGGGAAAGTAAGCTGTGAGGAGAACACAAAGAACCTGCAAAAGGATATAGCCAGGTTAAGTGAGTGGGCAATAAGGTGGCAGATAGAGTATAATGTGGGGAAATGTGAAGTTATTCATTTTGGCAGGAAGAATAGAAAAACAATATTTTTTAAATGGTGAGAAACTATTAAATGTTGGTGTTCAGAGAGATTTGGGTGTCCTAGTACAAGAAACACAGAGTTAGTATGCAGGTGTAGCAAGCAATTGGTAAGGCAAATGGCATGTTGGTTTTTATTGCAAGGGGATTGGAGTACAAGAGTAAGGAAGTCTTGCTACAATTGTACAGGGCTTTGGTGAGACCACACCTGGAGTACTGTGCAAAGTTTTGGTCTCCTTATTTGAGGAAGGATATACTTGTCTTAGAGGCATTGCAACGAAGGTTCATTAGATTGATCCCTGGGATGAGACCGTTGCGCTATGAGGCAAGATTGAGTAGATTGGGCCCATACACTCTGGAGTTCAGAAGAATGAGAGGTGATCACATTGAAACATATAAGATTCTGAGGGGTTTTGACAGGGTAGATGCTAAGAGGTTGTTTCCCCTGGCTGGAAACTCTGGAACTAGGAGGCAGTCTCAGGGTTGGCCATTTAAGACTAAGATGAGGAGGAATTTCTTCACTCAGAAGGTTGTGATTCTTTGGAATTCTCTACCTCAATTGTTGAGTATATTCAAGGCTGAGATAGATAGACTTTTGGGCTCTAGGGGAATCAAGGGATTATGGGTATCAGGCGGGAGAGTGGAGTTGAGGTTGAAGATCAGGCATGATCATATTGAATGGCGGAGCAGGCTCGAGGAGCTGTATGGCCTATTCCTGCTCCTAATTCTTATGTTTATATCTTTATTATGTTAGATAACCTATTTTAGTTAAACGGAAATTTCAATTACTGCGAAAAACTGAATGAAAAGATTTTGACAATTGTGTTTGAGCAATTTGTTTAAGTATCACTCCATGGGGAGATTTCTGCTGGTCACTATTAACATAAACATATTCTTTTTATATAGAATTTACAACATTGTGTATTGAGCAACAGAAATGTTCCCTGTAAAGTTGTAGTCTATGAAATGATACAATGAACTCCGTACTGTGAGTCAGTGACTAGGTGTAACCTATCAGTCTTTAATAGCTTCCGGAAGTGAAGATACAAAGGTGAAGTTCAGGTTATATATCAGGCCCAGCACGAGTGTACCTGTGACCCTAGGATCTCTGACGGTAGTGCCCCCTGTTGGTGGCAGACCTTATGTACATTCATTACATCATTCCCCCCCAGTTCTTGGCACAAGTCCATATTACAAGTTCAGACGGTCCGGAGCCCTTCGCTCCCTGGTTGACCGTCTCAGTACAATCCCAGTGCTTTCTGAGTCTCTCACGACTTGGGGCTGGGCGTTGACCACAGTGGGTTCTTCTGATGGCTGGACGTGAGTTGGTCGTCTAAGCTCGCGGTGTCTTCTTCCAACTGTTCCAGTTCGTCAGTGTGTCTTAGTTTGATTTGATCAATGTGTTTCCTGCACATCTGTCCATTCTTGAGCTTAACCATATACACCCGGTTACCCTCCTTGTCCGTAACATTACCTGGGAACCACTTGGGCCCTTGACCATGGTTAAGTACATACGCTGGGTCATTTACAGATACGTTGTGTGACATTGCGGCGTGGTCATGATACCACTGCTGGCGTTGACGTCGGGTTTCGGGTGTGTTTTACAGCAAGCAAATGTAGCAGGCAAACTCCAACCAGTTGCATATGCATCTAGAAGTCTATCCAAGACCGAAAGAACCTACAATATGGTCGAGAAGGAGGCTTTGGCCTGTGTCTATGGGGTTAAAAAAAAAGCACCAGTATTTTTTCGGACTTAGGTTCGAGTTAGAAACCGATCACAAGCCCCTAATCTCACTGTTTTTGGAAAGTAAAGGCATAAGCACCAATGCTTTGGCGCGAATCCAAAGATGGGCACTAACACTGTTGGCCTACGATCCGCCACAGGCCAGGCACTGAGAACTGCGCCGATGCCCTCAGCCGACTACCGTTGCCCACCATCGGGGTGGAAATGGCGCAGCCTGCAGACCTATGCCTGGTCATGGATGTCTTCAAAAGCGAAGGGTCACGTGTAACGGTCCACCAGATCAGGACCTGGACCAACCAGGACCCTGTGTTATCTCTTGTAAAAAATTGCATCCTCAATGGGGTCTGGTCAGCGATCCCAAGAGAAATGCAAGATGAGATAAAGCCGTTTCACCATCGTAAAGACGAAATGTCCATCCAATCAGATTGCCTCTTATGGGGCAACCGCGTCGTCCTGCCAAAAAAAGGCAGGGCAACCTTCATACGCGATGTACACAGTGCCCACCCAGGCATAGTCATGATGAACGCTATCACCAGGTCCCACCAGGTGGCCCGGCATTGTCTCGGACTTGGAGTTGTGCGTGCGCCAGTGTAACACTTGCTCACAATTGAGCAATGCCCCCAGGGAGGCTCCACTTAGTCTGTGGTCCTGGCCCTCAAAACCATGGGTCCAGGATCCACGTAGATTATGTGGGCCCATTCCTGGGAAAAATGTTCTTCATTGTAGTGGACACCTACTGTAAGTGGATCGAATATGTAATAATGGCATCCAGCGCGTCCACCGCTACCACTGAAAGCCTCAGGGCCATGTTCGCCACCCATGGCTTGCCCGACATTCTGGTCAGCGACAATGGTCCGTGTTTCACCAGCTCGGAATTCAATGAATTCATGACCCACAATGACATCAAGCATGTCAGGTCTGCTCCGTTCAAACCCGCATCAACAGCCAAGCGGAGCGGGCAGTCCAAACCATAAAGCAGAGCTTGAAATGCGTCACGGAAGGCTCCTTACAAACCCGCCTATCCCGGGTGCTGATCAATTACAGGTCACGACCCCACTCGCTTACTGGGGTTCCCCCCGCGGAGTTACTAATGAAACGTGCACTCAAAACCAGCTCTCCTTCGTCCACTCTGACCTCAATGATCAGGTGGAAACCAGGCGTTTTCGGCAAAACATGTACCATGATCACGCGGTTGCATCACGCGACATCACTGTAAATGACCTGGTGTTTGTGCCGAATCATGGTCATGGGCCCAAATGGTTCGCCGGCACTGTTTTACCAAGGAGGGGAATAGAGTGTTTGTTGTCAAACTACTTAATGGACAAACATGCAGAAAGCATTTGGACCAGACCAAATTGCGATTTACAGGTAACCAGGAACTACCGGGAGAGGACCTTATCTGCAGCTATCCACCTACACACACCCAATCAGCAACAGACCTAGCTGCCAACCATGAGGATGATCCCACAATCTCCAACAGTCCAGTCAGAGCAACGGCATTGCAAGACAGCAGTGGCCCGACCAACTCACCTACGCCAGAAATGACACTCAGACGATCAACCAGGGAGCACAGAGTTCCGGATCGTCTCAACCTGTAACTAACTCGCATCAAAGACTTTGGGGGGGGAATGTTGTCATATATGTATACTCTGTGTATATACTATGCTGGTACCACTAGAGGGTGCAACTGTGGGAGGCCCAGGCAGGCGCTGTATAAAAGGCTGATCACCATACAGTGAAGACACTCTGCAGTTACAATAAAGAGGCTAAAGTCACAGCAGTTCAAGCACAGCACTAGGCCTCGTCGAGTTATTCTGCAGATAAGTAGAGACACATTAGTTTGGTTTCATCATTCATTTCCTTGGGGATGGTCGACCAGTCCCCGTTAAGAACACAACATTTTACAACCGATAGGGTCGGATCCTGGCTGGTCCCAGGTCTTAACTTGTTGAGCAGTGACAGGCGACCCTTCACTCTCAAAGGCATCCATGCCCATGAGTAGCTCTGCGGGCATTGGCATTTCTACCTCCGGTGTGGGCCCAATGCATCAGCGCAGTTGTCAGTGCCTGGTCTATGGCGAATGAATGACATAATCATAGGTAGATAATGTCAGCGTCCATCTCTGGATGCAGGACGATGCATTGGTATTCCGAGAACAACAATATAAACGGCTTGTGATCGGTTTTCAGCTCGAGGCGAAGCCCAAACAGGTACTGGTGCATTTTTTTTACCCCATAAACACATGCAAAACGAATGGCCTACTCCTGCACCTATTTTCTATGTTTAAAGCCTCTTTTTCTACCTTGCCGTACGTAGGCTCTTTCCACCTTGGACAGGCTTCCAGATGCTTATGCAACTGATTGTAGTTTGCCTGACTCATTGGCTTGCTGGAGTCGACCCCATAGGACGACGCATCCCCACAGAGCCGCTGCTTCGGAATCCACACCTCCACTGGGTCAGATTTGACGACACGTGTTTGGTGGAGAGAGGGCCCTGGCTGCAAAGGTAACCAGAGACAGAGACATAACGGATGGCGGTAGAGTGGGCTGGATGTCACCAGCAGCATTGGTAGCCCGGATGTCCTGGTGACACAGCCGACCCACAGCCAAAGCCATCCAGGCTCTAAAAACTATACTCGACCCTCACTCTACCTGGTGTATTGAGGAGGCTCAAGCACGTAGTGGAATTTCGTATCAGCATGCAACCCAGAAATCTCCGTCGGGAATTTCTACCTCAGAACTTAAGCTGTCTCTTGGAAATTCCCTCCATGCCATTTCACTCTGCGCACAGAGATTTCCTATATGCTCTCCACTCCCTTATCTTCTGACCAGACACTTCCTAGTAATACATTTCCTGGCCTGATCTTTGGCCACCCGGTACAGATTGGGGCTGGGCAGGTTTGAGGATCTTCTTGTAGATTTGCTCCTAGGTCTGGCAAAGATAACCATTCAAAGGTCCAGGATGGGCACAGACAATGGATAGAGTCACTCTGGCTGTGTGCCTCTCTTCATGGTCTAGTCCATGTCCAGCTGGTTCTGGAGAGGGAGCATGCAGTATCCACGCTGGGTGTCTTCCATAACCGGTGGGCACTGCAAGGAATAGAGTGTCAATAACAACATTATGATTTAGATTTATAAGTTTCCCTTGTGTTTCCCTGATTGTAATTTAACAAAATTCCCTGGATTCTGGGGAGGTCCCAGCAGATTGGAAAACTGCAAATGTAACGCCCCTATTTAAAAAAGGAGGCAGACAAAAAGCAGAAAACTATAGATCAGTTAGCCAACATCTGTGGTTGGGAAAATGTTGGAGTTCATTATTAAAGAAGCAGTGGCAGGATATTTAGAAAAGCATAATTTGGTCAGGCAGAGACAGCATGGATTTATGAAGGGGAAGTCATGTTTGACAAATTTGCTGGAGTTCTTTGAGGATGTAATGAAACAGGGTGGATAAAGGGGAACCAGTGGATGTGGTGTATTTGGACATCCAGAAGGCGCCAGGTGCCACATAAAAGATTATTGCACAAGATAAAAGTTCACGGGGTTGGGGGTAATATATTAGGATGGATAGAGGATTGGTTAACTAACAGAAAACAGAAATTCGGGATAAATGGTTCATTCTCGGGTTGGCAATCAGTAGTGCCGTAGGGATCAGTGCTGGGACTCCAACTATTTACAATCTATATTAACGACTTGGAAGAAAGGACCAAGTGTAACGTAGCCAAGTTTGCTGATGATACAAAGATGGGAGGAAAAGCAATGTGTGAGGACACAAAAAATCTGCAAAAGGACAGACAGGCTAAGTGAGTGGGCAAAGATTTGGCAGATGGAGTATAATGTTGGAAAGTGTGAGCTCATGCACTTTGGCAGAAAGAAATCAAAGAGCAAGTTATTATTTAAATGGAGAAAAATTACAAAGTGCTGCAATACAGAGGGACCTGGGAGTACTTGTGCATGAAACACAAAAGGATAGTATGCAGGTACAGCAAGTGATCAGGAAGGCCAATGGAATCTTGGCCTTTATTGCAAAGGGGATGGAGTATAAAAGCAGGGAAGTCTTGCTGCAGTTGTACAGGGTATTGGTGAGGCCACACCTGGAAGACTGCGTACAGTTTTGGTTTTCATATTTACGAAAAGATATACTTGCTTTGGAGGCAGTTCAGAGAAGGTTCACTAGGTTGATTCTGGAGATGAGGGGGTTGACTTATGAGGAAAGGTTGAGGAGGTTGGGCCTCTACTCATTGGAATTCAGAAGAATGAGAGGTGATCATATCGAAATGTATAAGATTATGAGGAGGCTTGACAAGGTGGATCCAGAGAAGATGTTTCCACTGATGGGGGAGACTAGAACTAGGGGGCATAATCTTAAAATAAGTGGCCGCCCATTTAAAACTGAGATGGGGAGGAATTTCTTCTCTCAGAGGGTTGTAAATCTGTGGAATTCGCTGCCTCAGAGAGCTGTGGAAGCTGGGACATTGAATAAATTTAAGACAGAGATAGACAGCTTCTTTACCGATAAGGGATTAAGGGGTTATGGCGAGCGGGCAGTGAAGTGGACCTGAGTCCATGAGCGGATCAGTCATGATCGTATTAAATGGCGGAGCAGGTTCAAGGAGCCGTATGGCCTACTCCTGCTCCTATTTCTTATGTTTTTATGTTTCAATTCAGCTTTATGTTTGAATTATTATTAGTTATAAATTTGTTCTCCTGGTGCTGGCACTGAGGCAACTCTGCGTCACCCTTATAGGTCAATTAAAAAATACATTAATACACAGTACATGGATAGTTGGTATGAGGACATAAGCTTTACACCACCACTCCATTTCGGTCTTCAATTATTCTCTTTAACATTTTATTCCATCTTGCAGAAAATCTGGTGGAAAAAAATAAAACTGCACAAAAAATACAGAAGAAGTCGTCACCACAATAAATATTGTTGGTGAAGGATAATTCTTTTTTGGGGCATAAGCTATATGCACTTGACCCCCCCGGGCATTTTGCGGCTGGTGATTGGTTTGACACTGGCCAAAGCTGGCTCCTCCCCGCCTGCTGTGCTCCTGTGCCGCGTTACTTTCGATTCTCGCTTTCCTGCCGCACGAGCCTCAGTTCTTGTTTTGTAAATTCTCGGAAACCACGTGGTGCCCTTCCCTCAACCTCCCTCCGTCTCGCGCCCGCTCTGTACTCCCACCGTCCGGCGGGAGGGAGAGCCCGCGCCGCCACAGCAGGAGCACAGCGCCGCCGTCACCGCGCGCCGCACCATTAGCCCCGCCCACGGGCCGGAGGCCCGCCTCCGTTTCGCGCCTATTGGTTCTGCTGCGAGTCCGGCCTGGCGGTTGGTTAAATGAAGCGTCAATCAGACGGGCGTTGCTGTTGTTTGGTGGCTGGGCGGGGTCTCCAGTCGCTTTCTTCCGCATTTATTTTAAGCGGGTGGCTGGCAAGTTGAGTTTCATTCCTCCAGCTGGACGAGCAGCTCGGTGTTTTACTTTTTCTTTTACCGACATCGGACACTTGCCTCATTAGTGTGGTCCGGGCTGCTGGTGTCCTCCGCTGCAGTAGAGGTGAGTGTGTGTGTTGAGCGATCAGGCCAAAGTAGCAGTAGTGATGGTTAATAATTCGATCGTTTGGCTCAGAGCATGTCATTTAGAGAGTCGGCTCGCCTTCGGGACCAGCTTTTCACAATCAACTTGTGGGAGTACATGATTTTTTTGTTTTTGTTTCGGTAATGATTGCTTTCTTATATAAACAGTGCAGTATTAAGGACATCATGGGATTAAAAAGTGGGAGGGGACCACAAAACTTGGAAATCTGAAATAATAACAAACATTTAAAAATGCAAGTACGTATGTCAGGATCTGAACAGAGAAAAGTGGGTTTAATGTGGGGGGGGGGGGGGGAAGTGTTCTGCTAAGTTTTATTTGTGCCATGGCTCAGTTGGCAGCTGAGTCCTTCGCCTCTGAGCCAAAAGGTTCAAGTCCTACTCCAAAGACTTGAGCACAAAAATCTAGGCTGACACTCCAGTGCAGTATTGAGGAAGTGCTGCACTGTCAGAGGTCCTGTTTTTTGGATGAGACATTAAACCGAGGCCCCATCTACTCTCTTAGGTGGACATGGCACTATTTTAAGAAGAGTAAAAGAAAGACTTTGATTAATATAGTGCCTTTCAGGACCACCGGACATCTCAAAGCACTTTACAGCCAATGAAGTACTTTTGGAGTGTAGTCACTGTTATAATGCGGGAAACTCAGCAGCCAATTTGCGCACAAGCAAGCTCTCACAACCAGCAATGTGATGATCAGATAATTATTTTTTTTATTGGGTTAGAAATTCTGGCCTCCCCGGGTCCGTACGGAGTGTGTATGGACCCGGGACGACGTCGCTTTTCAGCGCACAATGTGCATGTGCTGAAAACCGGCTTTTCAGATCATCTGCATATCGGGACGAAGACATTTGCGTAGGCAAGATTGTAGTACTTATATATTACCCAGCAAATGACATAAAAAAAAATTTAAAACACGTTATTTTTAAAACCCCTGCCCCCTACATTAAATTTATTTTAAACTATAATTTAAAAAAACTTGTTAAAAACTTAGACATTTCTTTTCTCCTAAGATATTTATTAACTTTAATTTCAATTAATTTTAATTGTGAGGTGTGTTTTTAAAATATTTTATTTGGTGTTATTGTGTTTTTTTCCCCCAATTAATAGCAATGAGAACTCTTACATATGGAGTTCCCATTACTAATAATTGAGAATACTGTACCTGATTCGTTGAGTAGTCACACATGCCTGCATCTTCTGTGTGGGAACTTGGAGGAAGGGAGCACGCTTCGCAGCGCAGGAAGAGAAGGCTTCCCCACACACAATTCCATGCTTCTCCGGGACCACCAGGTACTTTCGGAAAAATTCTCCGGTCAGAGGCGTTCGTCTGAAAGAAACCTCCGACTGGAATTTCAGGGCCATTATGTTGATTGAGGGACAAATATTGGCGAGGATACCGGGGATAACTCTCCTGCTCCTCTTCGAAATAGTGCCAGGGGATCTTTTGCATCCACTTGAGAGCAGACGAGGCCTCGGTTTCATGTCTCATTCGAAAGACGGCACCTCTGACAGTGAAGTGCTCCCTCAGCACTGCACTGGAGTGTCAGCCTAGATTTTGTTTTGTGCTCAATCCCTGGAGTGGGATTTGAACCCACAACCTTCTGACTCGGAGACAAGAGTGCTGTCAAGGGAGTTATCCCCAGCGTCCTGGCCAATATTTATCCTTGAATCAACATAACAAGAATAGATTATCTGGTTATTATCACATTGTGGTTTGTGGGAGCAAAATTGGCTGCTGCATTTCCTACATTACAACAGTGACTACACTTCAAAAAGTACTTAATTGGCTGTAAAGTGCTTTGGGACATCTGATGGTTGTTACAGATGCTATACAATGCAAATCTGTCTGTCTTTGGCTTTTTCTCTCTCTCCTGGATTGGTGCTATCACTGAGTCAGGCAATGTGAGAAACCAGAATGAATATGACGCAAGCAAAGTAAGTTGAGTGGTGGGTTTATCCGATGATCATCATCTTGCCTATTTGGGGGTGGTGGTGGGGGGGGCAATGATACTCGAGTTCTGTTGCCCCAACAGTGTGTTATATTTGATAAATTTTTATAATTTATTCAAACTGTCCTGATTGTTGGATGCTTTTTGTAGTGTAAGCACTGCTTATCACAAGAAGTGTGTACTTATAATTTTGAAAGTGTTGCAACCTCTGCTGAGATTTTCAAATTAACTTAAAGTAGTTTTTTTCTTAAGAAAAATATATTCTCATGGTCTATATTGGAAATAAATGGATTGATAATATGGTATTTGTACATTTAATCAAAATGCTGATGTGAAGAACAATATATTACATAGAACTATACAATATGATTTATATCCCTTTAATGAGCAACCAATATACAATTTAGAGAAAAACAAAGAGAAAAACAGAACTTTTACATTAATGAGGATTTCAGTAGAAAGAGATCATCTGGAAACTGAAGTAACAATTCAATAAACAGTAGCAAGCAAAGTATTGGCTCTATGTAAAATCAACAAACTGGTCTTCAGAATGCTAAATTTGTGTTATTCTTTGCAAATGTGATCTGCAATGCTGGGCTGACTGGAAGAATCTTATTTGTAATAGTTCAGTTATATAGTTGTTTGCGTCCATGCAAAAGCCACAGCATAACTTGGGAATGCAATCACCAAATGTTTTGACAAGTTGTGCATGAACAAATTGAAAGTTTAAGAGCAAACTTGAATTCACTAAACCTGTTTTTATTCAAAAGCAAAATACTGCGGATGCTGGAATCTGGAATTAAAACAGAAAATGCTGGAAATCTCAGCGGGTCAGGCAACATCTGTTGCCAGAAGGTAGAGTTAACTTTTCGGTTCGGGTCATTTTGGGTCTGACGAAGGATCATTGACCTGAAATGTTAACTCTGCTTTCTCTCTGTTTTTATATTAAACTGTTTTTTTATTGGTAGTTAAGGGCCTACACTCTAGGAAATCCTCCTTCACCGTATTGCCACCAGTTTGGTTAGCCCAATCAATATGTAGATTAGAGTCGCCCATGATAACTGCTGTACCTTTATTGCACGCATCCCTAATTTCTTGTTTGATGCTGTCCGCAACCTCTACTACTGTTTGGTGGTCTGTACACAACTCCCACTAGCATTTTCTGCCCTTTGGTATTCCGCAGCTCTACCCATACAGATTCCACATCATCCAAGCTAATGTCCTTCCTTACTATTACGTTAATTTCCTCCTTAACCAACAACGCTACTCTACCTCCTTTTCCTTTCTGTCTATCCTTCCTGAATGTTGAATACCCCTGGATGTTGAGTTCCCAGCCTTGGTCATCCTGGAGCCATGTCTCCGTAATCCCAATTATATCATATTCGTTAATAGCTGCTTGCACAGTTAATTCGTCCACCTTAGTACGAATACTCTTCGAACTGATGCACAGAGCCTTCAGACTTATTAGTTTAACACACTTTGTCCCTTTAGAATTTTGCTGTAATGTGGCCCTTTTTGATTTTTGCCTTGGGTTTCTCTGCCCTCCACTTTTACTTTTCTTTCTATCTTTTGCTTCTGTACCCCATTTTACTTCCCTCTGTCTCCCTGCAAAGTTTTCCATCCCTCTGGCCTGGCATATTCGTTTAACCCCTCCCCAACAGCACTAGCAAACACTCCTCCCAGGACATTGGTTCCGGTCCTGCCCAGGTGCAGACCGTCCGGTTTGTACTGGTCCCACCTCCCCCAGAACCGGTTCCAATGTCCCAGGAATTTGAATCCCTCCCTCCTGCACCACTCCTCAAGCCACGTATTCATCTTGGCTCTCCTGCAATTCCTACTCTGAGTAGCACGTGGCACTGGTAGCAATCCTGAGATTACTACCTTTGAGGTCCTGCTTTTTAATTTAACTCCTAGCTGCCCAAATTCAGATTGTAGGACCACATCCCATTTTTTTACGAAATGCGCCATGACAACTGGCTGTTCACCCTCCCCCTCCAAAATGTCCTGCAGCCGCTCCGAGACATCCTTGACCCTTGCACCAGGGAGGCAACATGCCATCCTGGCGTCTTGATTGCGGCCACAGAATCGTCTATCTATTCCCCTTACAATAGTATCCCCTACTACTATAGCTCTCCCTCTCTTTTTCCTGCCCTCCTGTGCAGCAGAGCCACCCATTGTGCCATCAACTTGGCGGCTGCTGCCCTCCCCTGATGAGCCCCCAACAGTAGCCAAAACGGTGTATGTGATTTGGAGGGGGATGACCGCAGGGGACCCCTGCACTACCTTCCTTCCACTGCTCTGCCTGATGGTCACCCATTCCTTATCTGCCTGAGTAACCTTTACCTGCGGTGTGACCAACTCACTAAACATGCTGTTCACGACATCCTCAGCATCACGGATGTTCCAGAATGAATCCAGTGCCGCCAAGTGGTCTGTCAGGAGCTGCAGCAGGGCACACTTCCCGCACACATAGTCGTCAGGTACACTGGAAGTGTCCCTGAGTTCCAACGTAGCACAGGAGGAGCATGACATGGGTCTGGTCTCTCCTGCCATGACTTAACCCTTAAATTAACTTAATTTGGCAACAATGTCAAAGGTTACCTACTGAGGAAATAAAAGAAGGAAAAAATATATTAAATACTCACCAATCCACCAGCTGATCACTTACCCGCTTGGCTGTGATGTCACCCTTCGATTTCTTTCTACTTCTTTATTTTACCTTCAGCCTCTGCACATGCTAGCCTCCTCCCGACTGCTGCTGCTCCAAGCTGCCATCGCCCTGTGTACTCCTGCGCCGCTCCTCTCGCGATGCTCGCCGCCTCCTTTTTCGGGTGTCCCTGGCAGCCAACCACAACGGCCATTAATCCTTTTTATTAACATATGCAAGGGGCTTAATGCCTATAGGGCCCTTCCTGAAATTGAGCTGCACTGAGTGGAGCAGGTGCTGGGCCTGCTCAGCACAGGTTTCCTGCCTTGTACTCCTCCCAGTTCTATGGCATTCCAGAGGGTCGTAATCGCACCCCTCAGACGGCCCAAACCGGACAAGCTGCCAACTCGCCCCAATTATTCAGTTGAGGCTCGAGGCCTAGTTTTGGATTGGGCCTCGGACTGACCTCTTTGTATGCAGGCATTGTTCCTTGTGCCCATTTGGTGTTAGAAAATGGCAACAAAAAAAATTGCCCCATTAGTTTCCAAGCTATGGTGAGTTAGATAGAAAGAGCCTGCATTTACATAGCACTTGCAACCAGTGAATTACTTTTAAAATGCAGTCACTTATGTAGGCAACTGAAGCAGTCAATTTATGTGGACCATGGTCCTACAAATAGTAAATGAGATGAATGCTCCCTCTACCATCTGATCAGTGCTGGACCAGACATGTGGAGAATGCCCTGCTCGTCTTTAAATAGTGACGTGGGATTGATTTCTTAAAAAGCTGGCAGTTGGGTCTGCGGTTTAATGCTTCATCTAAAATATGCATCTTGGGCAATGCACTGAGATGCCAGCCTGGATTATTTCCTTGAGTTCTGAAGCAAGACTTGAACCCACAACCTTCTAACCTATAGATGAGATGCAGCCAGCTGACCCCGACATCTGCCCTCCTTTTTAATTGCAGTACCTGACATGTCAATTTTTTAGGATTCAATTGTATGTTGTTTAGATCCAGATGTAGCTATCTTTTTTTATATATCTATTATCTTTTATATATTACTTTTATTACAGAAATTGTAAGACCACTCTGAATGTTTCTGACTGAAGGAAAATGAAAAAATATACATTGAGCAAGAGATAGCAAATGTATTTAATTACCACTATTAGTTAGCACTCTGATTTGTTGTTTACTAGCCAAGTAGGTGACTATATCCAGAACGGGAAAATGTTCCATTTATAACCACAACTTGGATTTATATAGCACCTTTTTTAATGTAGTAAAATGTCCCAAGGTGCTTCACAGGAATGTTATCAAACAGAATTTAACACCGAGCCACACATAGAGATATTAGGACAAATGTAGGTAGGTTTTAAGGAGCATCTTAAAGGAGGAGAGAGAGGTGGAGAGATTTAGGGAGGGGACTCCAGAGTTTAGAGTCAAGGCCATTAAAAACATGACCACCAATGGTGGAATGATTAAAATTGGAGATACACAAGAGGCCAGAATTGGAGGAGTACAAAGATCTGTGTTGTAGGGCTGGAGGAGGTTACACAAGGGTCAAGTTTCGGCCGCCCGCTAGAACGGTGCACATCGGCGAGGCCCGCCTAATTTATAGTACAAAAATTGCGCCGAATACTTACCTCGCGATTCTCAGATAGCTGTAGGCCCAATTCCACCTCGGCGCTGCGCAGCAGGAGCTGCTGGGGGTGGAGCTACAGCCCTGCGGCGAAAACAGTGCCGGCAGCTGCGCACATGCGCAGTAGCTGCCGGCATCCTGTCTCCAGGACGACGACCCTATCCTCAGCCGAGTAGCCTGCGCATCTTACCTCAGCGGCGGGGCCTGCCCGACCTCTCGCTGGGATGGGCCCCGCCCGAAGAGACGTCGGTAGCCCGGCATCAGCTGCTTGCGGGCCCCGTCCGAAGTCCTCGGTGGGGCCCGGCTTCTTCTTGGTTGTCTTCTCTCTTTTTCCCCCCCCCCACATCATTTCTTCTCTTCTCCTCCCCCCCCTCTTCTCCTTCCCCCCCCCCCCCCATCTTCTCTTCTCCTTTTCCCCCCCCCCCCCCCATCTTTTCTCCTCTTCTTTCTCCCCCCCCCCCCATCATCATCTTCTCTTTCTCCCCCCCCTCCTCCCTGGTGCTGCAGTAGGTGAGTAGAAATAAACAAACATTTATTGAGTGATTTTGAATTGTTTTGGTAATTTTTTATTAATTTATTTGGATTGATTTATTGGTTTATTAATTTATTATTGATGATGGCTCTTTATTTGTAAAAGTGAAGTGTTTAATGTTTGTAAACCCCCTCCCTCTCCTCCATCTTTCGTTCCCTACGCCTGATTTCCAAGTGTAGGCAAGATTTTTCTGAGCGTACAAAAATCTACACTTACTCCATTCTAATTAGTTTGGAGTAAGTTTTTGCTGCCTAAACTTGCAAAACAGGCATAAGTGGCTGGGCACGCCCCCTTTTGAAAAAAAATCTTTTCTAAAATGAAATTGTTCAAACTCACTAGAACTGGAGCAAACTAAAGGCCGAGAATTGCAATTTCTAAGATACTCCATTCTAAACTAGTTGCTCCAAAAAAATAGGAGCAACTCGAGCTGAAACTTGACCCCACAGATAGGAAGGGGCGACGCCATAAGAGGGATATTTCTTACTTTGAAGTTAAGGTGTAGTTATTATTGTAAAATATTCCAAATCATTATTGTACATATATTTGCTTGAATTTATTATAGGTGAAAGTGACTCTTTGATTAAAAAGTATGTGCAATTTCTTTGCAGAATGTCTCAGTGGTACCAGCTGCAACAGTTAGACTCCAAATTTCTGGAGCAAGTTGATCAGCTCTACGATGACAACTTTCCAATGGAGATCAGGCAGTACCTTGGACAGTGGCTGGAGACTAAAGACTGGTAATCCTTTGATTTCAAATCAAAAAACTAACATTGACACGAAGATCGCAGGGGTGGGGGGTGAAATTGATCTTTGGCAATAGCGCAAATGAACGATAGGAAATCAGCCTGTTTCACATTAATGGAAAATGGGCTGCGGAGTTGCTATTGCCTATTTTTGAGTTGCTGCTAAAGACCAGTTTCACCCCCCTGATGTATCTCTAGTCTATTGATTTGTTTTTCATTTACTGTTTGTGTTGGTTAGGGAGCATGCTGCCACCAATGATTCAATGGCCACATTGCTGTTCCACGAACTACTGGTGCAGCTCGATGACCAATACAGCCGATTTACCCTGGAGAACAACTTTCTGCTTCAGCACAACATCAGAAAAATCAAACGCAACCTTCAGGTATTTATATGAGCTCCTAACCATGAGTGTCTGAGTAATAGATTCCTAACCCAACTGTTTAAATACAGTTCACAACAGGGCCGCAGCAAAGGCAAATTAGCATCCAACATAAAATTGAACAGCTTCACTTCAGCTTCCAGTGTTTGTGTATCGTACTCTACCTTCAATGTCGTGCATCTGGCTGTATACCTGGGAGTATTAAGTGCATCCGGGAGGGTGCTGAGCACCTCAAGTCTCATCGCCGAGAACATGCAGAAACCAAGCGCAGACAGCAGAAGGAGCGTGCAGCAAACCAGTCCCACCCACCCTTTCCTTCAACTGTCTGTCCCACCTGCGACAGAGACTGTAATTCCCGTATTGGACTGTTCAGTCACCTGAGAACTCATTTTTAGAGTGGAAACCAGTCTTCCTCGATTTCGAGGGACTGCCTATGAAACGTGGTTGCAGGGTGGCCAAGACTGGGAATTAAACATACAGGGGTATCTGACAATTCGGAAGGATAGACAAGAAGGGAAAGGAGGTGGGATAGCTCTGTTAATAAAGGATGATATCAGGGCAGTTGTGAGAGATGATATTGGCTCGAAGGAATAAAATGTTGAATCATTGTGGGTGGAGATTAGAGATAGTAAGGGGAAAAAGTCACTGGAGGGCGTAGTTTATAGGCCCCCAAATAATAACTTCACGGTGGGGCGGACAATAATCAAGGGAATAATGGAGGCATGTGAAAAAGGAACGGCAGTAATCATGGGGGATTTTAACCTACATATCGATTGGTCAAATCAAATCACTCTGTGTAGCCTGAAGGGGGAATTCATAGAATGCATACGGGATTGTTTCTTAGAACAGTATGTTACAGAACCTACAAGGGAGCAAGCTATCTTAGATCTAGTCCTATGTAATGAGACAGGAATAATAATCGATCTCCCAGTAAAAGATCCTCTCGGAATGAGTGATCACAGTATGGTTGAATTTGTAATACAGATTGAGGGTGAGGAAGTAGTGTCTCAAACGAGCGTACTATGCTTAAACAAAGGGGACTACAATGGGATGAGGGTAGAGTTGGCTAAAGTAAACTGGGAACACAGACTAAACGGTGGCACAATTGAGGAACAGTGGAGGACTTTTAAGGAGCTCTTTCATAGTGCTCAACAAAATTATATTCCAGTGAAAAAGAAGGGCGGTAAGAGAAGGGATAACCAGCCGTGGATAACCAAGAAAATAAAGGAGAGTATCAAATTAAAAACCAATGCGTAGAAGGTGGCCAAGGTTAGTGGGAAACTAGAAGATTGGGAAAATTTTAAAACGACAGCAAAGAATGACTAAGAAAGGAAAGATAGATTACGAAAGTAAACTTGCGCAAAACATAAAAATAGACAGTAAAAGCTTTTACCGATTTTATATAAAACGGAAAAGAGTGACTAAAGTAAATGTTGGTCCCTTAGAAGATGAGAAGGGGGATTTAATAATGGGAAATGTGGAAATCGCGGAGACCGTAAACAATTATTTTGCTTCGGTCTTCACAGTGGAAGACACAAAAACCATGCCAAAAATTGTTGGTCACGGGAATGTGGGAAGGGAGGACCTTGAGACAATCACTATCACCTAGGGAGGTAGTGCTGGACAGGCTAATGGGACTCGAGGTAGTTAAGTCCCCTGGTCCTGATGAAATGCAACCCAGGGTATTAAGAGATGGCGGAAGTTATAGCAGATGCATTCGTTATAATCTACCAAAATTCTCTGGACTGCGGAGGTACCAGCGGATTGGAAAGCAGCTAATGTAATGCCTCTGTTTTTTTTAAAAAAAAGGGGGGCAGACAAAAGGCAGGTAACTATAGGCTGGTTAGTTTAACATCTGTAGTAGGGAAAGTGCTTGAAACTATCATGAAGGAAGAAATAGCGGGACATCTAGATAGGAATAGTGCAATCAAGCAGACGCAACATGGATTCATGAAGGGTAAATTATGTTTAACTAATTTACTGCCATTCTTTGAGGATATAACGAGCATGGTGGATAGAGATGTACCGATGGATGTGGTGTATTTAGATTTCCAAAAGGCATTCGATAAGGTGCCACACAAAAGGTTACTGCAGATAAAGGTACGCAGAGTCAGAGGAAATGTATTCGCATGGATCGAGGATTGGCTGGCTAACAGAAAGCAGAGAGTCGGGATAAATGGGTCCTTTTTCGGTTTGGAAAGCAGTGGTTAGTGGTGTGCCACAGGGATCAGTGCTGGGACCACAACTGTTTACAATATACATAGATGACCTGGAAGAGGGGACAGAGTGTAGTGTAACAAAATTTGCAGATGACACAAAGATTAGTGGGAAAGCGGGTTGTGTAGAGGACACAGAGAGGCTGCAAAGAGATTTAGATAGGTTAAGCGAATGGGCTAAGGATTGGCAGATGGAATATAATGTCGGAAAATGTGAGGTGGGGGGGCGGGGGAGAAACAGTAAAAGGGAATATTATTTGAATGGGGAGAAATTACAACATGCTGCAGTGCAGAGGGACCTGAGGGTCCTTGCGCATGAATCCCAAAAAGTTAGTTTGCAGGTGCAGCAGGTAATCAGGAAGGCGAATGGAATGTTGGCCTTCATTTTGAGAGGGATGGAGTATAAAAGCAGGGAGGATCTGCTGCAACTGTACAGGGTATTGGTGAGGCTGCACCTGGAGTACTGCGTGCAGTTTTCGTCACCTTACTTAAGGAAGGATATACTAGCCTTGGAGGGGGTACAGAGACGATTCACTAGGCTGATTCTGGAGATGAGAGGGTTACCTTATGATGATAGATTGAGTAGACTCGGTCTTTACTCGGAGTTCAGAAGGATGAGGGGTGATCTTATAGAAACATTCAAAATCATGAAAGGGATAGACAAGATAGAGGCAGAGAGGTTGTTTCCACTGGTCGGGGAGACTAGAACTAGGGGGCACAGCCTCAAAATACGGGGGAGCCAATTTAAAACCGAGTTGAGAAGGAATTTCTTCTCCCAGAGGGTTGTGAATCTGTGGAATTCTCTGCCCAAGGAAGCAGTTGAGGCTAGCTCATTGAATGTATTCAAATCACAGATAGATAGATTTTTTAACCAATAAGGGAATTAAGGGTTACGGGGAGCGGGCGGGTAAGTGGAGCTGAGTCCACGGCCAGATCAGCCATGATCTTGTTGAATGGCGTAGCAGGCTCGAGGGGCTAGATGGCCTACTCCTGTTCCTAATTCTTATGTTCTTATGATGATTGATGATAGTGTAGTAAAGATGACGGTTAATAAAGTACTTCAATAGTAAAATAATGAGAGTATAGAATAAACTTTCATTTTATATACTAAACTGCACAGTGACAGGCTGGTAGCATTTACTGAAGAATACCCTGAGCAAATTAAATAAACCCAGATGCAAATTACTAATTTGGTTGTTTTAAACCGCTGAATTGGTTTGATATTTAAAAAGAAAACCTGAAATACATGTTGGCTCTATTAGCCAAATTTTGCATTTGACGGGCATTATTTTACATTGTGTAACATGCATGAAACCCAGGGTATACTTTACATGTAAATATTTTAATGAAAACATTTCTAGACCATTAACATTTGTAACTTGAATAATGGGCATAAAACCCAGGTGTGAGAGTGCAATATAGGTGATTTTTTCTTTTAACGACAGGAGAAAGTGCTTGTTGGTAGGGACATTTCAGATCTTTAAAAAAAATGTAGTTTTTAATGCTCTAAGGTTTCCTGAGTAAATTTGCAAACCAGGCTGATCTAAAGAAGCCAAATTGTACAGACAATCATTGGATTTTCAAAATGGTGCTTATAGCTCCCCTTGTATTGTACATTGGGATTGATTGATTAAAGATCATTCTGAGAATGTAGATAGATGAGTAAATGAACTACTTCTAATATGTGTAGTAGAAATTTGCTGTTGATATATAAGTATGTATATTTGTGTATAATGTAGCCCTAACTTCTATTTTGTAGGTTTTCTTCCAGGAAGAACCTATTCTTATGGCACTGACTATATCTAACTGCCTGAAAGAAGAAAAGAAAATCCTGGAAAATGCTCTAAAAGCTGAAAAGGTACTTTTAATTGAACATGTTTCTGTTTAATCCTAAATAAATTCCTATTTTTTTGCTCTGATTAAATGCTTTATGTTAAGTGAATATTCCTGCTTTAATGACATAGAGCTGGTAATGAACTGCAATAGTTCATATTGAGAACATATTTTTCATCTGTTCCCTTATATTCATTTTTATCTGCTCCAAAGAAAAAGCAGGAAACACAATTGTGTGTATGAATCAATCAAGTTATAAAATATTAAACTTGAAATAAATCCATTCTGGTATGGATTTCTGCAGGAAATGTTCTCTCCGGTTACTAGAAACAAAATGGAAGATAAGTCCCTCTCCGAGCTTTGCTGAGGAGGACAGAAAAGAGGACTTCATGAGCCCAGCCATCAGGGAAAAAAACTGCTGGCCTCGCCCAATCAGTTATGAGGTATTCGAAGCCGTGCCAAGGAATTTCACCACTATGACCAAGTGGTGTCGGAGTCCGCTTCCAGCTTGTGTGGTGCCACCTTGCATAGCATTAGCATTCTGCAGTCTTACCATGGAGAATGTGGTCGCCTCCAGTAACGCTGCAGCTGGGCCCTCACAACAGGAGCCAATATTTGCACACTTTGTAAGCTCCAATGGCTGCTATGTAGGCTTTGTGCTCCACAGTGGAGCGATTGGTGTGTCGAATAGATTGGGGCTTTAAAGGAGTCACTCGTCTTCTGTAGTCTGCTCTCTTGCAGATCAGTGGAAGCGTTGAGACCCAGCCCCATGCGTGAAGGGAGCAATACGTGATGTACTCCTCAACTACTACCCACCATGGTGCCAGCTGGGCCAGATTGTTCCGGCAGAAGCCAAGATCCTGTAACCCAGCCCTCATAGGCTATAGCACCCAGAAGTCACTGGTCACAATCATCTCTAATGACCCCACATGAACAGCAGCAGCCTTCCACCAGTTTTGCTGAGATATCTCTGGGGGAGCAACTCAAAGGAATAGTAGAGTTGGGAAATCTTTTTCAAAGAAAAGCACTATGGGTTGATCAATTGGCTGAGAAATGAATGGAAGGCAATTTTGATATTTGCCATTAAATTAATCACCATTATCACATTTGGCACTGAGTTACAGTGTGGTTTAATATCAGCTGAGTCTGTATTGTCAGTATTTCATTGACCTAGAAGTTGTCTGATTGGTTTAAATGTTCTTTAATTCAGGATTAAGGGAGTGGTTAAGAATATAACGAGGACTGTTTAGCAGAGGGGGCTCTTAAATTCTCAGGGCAGGGGTATGAGTAGTTTAGTGGAATTGCTGAGCAGTGAGCTGATCCTTGACCTCTCTGGCTGCGAGGTATTGAGATGGCCCTCCTTCTGATGCTTTTCTTTCATCCGGTTTTCTTTGTCCAACGAGGACTGGTGCTGCTGCTGCTCCTCTACTTCCTCCAAATGCAGGCCTCTCTGTAATGCGAGGTTATTCACTATAGAGCACACCACAATGATAGGAGGGACTCTATCTGGGGCATATTGTAGGGAGTCCCTCTGAACGGTTGAGACACATGAACCGCTGCTTCAGCATTCCTATGGTGTGTTCTATAATGATCCACGTTGTCCCCTGGCTTTGGTTATTTCTGTGCTGCTCAAGTATGGTGGGGTTGTGCAGGGATGTCATGAGCCATATATGTAGGGGGTATCCCTTGTCATCCCCATCCCTCCAGCAGCCATCCTGTCTCGTTCCTCATGGAGTTGAATTTTGAGGGGAAGGTGAGGAATAATAGACTGTCTCAAGATAAATGCATCATGGCAACTCCCTGGGCTCTTTGCACAGACCTGCATGATGGTGTATCTATGATTGGCCACTAGCTGCACATTGATTGGGTGTATCCTTTTTCTAGTCACAAGTGTTTCTGGCTTATGTTCCAGTGCCCATTGGCAACATGTGTCCAATTAATGTCCTGCATCTGCGGGAAGCCAGTGACTCCTGCAAAGCCCCGAGGGTATTCCTGTTGACTACTGAGATCAACTGCTCCACCTTGGTAAACAAGACATTGGTAACCTCATTGCTGCAGTTGTGTACTTCAGACTGTGATATGTGGCTGATGTTCCCTGTAGCAGCCCGAAAGGATCCAGTGGTAGTGAAATACTGGGAAGTGTGCTGATTTTGAGGGCCACTGTCAAAGCATGCCCAGCAGGCAGAAAATCCAGTTGGAGGTCTGCAACAGCCTGTCCGTAGAAGTGCAGCCTACTCCTGCACTGCTCCTCAGATAGGTTCAAGGAGATGACTCTTTGCCTGTACACTCAGTATGGCCTCCTGTGGTAAGCTCCCCTCGGCTGCAGTCTTTTGAGAGATCCAGCTGCTGCTAGTCGTGGTTGCTGAGGCAATTACTCCTCGTCCTCCTCCGAGTGTTCCTCTGTCCAGAATAATATAAAAGTAATTACATGTGTAATGAGTTCAGTAAGGTTATTAAGGGCAGTTAGGGGGAAAGAAAGCATGAACGTGTAATCTGGAAACACTCCAGCACGAAACAAACCCTCGAGCAGACTGGCCAAGGCACCGTGGTGCAGAAAGCCATTCAAGTGGGGGGAGTAAAGAGGCAGGTGGTTGTAGTAGGGGACAGTATAGTTAGGGGGATAGATAGGGTTCTCTGCAGCCAAGAGCGTGCATCCCGAAGGCTGTGTTGCCTATCTGGTGCCAGGGTAAAGGACATCTCCTCCGGACTGGAGAAGAACTTGGAGTGGGAGGGGGAGGATCCAGTTGTTGTGGTACACGTAGGTACCAATGACAAAGGTAGGAGTAAGAAAGAGGTCCTGCTGAGAGTTTGAACACCTAGGGACTAAATTGAAAAGCAGAACTACAAAGGTAATAATCTCTACATTATTACCTAAGCCACGAGCAAATTGGCATAGGGTCAATCGAATCAGGGAGATGAATGCGTGGCTCAGAGGTTGGTGTGGGAGAAGTGGGTTTCGATTTGTGGGGCACTGGCACCAATACTCGGGAAAACGAGAGCTGTTCCGTGGGGATGGACTACACCTGAACTATGCTGGGACCAGAGTTCTAGCGAATCGACTAACTAGGGAGGTAGACAGGGCTTTAAACTAAATAAGGTGGGGGGGAAGGACGGTTGCAGTAGAGAACAATCTAGAATGCTAAAGAGACAAGAAAAGGAAGCAGTGCAGGAAAGTGATTGTGGTAAGGATAACCAGATTTTGTCAAGAAGGGACAGAGCACAGAAACAAAAGAGTGCACTAACAAATAGGGTCCGGGTAACACAAAATAGCGCTAAGACAAATAGGGCTATAGTACAAAATAATGTTAAGATGTCCAATAATGTTAAAAAGACAAATTTAAAAGCATTGTATCTGAATGCACGAAGCATCTGTAATAAGGTAGATGAATTAACAGTGCAAATAGATGTAAACTGATACGATATAGTTGCAATTACGGAGACATGGTTGTGGGGTGACCGATATTTAGGAAGGACAGGCAAAAAGGAAGAGGGGGTGGTGTGGCATTGGTAGTAAAGGATGAACTCAGCAGTAGTGAGAAAGGATATTGGCTCAGAAAATCAAGATGTAGAATCAGTCTGGGTGGAACTAAGGAGCACCAAGGGGCAGAAAATATTGGTGGGCGTGTCTATAGGCCTCCAAACAGTAGTGGTAGTATAGGGGACGGCACAAACAGGAAATTAGAGATACATGTAGCAAGGGTACTACAGTAATCGTAGGTGACTTTAATCTAAATATAGCCTGGCCATACCAAACTAGTAATAATAATGTGACAGATGAATTCCTATGAGATGGTTTTTTAGACCAACATGTTGAGCCTACTAGGGAACAGGCTATCATAGATTGGGTATTGTGTAATGAGAAGGAATTAATTAACAGTCTTGTTGTGCGGGGTCCTTTTAGGGAAGAGTGAACATAACATGATTGAATTTCTTATTAAGATGGAAAGTGAAGTAGTCCAATCCGAAACTAGGGTCCTAAATCTAAACAAAGGAAACTACGAAGGTATGAGGAATGATTGGCTATGATAGATTGGAAAGATTCATTAAAAGGCATGACGGTGCATAGGCAATGGCTAATATTTAAGGAACGAATGCATGAATTGCAACAGTTATACATTCCTTTCTGGCGTAAAATCACAAAAGGAAAAGTGGCCCAACCATGGCTGACAAAAGAAATTAAGGATAGTATTAGATCCAAAGAGGAGTTTTACAAAGTTGCCAGAAAAAGTAGCAAGTCTGAGAATTGGGAGCAGTTTAGGATTCAGCACAAAAAGGATCAAGAGATTGATTAAGAGGGGAAAAATAGAGTATGAGAGTAAACTTGCAAGGAACATAAAAACCGACTGCAAAAGTTTCTACAAGTATGTAAAAAGAAAAAGATTAGTGAAGACAAATGTAGGTCCTTTATAGATAGAAATGGGAGAATTTGTAATGGGGAACAAGGAAATGGCAGAACAATTAAATAAATATTTTGGTTCTGTCTTCACGGAAGAGGACACAAATAACGTCCCAGAAATGCTAGGGAACCAAGGGTCTAGTGAGCAAGAGGAATTAAAGGAAATGATAATTAGTAAAAAAAAAATAGTGCTGGAGAAACTAATGGGACTGAAGGCAGATAAATCCCCAGGGCCTGATGATCTGCATCCCAGAGTACTAAAAGAGGTAGCCATGGAAATAGTAGATGCATTGGTTGTCATCCTCCCAAATTCTATAGATTATGGAACAGTTCCTGCAGATTGGAGGGTGGCAAATGTAACCCCACTATTTAAAAAAGGAGGGAGAGAAACAGACCGGTTAGCCTGACATCAATCGTAGGGAAAATGCTGGAGTCTATTATAAAATGGCACATTTAGATAATATCAGGATTAAACAAAATCAACATGGATTTATGAAATTAAAATCATGTTTGACAAACCTACTGGAGGTTTTTGAGGATGTAACTGATAGAATAGATAAGGAAGAACCAGCGGATGTAGTGTATTTGGATTTTCAGAAGGCCTTTGATAAAGTCCCACATAAGAGGTTAGTGTGCAAAATTAAAGCACATAGGATTGGGGGTAATGTATTGGCATGGATTGAAAATTGGTTAACTGACAGGAAACAGAGTAGGAATAAACGGGTCTTTTTCATGGTGGCGGGCAGTGACTAGTTGGGTACTACAGGGATCAGTGCTTGGGCCCCAGCTATTTGCAATATATATAAATGATTTGGATGAGGGAACAAAATTTAATATTTCCAAGTTTGCTGACGACACAAAACTAGGTGCAATTGTGATAGGTTGAGTGAATGGGCAAACACATGGCAGATGCAGTATAACGTGGATAAATGTGAAGTTATCCACTTTGGTAGGAAAAACATAAGGACAAAGTATTATTTAAATGGTGATGGCTTGGGAAGTGCCGATGTACAGGGGGACCTGGGTGTCCTTGTACACCAGTCATTGAAAGCAAACATGCAGGTGCAGCAAGCTAAGGCAAATGGTATGTTTGCCTTCATTGCAAGAGGATGAGAGTACAGGAGCAAGGATGTCTTACTACAGTTATACAGAGCCTTGGTGAGACCACACCTGGAGTATTGTGTGCAGTTTTGGTCTCCTTACCTAATAAAGGATATACTTGCCATAGAGGGTGATGCGTTCACAATAAAGGATGAAACTGAGTACTGTCTACAATGAACTTAGCTCCTTGGGAGTGAACTTAGCAAGGGAGTGCAGCGAAGGTTCACCAGACTGATTCCTGGGATGGCAGGACTGTCATATGAGGAGAGATTGGGTCGACTAGGCCTGTATTCACTAGAGTTTAGAAGAATGAGAGGGGACCTCATTGAAACATATAAAATTCTGACTGGGTTGGATAAACTGAATGTGGGGAGGATGTTTCTTCTGGCTGGGAAGTCTAGAACAAGGGGTCACAGTCTCGGGATACGGGTTAGGAAATTTAGGACCGAGATGGGGAGAGATTTTTTCACTCGGAGGATGGTGAACCTGTGGAATTCTCTACCACAGAAGGCTGTGGAGGCCAAGTCACTGAATATATTTAAGAGGGAGATAGATAGATTTCTAGAAACAAAAGGCATCAAGGGGTATGGGGAGAAAGCGGGAATATGGTGCTGAGATCATATTGAATGGTGGTGCAGACTCGAAGGGCTAGATGGCCAATACTGCTCATATTTTCTATGTTTTGTACAGCTTCAGTAGCTCTCCCGCACCAATCCAGTCAGGTTTTACTAGGGGGTCTGGGCGGGGCTGCCACGATTGTCAGTTAAAATGGTCTCGGTCTGGATGGCCTCATCAGAGCATGAACATTACACATTAATGAGGCCCCACAAGCCTGGGATGCCACCTGTCCTGAATCCAAAAATAAAGTGGTCAATTAACAGTTTGGGAATGGTTTGTTAAATGCCCAGTCACAATTTTAGTCCCCCTGTGCACTGTTCCCGCTGGTGGACTCTGTTACAATTGCACCGATTTGTTCTGTGCTACGCGATATGGTGGGCTTTCTAATAATGCATAAATTCTGATCAGGAACAGGCATGCTTGATTTTTTTTTTTTGTTCCCCCCTGCTCCCAGGGATAGATTGTCAATTCCAGTTAAGATTTTCTAACTCTACGTGGAAGAGGAGTTGAATCTGGTTTGTACAGCTCCATTAGATGCTGGCTATCCCAAGTAAATCATCAGGAGAGCAGTGGTCATTCCATTTTTGAACATATGTAGTTGAATTTTCCAGCTTGTTGTTAGTGGTAGATACTATGGACAGAAATTCTGTTGTTCCTGTTCCACCAGCAGAAATGCAGCTCCGACACAGAAGGATTGAAAACCTAGCCCAATATCTCAACAGAATTGTGGAAGGAAGATAATCGCTAGAATATTTTTTTGCATTTACTGCAATTTTTTTTGTTTTAATTTGTAGAATCATGTTGGTCCTGTCCAGAATGCTGTAATTCAGGACAAGCAGAAGCAGCTGGATCAGAAAGTGAAGAATGTAAAGAGCAGTGTTCAGGTATGTATACGGTCACAATAGAACAGCATTCCTATTTTCCTCAGGGTGCAGACCGAGTCCACATTATTACATATGGTAGAGCGTCCGGAAACCTCGGGACCAAGGCCATTCCGGCTTTCCGGTATTTCCGGATTTCAGAACGTCTTTCCGACGTCCCGAATCTGGAAATGCCCGGGTCGAGGTTTGGGTATTTCCGGATTTTGGAACGTCTTTCTGTAGTCCTTTGCTGCTCTCCCTCTCTTGTGTTTTTGTTAATCCAGAGTCTCCTGTATCTGTGTGAAGCTATTCTGATCTTCTGTACTGTTTTGCCTGGCTGAAACTGATTGGACAGTCTGTTACTTTTTGGATGGCTGTTGTGTTGTGCCGCTGGGAAGTGCAGAGCAGGTGTTGCGCAGTTTTGCCGGGGTCTTGCGCCGGTGGTTTTAGGTGAACCGGCGCGTGCAAGGCTGGGGGGTGCCGCGGTCGCTGTGCTTTGGAGTTTTGGCATGCCCATGTTCTGGCTGAGGGAAGACACCTGGGGGGGACCTGCATTGAGGACCCAGGAGCAGCAGTGCCTGTGGGTGTGAAGAGCTGCAAGAAAAGCAGGTTGGAGTTTTTGCTTTTTGATTCTTTTTCGGCGATTTAGTGGGTGGGGGTTTTGTGAGTTTTTGTTTTTTGGAATTTCCCTGGGCCTGGCTCGCAGCGGCAATCGGTTTGGAAGGGTCTCTGGATTTCGGAGAATTTTCCGGATTCCGCCAGCCCCGTCACGGATCGGCACGGTGTCTAGATTTCAGAACATTACGGATTTCGGACACTCAACCTGTAATAGACTGTAGGTTAAGTAGAAATTTATTTCTCTTCAGAATCTACTTTTGAATGGGTTGCTGAAGCTGAAGCGTGGATCGAGAACAGGATTGTCTGTGTGACGATATGTGGCCTCTGTCTATGTAATTAGCTTGGGCTCCTTTTTATAGGCTTTATTTTAAGTGATTACAGGACAGAATTTGTATCAAGATCTGTTTCTATTCTTTCCCTCCCCTGCCGCCCCCCCCATCACATTTTAAACTCTCTATTCTTTTTTCCCTCCATTCCCTTGAATGAAATGACAAGAGCCTTTCTAGCAGTGGCTGGAACATGTTTTTGGTTCAGTTTGGATTGACAGGCTATTGAAATATGGGAACCATCACCGCTTGGCTTGACCATGTGCGTTGTTCCAGTGGATAATAACAAGAATCCAGTTTCTTTTTTTAAACTAATTTTCTGTATGTAATTTTCCTCCAAAATTTATATGCAAAATTTATTACAAAGAAGCAAACAATATTACCCATCTTCAGATAAAGAGCGTCTTTTGACCTTCAATCTTGTTCTCTATAACTTCTTCAAGCTGGTTAAACTCCTTGTACTCAACTAGTCACCTAGGCTCTGTTTGTTTTCACAGCTGCCTATTTCAATTTCTATTTCACTTACTCAAGACTTTGGAATGTTCAGGCCTCTCATCTCAAGGTCTGGACTTTCTCTGTCTCTTTCCCCAGCTTCAAACTGACTTGTGGTGTCATCATATCATCATCATAGGCAGTCCCTCGGAGTCGGGATGACTTGCTTCCACACTAAAAATGAGTTCTCAGGTGACTGAAAAGTCCTATGCCAACCTACAGTCTCTGTCACAGATGGGGCAAATGGTGGTTGAAGGAACGGAAGGTTGGGGTGCCTGGGTTGCCGTGTGCTCCTTCCGCTGTCGACGCTTGGCTTCAGCTTGCTCTTGGCGAAGAGACTCCGTGTTCAGCGCCTTCCCGGATGCTTTTCCTCCACTTTGGGCGGTCTTGGGCCAGGGATTCCCAGGTGCCGGTGGGGATGTTACATTTTTTTCAAGGCGGCTTTGAGGATGTCCTTGCAGTGTTTCCTCTGCCCACCTGGGGCTCACTTGCCATGTCGGAGCTCAGAATAGAGCGCTTGTTTTGTGAGCTGATTGAGTATGGTCAGTGCTACGATGCTGGAGATGTTGGCCAATTGATTTGCAGGATCTTGCAGAGGCAGCGTTGGTGGTGGTACTTCAGTGTTTTGGGGTGCCTGCTGTACATCATCAATGTCTCTGAGCCGTATAGAAGGGTGGTTATCACCACTGCTCTGTAAACAATGAGCTTAGTGCTAGGTTTGAGCTCCTGGTCTTCAAATACTCTCTTCCTCAAGCGACCGAAGGCTGCACTGGCACACTGAAGGCGGTGTTGAACCATGACATCGATGTCTGCCCTTGTTGACAGTAGGCTCCCGAGGTATGGAAAATGGTCCACGTTGTTCAAGGCCTCGTCGTGGATTTTGATAATCGGGGGTGGGGGGCAGTGATGTGTGGCAGAGGTAGGTTGGTAGAGGACCTTTGTCTTCAGGCCCATGTTCTCGCACGTCTCGGTGATGGTGTTAACGATGGCTTGGAGTTTGGCCTCCGAGTGTGCGCAGAAGCAGGCGTCGTCTGCGTACTGTATTGGGACAACCTTGGATCTGGCCTGGAGGCAGCGGAGGTTGAACAGATTCCCATTTGTCCTGTAATTTAGCTCCACTCCAGCGGGGAGCTTGCTGAGGGTGAGATGGGGCATTGCAGTAAAGAAGATCGTGACGAGCATTGGTGCAATGATACAGCCTTGCTTGACCCCAGTCCAAACGTGGAATGGGTCTGTGGTGGATCTGTTGGTCAGGATCACGGCTTGCCTGTCATCGTGGAGCAGGTGGAGGATGGTGACGAACTTTTAAGGGCAGCCAAATCTGAGGAGGATGCTCCATAATCCCTCATGGTTGACAGTGCCGAAGGCTTTTGTGAGGTCAAAGAAGGCCATGTACAAGAGTTGGTGCTGTTCCCTGCATTTCTATTGATTTTCACTGCGTGGCAGATACAAGTCCATTGTGCCCCGTAGTGGGCGGAATCTGCATTGCGACTCGGAGGGAGGAGTTTTCAGCCACAGGAAGAATGTGGATTCTTGCGATGACTTTCTCAGTCGTTGACAGCAGGGAGATTCCTCTGTAGATACCGCAGTTGAACTCGTCACCTTTCTTGAAACAATTTGGTGCATCATTTGTTAGCCAAGCCCTTCTGCATTGTAGGTAGGTTCTAACTTGACTATTCTTTGGATTTCATTGTTTATATGTTACTGCTTAATTTAATTTCTATAAGCATGTTCTGATTATATTATATCTGCTATAATAGTATGTTAACTATCTAACCTTCCATTCTCCACTATCCTATATAAAATTCATGTAATAAGGTAATCTTTGTTCTGTAGATGACTTGTGCATTTGGTTTCTACAGTCAGAGCCTTTGCTGTGATTAATACATTTTACTGTGGGATTTTAAAATTCTAATGCATCCACATACCAGATGTTATGGTATTTTAAAAGACCATCATTTGCACATTTGCAAAATATCTCGACGTACTTTATACTGTTACTACAGCTCAATCCTGAATTTTTGGCCTTATTTAATGACATTTTTATGATATCAAAATTGACTAAAGTGCATTTTTGATCACAATGACGTCCTCAAATCTCTCCCTCCATATAAGTTCTCTTATCCATGTTTATGCCCACTCCTCTCAACGTTGTCCTCTCAACTTCTATGCTCTTAATCACTGACAACTCCACCTCCAATACTCTCCTACCCCCTTCCAGCCCCACTTCTATGTGCACCTTGGGGGAACCTTTTTTTCTTTCTTAGCCCCCACCATGCCATGTGCCGTAATACCTCTGCAGTTGTTGATTTTTCTCGTTGCCTTCACCATCACATTTTGAACCGGCATCTCCAGAAAACATTCACTGTCTCCCATCCCTGTCTTCCCATGCTACGGCTCCCATCTTCGTGCTGTTGAGTATGTTTAGTTCCTGATCATCAAATTCTTCTCCTCCTGTTTAAATCCCTGCGTGGCATGGCCCTTCACTATCTCTGTAACCTCCTACAACGCCTTTCCTGGTCCACCTCCCTAACTTTGTTCCTCTAACTTTGGCCTCTTGTGCATCTTCTCTCTTTCTTGCCCATTACCCCCACCATTGGTGGTCATACCTTAGTCACCTCAGCTAACACTCTGGAATTTTCTACCACTTTTTATTTTAATCCCATACACAAAACGCACCATTTTGACCAAACATTTGGTCACACTTCATATTCCATACTTTGGCTTGCTGTCCCATTTTTCCATTGTGCTTCTGAAGAGCCATGAGTTATTTAAAAAAAATTAAATGCTAGTTTAAGTTGTCATAGTAATAGTGCGCAATCCAGTCTTCCATTTTAGGAACTTGTCTTTATTAGTCAAGGGTGGACTTTTATGTGGTTCTTTTTGTATCTGAGAATTTTAATCTTCTTAGGTTTGCCTGGAAAACTGACTTGAAGGAAAATAAATAGACAAGATGGATCAATAGAGAAGCCACCCAGGGGAAGGGATGCTAAGGCTATTAATGAATGAAGATTTAGGGTCATAACCATATTCTATTTACAGATAGAGAACATTAACATGAAGAATTCGCTTATTTTTCACATCTTTGTAAAATAGTTACAAGAATTGTTTCTGAATTTAGTAGTTTGTGTTTTTTAACATCAATATGTTAAATTTTAGAAATAGATCAAGAACTATTTCTGTAATAGGAGCTTCCTGGCTCTCTTCAGTTCACTTCCTACTTGTGAAATTTGGAAGGTGTGTTGTGTACATCATGGTTCATTTCTGTTTTGCATGGAAATTGAAAGGGCCAATGACCGGTATAATCTGCCAAAATGTTCATCCAAAGGCATTTATTAAAGAGTAACCTATATTTATTTACAATTAAATGGAAATATGACTCGCAATAGAATTTGATAAATAGGACATATACAACAAAAAGTAGAAATAGAAAGCACTTGTTTTTAATAGTGAATTTTTCAATCACTTTGGTTATCCATACTAATGTGTCAGATGGGTTTAGTTGGTAACACTCTCACTTGTAAGTCAGATGGTCACTGCTTCCATCTCCACTCCATGACTTGAGCACATAATCTAGGCTGACGGTTTGGTGGAGTACTGCATTATTGGGGATGCCACCTTTTGGATGAGTTATTAACCTGACGCCCATTTGCCTGTTCAGTTGAATGTAAAATATATAATTTTGTATAAGGAGGAATTCTCTTGCCCAACATCATCCCCCAACCAACATCAAAATAAATTAGCTGATCATTTATCCTGTGCAAATTAGCTACAGGTTGAACCTCCTTTATCCAGAACCACCCTTCATCCAGAACCATTACCGGCCACCAGGTGGCGCATGCGCAGAACTCCAACATGAACAAATTGAAGTCCTTCCTCGCTGCTGACTCCTGCAATCGCTGGCCTGACCCCGTGACCTACCGCCCCCCCCACCCCCCCCCCCATGATCTCTCTGCCGCACTCCCAGCCCCAAGCCAGCAAGCTCCGATATCCCCTTGCTCAGTACCTGTACCACCTAATTTAACATGACCACCGCTCGTCCAGAAAAATCCCTTATCCAGAGCAGGCCAGGTCCTGAGGGTTCCAGATAAGGGAGGTTCAACCTGTACCTGTTTTTCCTACATAACAGTGACTTCCTTTCAAAGAGTAATTCTTTTGGCTGTGAAGCATTTTGAGACATCCTGAGGACATGAAAGGCACAAATGTGAGTTTGTTGTTTTTTTGTTTTTGTGATTATAGGAGATTGAGCAGGAAATCAAATCTCTTGAAGATCTTCAGGATGAATTTGATTTCAGATCCAAAACTTTGCAAAGTCGAGGTAAGAAGTAAATTTTATGTTAATTTGTGTACCAACGGTGCTGGTGAAACAAATTGTAAGTTATAATTCTTTTACACACAGTTGTCTTAAGCATTACTGTTATACATGTGTTGCAAATTAAAATTAGATGTAATTTGTTCCATGTTTTGTGTTTAATTCTCATTTTACTTTGATAGAGCATGAAGTGAATGGTTTGGCTCAAAATGAAATGAAGCAAGAAAAACTCCATCTCCACAATATGATGCTTAAGCTGGATGCAAAAAGAAAAGTAAGCCATATTTTGATATAGTGCTATGGTTATTGCCAATGCTTTATTAATTGCTATTCGATTAAACTTATAAGTAGCCATCTTGATTTTCAGGTTTTATTTTTCTTCAGTTCAGAGTTTAAAAAGAAACTGAAATCGCTATGAGCAAATATGTTTTCAACCACCACCACCTAGACAGATTAAATGGTCAATTACCTCATTGCTGTTTGTGGGACCTTGCTGTGCACAAATTGGCTGCAGTATATGCTTGCAAAACAAGTGATTACGTTTCAAAGGTAATTAATTGACTGCAAAACACTTGAAGGAGTCCTGAGGATATGAAAGGTGCTATATAAATGTACTGTCTTTCCTTTTTTTGTTTCAAAATTTAAAACAATGTTTACAATTGGAAAACTTTGGGGCTGAATTTTCCACTCTTGTGTTTCTGTTTGCGCCCTGGAGGGACGATAAATAATGTTTCTGGGCGTTACACTGGGTGTCCAGGTTTTAGCACCAGCCGGTATTTGCAGCGGCGCAAAAACTTACCGCCCCGCCCTCCAGTTTGACTGAGATCATGACGTCAATCATTGTGCAATGCTGCGCTAGCGCTCCAGATGGAAAATTTGGTCCTTGCGCTTCATTTAACATCCACCCCAAAAAACGGCATTCCCAGGGTGCAGCAGGCGGTATCGGCAGGTTATTTAAATGGAAGGATGAGGATCCTACATCGCAGGTCACATTGAATGCAATGGTTGTGCACATCACGCTGTGTGAAGCTCTGACTTGCAAACGGCACTTTTATCTGTCATTATAATGTCCTTACAAGGTCAGTGAGAGAATTTAATGGGGGCATTACTAGTTCATCAGTGTATCATGCTGGTTGCTATTGGCAGGCAGCGTCAAGCTAGAAGGGCAGCTGCTGGCCATGTCAGGCCATAGATGAGGAGAGGCCTAAGACATCTGGGGAGGAGGCCTTACCCCGCCCGCTTACAGGCACCAATGCTCATACCTCTGAGGAGCTGTGTGTGAGAAAGAAGTGCTAACAGAGATATGCCAGCTCCTACAAGCAGATTTACAGCCTTCCAGTGCCAATAGGACTGCGCTGCCCGTCGCAGTGAAGGTGACGGTGACGTTGGCCTTCTATGCCTCTGGCTCCTTCCAGGCAGCAATAGGGGACATATGCAGCACCTCTCAATACGCTACACATCTATACATCCGCCATGTCACAAAGGCTCTGTATGGCCGCAGAATGGACTTCATAAAGTTCCCAATGAGCAGGGAGAGCCAGACCGAGAGGGCATGTAGGTTTGGCAGAATTGCAGGCTTCCCGAGGGTTCAAGGAGCCATTGACTGCGCACACATCGCCTTGTGAGCCATTCAACAATGCAGAGGTATTCAGAAACCGAAAGGGATAACCACTCCCTAAACGTCCAGCTGGTGTGCGACCACTCGCAGCGCATCCTCGCAGTAGCTGGGGAGCGCACATGATGCTTTCATCTTACGTGAGAGCAGGGCTGCCTGATCGGGGACAAAGGATATGGCCAAGCCACCTGGCTCACGACTGCCTCCTCCCCTCCGCAACCCCACCACCGAAGCTGAGAAGCGCTACAATCAAGAGCTATGCAGAGCCATGCAGCCACCAGCAACATCATCGAACAGACAATTGGTGCTCAAGCAGCACTTCCGATGCCTGGAGGCAGCCTTCAAATACTCTCCTCAACAGGTCTGCTGCATGTTACACAACTTGGCTATCCTGAAGGCCCAGGCATTACCAGTGGGGATTGCAGGCCCATCTCAGAAGGAGGAGGACGACGACGAAGAGGAGCTTTGCGAGTCCCCGATTGCACAGCCAACCCATCCACAGGGGAGGCAGCGTGTAGATGCTGCCGGAGCAAGAGCCGCACATCGCCAGCTCATAATGGACCGGTTTGCATGAACAGTGGAAGTTGAGGGATGCATCTCATACTGGCCATGCTATGTGCCACCATACAGGCACATCTACGCTGAGCTTTTGAATGATACAAACTACATCAATGGCAAAGGGTCGAAGTAACACTTTCATCAAAAAAAAAGTAACAAACAATCCACCCCAACAAAACCAAATAAGACAATAAACCATCAGAACCAAATGATAAGTTACTTGCAGCAGAATGCTGTTTATTTTAACAAGTGCTTTATTTTTAAAAAATAACTTTTTTACAGGCATTCTCATAATAGAGCTAGATATCTGCAGAAGGCTGTCCCACCCCTGAATGGGACTTGGACTGAGATTTCCCCCCCACCCCCCCTTCCCTTCATCCCCCTCCCATGCCGGTTGCTCCTCAATGAGGCCTCAGTGCGTACAGCAAAGCTGCTTGAGAGTTGCTGTGTTCAGAGCATGGCATAAGCTAATTGACTAGTAGGTACTATTATGAAAAGACAACAGTTTACAATGTTATATGCTAATAGAGTTTGTATCCACAATTGATGCATGTTTATAACAAAGATCGTGTTTAGGATATAATGCTTGACACAAACATCTCTCTCGACTACAATCTCTATTGAAGGGCCCTCTGGGGTGGTGGAAATCAGGACAGTTGGTGAACTTAGCAATGACAGGAGCTAATATCCCAAAGTGTCCCAGGGCAGACAGTGAGCAAGGGCAGTCCTCCCCCAGTTCAGGCTGGGTCACTGTGTAAGTGACAGCAGCCGGAGAGGCTGACACAGTGAGACTTAAACAGGGCAAGCTCTGTCCAGATCTTGGAGGGAATATATGCAAGAATAAATCAGCTTAATTTCATTCCGGGATATTTATAATTACAATTTGCATCAATACAATTTAAAATCTATACTCCTTACGAAAGCAACCAGGCTGTTCCAGCGCTTGCAGCACTGGTCGGATCCCCTTGCCTCTTGGGACGCCAACGACACCACGTCGGCGATCTCGCCCTAGATTTTACGGTAGGCCCAGGGTGGAGGTTTCCCTCGCCCACCCTGGGTTAATTGGGCCCACCGCGAGTGCACCTCCACAACAAGGGCCTTGTTGGCCTCATTGGAGAAGGGTTTGGCCCTCCTTCTCCCTCGCTCCACATCTTGAACACTATCTGAATCAGACATTTAAGTGCTCACACACTGAAATCAAACTGTTTGCTCGAAGCTAATACCGATGTATATATCTATATATATTTACTGCTCTTCAACCAAGGGAGGGTTGTAAAACATGCAAAAGCTGGATAATATCTTTGTTTTTCTCTCTTCTCTCTCTCGCGAGCTCGCTCTCTCTCTCTCTCTCTCTCTCTCTCTCTCTCTCTCTCTCTCTCTCTCTCTCTCTCTCTCTCTCTCTCTCTCTCTCTCTCTCTCTCTCCCACCCTTTGCTTTCTGTGCATGCGTGGATGACCCCTGACCTCCCGAATCACAGGAAAACCTATTTGCCAAAAAAAAAACGCATGCGCAGGAGGTCATTGCTAGGGAAGCCTTGCCTTCCACATTGCTGGGCTGTTCCCCCCCCCCCCCCCCCCCCAACCAAAAAAAAAGCCGAAAGTCGCGATTCCAAAAGTGGGCGATGTTCCAGCGATCCTGAAGGCTGAAACATCACCCATTTTTTGGGCCCTAGCAATCTAAGTGGAAAGTCTAGCCCTTTAAGAGGTAAATATTTCAGAACTGTATGTGTGTGCGCACCTACTCTAGAACAAGGCATTTATATGGCTCTTTTGCATATTTTTGAAATGTAGAGTTCACTGACTGACATGCTATACTGTTATTTGTAGGATGTAGTGAATAAAACTGCCTGTCTTCTGAATGAAACCGAGCAAATTGAGGGCATTTTGATCAGTGAAGAGTTGGTAGAATGGAAACGTAGACAGCAGATTGCATGTATTGGAGGACCACCAAACACCTGTCTTGACCAGCTGCAGCACTGGTGAGCTTTTCAATCATTTGTAGCAACTTGAACTGAGATTGGCTAACTCAGCACAAAATATTGATTTTGAACACAGAACTTTTCTGGGCATGCCAGGAAGTGAATTTAACCACATGGCCTTTTAGGAGCTTTGGTTATGTAAGAACAGTGGTAGCAATACCCCAATAAAGGGATATTAATTAAAGGGCTGTCTAGAAATTTGTTTTATCTTCCCTTCCATCTCCCACTTTCCAGGAAGTATTAGGTGCTTGAAAATGGCTTATTTGAGTCATCTTGGATCATGCCTGGAGCAATACATTTATCTATCAGTAACATCGAATCTATTACCTGAAATTCATTTCCAGATATAGTGAAACTTGTAAATTAGGGACACCTATGGGACTTGGATCAGGTGTCCTTTATTTGTAGGTGTCCTTATTTTCAAAAATGGTCCTTGTATGTACAGTAAACTGGATGAGCAGATATTCCAGGATTGGCTGTATCTCCTTTGGCGTTCCTTTATTTTTGTCCTCGCCTGTGATCGTGCCTAATTCTGGAGTCCTGCCAGCAGGATGTGATTTCTGTTTGTTGGGTTTCCTAGTTCATTGCCATCCCAGGACCTTTTCCATTGAGGGCAGGATGTCCTCTTCCTTGAATCTGTTACATTGGAAGCCTGAACAGGGCAAGGTGGCTGCTGTAGGGCTGGAGTGCCTGGCAGATCCCAGTCAAATGAACATAGAAAAAAATAGGTGCAGGAGTAGGCCATTCAGCCCTTCGAGCCTGCACCACCACTCAATAAGATCATGGCTGATCATTCACTACAGTACCCCTTTCCTGCTTCTCTCCATACCCCTTGACCCCTTCAGCCGTAAGGGCCATATCTAACTCCCTCTTGAATATATCCAATGAACTGGCATCAACAACTCTCTGCAGTAGGGAATTCCGCAGGTTAACAACTCTCCGAGTGAAGTTTCTCCTCATCTCTGTCCTAATTGGCATACCCCTTATCCTTAGACTATGTCCCCTGGTTCTGGACTTCCCCAAAATCGGGAACATTCTTCCTGTCCAGTCCCGTCAAAATTTTATGTTTCTATGAGAACCCCTCTCATCCTTCCGAACGCGAGTGAATACAGGCCCAGTCGATCCAGTCTCTCCTCATGTCAGTCCTGCCATCCCGGGAATCAGTCTGGTGAACCTTCGCTGCACTCCCTTAATAGCAAGACCGTCCTTCCTCAGATTAGGAGACCAAAACTGAACACAATATTCCAGGTGAGGCCTCACCAAGGCCCTGTACAACTGTAGTAAGACTTCCCTGCTCCAATACTCCAATTCCCTCGCTATGAAGGCCAACATACCATTTGCTGCCTTCACCGCCTGCTGTACCTGCATGCCAACTTTCAATGACTGATGTACCATGACACCCAGGTCTCGTTGCACCTCCCCTTTTCCTAATCTGCCGCTATTCAGATAATATTCTGCCTTCGTGTTTTTGCCACCAAAGTGGATAACCTCATATTTATCCATATTATACTTCATCTGCCATGCATTTGCCCACTCGCCTAACCTGTCCAAGTCATCCTGCAGCCTCTTGGCGTCCTCCTCACAGCTCACACCGCCACCCAGCATAGTGTCATCTGCAAACTTGGAGATATTACACTCAATTCCTTCATCTAAATCATTAATGTATATTGTAAATAGCTGGGGTCCCAGCACTGAGCCCTGTGGCACCCCACTAGTCACTGCCTGCCATTCTGAAAAGGACCCGTTTATCCCGACTCACTGTTTCCTGTCTGCCAACCAGTTCTCTATCCACGTCAGTATGTTACCCCCAATACCATGTGCTTTAATTTTGCACACCAATCTCTTGTGTGGGACCTTGTCAATTGGAGGGGATTAATGTCCTGCCAACCCCTTTCCTCGACCCCCTCCATCCGTGTGCTGTCCATCGTCAGGGGGGGGGCTGTTAGAAGTTCATCAGTACCTGACATACTTGTGGAGTCGGGCTGCCAACTCTGGTTAGAGGCATTCCTGGGGGATTGCTCACGTGACGTTATGACCCTATGACATCTGATGATGTGATGTCGGATTGCATGACTTCCACAAATGTTAGATTAACGTACAAAAAGGTTGAGTCTCCTGTAGTTGAGAATCTTTATTTGTGGTTTTGCGCCAGCAGCTGCTGTGTGAGAAGTTCCAAAAACCAGGGGGCCACCCGAAAGCAGGCAAAGAGGGGAAACCGAGGACGGGGAAAGGGGGAAACCTCTCTCTCTCTTTTCTCCCTTTCTCTCTCCCTTTCCCTGCGATTTCAGTGTCCCCAATTCCTAACTCTCCCTTCCCACCAACCAGTTTATGTAATGGAGATCTCTTTACCCACAATCTATAGCGGCAGAGATGCCCCTCTAGCCATGTTGGGCAAACATTCAATCCTCTAGATATGCCGCTATGCATGCTGGGTAAAGGAATCTCCTTTACTGGAAAGCCATTTTTCCACAAGCTGCCACATCGCACTTACCTGCGTGTCTGGTGTTTTATGTTGTAAAAGCACTTCGTGCATCGAAGGCTGTCCATGGTTTGTAGTTTGCAAATGTCCCTGGTTTCAAGGGGCAGTTTGTATCCATTATAATGTAAATTATTTGGGACTGTCAGTGTGTTTGTTTTAGCAGGTGTCAGTTTGTTCAGGTTTCACTAGTTTGCTGGAAAATGTGTTGGTAGTTAATTGAAAAGGTGAGATTTTTCAGGATTATATAGTTTTACTGAAAAAAAAAAAGTAAAAGGGGACTGAGAATGGGATCTTGATGGTTCAGTTTGTAACTTGCCGATCCTTAGTCTCAGTGATGGTTGTGCTTTCAGGTTCACATTGCTGGCTGAGAGTTTGCAGCAGGTTCGGCAGCAATTAAAGAAACTGGAAGAACTTGAGCAGAAATATTCATACGACGGGGACCCCATTACTCAAAATAAACAATTCTTGGAAGAAAGGAACAACAGTTTGTTCTGCAATCTTATTAAAAGGTAACTATTTCAAAAAAAGTTCAAAAGGAAATGTGACTTTTTCAAAACGTTCATCCAAGTTCCTTCATATATTTAAGCTTATTAGATCCATTTCTCTGGACTCCTGATGTTGGTCTACACAGCGCAAAATGGAAAGGAAAATCAGGCATGGTGTAAAAAGGGGTTGCTAATTTGCTATGAACCCATTTGGCACTCCTAGCGAAGACCAATTTCACTCCTATTGCCTATTGCTAGGGTACAGATCCACAAGTGTTGGCAGTGTACATGCATCTTAACAATTGGTCATCCTTCAACTATTGCCGTAGACAATGTTTTGATAGGCTGTTTAACTGTAATCTTGCCCAAAAAATAAACAAAATAAAACTCATATCTATTGCTGCTTGTCTCCAATAACCACTTTTTCAGCAGTGCAGAGATTTTGCAGAACTGTTTAACCAAAATGCAAATAATGTGTTTGAATCTCCACCATTTGTGCTGGTGTGTACAATGTACTCCCATAGACTCTGTTCCTCTTCCCGTATCTGAACTAAATGAGCATCAATCTTAAAGTGGAAATAAACATATTACATCATCCAGTTTGAGAGGCACCTTCAACTTTGCTAATGCCTTCACTGATATTTGTGCAGATTCTCCCCCCATGAATAATCACTGTTCCTTTTCCGATCATCCACTCATTAACTTTTATTACACTTCAACCTGTTTCTCTGTAGATTGAATTGCTTTTTTTTTAAAAAAAGAAATACTTTATTTGCAAAGTGCTGATCATTTAAATTAAACTGTATGATATTCATGTTCCACTCTGCCCACTTTACTTCAGTTCCTTTGTGGTGGAGAGACAGCCTTGTATGCCAACTCATCCACAGAGACCAATGGTCTTAAAAACCGGTGTGCAGTTCACTGTTAAGTTAAGGTGAGTGATTTTTTTTTTAACCTTTGATCATAAATAAGTTTCACACAGATAAATATTAGGTTTCCCAGATAGCTATTTATTTAAAAAAAAATGATTATCCATATCTGAAGCTAAATCAACCTTGACCCTGGGATCGAACCTGGGGACCTGCCTGATCATTGTGGCTCAATCTTACTAGATTGATTGAATGAACCCTTGATGGCTCTGAATTGGCCCCTACATTTGTTGTCAAATATGATCTACGCACCATACAGTCTGTATTGAGGTGATGAAAACATTAACCAGACAGAAGTAGCTGTAGACTGTGATTGAAGTGTGAAGCTGTAAAGGAAACTTATTTACCCACAGCATTTTGTGATCATTCTGCAGATGCTTTGAATGTACTATTGATGTAACTTCTACAAAATTTAAAAAGGTTTAAATAACAAACTGGTGTTTTGATGCACAAAAAGCAGTGATAAAGCCTGTGCTTTAATAATAAAATATTGTGTCCACCATCTTGTATAACTGAAAATGAATTTGGAGCCTTGCCTCTCTGTCATGGTGCATTATGTGATGGAGGCCAGACTTTACACTGGAATCTGTTTCTTGGTGATATGGTTTTAAGTCACACTTCACTAAACTGGGGACTTAAAAGTGCAAGTGGCAAACAACAGCAAGAATCACAACAGCTACTAATGATTAACATAAAGAAATGCTTTAATTTAGTCATGTGGGCTTAGTTCCCTTTTTAATCTGCTATATGGTATGTGATATTTTGCACCTCTTATTCTTTTCCCATTTTGTTACAGGCTCTTGGTAAGGCTACCAGAACTAAATTACCAGTTGCGTGTAAAAGCATCTTTTGACAAGTACGTAATGTCATATTATTTTCATGTGTTTTGCTGCAAGTTATAGGTGGCATCTTATTTAGGGAAAGTAGTAGTTTAATGTAAACTTAATTTCAAGACCAGCGAATAGTATGTCCATGATTCAGCAAGAATAGCTGAAATACATAGTGGCTTCACAATAGGATGAAGTGATATCAGACTATACACTTTCCAATTTTTCAGTTGGTTTTAAGACTATTCTGTTGTCAGTAAATCTGCTATTTTAAGGCTTTTGCATTTAAAATAGAATTTAATAGTGTAATTTCTTTTCAGGGATGTCACTGAAAAGTGTTCTGTAAAAGGGTAAGTACTTAATTTATTCCTAATATTGATTTTCCCTTTTGTAATTTTGTCTTTTTTTTTCATGTGTGTGTTTTACACTCTTAATTTACTTCCTCATATAGATTTAGAAAATTTAATATACTAGGAACTAACACAAAAGTGATGAACATGGAGGAGTCGACGAATGGAAGCTTAGCTGCTGAATTCAGACATCTGGTAGGTAGCTGTACTGAAAATCAAATGTTGGTTCAGTGTATTCACCACAGTGCTATTCTATTGTAATCCTCTCCTAGCTGAGTGTTCAATAACAACAATTACAGAGCAGTGCATATTTTTGAAACTTGTTTTTAATGCGGTATGGTCTGTTTCTACATTGCAGCAACTGAAGGAACAGAAAAATACAGGAAGCAGAACAACAGAAGTAAGTGCAATATTGTGGGTACCTCCAGGCTCAACTTTTCTTCCAACAATCTGGGGCCAAAATTGCCCCTTTAAGCGCTGTGACGGCCTTAAAGAGGCGGCCATGGGTCAGTAATGACCCTCCAACTAGTCGGTGTGCAGTAAGGACCATTTTATAAAGTGCCCAACCTGGATTTTGCAGCCAACGGGCAGCCCGGCACCCCTTCTTGGATGCCAGGCCGCTGGCCCGGTCGCAACCCTCTGTGGTGGCCCAGTGGACCTAACTAAACCTCATGCAGAGTTCGCATGACTCATCAGCACGACGTGGCTCATCTGCGTTGCGCTGACATCATCAGCGTAGCGCTAATGACTGGGAGGTGTGGCAGACTCGACCGAAGGCCACTTCGGTCCGGAACACCGCCCTGCTGGGAAAAAAATTCTAAAAACTGAATTTCTGTCGGATCTCTGCCCCATGGATTGGGGCGGAGAAAATCTTTTTTTAGAAAAAAAGTGTGTGCCCCGTTTGGGGCAGGGCTCAATCTCTGCCCCACTCGCCTCATCAGCCTCCCAAGCTTCACTACATAATCTCTAACTTCTTCAAAACTCCATTGCCACATTGTGTCCTACATTAATTCCTGCTTACCTATCGTTCCAGTTCTTGACTATCTCCTTTGTCTCCCTGACCCCATCGCATTGAAAGCAAAATTCTCACCTCATTATTACTTTTTGCAAACTTCTTGTATTATGTTTTAAAATCGTCAGCTAAACTAATTTTTTAAATCTGCCTAAGCAGGGCCCCCTTATTGTGACTGAGGAACTTCACTCCATCAGCTTTGAGACTCAGTTCTGTCACCAGAACCTAATAATTGACCTAGAGGTAAGATGTATTCAGAGGAAAAAAAACAATCATTTCTCAGTGAATTTGGGGTTTCACAGCTATTTAAAATGAAATCCTATGATTTTGTTCTTTGAAAAGTATATCTCGGGACGTGGGTGTCGCTGGCAGGTCTGGCATTAATTGCTCATCCCTAGTTGCTTTGAGGCGGTGGCGATGACTGAACTTCTTGAACCGGAGCTGTTCGATAAAGCTGAATCCCATGATTTTGGTTTTTTTAAGGTTAAAGCTAAACATTTTAACAATAGTTAGAAACATTTGTTTTCCACGTGTAATAGAGTTCATGTAGTATCTGATAAGTTTTAGCAAACTGTTAATTTGGTGTATACAGTACATTAAAATTGTTAGCTTTGATTTGTTAATGTTCTGATACACTAGGTGTGCTGCTACAAATCATGGGCAGAAATTTGGCTTTAAAAGAATTGAATAAAAAGTCTGTAAACAAGTGATGTAATAATCTGATGGCGATGATGGCCATTAGCAACCTTTAAGGACTGGACGGTGGCAAATGTTACAAAACCTGGCCAAACAAAGGATAGGGAATAATAGGCTATTTAGTGTTGCCTTGCTTGTGGGTAAAGTGCCCATAATACAGATGAAATTAGTGAATACTTGAGAGACATGGGCTAAAGGGAACGCAGTAGATGCTATATATATATATATGGACTTTCACTATTTGACATGTGCTACATAGACGATGGACAGAGTGATAGCTAGGGAACAGAAAACAAAGTAGGATTTAATGTTTTTCAGATTGGCAAGATGTAGTGAGTCTGTAGACCTTCGCTGAAACCTCCTTTTGTTTTCCATTTGTATGAATGACTTGGATATCCAGGTACAAGAGGTCTGCAAACTGAGGGAAAAATGCAGAAGCAAGTAGAAGGAATACTGGAGTGGACAAATAGGTGGCAGATGTAGATGTGAAAGAAAATATACTCCAAACGGTGATATTCTTAACTGAGGAATCAAGAGGTGCAGATACATTGATTTTAAAAAATGGGATTGCAGATAGAAATGGCCATAAAAAGGCAAATGGGATGCCATCTTTTATATATATATAGGGTCATTATAAAAGCTAAGAATTGATAACTGAGTTTGGAGTATTCTCCACACCATTATGGTTGCCATGAAAGGGTAAAACTGAAGGGATACCAGGAATGAGAGGTTATAGTTATTGAAGACTTTTCAAGAATTTTTTCAGCGGTTTCACTGGAACAGAGAAAGTTAAGGAGAATCTAATCGTTTAAAAAAATTTCTGAAAAGTTTTGATTTCAATTAAAAGGAAAATCGGGGGTTTCTATAATGGGCGCTCAATCCAAAAAACACCAGTTTTATACTCCAGTGGTAAGTTGAAAATTACCCCCATAGACACTTGACATCACGAGAAGAATAAAGAGGGAAGTTGTAAGAAATATGTTTGTTACTGGAACATGGAATGTTTTACCACAATTTTCTATGTAGGAATCTAAAGCATTATTTAAAAGGAACTGCATATGGTATTTAAAAATGAAGACTGAAAAAGGATGCAAGAAAGAGTAGAAGAAATGGGATTAGAACAACTGGCTCCGATTTGAAGTTCTAGCACCAGTGTAGGTGTTATAGGTCAAATGGCTGCCTATTTCTGTGCTGTAATATCTGTTAAGAGTATATAACTAGGTAACTCATTCTTCAGAGAGTGGTGCATTTCATAATGACATTTTTTCTCCCCTTGCTTCTGCAGACTACGTCGTTGCCTTTGGTGGTGATATCCAATGTTAGCCAACTCCCCAATGGTTGGGCCTCGATTTTGTGGTACAATATGCTCGTAAGCGAGTCTAAGGTATACATCTGCATGTCATGTTTTGACTGGCATCGTTGAGTGTCTCTGCAAAGGATCACTGTTTATATAGGTTGAGTCTAGGTCATGTTTACATTAGAGATATGGGGAGCCTTGCCTGCTATTGTAGTGCATATTAGAAATTCGAATCATGTGCAGTGTGCGATGCTCCTGGCCAGCAGTACAGTACTGAAAATTATCCTTCATGTTTAATGGCTATTTCCAGTGGATTCATATTAAACTTAATTGCTGAAGTTCAGGTGAACTTGTTTAAAGTGGAGTTATTGGACTTTTATAGTTTTCGGAACGGTGATTTACATTTAATTTTTTTATGAACAACTATTCTGTGTAAAGTCAGGAGTTTTTCTGCCACACTCCCCGCCACCCCTGTGTCCAGTTGATCCTCTTGTGCATCAACATTAAATAGCAGAAAAAAGATGGTAGCTGAAACAATAGCTTTTCAGCTTAATCATAATCTATAGGCACCCTAACAGCAGCGACACTGCTGGACAGAGTATAAATCAAGAAATGATGGAGGCTTGTAATAAAGGAACGGCAATAATCATGGGCGATTTTAACCTTCATATTGATTGGACAAAGCAAATTGGCCAGGGTAGCCTTGAGGAGGAGTTCAGAGTGTATCTGGGGTGGTTTCCTTGGACAGTACGTTGCAGAAACAACCAGGGAGCAGGATATCTTGGATCTAGTATTGTGTAATGAGGCAGGATAGAAACATAGAAAATAGGTGCAGGAGTAGGCCATTCGGCCCCTTGAGCCTGCACCACCATTCAACAAGATCATCGCTGATCATTCACCTCAGTATCCCTTTCCTGCTTTCTCTCCATACCCCTTGCTCCCTTTAGCCATAAGGGCCATGTCTAACCCTCTTGAATATATCCAATGAACTGGCATCAACAACTCTGCGGTAGAGAATTCCACAGGTTAACAACTCTGGGTGAAGAAGTTTCTCCTCATCTCTGTCCTAAATGGCTTACCCCTTATTCTTAGACTGTGTCCCCTGGTTCTGGACTTCCCCAACATCGGGAACATTCTTCCTGCATCTAACCTGTCCAGTTCCGTCAGAATTTTAGATGTTTCTTTGAGATCCCCTCTCATCCTTCTAAACTCCAGTGAATACAGGCCCAGTTGATCCAGTCTCTCCTCATATGTCAGTCCTGCCATTAGTCTGGTGAACCTTCGCTGCACTAACTCAATAGCTAGAATGTCCTTCCTCAGATTAGGAGACCAAAACTGAACACACTATTCCAGGTGAGGCCTCACCAAGGCCCTGTACAACTGCAGTAAGACCTCCCTGCTCCAATACTCACATCCCCTAGCTATGAAGGCCAACATAACATTTGCCGCCTTCACCACCTGCTGCACCTGCATTCCAACTTTCAATGACTGATGTACCATGACACCCAGGTCTCGTTGCACCTCCCCTTTTCCTAATCTGTCACCATTCAGATAATAATCTGCCTTCCTGTTTTTGTCACCAAAGTGGATAACCTCTCATTTATCCACATTATACTGCATCTGCCATGCATTTGCCCACTCACCTAACCTGTCCAAGTCACCCTGCAGCCTCTTGGCATCCTCCTCACAGCTTACACCGCCACCCAGCTTGGTGTCATCTGCAAACTTGGAGATATTACATTCAATTCCTTCATCTAAATCATTGATGTATATTGTAAATAGCTGGGGTCCCAGCACTGAGCCCTGTGGCACCCCACTAGTCCCTGCCTGCCATTCTGAAAAGGAACCGTTTATCCCGACTCTCTGCTTCCTGTCCGCCAACCAGTTCTCTATCCACGTCAGTGCATTACCCCAAATACCATGTGCTTTAATTTTGCACACCAATCTTGTGTGGGACCTTGTCAAAAGTCTTTTGAAAGTCTCAATACACCACATCCACTGGTTCTCCTTTGTCCACTCTACTAGTTACATCCTCAAAAAATTCTAAAAGATTTGTCAATCATGATTTCCCTTTCATAAATCCATGCTGACTTGGACCGATCCTGTCACTGCTTTCCAAATGTGCTGCTATTTCATCTTTAATAATTGATTCCAGCATTTTCCCCACTACTGATGTCAGGCTAACCGGTCTATAATTACCCGTTAGCGCTCTCCCTCCTTTTTTAAAAAAGTGGTATTACATTAGGAACTGATCCAGAGTCGATAGACTGTTGGAAAATGATCACCAATGTATCCAGTATTTCTAGGGCCACTTCCTTAAGTACTCTGAGATGCAGACTATCAGGCCCTGGGGATTTATCGGCCTTCAATCCCATCAATTTCCGTAACACAATTTCCCGACTATTAAGGATTTCCTTCTGTTCCTCCTTCTCACTAGACCCTCGGTCCTCTAGTATTTCTGGAAAGTTATTTGTGTCTTCCTTTGTGAAGACAGAACCAAAGTATTTGTTCAACTGGTTTGCCATTTCTTTGTTCCCTATTATAAATTCACCTGATTCTGACTTCAAACATTAATTTGTCTTCACTAATCTTTTTCTCTTCACATATCTATAGAAGCTTTTGCAGTCTGTTTTTATGTTCCCAGCAAGCTTCCCCTCATACTCTATATTTTCCCCCTCCTAATTAAACCCGTTGTCTTCCTGTGCTGAATTCTAAATTTCTCGCAGTCCTCGGGTTTGCTGTTTTTTCTGGCCAATTTATATGCCTCTTCCTTGGATTTAGCACTATCCTTAATTTCCCTTGTTAGCCATGGTTGTGCCACCTTCCTTGTTTTATTTTTACTCCAGATAGGGATGTACAATTGTTCAAGTTCATCCATGTAATCTTTAAATGTTTGCCATTGCCTATCCACCGTCAACCCTTTAAGTATCATTCGCCAGTCTATTCTAGCCAATTCACATCTCACACCATTGAAGTTACCTTTCCTCAAGTTCAGGACCCTAGTCTCTGAATTAACTGTGTCACTCTCCATCTTAATAAAGAATTCTACCATATTATGGTCACTCTTCCCCAAGGGGCCTCGCACAACAAGATTGCTCATTAGTCCTTTCTCATTACACATCACCCAGTCTAGGATGGCCAGCCCTCTAGTTGGTTCCTTGACACATTGGTCTAGAAAACCATCCCTGATACGCTCCAGGAAATCTTCCTCCACCATATTGCTACCAGTTTGGTTAGCTCAATCTACACGTAGCTTAAAGTCGCCCATGATGACTGCTATACCTTTATTGCACGCATCCCTAATTTCTTCTTTGATGCTGTCCCCAACCTCACTACTACTGTTTGGTGTTCTGTACAAAACTCCCATTAGCATTTTCTGCCCTTTGGTATTCCGCAGCTCCACCCATACAGATTCCACATCCTCCAAGCTAATGTCCTTCCTTACAATTGTGTTAATTTCCTCTTTAACCAGCAACGCTACCCCACCTCCTTTTCCTTTCTGTCTATCCTTTCTGAATGTTGAATACCCCTGGATGTTGAGTTCCCAGCCTTGATCACCCTGGAACCATGTCTCCATGATGCCAATTATATCATTCGTTAATTGCTGCCTGTGCAGTTAATTTATCCACTTTATTACGAATACTCCTCACATTGAGGCACAGAGCCTTCAGGCTTGTCTTTTTAACACACTTAGCCCCTTTAGAATTTTGCTGTAAAGTGGCCCTTTTTGATTTTTGCCTTGGGTTTCTCTGCCCTCCACTTTTACTTTTCTTCTTTCCAACTTTTGCTTCTGCCCCCATTCTACTTTCCTCTGTCTCCCTGCATAGGTTCCCATCCCCCTGCCATATTAGTTTAACCCCTCCCCAACAGCACTAACAAACACTCCCCCTAGGACATTGGTTCCGGTCCTGTCCAGGTGCAGACCGTCCGGTTTGTACTGGTCCCACCTCCCCCAGTACCGGTTCCAATGTCCCAGGAATTTGAATCCCTCCCTTCTGCACCACTCCTTAAGCCACGTATTCATCCTGGCTATCCTGCAATTCCTACTCTGACTAGCACTTGGCACTGGTAGCAATCCTGAGTTTACTACTTTTTGAGGTCCTACTTTTTAATTTAACTCTTCGCTTCCTAAATTCAGATTGTAGGACCTCATCCAGTTTTTTACCTATATGCACCACAACAACTGGCTGTTCACTCTTTCCCCCTCCAAAATGTCCTGCACCCGCTCCGAGACATCCTTGACCCTTGCATCAGGGAGGCAACATACCATCCTGGAGTCTCGATTGCGGGCGCAGAAACGTCTGTCTATTCCCCTTACAATAGAATCCCCAACCACTATAGCTCTCCCACTCTTTTTCCTGCCCTCCTGTGCAGCAGAGCCACCCATGGTGCCATGATCTTGGCTGCTGCTGCCCTCCCCTGATGAATCATCCCCCCCCCCCCCTCCCCCAGCCCCGAACAGTACCCAAAATGGTGTATCTGTTTTGGAGGGGGATGACCGCAGGGGACCCCTACACTACCTTCCTTTTACAGCTCTTCCTGCTGGTCACCCATTCCCTATCTGCTTGTGTAACCTTTAGCTGCGATGTGTCCAACTCAGTAAGTGTGCTATTCACGACATCCTCAGCATCGCAGATGCTCCAGAGTGAATCCATGCGCAGCTCCAGTGCTGCAATGTGGTCTGTCAGGTGCTGCAGCAGGATACACTTCCTGCACATGTAGTCGTCAGGGACACTGGAAGTGTCCGAGTTCCCACATAGCACAAGAGGAGCATGACACGTATCCGAGCTCTCCTGCCATGACTTCACCCTTAGATTAACTTAATTTGGCAACAATGATAAAGGTTACCTCCTGATAAAGGGGAAAAAAAAACAAGAAAAACTACTCACCAGTCACTTACCCCCTTGGCTGTGACGTCGCCCTTCGATTTCTTTCTACTTTTTTGCCTTCTCTCCCTGCACCAACTGGCCTCCTCGAACTCCCACGCCGCCTCCTCCTCTACTGCCAACGCTCTCCGACTGTTGGGCCTTTATAGGCCTCGAACTTCCGCGCCACCTCCTCCTCGATTTAATAAATGAGTTTGTAGTAAAGGATCCTCTTGGAATGAGTGACCACAATATGGTTGAATTTCAAATTTAGTTGGAAGGTGAGAAAGTTGGTTCTCAAACCAGGGTCCTAAGTTTAAATAAAGAAGATCTCAAAGGTATGAGGGCAGAGTTGGCTAAAGTGGACTGGGAAAATAGACTAAAGTATGGGTCGATTGATGAGCAGTGACAGACATTTAAGGAGATATTTCATAACTCGCAACAAAAATATATCTCAATGAGAAGGAAAGACTGTAAGAGAAGGGATAATCATCCATGGCTAACTAAGGAAATAAGGGATGATATCAAATTGAAAACGAGGGCATACAATGTGGCCAAGACTAGTGAGAGGCCAGAGGATTGGGAATTTTTAAAAAGCCAGCAAAGAACGACTAAAAAAAATGATCAAGAAAGGGAAGATAGATTGTGAAAGTAAATTTGCATGAAATATAAAAACATAGTAAGAGTTTCTATAAGTACATAAAAAGGAAAAGAGTGGCTAAAGTAAATGTTGATCCCCTAGAGGATGAGACTGGAGAATTAGTAATGGAGAGCAGGGAAATGGCAGAGAAGTTGAACAAATATTTTGTATTGGTCTTCATGGTAGAAGACACCAAAAACATCCCAATAGTGGATAATCAAGGGGCTATAGGGAGGGAGGAACTTTTATACAATCACTCACTGATAGAAACATAGAAAATAGGTGCAGGAGTAGGCAATTGGGCCCTTCGAGCCTGCACCGCCATTTGATGAGTTCATGGATGAACATGCAACTTCAGTACCCCATTCCTGCTTTCACGCCATATCCCTTGATCCCTCTAGTAGTAAGGACTACATCTAACTCCCTTTTGAATATATTTAGTGGATTGGCCTCAACAAATTTCTGTGGTAGAGAATTCCACAGGATCACCATTCTCTGGGTGAAGAAGTTTCTCCTCATCTCAGTCCTAAATGGCTTACTCCTTATCCTTAGATTGTGACCCCTGGTTCTGGACTTCCCCAACATTGGGAACATTCTTCCTGCATCTAACCTGTCGAAACCTGTCAGAATTTTAAATGTTTCTATGAGATCCCCTCTCATTCTTCTGAACTCCAGTGAATACAAGCCCAGTTGATCCAGTCTTTCTTGATATGTCAGTCCCGCCATCCTGGGAATCAGTCTGGTGAACCTTCGCTGCACTCCCTCAATAGCAAGAATGTTCTTCCTCAAGTTAAGAGACCAAATCTGTACACAATACTCCAGGTGTGGCCTCACCAAGGCCTTGTACAACTGTAGCAACTGATGAAGTAGTACTTGGTAAAATAATGGGACTAAAGGTGGACAAGTCCCCTGGACCAGATGGCTTACATCCTATCTTCTTAAGAGAAGTGACTGCAGAGAGAGTGGATGCATTGGTTTTAATCTACCAAAATTCCCTGGATTCTGGGGAGGTCTCAGCGGATTGGAAAACCACAATTGTAATGTCCCTATTTTTAAAAAAAAAAAAGAGGCAGACAAAAAGCAGGAAGCTATAGACCAGTTAGCCTAACATCTGTCGTTGGGAAAATGCTGAAATCCATTATTAAGGAAGCAGTAGCAGGACATTTGGAAAAGCATGATTCAATCAAGCAAAGTCAGCATGGTTTTATGAAAGGGAAATCATGTTTGATAAATTTGCTGGAGTTCTTTGAAGATGTATCGAGCAGGGTAGATAAGGGGGAACTTGTGGATGTGGTGTATTTGGATTTCTATAAGGCATTCGATAAGGTGCCACATAAGAGGTTACTGCACAAGATAAAAGCTCAAGGGTTTGGGGTTAATATATTGGCTTGGGTAGAGGTTTGGCTAACAAACAGAAAACAGTGAGTCGTGATAAATGGGTAATTTTCTGATTGGCAATCAGTGACTAGTGGGGTGCCGCAGGGATTGGTGTTGGGTACTCAACTATTTACAATCTACATTAAAGACTTGGATGGAGGAACCGAGTATTACGTAGCCAAGTTTGCTGATGATACAAACATGGATGGGAAAGCAAATTGTGAGGAGGTCACAAATAATCTGCAAAGGGATATAGACAGGCTAAGTGAGTGGGCAAAAATTTGGCAGATGGAGTATAATGTGGGAAAATGTGCGGTTATCCACTTTGGCAGAAATGATAGAAAAGCAAATTATAATTTAAATGGAGCAAAATTGCAAAGTGCTGCAGTGCAGAGGGACCTGGGGGTCCTTGTGCATTAAACATAAAAAGTTAGTATGCAGGTACAGCAAGTAATCAGGAAGGCAAATGGAATGTTGGCCTTTATTGCAAGGGGGATAGAGTATAAGAACATAAGAAATAGGAACAGGAGTAGGCCATAAGCCCCTCGAGCCTGCTCCGCAATTCAATAAGATCATAGCTGATCTGATCATGGACTCCGCTCCACTTCACCGCTCGCTCCCCATAACCCCTTATCCCCTTATCGCTCAAGAAACTGTCTATTTCTGTCTTAAATTTATTCAATGCCCAAGCTTCCACAGCTCTCCGAGGCAGCAAATTCCACAGACTTACAACTATTTGAGAGAAGAAATTCCTCCTCATCTCTGTTTTAAATGGGTGGCCCCTTATTCTAAGATCATGCCCTCTAGTTCTAGTCTCCCCCATCAGTGGAAACATCCTCTCTGCATCCACCTTGTCAAGCCCCCTCATAATCTTATACGTTTCTATAAGATCACCTCTCATTCTTCTGAATTCCAATGAGTAGAGGCCCAACCTACTCAACCTTTCCTCATAAGTCAACCCCCTCATCCCCGGAATCAACCTAGTGAACCTTTTCTGAACTGCTTCCAAAGCAAGTGTATCCTTTTGTAAATATGGAAACCAAAACTGCACACAGTATTCCAGGTGTGGCCTCACCAATACCTTGTATAGCTGTAGCAAGACTTCCCTGCTTTTATACTCCATCCCCATTGCAATAAAGACCAAGATACCATTGGCCTTCCTGATCATGTGCTGTACCTGCATACATACATGTGTTTCATGCACAAGTACCTCCAGGTCCTGCTGTACTGCGGCACTTTGCAATCTTTCTCCATTTAAATAATAACTTGCTCTTTGATTTTTTTTCTGCCAAAGTGCATGACCTCACACTTTCCAACATTATACTCCATCTGCCAAATTTTTGCCCACTCACTTATCATGTCTATATTCCTTTGCAGATTTTTTGTGTCCTCCTCACACATTGCTTTTCCTCCCCTCTTTGTATCGTCAGCAAACTTGGCTACGTTACACTCAGTCCCTTCTTCCAAGTCGTTAATATAGATTGTGAATAGTTGGAGTCCCAGCACTGATCCCTGTGCCCCCCCCCCCCCCCCCCCCACTCTAGTTACTGGTTGCCAACTAGAGAATGAACCATTTATCCTGACTCTGTTTTCTGTTAGTTAGCCAATCCTCTATCCATGCTAATATATTACTCCCAACCCTGTGAACTTTTATCTAGTGCAGTAACCTTTTATGTGGAAGCTTGTCAAATGCCTCTGGAAGTCCAAATGCACCACATTCACTGGTTCCCCTTTATCCACCCTGTTTAAAAGCAGAGAAGTCCTTCTACAGGGCATTGGTAAGGCCACATCTGGAGTACTGAGTACAGTTTTGGTCTCCGTATTTAAGGAAGGATATACTTACATTGGAAGCTGTTCAGAGAAGGTTCACTTAGGTTGATTCCGTAGATGATGGGGTTGACTTATGAAGATAGGTTGTGTAGGTTGGGCCTATACTCATTGGAGTTCAGAAGAATGAGAGGTGATCTTATTGAAACTTATAAGATAATGAGGGGGCTCGACAAAGTGGATGCAGAGAGGATATTTCCACTCATAGGGGAAACTAAAACTAGGGGACATAGTCTTAGAATAAGGGGCCGCCCATTTAAAACTGAGATGAGGAGAAATTTCTTCTGAGGGTTGAAAATCTATGGAATTCTTTGCCCCAGAGAACTGTGGAGGCTGGGTCATTGAATATATTTAAGGTGGAAATAGGCAGATTTTTGAGTGAAAAGGGAGTAAAGGGTTATGGGGAGCGGGCAGGAAAATGGAGCTGAGTCCATGATCTTATTGAATGACGGAGCAGGCTCAAGGGGCCAATTGGCCTACTCCTGCTCCTATTATGTTCTTTATTAGAATTGTGAAGGTGAAAAAAAAATTGGGAAAGATTTGGGACAGATAAAATTGTGCAGAATTTAAAAGTTGTCACGTTCATTGTACATGATCCATTATAATGTATGTTTTCTATTCTTAACAAAGTTTTGCTTCTTTCTCAGACTTTGGCTTTTTTCTCCAACCCTCCAGCTGCCATGTGGAGCCAACTGTCTGAGGTACTGAGTTGGCAGTTCTCCTCTGTCACCAAGCGAGGCCTTAACACTGAGCAGCTTAGCATGCTGGGTGAGAAGTTGCTAGGTAAGATCTTGAAGATCAGTAACCAAAGATGTTGAGGAAAAGCATTTCATACTAGTCTGACGTGGAAGGGACAGCAATTCCTACTAGCATCAGGAAAGAACAGAATCATCCATGTCTCCTCTCATTGTTGTTTTTTTTGGAGTTGGGATATGCAGGGAAAGTACCCTGGTGGTCATTCAAAGCTCTGAGGGTGACAACATTTAATTGAAGAAATTCCTCTTGCACATTGACTCCATATATAATGCATTTTGGATGAGCCTTTGTTCCTCCAGAATGAGTGAGCCACGGCATTCGTTGCTAGGAAGAGATACAGACAATGGGCTCAATTTTCCCCAGTGGTTTGTGCCGTTATTTTGAGCAGGCTGCTCTTTTTGGCCTAAATTGAAAAACCACAGTTTCCCCAATCAATTTGCACCAGGGTAACTCAGTTAGTTACGATTTTTTTTAAGTCAGTTTTGTTTTCAGCCAAAGTGGGCATAACCAGCCACCTATGCCAATTCTGGCCATTTAGGGAAGTTTGGCCAGCTGAGAGTTACTCCAGTTCTGATTAGGCCAGATTAGAAAAACCTTAAGAGTTAAGGAAAGCGGCGCAGCAGATGCCCGGACAGTGAAAGAATTGAAAAACACATAGCAACAACTTACCTTCAACTCCGCCCAAGGGTTGTCCCGTCCCATTCTCAGTCCCCCCTGGTTCACACACACAGTCCGATTGCATTCTCCGACCCCGGTTCACACACACACAGTCTGGTCCCACAGAAAGTGAGAGAGATGCCAAAATGAAGAAATCCAACAGGGAAACTTAGAACATTATTTTTTGGTATACTTGGGCCCAAAAAAATCGGGCATAACTCTTCAAGTACGCCAAAAAATGCTTTGGGGAAAATTGAGGCCTTTGTGTGGTCCCACTTAGAGTTCAGTTATTTCAATACAAAGGTTGGACATTTGCACCCCCTCCCAGTGATAAAGAACTCTAATAACATTTTGTCTAGTATATCAAAGATATTTTAATAGTCAATTTTCTAGTTGATGCATAACTTATTAATGAAGATTGGGTGCTATGTATTTGTCCTAGTTACTATTTTGAAATGCTCAGTATTTATGGATTGACTACAAAAGTTAATTGAACATTGTTTATTCAGTCTTAACATAATGGTCATCACCGAACATGTATACAGCTGAGTGAATTACGTTTACTGTTCATATTAAGTGTTGTTAACTCTTAACTGTTGTTGGGTTGTAGCTGTGTAAAAAGAAAAACATTTCCTCTACCTGTAAGAATTTAGTCTTGATTTTTTTTTTAAAAACTACATGTCATAGGTGGAGCAAAATAGATGATGTCTAATATGTCTTTTAAATGCATCACCGTGTACAGTACAAAAGAAAGGAAAAGAGTAACTAGTAGAACACGTATGACTTTGCAATCATATCACCTTAGGAAAAATGCAATTTTTAAGCCTATGCATTATTTAAAAATGCATTGCAAAATGTGAAAATCATTAAACTTACAAAATTGGTCTGTCTATGTATTAGGTCCAAATAATTGTTTCAATGAAAATTCAATTCCATGGACAAGATTTTGTAAGGTAACTAGTTAACTCTTCAAAGTTATTGCTGCTAATTGAATTTTAAAATTGCTTATTCCTCTAAATCCTTTTGATTACTTTCTATGATATTTCAGGAGAATCTAAATGAAAAGCCCTTCTCATTTTGGCTCTGGATTGAAGGGATTTTAGAGTTAATCAAAAAGCACCTTCTACTTCTTTGGAATGATGGGTAAGTAAAACAGTATTGGCCATAATATAAAGCTTGTATAACAACTATGTATATTCATGGAGTAGATATTTGTCTGTACCACCTGTTTTTAAACAACATAAAATGAGAGGAAACTAAATTTAGTTTTGATCATTTCAGGTGGATCATGGGATTTGTGAGTAAGGAAAAAGAACGTGCTTTGCTGAAGGACAGGCAGCCGGGTACATTTTTACTGAGGTTCAGTGAGAGCAGCAGAGAAGGTGCCATTACTTTTACCTGGGTGGAAATATCACTAAATGGTGAGTGGATTAAATTCTACAGGCAGACAAGTCTCTTGGTTGGCCAGAAATTTAAATTGTTCAGATTTTGTTAGTCTCCTAAGAAGGCACTTTTTTTTTCCTAAATGACAGTGATGCAAATTGAATTTAGTTTACACTTTACTGATGCTCCAGATTCCAAAATGGCAAATTATTAGTGATGCTTCTCTTAACGAGCTATTATTAGAGTTGATGCAATAATTGAGAAAAAATTCAAGCTAAACAAAATCTCTTCAATTTCCATCAACTGTTTATTTAAAGATGAGGAAATCTTAAATTCACTATGGAAAACCAGTGCTTTTTTGGAGCTTGAGGTTATTAACAAACCTGAATATATAAGTTTACATAATTTAAAGTAATAGCTTGATTCATCCGTGGCACTTGAAAGGCTGTATATTGGGCTGAGACCCAGGTACACATGTCAGGATTTCCACTGGGCCTTGCAGAGGACAGAGCCTTCACCCACCTCTTTATTAGACCTTTGTTGCAGGATGGGCTGGGGAATACCAACATCAGAAGCTCCTGTGTTCCAGCATTCCCGAGGGACCTGGCGATTCTTAGTGGTTGTATTGCTGATTAGAATGGGGGTACTAGGGTGCATATGAACCCCACCAGGATTGTGGCCTCAACCTCCAAAAGAAATGGGCAACTTACTTATTAATTAAATTGTGCCATATTATAAAGAGGGCTTCTGAGGCAATCTATAATTATTTCCAGATACGCCAATGTCTGGTAATTTTTTCAAACCACGTAAAAGTTCAAAATCATTAAAGAATCCACAAATGGGGAAAAATAAAGCTGTGGTCAAATTCACAATAAAGTACACTGACTTCAAAGTTTAAAAATTGAGCGCATGAAAACCAAATGCCGATGATTTTTTTTCCTGTTCCTTACTGTGTATATGGGATTGTTTTTAAAAAAAGACTATTTTTTTTTTAAACACGCTCATGTACCAAAATCCATAGGGTTGAGAATGTCCCTTAAATTGTCTACCATACTTAGGCACCTGTTACACAAAGGCTACATCTAGGGTGAAAATTTGTGTATTTTCTTCAAAACTTGCAAATGTCTGAATGCTTTTCTTTCCAGATGAGTCACAATTTCACTCAGTAGAGCCATACACAAAGCATCAACTGTCAGCTGTTACCTTCCCAGACATCATTCGCAATTACAAAGTTATGGCAGCTGAAAATATTCCTGAAAATCCATTGAAGTATTTGTATCCTGAGGTTCCCAAAGATCAAGCATTTGGAAAGTATTACTCCAGGCCGAAAGATCGTAAGTATAGCTGTACCCGTGTAACAAAGTGGGATTTTTTTGCAAGTTTAAATAATGATCACCGTGATAGGATTGGACTTTTTCAAGAGCTGAGAACTTAAATAACTTAACATTATATCAATTGTCTGTTGCTGTTTTAAATGGAAGCTGTGATGGAACTGTAAGAACAAAATTAACTTGCACGTTACATCGATTTGAAAATCAGAGCCTCGGTATTTTATCACTTAAGTGGAGCAAGCAGGTTTCATTTAAAAAGGTGAATCGTTAACAGAAATTCTTTGTGCCAATTGTGGGTCAATCATAGAAACATAGAAAATAGGTGCAGGAGTAGGCCATTCGGCCCTTCTAGCCTGCACCGCCATTCAATGAGTTCAAGGCTGAACATGCAACTTCAGTACCCCATTCCTGCTTTCTCGCCATATCCCTTGATCCCCCTAGTAATAAGGACTTCATCTAACTCCCTTTTGAATATATTTAGTGAATTGGCCTCAACAACTTTCTGTGGTACAGAATTCCACAGGTTCACCACTCTCTGGGTGAAGAAGTTTCTCCTCATCTCGGTCCCAAATGGCTTACCCCTGGTTCTGGATTTCCCCAACATTGGGAACATTCTTCCTGCATCTAACCTGTCTAAACCCATCAGAATTTTAAACGTTTCTATGAGGTCCCCTCCCATTCTTCTGAACTCCAGTGAATACAAGCCCAGTTGATCCAGTCTTTCTTGATAGGTCAGTCCCGCCATCCTGGGAATCAGTCTGGTGAACCTTCGCTGCACTCCCTCAATAGCAAGAATGTCCTTCCTGTCAGATCAAAACTGTACGCAATACTCCAGGTGTGGCCTCACCAAGGCCCTGTACAACTGTAGCAACACCTCCCTGTCCCTGTACTCAAATCCCCTCGCTATGAAGGCCAACATGCCATTTGCTTTCTTAACCGCCTGCTGTACCTGCATGCCAACCTTCAATGACTGATGTACCATGACACCCAGGTCTCGTTGCACCTCCCCTTTTCCTAATCTGTCACCATTCAGATAATAGTCTGTCTCTCTGTTTTTACCACCAAAGTGGATAACCTCACATTTATCCACATTATACTTCATCTGCCATGCATTTGCCCACTCACCTAACCTATCCAAGTCACTCTGCAGCCTCATAGCATCCTCCTCGCAGCTCACACTGCCACCCAACTTAATGTCATCCGCAAATTTGGAGATACTACATTTAATCCCCTCGTCTAAATCATTAATGTACAGTGTAAACAGCTGGAGCCCCAGCACAGAACCTTGCGGTACCCCACTAGTCACTGCCTGCCATTCTGAAAAGTATCCATTTACTCCTACTCTTTGCTTCCTGTCTGACAACCAGTTCTCAATCCACGTCAGCACACTACCCCCAATCCCATGTGCTTTAACTTTGCACAAGGTCTCTTGTGTGAGACCTTGTCGAAAGCCTTCTGGTTACTTGGATGTCCACCTAGTGACTGACACCCTTCTCCCCCCACCTCGGGTCGCTCTAAACAACAGTGACTGACTCCCTTCTTCCCCCCCCCCCCCCCCCCCCCCCACCCCTCAGGTCATTCTGTACACACAGTGACACCACATTGCACGGACGCAACCCCTCCCCCCCCCCTCCCCCCTCTCCACGGCCCAGCTACTGCCAGCATCAGTAAAGGGAGGTGGGGGGGCGACGGGGAACATTTCCTAGAAATAACTCATGTTCAGCAATGAATAGCTAAGTGGGCATGACTCCAATGGCTTCTTCCTGAGTGGTGTTACATATGTTACAAAATTAATTTCCTACCACTCATAAAATTAGCCATCGGCGTGTTACACAGGTACTGGTCAGTTACTCCAGTCAAACAGACGTGAAACAATCCAATCCAATCCTCTGCAATCCAATTGGGTTTATTTTTTAAATAATGTTTCGAGTGGAAGTGTCTGTTTTCTGCGGGATCAGAAATACACCAGGCAGCGTTGTTCAGCAAACACCGAGTTCAGTGTGTCTCTGAATTCACGGCAGCTGGCAAGACATGGCGAGGGAGGGGAAGTGGTATTGGGGGGTGGGGGGGGGGAGAAATGGGTGGGGTGGGTCTGCTTTGGAGCCGATCTGTCAAAAAAACGAAGCCCAGAGCTAAGGGAATGACGGAAGACAGTGCAAAGCATAGTAAAGGTCCCGAGGGATTAGAAGGGCAGGTGTATGAGATTACAACATGCTTCAGCTATGCGCCTGTCCCAGACAGTTTGTGTATATTTTTTGGGAACATCGATTAGCTGATTACATTGTGGCTTGAGTTCTGCCATGTTTAGTGTGAATATGAGGTTTTTTATTTTATTTTTCTTTCATTTTATTACCAACAACTAAGTATGACATTACTGCCTACTGATCGGCAGTTACAAGTTTTCTTCATTATGGTATGTCGTTATGGTATCGGCTACTATATCATGGTAAATTGCTTTTGAGTTTGTGCTGTTCAGTTGGTTCTAACTAGGAACTATTGGGGGAGGAGTGAGGATGAATTCTGGAATGTGTTGGAAAAAGAACAAAAATCACCTTCCAAATGTCGCACCTTTTCAGTGCTAAAAATGTTCAATTTCACAACCAACCAAGGTATTATTGAGAATAGCACATCGCAGCCTGTGTGTGAGATACCTGCAACTGTTTTGTAAGTATCTCCAAGTTTTCCCATTTTGATTTTATTTCCCTCATCCATTCACAAAAACCCTATAGTCCCCCCACCCCCATCGTGCACCCAGTTGTTGTTCCTTAAATGATTCCAGAGTATTTCGCTCTGTTGTGTCTGGAAGGAGCTAGAGTGATCAATAATTGGAAATCCATTCTATGCATTCTATATCCTTTTCCTTCCTGACATTAGTCCTAAATTTGACTTTTGCTACTGTGTCTCTGTCCTATGCTCAGAATTTAATTTGCAATAATTTTCCAGATTGACTTTTTCCTTCCTGCCACTAAGTTGCATAACTAACTTTTTCAGTTACCTTCTTTCAAGGCTGAAAAGCCCAAACTTCTCCAATCTTTCCTCTGACATAGAAACATAGAAAATAGGTGCAGGAGCAGGCCATTCAGCCCTTCTAGCCTGCACCGCCATTCAATGAGTTCATGGCTGAACATGAAACTTCAGTACCCCCTTCCTGCTTTCACGCCATACCCCTTGATCCCCCGAGTAGTAAGGACTTCATCTAACTCCCTTTTGAATATATTTAGTGAATTGGCCTCAACTACTTCCTGTGGTAGAGAATTCCACAGGTTCACCACTCTCTGGGTGAAGAAGTTTCTCCTTATCTCGGTCCTAAATGGCTTACCCCTTATCCTTAGACTGTGACCCCTGGTTCTGGACTTCCCCAACATTGGGAACATTCTTCCTGCATCCAACCTGTCCAAACCCATCAGAATTTTAAACGTTTCTATGAGGTCCCCTCTCACTCTTCTGAACTCCAGTGAATACAAGCCCAGTTGATCTAGTCTTTCTTGATAGGTCAGTCCCACCATCCCGGGAATCAGTCTGGTGAATCTTCGCTGCACTCCCTCAATAGCAAGAATGTCCTTCCTCAAGTTAGGAGACCAAAACTGTACACAATACTCCAGGTGTGGCCTCACCAAGGCCCTGTACAACTGTAGCAACACCTCCCTGCCCCTGTACTCAAATCCCCTCGCTATGAAGGCCAACATGCCATTTGCTTTCTTAACTGCCTGCTGTACCTGCATGCCAACCTTCAATGACTGATGTACCATGACACCCAGGTCTCGTTGCACCTTCCCTTTTCCTAATCTGTCACCATTCAGATAATAGTCTGTCTCTCTGTTTTTACCACCAAAGTGGATAACCTCACATTTATCCACATTATACTTCATCTGCCACGCATTTGCCCATTCACCTAACCTATCCAAGTCACTCTGTAGCCTCATAGCATCCTCCTCGCAGCTCACACTGCCACCCAACTTAGTGTCATCCGCAAATTTGGAGATACTACATTTAATCCCCTTGTCTAAATCATTAATGTACAATGTAAACAGCTGGGGCCCCAGCACAGAACCCTGCGGTACCCCACTAGTCACTGCCTGCCATTCCGAAAAGTACCCATTTACTCCTACTCTTTGCTTCCTGTCTGACAACCAGTTCTCAATCCACGTCAGCACACTACCCCCAATCCCATGTGCTTTAACTTTGCACATTAATCTCCTGTGTGGGACCTTGTCGAAAGCTTTCTGAAAGTCCAAATATACCACATCAACTGGTACTCCTTTGTCCACTTTATTGGAAACATCCTCAAATAATTCCAGAAGATTTGTCAAGCATGATCTTCCTTTCACAAATCCATGCTGACTTGGACCTATCATGTCACCATTTTCATGACACTAGGGATCAAACTTGTGGCTCTTCTCTGAACCTTCCCCAGTGCTGAATGTCTCACTGACTAGAAATGGACACCCTATTCGAGGTGATCTGACTACAGTTTGAAAATGACTGCTTCTGATTGGCAGTTTTAAATGTTGTGGCTATATATTTCTGCATTCCATTTGCTTTGCTACTTGTTTCTCCATAGTGGTTAGACATATAGGGCCCAAGTTTCCACAAGAAAAAAAACGGGCGCCCCTCCGAGCTGGGTGCCCGTTTTTCGTGCCTAAAACGGCGCCTAAAAAAATCCTCTGTATTCTCCACCGACTTACAGGTCCTCTGGCACTCGGCGCAGCCAGCACGAGCTGTGGGGGGGGGCGGAGCCAGGTCCCGGCGCTGAAAACAGTGCCGAGACCTCTGCACATGCGCGCCACAGTCGGCACGCAAGTGCAGTAGCTCCAGGCGCCGAACTGTGTGGGAGGGGCCCGAAGCACGCAGCCCCTAGCCCTGGCCCAATGGCCTCACTGGGGCTGCGTGAATGAGGCTCCTCCCACGGCCAGCTCCTGCTCCCCGTCCGACCAGACCCGACCCGAGACCCGCCCCGACCGAGACCCGCTCCCCCCCCCCCGCCCCGACCCGACACCCGCTCTCCCCCCGCCCCGAGACCCGCGCCCCGCCCCGATACCCGCTTCCCCCCCCCCCCCCCCGAGCCGACACCCGCTCCTGTTCTCCGATCCCCCCCCCCTCCCCCCCCCCCTTTTTCTTCTCCCCCTCCCTCTCCCTCCCTCCCCTCTCTCTCTCTTCTCCCCCTCCCTCTCTCTTCTCCCTCTCTCCCTTCCCTTCTCTCCCTCTCTCTCCTCCCTTCTCTCCCTCTCTCTCTCGCTCAGCGGCACGAACAGCTGCAGAATTCTCCCTGGCTGAAGCACTTTCACACAGGTAGGAAGATGGTTTATTTAATCTTTTCTTGGCTTATAAATGTTTATTTAGGTTGGATTTATTTGTATAATATTTGTAGAAGAAAAAATAGGATTTATTGTCGAATTTAATGAGTTCCCTTCCCCCCCACCCTGTTCTGGACGCCTAATTTGTAACCTGCGCCTGATTTTTTAATGTGTAGAACAGGTTTTTTCAGTTCTACAAAAATCTTCACTGGCGCCATTCTACTTTAGTTTGGAGTATGTTTTCACTGTGGAAACTTTCAAATCAGGCGTCAGTGGCCGGACACGCCCCCTTTTGAAGAAAAAATTCTGTTCTAAACTAGAACTGTTCTACCTGACTAGAACTGCAGGAAAAAAAAATGTGGAGAATTGCGATTTCTAAAATAGTCCGTTCTCCACCAGTTGCTCCTAAAAAATCAGGCGCGAATCATGTAGAAACTTGGGCCCATAGAGTTCCAAGTATACTGCCCCCAAATTTTGATTTTGGAAAAAATTTTATTCAGTACTTCAGTCAGCCATTTTATTCCCATTATTCGCAGTTGTTAGGAATTGCTGCTGTTCTGTTTCCTTTGATGCAGCCTGGGAAAATAGTGTAGAATTTTTGTAACAAATAATTAAAAAATTTACTTGGCTGTTAGTCAAATTTAATGTGATAATGTGCAACTCCATCTGGCAAGATTTTGTGCCGATATTCTGCTGTGGTTGAAGTATTTTCTGCAGAGTTCATGTCTGCTCGGGGGGTGGGGTGGGGGGTGGGAAGGAACCCGAACATTCATCTAAGAGGACATCCAGTCTACAAGTCACTGTGCACCTTTGATATCATTGTCGTTTACATGTTAGCTAGGGGTATCCTTTCTTGATCTCGCCACTCATCCTTTTGGTTTGCACTGTTCTCAAGTAGTTAAATACTTTACTTTTAGTTAGAGGGCTGCCTTTCTCTGGACCTGACTGCAAATTGAATCAGGTTGCTAGATCAAACACCTCCATTCCATGCAATGTATTTTTATAGAGTAAAACTGGCCTCTGGCCCACTCCTTACCGGCTGTCCTTTGATAATTTATAAAGGAACTTTGGTGGCCTTGGAGATGTCCATTTCCTGGGAAGGAATAATATTTTTATTTATGAACCAAGAAAGTGACCTAAAGATCCTTGTTTCTTCTCCTTTAGCTTCAGAGCCGATGGATGTAGATGACTCCAAGACCAGTGGTTACATAAAGACTGAACTGATTTCAGTGTCTGAAGTGTAAGTAACCTTTGTTAACTATTTTTCTTTTCCTTCTTAAACTGTTTTAATGCAGGTAAACTGTATGTTTTGTTCATTGACTTTTCTACAGCCAAATCTTACTAATTCTAAATGCAAGTTACTTGAAATAAAATAATCTAGAAATGACGGCCTTTTGATCATTTTTTTGGAAAATGCAGGTGGTGGTGGTTGTTCAAGTTTTAAGCTTGCTCTTTGTGGGTAATTTGGGGCAGAATAATTAATGTCTAAGTAAGTGAAGTTTTTAATTAAATAGACACATCTTTTTCCAATACGTACCAAGGCTCTCATTGCTTGTACAATTGTACATGCACAGGCATGAAACATCTATCTTTATTGCATTCTATAATGCTACCAAGTATTATGCTACTCCTGAAAACAAAAAAATTGCATAGTGGTCTGACATGACCAAAGCAGTTGGAAGTACATAAGTACTAGTAAGCAATGTTCCCGTTAAGCTACGCAGCGGGCAGGCCGCTCACTGGCTTTTAAATGGACAAAACGCACATGTGCAAACATTTGAATGGGCTGCACAGCCTGTTACAAATTCTAATAATTTACTTATTGAGCTGACAATGCAGAATGTTCTCAAAGTACACCTGCTTAAAAATAATCGGAGCATTTTATAATTATTGCTGTTCTACCTTTTAAGTCACATTGCAGGGGGAGTTTTAGCCCCCAAAAAACAGGTAGGTTGGGCGGGAGATTAAAGTGTTAAAAGACTGAATCCTGACCACAGCACTCCCATTTCTGCATTTAGCAGAGTGGGATGGGGAGCAGGCAGCCAACCCATTCCCAGGAGGCGGGTCCCACATTTAAATATAACGAGGCTGGCGTGCTTCAGTTTAACTAGCATTTAAAATTTAACTCTGCCTGGTCGGGTTTCTCAAGCCTTGGAGGACCTGCCAGCTAAAGTAAAGCGAAGTCAGCTGGATCCAGAAATGCCTTTACACTTGCTTCCTGGATCCAGCGTCCCTGCCTCACCCACCTACCGCAATCGGAGACCTCCCCACGAGGCCTCCGATTTCCCCCCCCCCCCATCTATTTCCTCCCACACAAGGGCCGCAATCATGCCAACCGTGGTGAAACCAGTGCAGCCGGCGGATGTGGCGGATGGTGAAGCCACTCCTCGTTCCAGCCCGCAATGAATGGAAGAATCTTCCATTGATGGAACTTATAAAGCCCACCCTGCGAGGTTCCCGGCCAATTAAAAGGAGGCGGGTCTGATGATGTCATTTGATATGTCATCAGCTGATTTCCTTAAAGGGACCATGTCCACATTGATTTGACAGTTGTTCGGCAGCATTGAGGTGCTGCAAACACTGACAATGACTGCACAAAGGTGCACGGCCTCATCCAGGCTCTACCGTGACTCCCTCCAGATGCTTATGGCGAGAGACACAGCACATAGGGGAGGTTTTCTTCCCTTCCAATGGGTGGAAGAAACCTCACCAGGACATCAACGCAGCCTGGTTGTACATTGCACAGGAGGGCACAAGCAGGGATGTCAGGAGGAGCTGGCTGCAGTGGTGCAAACTTTTCAATGGTCTCATAGAAACATAGAAAATAGGTGCAGGAGTAGGCCATTCGGCCCTTCTAGCCTGCACCGCCATTCAATGAGTTCATGGTTGAACATGCAACTTCAGTACCCCATTCCTGCTTTCTCACCATACCCCTTGATTCCCCTAGTAGTAAGGACTTCATCTAACTCCTTTTTGAATATATTTAGTGAATTGGCCTCAACAACTTTCTGTGGTAGAGAATTCCACAGGTTCACCACTCTCTGGGTGAAGAAATTCCTCCTCATCTCAGTCCTAAATGGCTTCCCCCTTATCCTTAGACTGTGTCCCCTGGTTCTGGACTTCCCCAACATTGGGAACATTCTTCCTGCATCTAACCTGTCTAACCCCGTCAGAATTTTAAACGTTTCTATGAGGTCCCCTCTCATTCTTCTGAACTCCAGTGAATACAAGCCCAGTTGATCCAGTCTTTCTTGATGGGTCAGTCCCGCCATCCCGGGAATCAGTCTGGTGAACCTTCGCTGCACTCCCTCAATAGCAAGAATGTCCTTCCTCAGGTTAGGAGACCAAAACTGTACACAATACTCCAGGTGTGGCCTCACCAAGGCCCTGTACAATTGTAGCAACACCTCCCTGCCCTTGTACTCAAATCCCCTCGCTATGAAGGCCAACATGCCATTTGCTTTCTTAACCGCCTGCTGTACCTGCATGCCAACCTTCAATGACTGATGTACCATGACACCCAGGTCTCGTTGCACCTCTCCTTTTCCTAATCTGTCACCATTCAGATAATAGTCTGTCTCTCTGTTTTTACCACCAAAGTGGATAACCTCACATTTATCCACATTATACTTCATCTGCCATGCATTTGCCCACTCACCTAACCTATCCAAGTCGCTCTGCAGCCTCATAGAATCCTCCTTGCAGCTCACACTGCTACCCAACTTAGTGTCATCCGCAAATTTGGAGATACTATATTTAATCCCCTCGTCTAAATCATTAATGTACAGTGTAAACAGCTGGGGCCCCAGCACAGAACCTTGCGGTACCCCACTAGTCACTGCCTGCCATTCTGAAAAGTCCCCATTTACTCCTACTCTTTGCTTCCTGTCTGACAACCAGTTCTCAATCCATGTCAGCACACTACCCCCAATCCCATGTGCTTTAACTTTGCACATTAATCTCTTGTGTGGGACCTTGTCGAAAGCCTTCTGAAAGTCCAAATATACCACATCGACTGGTTCTCCCTTGTCCACTCTACTGGAAACATCCTCAAAAAATTCCAGAAGATTTGTCAAGCATGATTTCCCTTTCACAAATCCATGCTGACTTGGACCTATCATATTACCTCTTTCCAAATGCACTGCAATGACATCCTTAATAATTGATTCCATCATTTTACCCACTACCGATGTCAGGCTGACCGGTATGTAATTCCCTGTTTTCTCTCTCCCTCCTTTTTTAAAAAGTGGGGTTACATTGGCTACCCTCCACTCCATAGGAACTGATCCAGAGTCAATGGAATGTTGGAAAATGACTGTCAATGCATCCACTATTTCCAAGGTCACCTCCTTAAGTACTCTGGGATGCAGTCCATCAGGCCCTGGGGATTTATCGGCCTTCAATCCCATCAATTTCCCCAACACAATTTCCCGACTAATAAGGATTTCCCTCAGTTCCTCCTCCTTACTAGACCCTCCGACCCCTTTTATATCCGGAAGGTTGTTTGTGTCCTCCTCAGTGAATACCGAACCAAAGTACTTGTTCAATTGGTCCGCCATTTCTTTGTTCCCCGTTATGACTTCCCCTGATTCTGACTGCAGGGGACCTACGTTTGTCTTTACTAACCTTTTTCTCTTTACATATCTATAGAAACTTTTGCAATCCGTCTTAATGTTCCCTGCAAGCTTCTTCTCGTACTCCATTTTCCCTGCCCTAATCAAACCCTTTGTCCTCCTCTGCTGAGTTCTAAATTTCTCCCAGTCCCCGGGTTCTCTGCTATTTCTGGCCAATTTGTATGCCACTTCCTTGGCTTTAATGCTATCCCTGATTTCCCTTGATAGCCACGGTTGAGCCACCTTCCCTTTTTTATTTTTACGACAGACAGGAATGTACAATTGTTGTAGTTCATCCATGCGGTCTCTAAATGTCTGCCATTGCCCATCCACAGTCAACCCCTTCAGTATCATTCGCCAATCTATCCTAGCCAATTCACGCCTCATACCTTCAAAGTTACCCTTCTTTAAGTTCTGGACCATGGTCTCTGAATTAACTGTTTCATTCTCCATCCGAATGCAGAATTCCACCATATTATGGTCACTCTTCCCCAAGGGGCCTCGCACAACGAGATTGCTAATTAATCCTCTCTCATTACACAACACCCAGTCTAAGATGGCCTCCCCCCTAGTTGGTTCCTCGACATATTGGTCTAAAAAACCATCCCTTATGCACTCCAGGAAATCCTCCTCTACCGTATTGCTTCCAATTTGGTTAACCCAATCTATGTGCATATTAAAGTCACCCATTATAACTGCTGCACCTTTAGATCAGTAGATCATGAAACATTACTGAAAAGCCCCACTCAACATCATCCTGCTGTGCCACTCATCACATCCCCATCACTCTTCCCTACCCTACTCCTGCACATCATCACTTACACCAAGTTACCTTGCAGCTCCAGCCACCCCTCTCTATCTTACATTATCACATCCCCATCTCACTAGCCACACCTCGTCCTCAACCTTGTCCAATCATACCAACAAACAACACACAAGGATAGGCACTTGGGCCTTTTAGTCAATGTTCATGTAGAGTTTCTGCTAATGTGTTCTCAAACATTGAAATCTTTATTTTGAACACTTTGCATTCTTGGATAGATTTGTGTGAAGTTTTGGAAGTTGCTTAGTGAGTTGAAGTGAATGGTGAGACATAAGGGTACCCCCCCACAATGGTGATGTGTGTGAAAGGAATGACTTGGTCATTGCAGGGATGCTTTATGGTGCTGGTGTGGGATGGTACCAACCTGGCACTTCATGTGGCAGCCAGTATGTACAGCATCAAGTGAAGTAACTGTGGCCATGGTGAGACCATCCCTGGTATCCCGGGCAGCAATGTGGTCGGGTTCTGATGCCCTGTGTCCTGTGCAGCATCAGGTGATTGCAGAGAAGGTTGGTGGTGTTGGTGGTGATGCTGGTGTGTTTAGTGATGTTGGGGTTGATCGTGGTGGGATTCTATGGACCAAGGTGAGATTTTCTCAAGGGCACTGATGCTGCTCGAATAGATGGCAGCTGAAGTTGAGATGACAGAAGCGATCCGTCAGTGGTGAGAGATATCTCCAAGGAGGTGACACATGGATAGAGAGTTCACTGCAAACTTCAAACTGCATGCAGCTCAAAAGTGTCTTCCACATCCTGTAGGCTTCGGCCTCTGGAAAGTGAACAGCTGTGAAATGGTAGCTTTTATGCCATGTCGGCAGGTGTCAATTAGTCAAAACAAAGGGGAGTCATTGAGAACCCAACACACTTACCTGACATGAAGCCCGAGCGACAGGAAGCTGCTGAAAAACTTGGTTAAATGCTGCTTAAATGAGTTTAAGCAGCTTTCTAAATATCAAATTGCCTAACTCACTATTTAGTGCCGTGTCTGCAATCAGCAGCAGGACCTGGCACTTTGGAAACTGATAAGGAGGCAGATTTAGAGCGGACTTCTGCCCCACTGTCAATAACAGCCATTTTAACAGCTGGCCTGCCTTCAAACTCATACTCGCAGCGCCGGTAAGATTCCAGCCTTGGCCTCCAATTTCCCCCCCGCCCCCCCCCCCCCCCCCCAAACTCCCAAGGCCTTCGTCTCCCTCTTTCTCTTCCCCCCCCCCCCAGCCCCCTATTTCCTCCTTTGTTTCCTGTCCCACTCATCCCTAGCCTCTTATTTCCTCCCACACAAGGCCTCTGAATCCCCTCCCCCACCAACATCTTTGTTTACCCCACTCTCCCAAGCCTTCTATTTCCTTCCCAAGAGGCCTCCGATCACCTTCCCAATGCTCGTGTCTGACCCCCATGTTCTCTTTTTCTCTCTCTTTCCCCCCTCCCCCCACAGCCAATCCTCTGGAGTCTGGCCACAACATGCTTTCCCCGATGTTCTGGCAACGTGGGGCGGACACATTCGAGGGCCCCGTCAACCACATTGGGGGGTATCCTCAGTCGAGGTAAAAGAAAGACATATCAGTTGTGAACAGATGCGACCGAGACTGGGAGAATGGAATAGAATCCTTACAGGACCCAGTGTGGGAGGATGTGTAAAATTAATGAATTGTTCTGACTGTAAGTAATTCAATTTGACCCCCTTGAGTATAGAAATAAATGCACTACAGTATCTTGTATCCTTTCAATCATTACACTTCCTATAAGAAGTAAAGCCTGGTATTCTAATCCTTCACCTGTAGGTGGTGCTGTTTTCAAGTGACTGAATGTATGTTGTTGTCCCGTAGCTTTTTATACAGTGCTGTATATCAGAGCTGGATCTGCCCTGCTGCAGGTAAAAGTCAGTCAGAACGAATGTGTTTTTTGTGCATCTGATTTGAGAATATTAAGGTTGCAGCAATAGTGATATTTTAGTATAAAGTATTGACTTTTTTCCCCCCCATAGATTTGAATTCAAGAGGATATTGATGTTGATAATTATTAGGATTTCCAGTTACTCAGCTGGTTAAAAGCAACAAGTACTGAGCTATATAGACCAGAAAAATGGGAGATTGTATCCTTGGTCTTTGCTGAGGTGGTAGAGGGTCAACAAAACGGCTTGCATTCGAGACAAGAAAGTTCTGATCACTCGCCAGCAGCCCCTGCTGGAAGCACGTATGTAATCATCGGTGAGGATTGGGCTCAGCTGCAATTCTCTCCAAGGTACAATAGTTCCCCAGTACTCATGAAGGGTACCGGAGAGTGCTTTGTGTGTGTGGAACTGTACCGCAGCAAGCAATCATAACCAGGAGAGGGAAATTGGCACAGAAAGGAGGAAATGAGACTATAACTAGACTTGGATTGATGCACAGTCTGTTGTCTGTTATAACATTGATGCACGGGCTTCCCAATGGGTAAATGTACTATATAGTGTCATACAATAGAATCATAGAAGTTTACAGCACAGAAGGAGGCCATTTCGGCCCATCGTGTCCATGCTGGCCATCAAGAGGCTATCCAGCCGAATCCCACTTTCCAGCTCTAGGTCCAAGTGCACATCCAAGTACTTTTTAAATGTGGTGAGGGTTTCTGCCTCGACCACCTTTTCAGGCAGTGAGTTCCAGACCCCCACAACCCTCTGCGAGAAGGAATTTCCCCTCAAATCCCCTCAACCTTCTACCAATTGCTTTAAATTTATGCCCCCTGGTTGTTGACCCCTCTGCTAAGGGAAATGGGCCCTTTCTATCCACTATATCTAGGCCCCTCATAATTTTATACACCTCAATGAGATCTCCCCTCAGCCTCCTCTCTTCCAATGAAAACAAATCCAGCCTATCCAATCTGTCCTCGTAGCTTAGATTCTCCACTCCAGGCAATATCCTCGTAAATCTCCTCTGTACCCTCTCCAGTGCAATCACGTCCTTCTTGTAATGCGGTGACCAGAGCTGCACGCAATACTCCAGCTGTGGCCTAACCAGTGTTTTATACAGTTCAAGCATAACCCCCACTGCTCTTGTATTCTATGCCTTGGCGAATAAAGTCAAGCATTCCGTATGCCTTCTTAACCACCTTATCTACCTGGCCTGCTACTTTCAGGGATCTGTGGACATGCACTCCAAGGTCCCTTTGTTCTTCTGCACTTCTCAGTATCCTACCATTTAATGTGTGTTCCCTTTCCTTGTTAGCCCTTCGGAAATGCATTACCTCACACTTCTGGATTAAATTCCATTTGCCGCTGTTCTGACCACCTGACCAGTTGATATTTTCCTGCAGTTCACAGTTTCATTATCAACCACACAGCCAATTTTAGTATCATCTGCAAACTTTTTAATCATACCCCCTATATTCAAGTCTAGATCATTGATGTATATCACAAAAAGCAAGGGATCCAGCCAGTACTGAGTCCTGGGGAACCCCACTGGAAACATCCTTCCAGCTGCAAAAACACCCATCAACCATTATCCCTTGCTTCCTGCCTCTCAGGCAATTTTGAATCCAACTTGCCACTTTGCCCTGGATCCCATGGGCTTTTACATTTGTGAGCAGTCTGCCATGTGGGATCTTATCAAAAGCTTTGCTAAAATTCATATGAACTACATCATACGCTTTGAGTTATGCTGATTAGGAGGATCCTATGATTAATCACCAGACTGCTGAGTTAGCTGATCTAGGCTAGGGTTGCAGTAGGAGTGCTACATTGGCTGTTCTGTCTATGGGTCTGGGGGGGGAAATGACAAGGGTTCTTTCCCCTAATTACTATTCAGTGACTTCTAGTGCTGTGTGAATGTCAGATGAGGATAGAGTTGGGATGAGTCCTCTTTGTTCCCCACCAAATAGCCTGGTGGCATTCACTGTTGAGGCTCACATATGAGGAATGACTCCTCCAGTGAAATGCTAGAAGACTGCTGGCTCTATGAAACTTTGCTGTAGCATGAGTCCATGAGAGCGTGGAAGAGTAACTGGGTTGGAGATCAGAGGATTGGTTAGTACCTTTTGCAGAGATGACAAATTATTAATTATAAGGGCAGTTTGGTACTTAAATAAAACACTTGCTCGGCAATTTGCCAAAATACAGGAGCTTTAAAAAAGAGAAAATGATTGCTGTTTTAGTTTATACCATAGTTTATTCCATTTTTTTTTACATTTTCATTTTTTATTCAAACTTGAATAAGTCTTCTGCTTTAGTGCACTGACATTTTGCCACTCACATTTGTGCTGACCATTTAATCTTGCAGCCCTAATGTCTGGGGTTGCATTGAGGGAGCAGGCTGGGGTGAGGGAGCAAGGATTTCTGTTTTCAGGTGAACACATTGGATTCTCTGCCAGGAGAGAAGTCATGTAATGGGGTAGGGAATTGACAACAAGGTACTGAGAGGTTGGTGCTTCTGTTTTGAATGTCAGTAGCAGGAAGGGCAGGAGAGGAGGCTGCAGCCACATTCATACAGACACTGTTGTACTCTTTCCAAACTTTTTCTTTCTTGGACATGTTTTTCTTTACTCATTTTCCAGCCAGTGACTGTGGCTGTGATATGCTGGCCAATCACTGACTCTTACACTGACGGTCATTAAATATAAAAAGTGATTCAGGATGGAGAGCAGGGAAAACTATTTGACACAGTGTTGAGGCTGTGGTATGCACTTTCAGAGTTTGTGATTGAAGCAGAGATCACATCAACATGTAAGAATAGGTTTAAAAGAATGTTAACTTTTTTTAATGCTATATAGGCTGTAATTATGTACAGTAACTGCTTTCAATTAGTTTAGATTTTTAAATTAAATAGGTTCAACTTGTGAAATTAAAAATCAGCAACATTCAAAGCATACTTCAGAATAAAAATTGTGAGTTTACAACTTAAATATTTTCTGTATATTTAGTCGTGGCTCAGTGGCAGCACTCTTGCCTCTGATTCAGCTAGGTTGTGGGTTCAAGCCCAACTCCAGAAATTTGAGCATATAATCTTGACTGGCACTTCATTGAAGTCACTGTCAGAGGTGCCGTCTTTCAAATTCGAGATGGATGTAAAATGTCCCATGGCACGTTTTGAAGAATAGCAGGGGAATTCTCACTGGTGTCCTGGCCAATATTAATCACTCAAGCAACATCACCAAACAGATTTTCTGGTCATTTATCTTATTGCTATTTGAGGGACCTGGCTGTGTGCAAATTGGCTGTTGCGTTTCCCTACGTTACAACAGTGACTACAGTCAAATAAGTACTTTGTTGGCTGTGAAGTGTTTTGGTAAATCTTGAGGTTGTGAAAGGCGCTATACAAATGCAATTCCTTCCCTTCCTCTCACTTAATACACCTTTGAATAAAAGTGATTGTAAATGGTTATCTATATTGTTACTTTCAGTCACCCCTCTAGACTGCAGTCAACAGAAAATCTTCTACCGATGTCCGTGGAAGATTTTGGTGAATTGGAGCGACAACTAAGTCCATCAGAAATTGACACAGTGGTAAGTTTTCAAATCTGAGTGGCTCTGGTTCTTGTAAATTGACTAATCAGACTTGTTGATGATGCATATTATTATGAGTGCAATAGTGTACTCCATGGCTAGTGTGTGTACTTGTAATGTCAACATTTTGTTAATCATTCAACTTTAAAATACTACTTTTATATAATAAACACTCACAACTCACTGTCTTAAAAACTGCAAGTATGCATTATGTAAATCTTCAGTTTATGTCTGTTGTCTTAATTCATGAGTTGGGTTTAATTAGCATATGTATGGACAGATGGAACTTAAAAATAGCTAGTACAAAACCTTACATGATGGATTGAATGACTTATTTATAGTTATCCAAACAGAAAGATCCTAAAGTCGGTCCCCCCCCCCGCTTCATTGTAGCATTCAATTGTTTCTTGTATGGTTCCAGGGTTGCCACCTTTATGTATTCCTCAAATTGATTGCTCTTTGTGAAGAATTTCCTAAAAGTAGCCTTTGTCCCCGTGCTCTACTTCTGCAACATAAAGTAATAATCCAGTTTTACTTTCTCCATTCCCTGAACAATCTTGTATACTTTAATAAAATCACCTCAACAGCCTCTTTTCTAGGCTGAAAAGCCCAAGTTTTTTCAATATTTCTACTTAACTCTGACCCCTGACACCAGTGATTAGCCTCCTGGCAACACCCTTGCTCCAAACACTGGCACCTGCTTGACTATGTCATCATCCGAGCCAGGGATCGCAAGGATGTGCGCATCACCCGCGTCATGACAGGAGCTGACGACTGCTGGACGGACCACCGCCTAATCCGATCCATCATCGACATTAACGTAGCCCCAAAGCGGAGGGGACAGCAGAAGCAGTGCCACAAAAAAAAATCAATGCTGGGGCACTTAAAGACTCAGCTAAGAGAGTCCTATACAGCCAGTGCCTCACAGATAACCTGGCGTGCCTTGATGACCCTGAGATGCAGAATGCCCACAGCGTTTGGTCTGCCCTCCAGGCCTCCATAACCAGTGCCTGCGAAGCGACACTTGGTCATTCAACCAGAAAACACCAGGATTGGTTTAATGAGAATGATCAGGCGATCCAAGAACTAATAGATCGCAAGCACAGAGTATTCCTGAGCCTCCAGCAACAACCAACTCTGGAGCAGCAAAGCAACATTACAGGTGGCTCAAGGCTGAGGTCCAACAAAAAGCCCGGGACATAAAGAACAGGTGGTGGCTGGAGAAAGTACAGGACTTACAGCAGTTGATGTGCGAGGATTCTTCATCGCTATCAAGGCCACCTACGGTCCAAACTCCCAAGGCACAACCCCAATGCTGGCCGAGAACGGGGAAACACTCATCAAGGACACCGAGTCAGTCGGGGCCCGCTGGAAGGAGCACTTCGAAGATCTCCTCAATCGAGACTCTGCCTTTGACTCAAGTGTTCTCGACTCCATCCCACAGCATGCGACCCGCCACCACCTCAGTCAAACCCCAACATTGCATATAGAAACATAGAAAATAGGTGCAAGAGCAGGCCATTCGGCCCTTCGAGCCTGCACCGCCGTTCAAATTGATCATGGCTGATCATGCAACTTCAGTACCTGACTCCTGCCGGCTTTCCATGCCCACTGATCCCCTTAGCCATAACTCCCTCTTGAATATATCCAACGAACTAGACTCAACATCTTTCTGTGGTAGAGAATTCCACAGGTTCACAATTCTCTGAGTGAAGAAATTTCTCCTCATCTTGGTCCTAAATGGCTTACCCCTTATCCTTAGACTGTGACCCCTGGTTCTGGACTTCCCCAACATCGGGAACATTCTTCCTGCATCTAACCTGTCCAGTCCCGTCATAATTTTATATGTTTCTATGAGATCCCCTCTCAATCTTCTGAATTCCAGTGAGTATAAACCTAGCCGATCCAGTCTTTCTTCATATGTCAGTCCTGCCATCCTGGGAATTAGTCTGGTGAACCTTCACTGCACTCCCTCAACAGCAAGCATATCCTTCCTCCGATTAACAGACCAAAACTACACACAATACTCAAAGTGTGGTCTCACCAAGGCCCTGTATAACTGCAGTAAGACCTCCCTACTCCTATACTCAAATCCTCTCGCAATGAAGGCCAGCATGCCATTTGCTTTCTTTACTGCCTGCTGTACCTACATGCCTACCTTCAGTGACTGATGTACCATGACACCCAGGTCTCGTTGCACCTCCCCTTTTCCTAATCTGTCACCATTCAGGTAATAATCTGCCTTCCTGTTTTTGTCACCACAGTGGATAACCTCTCATTTATCCACATTATACTGCATCTGCCATGCATTTGCCCACTCACCTAACCTGTCCAAGTCACCCTGCAGCCTCTTGGCATCCTCCCCACAGCTCACACTGCCACCCAGCTTAGTGTCTTCTGCAAACTTGGAGAGATTACATTCAATTCCTTCATCTAAATCATTAATGTATATTGTAAATAGCTGGGGTCCCAGCACTGAACCTTGTGGCACCCCACTAGTCTCTGCCTGCCATTCTGAAAAGGACCTGTTTATTCCCACTCTTGCTTCCTGTCTGCCAACCAGTTCTCTATCCACGTCAATACATTACCCCCAATACCATGTGCCTTAATTTTGCACACTAATCTCTTGTGTGGAACCTTGTCAAAAACCTTTTGAAAGTCCAAATGCACCACATCCACTGGTTCGCCCTTGTCCACTCTATCAGTTACATCCTCTCAAAATTCTAGAAGATTTGTCAAGCAGGATTTCCCTTTCATAAATCCATGCTGACTTGGACGGATCCTGTCACTGTTTTCCAAATACGCTGCTATTTCATCTTTAAGAATTGATTCCAGCATTTTCCCCACCACCGATGTCCGGCTGACTGGTCTATAATTCACTGTTTTACTCTCTCCCTCCTTTTTTTAAAAAGTGGAGTTACATTAGCTACCCTCCAGTCCATAGGAACTGATCCAGAGTCCATGGAATTTTGGAAAATGACCGCCAAAACATTCACTATTTCTAGGGGCACTTCCTTAAGTACTCTGGGATGCAGACTATTAGGCTCTGGGGATTTATCGGCCTTCAGTCCCATCAGTTTCCCTAACACCATTTCCTGACTAATAAAGATTTCCCTCAGTTCCTCCTCCTTGCTAGACCCTCGGTCCCTTAGTATTTTCGGGAGGTTATGCATGTCTTCCTTTAGTGAAGACAGAACCAAAGTATTTGTTCAATTGGTCTGCCATTTCCTTGTTCCCCATTATGAATTCACTAATCTTTTTCTCCTCATGTATCTATGGAAGCTTTTGCAGCATTTTTTATGTTCCCTGCAAGCTTACTTTCATACTCTTATTTTCCCCATCTAATTAAACCCTCCTCTGCTGAATTCTAAATTTCTCCCCGCCCTCAAGCTGTTTAACCTTCGCCCCCTCCAGGCCAGGTCCAAGACCACTCCAACGTCTGTCGTTGAGCTACAGTACGCGGACGACGCCTGCGTCTGCGCACATTCAGAGGCTGAACTCCAGGATATAGTCGACGTATTTACTGAGGCATACGAAAGCATGGGCCTTACGCTAAACATCCGTAAGACAAAGGTCCTCCACCCGGCCCGTACTCGCCGCACAGCACTGCCCGCCCAGTCATCAAGATCCATGGCGTGGCCCGCGACAACGTGGACCATTTCCTATACCTCGGGAGCCTCTTATCAACAAGAGCAGACATTGATGAGATTCAACATCGCCTCCAGTGCGCCAGCGCAGTCTTCGGCCGCCCGAGGGAAAGAGTGTTTGAAGAACAGACCCTCAAATCTACCACCAAGCTCATGGTCTACAGGGCTGTAGTAATACCCGCCCTCTTGTATGGCTCAGAGGCATGGACCATGTACAGTAGACACCTCAAGTTGCTGGAGAAATACCATCAACAGTGCCTCCGCAGGATCCTACAAATCCCCTGGGAGGACAGAAGCACCAACATTAGCGTCCTTGACCAGGCCAACGTCCCCAGCATTGAAGCACTGACCACACTTGATCAGCTCCGCTGGGCAGGCCACGTTGTCCGCATGCCAGACACGAGACTCCCAAAGCAAGCGCTCTACTCTGAACCCCTTCATGGCAAACTAGCCAAAGGTAGACAGAGAAAGCGTCACAAGGACACCTTCAAAGCCTCCCTGATAAAGATCAACATCCTTTTCGACACCTGGGAGTTCCTGGCCAAGGACTGCCCTGAGTGGAGGAAGTGTATCCGGGAGGGCGCTGAGCGCCTCGAGTCTCATCGCCGAGTGCATGCAGAAAACAAGCGCAGACAGCGGAAGGAACGCGCGACAAACCTGTCCCACCCTCCCTTGCCCTCAGCGACTGTCTGACCACGTGACAGAGACTGTGGTTCTCATATTGGACTGTTCAGCCACCTAAGGACTCATTCTAAGAGTGGAAGCAAGTTTTCCTTGATTCCGAGGGACTGCCTATGATGATGATGCACTGCCTCTAGTGGTTAAATATCTCCCTTGTTTCTTGGGACCAGAACTAGACACCGTATTCAACATAGAAAATAGGTGCGGGAGTAGGGCATTCGGCCCTTCGAGCCTGCACCGCCATTCAATAAGATCATTCCCTCAGTACCCCCTTTCCTGCTTTCTCTCCATACCCCTTGATCCCCTTAGCCGTGAGGGCCACATCTAACTCCCTCTTGAATATATCCAATGAACTGGCATCAACAACTCTCTGTGGCAGGGAATTCCACAGGTTAACAACTCTGAGTGAAGAAGTTTCTCCTCATCTCAGTCCTAAAATGGCTTACCCCTTATCCTAAGACCATGTCCCTTGGTTCTGGAATTCCCCAACATCGGGAACTTTCTTCCCGCATCTAACCTGTCCAGTCCCGTCAGAATCTTATACGTTTCTATGAGATCCCCTCTCATCCTTCTAAACTCCAGTGAATAAAGGTCCAGTTGATCCAATCTCTCCTCATATGACAGTCCAGTCATCCCTGGAATCAGTCTGGTGAATCTTCGCTGCACTCCCTCAATAGCAAGAATGTCCTTCCTCAGATTCGGAGACCAAAACTGAACAAAATATTCCAGGTGAGGCCTCACTAAGGCCCTGTACAACTGCAGTAAGACCTCCCTGCTCCTATACTCAAATCCCCTAGCTATGAAAGCCAACGTACCATTTGCTGCCTTCACTGCCTGCTGTACCTGCATGCCAACTTTCAATGACTGATGAATCATGATACCCAGGTCTCATTGTACCTCCCCTTTTCCTAATCTGCAGCCATTCAGATAATATTCTGCCTTCGTGTTTTTGCCCCCAAAATGGATAATCTCTCATTTATCCACATTATTCTGCATTTGCCCACTCACCTAACGTGTCCAAGTCACCCTGCAGCCTTTTAGCGACTTCCTCACAGCACACACCGCCACCCAGTTTAGTGTCATTGCAAACTTGGAGATATTACACTCAATTCCTTCATCTAAATCGTTAATGTATATTGTAAAGAGCTAGGGTCCCAGCACTGAGCCCTGCGGCACTCCACCTTTCACTGCCTGCCATTTTGAAAAGGACCCGTTTATCCCGACTCTCTGCTTCCTGTTTGCCAACCAGTTCTTTATCCACGTCAGTACATTACCCTCAATACCATGTGCTTTGATTTTGCACACCAATCTCTTGTGCGGGACCTTGTCAAAAGCCTTTTCAAAGTCCAAATACACCACATCCACTGGTTGTCCCTTGTCCACTCTACTAGTTACATCCTCAAAAAATTCCAGAAGATTTGTCAAGCATGATTTCACTTTCATAAATCCATGCTGATTTGGACCGATCCTGTCACTGCTTTCCAAATGCGCTGCTATTTCATCCTTAATGATTGATTCCAACATTTTCCCCACTACTGATGTCAGGCTAACCGGTCTATAATTATCCGTTTTCTCTCCCTCCTTTTTTAAAAAGTGGTGTTACATTAGCTACCCTCCAGTCCATAGGAACTGATCCAGAGTCGATAGACTGTTGGAAAATGATCACCAATGCATCCACTATTTTGAGGGCCACTTCCTTAAGTACTCTGGGATGCAGATATCAGGCCCCGGGGATTTATCGGTCTTCAATCCCATCAATTTCCCTAACACAATTTCCTGTCTAATAAGGATATCCTTCAGTTCCTCCTTCTCATTAGACCCACTGTCCCCTAGTACATTCAGAAGGTTATTTGTGTCTTCCTTCGTGAAGACAGAACCAAAGTATTTATTCAATTGGTCTGCCATTTTTTTGTTCCCCATTATAAATTCACCTGAATCCGACTGCGTTTTTCTTCACTAATCTTTTTCTCATCACATATCTATAGAAGCTTTTGCAGTCAGTTTTTATGTTCCCTGCAAGCTTCTTCTCGTACTCTATTTTCCCCCTCTTAATTAAACCCTTCGTCCTCATCTGTTGAATTCTAAATTTCTCCCAGTCCTCAGGTTTGTTGCTTTTTCTAGCCAATTTATATGCCTCTTCCTTGGTTTTAACACTATCCTTAATTTCCCTTGTTAGCCACGGTTGAGCCACCTTCCCCGTTTTATTTTTACTCCAGACAGGGTGTACAATTGCTGAAGTTCATCCATGTGATCTTTAAATGTTTGCCATTGCTTATCCACCATCAACCCTTTAAGTATCCTTTGCCAGTCTATTCTAGCCAATTCACACCTCATACCGTCGAAGTTACCTTTCCTTAAGTTCAGAACCCTAGTTTCCGAATTAACTCTGTCACTCTCCATCTTAATAAAGAATTCTGCCATATTATGGTCGCTCTTCCCCAAGGGGCCTCGCATAGCAAGATTGCTAATTAGTCCCTTCTCATTACACATCACCCAGTCTAGGATGGCCAGCACTCTAGTTGGTTCCTCGACATATTGGTCTAGAAAACCATCCCTAATACACTCCAGGAAATCCTCCTCCACCGCATTGCTACCAGTTTGGTTAGCCCAGTCAATATGTAGATTGAAGTCGCCCATGATAACTGCTGTACCTTTATTGCACACATCCCTTATTTCTTCTTTGATGCTGTCCCCAACCTCACTACTACTGTTTGGTGGTCTGTACACAACTCCCACTAGCGTTTTCTGCCCTTTGGTATTCCCCAGCTCCACCCATACCGATTCCACATCATCCAGGCTAATGTCCCTCCTTACTATTTCATTAATTTCCTCTTTAACCAGCAACGCCACCCTGTCTCCTTTTCCTCTCTGCCTATCCTTCCTAAATGTTGAATACCTCTGGATGTTAAGTTCCCAGCCTTGGTCACCCTGGAGCCATGTCTCCGTGATACCAATTACATCATATCCGTTAACTGCTGTCTGCGCAGTTAATTCATCCACCTTATTCCGAATACTCCTCGCATTGAGGCACAGAGCCTCCAGGCTTGTCTTTTTAACACACTTTGCCCCTTTAGAATTTTGCTGTAATGTGGCCCTTTTTGTTTTTTGACTTGGGTTTCTCTGCCCTCCACTTTTACTATTCTCCTTTCTATCTTTTGCTTCTACCTCCATTTTATTTCCCTCTGTCTCCCTGCATTGGTTCCCATCCCCCTGCCATGTTAGTTTAACTCCTCCCCAACAGCACTAGCAAACACTCTCCCTAGGACATTGGTTCCGGTCCTGCCCAGGTGCAGACCGTCCGGTTTGTACTGGTCCCACCTCTCCCAGAACCGGTTCCAATGCCCCAGGAATTTGAATCCCTCCCTTTTGCACCACTCCTCAAGCCACGTATTCATCTGATCTATCCTGCGATTGCTACTCTGACTAGCACGTGGCACTGGTAGCAATCCTGAGATTAGTATTTTTGAGGTCCTACTTTTTAATTTAGCTCCTAGCTCCCTAAATTCGTCTTGTAGGACCTCATCCCGTTTTTTACCTATATCATTGGTACCTATATGCACCACGACAACTGGCTGTTCACCCTCCCTTTTCAGAATGTTCTGCACCCGCTCCGAGACATCCTTGACCCTTGCACCAGGGAAGCAACATACCGTCCTGGAGTCTCGGTTGCGGCCGCAGAAACGCCTATCTATTCCCCTTGCAATCTAATCCCCTATCACTATAGGTCTCCCACTCTTTTTACTGCCCTCCTGTGTAGCAGAGCCACCCACAGTGCCATGAACTTGGCTGTTGCTGCTCCCCCCTGAAGAATCATCCCCCTCAACAGTACCCAAAGTGGTGTATCTGTTTTGCAGGGGGATGACTGCAGGGGACCCCTGCACTACCTTCCTTGCACTGCTCTTCCTGATGGGTCACCCATTCCCTATCTGGCTGTGTACCCTTTACCTGCGGTAAGACTAACTTGCTAAACGTGCTATTCACATCATTCTCAGCATCATGGATGCTCCAGAGTGAATCCACCTCCAGCTCCAGGGCCGCCATGCGGTCCATCAGGAGCTGGAGGCGGATGCATTTCCCGCACACGTAGTCGTCAGGAACACCGGACGCATCCCTGACTTCCCACATAATAGAGGAGGAGCATAACACATGTCCGATTGTCCTGCCATGACTTAATCCTTAGATAAACTTAATTTGGCAACAACAATGCTAAATGTTACTTGCTGATAAAGAAAAGAAAAAAGAAAAGCTACTTACCAATCACTTACCCCCTTGGCTGTGACGTCACCTTTTGATTTCTTTCTACTACTTTTTGCCTTCTCTCCCCACTGCAGCTGCACCGGTAGGCCTCTCCTCTGCCACTGGGCCTTTATAGGCCTCACCAACGCCCCAAACTCCCGCCTCTCCGACTGCCAGCACACTATAAAGTTTGACTACTACCTCCTCTGACCTGTATTCAACTGTTATTACTATAGTTCAATTTTTTGTTGGTTGGAAGTATTAATTCTATCAAGACTCCTAGGTCTCTTTCAGTTTCATACTTGGCTATTTCAACACTATTCATGGTGTTCATATGTTGTCTACTTTGTTTTCTTGCTATGCACAGTACTTTACACTTGCCTGCATTACATTTCATCTGCCTTTGTTCTACCTACTTACATATTTTGTCCAACTCATTCTGTATTCCTGGAGTGTTTGCTAGAATTCTGCAATTTAGTTTGTTTTTTCTGTGAAAGCTCAATCTCAGAGGCCTCATGTGACAATGAAAATTGGTAGTTGACTGTGTCATGGGGACTTGTATAATCTTGTTGGTCAAGCAAGGCCACTACAGATGATTCTGTAAAATTGTAAAATAAACACACACTTGATTTGTGAAGCCTAGTGAGCAATGGATTGGTTTTGCAATGTGTTACAGCAGAGTGTTGGGATAGATTTATGCAATACATGCTTTCCCTCCTTGAGCAGAGGCCAAGTATAGCACAGGTAATCACCCCAGGCCTTGTCATTCTTCTCGTTATGGACCCTTTGCAAACTCTGATAAGTATGTAATGGGGGATGCAATGAATAAACAAGTTTTCTTTCATCAGACATGTTACCAATTTTTAATCAGAGGCTGGGTATTCTGTGGCAAATGGCTCATCTCCTGACACCCCAAAGCCTTTCCACAACTACAAAGCTCAAGTCAGGAGTGTGATGGAATGCAGATCCAACAGCACTCCAGAATCTCGACACCATCCAGGACAAAGCAGTCCGCTTCATTGGCACTCACTTACTCCCTTCATCACCAGCGCACTGTGGCTACAGCATGTACCATCTACAAAATGCACTGCAGCAACTTACTAAAGCTTCTTCGGCAGCACCCCCCAAACCGTCACCTTTACCACCTAGAAGGACAAGGGAAGTAGACGCATGGGAACACCACTACCTCCATGTTCCCCTCCAAGTCACACACCATCCTGACTTGGGCATATATCTCCGTTCCTGCATCGTCGTTGTGTCAAAATCCTGGAACTCTCTCCCTAACAGCACTGTGGGAGTACCTTCACCACACGGACTGCAGCAGTTCAAGGCGGCGGCTCACCACCACCTTCTCAAGGGCAATTAGGGATGGGCAATAAATGCTAGCCTTACCAGCGATGCCCTCATCCCATGAATGAAAAAAGATATTTTATTTTAAGAAGTGTTTTACTGTAGTCTCTGAAAGTGTTGTGATCTCTCACAGCTTTGACATTTATTTTCTGAAATATTCAAATTACCCATAGTCTAGGTTCTACATCAAGACACTCATAACTTTGGGGAGCGAGCTGCTAAGAGGTCTTTAAGATTATGAAGGGGTTTGATAGGATAGACATAGAGAAATGCTTCCACTTGTGGGGGAGACCAAAACTAGGGGCTATAAATATAAGATAGTTACTAATAAATCCAATAAGGAAGTCAGGAGAAACTTCTTTACCCAGAGAGCGGTTAGAATGTGGAACCCAGCATCACAAGGAGTAGTTGAGACGAATAGCATAGATGCATTTAAGGGGCGGTTAGATAAGCACATGATGGAGAAAGGAGTACAAGGATATGCTGATAGGATGAGATGAAATGGGGTGGAAGGAGGTTCATGTGGAGAATAAACGTCGGCATCGATCAGTTGGGCTGAATGGCCTGTATCTGTGATGTACACTCCATATAATCCTATGTAAAATACTTCAATAATGTACTTTATATTTTTTTTAAAACATGTCTTGCCAGGTTAGCCTTCCTTCCCTCCTCCCAGTTTGGAATTTGTCAGTCTATCTTTTGCTTGATGCATTTAGAAGTTTTCTATCATTTCTCAGGCTGGACCATTTGTAAATAACCTGATTTATGTGTGCTGGCCTTGTCTGATACAGTTATGCCCTGTGATAGTAGTCCAGAGTTATTTCTGGCAATTTATAGGACATGAATCTATTAAATTACCCTGTGGCTGCAATATCCCCGTCAAACCCTGTCACATAGTGACTTCTAAAACATATTTTCTGGTGCTAGCTGACAGCCACTTCATGTTTGGTTTCTTTAAAATATGGAGGGGGAAACAAACTGATTACAAGTTGAAATGTTAAACTACCAAATTTAACAGGTGTAGAAAAATTTTTCCACTTAGAATCTCAATTTTTCTTTTACAAATTGTACACTTGTTTTCACATTGATATGTTACCACTGTACATTCTTGACCTGGAATTTACAGGAGGTTGTCTAATTGTGCATTTTTGTATAATAATCAAATGCACTTCAGGTCCGAGGGGGAGGGCAGCATATCTGGATGGGGGAGGAATTGGGAATTGCTGGGACTATGCCCTCCCCCGTTAAGAGACATTTCTGGGCTGGGCCACTTGGTGAACTAATGGTGTGTGCTTTCATTGGGATTAACCCAACCTGCCCTCTGTAGGGGTGTATTGTGAGATTTGTGACTTGTGACCTGTTGTATAGGTTTCCATGAAGAGGGTTTACAATTCTTGATGTTTTCTCCATTCTAGGAAAAGGCCATATATCTCTAGTTTTGACTGGCGTGAGCCCCACTGGTGTCTAATCGATACATTTGTGGTGGGATGAGTGGGGATGAGGTGGGCTTTTCTGGAGGGATAAAGCTTCATGCTACTAGCACGGAAAGTTGTACAAGTTTCTGTATCACAGATAATCTTGTATTCCAAGGGACAGGTCTAGCAGATCTCAGGTGACATGGTCTGTGTGGCATCTCTGATTTGGGGGCAGAACCAGATGGTGTGTATAAGTGGACCACTCTGGCTACATCCTCTCCAACACTGATCTAACAAGGTGGAGCAGAATTTGACATTTATCTGAAGTGTGGTACGATTGATCTTTACATTGACTCTCGCATTTTCTGCTGCAAGTGCTGCTTTGAGGGGGTGTTCCCAGATTTCCATCATTTTTTCTATGTGATGGCCTTTATCTCTCTCCCAAACTCCTTTTTAGACTTTGAGTTCTATAAATGTGACCGTGTACAGGAGTGACACATTTATGCGTAACTTGCGAGTAGAGAATGAGTAGCTTAAGAGAGTTTGGCTCTCTCTGAAGTTCGCAAAGCATTGTTGGCTTATGGAGAAAGTGCTTAATTTGCAGATATTTGAATGTATATGGGTAGAATTTGTTAATTAATTACAGAAAGAAATGCCGTTATGAAAATGCTAGCCAAATCTGTGGATGCCCTTCTGATGTCAGGCTCTAAATCCACTCGTGGTTAGTGCACCTAGGAGTTAGTTGTGCCACATTGGCGAAAGGGCTGATTAACTCATTTTGGACAAGCCTCCTTCTGGGATGATACTGGTAATGCAATGATGGGGTACTGCCTTGCCCTCAAGTTTGTGGAAGGTGTATAAAGGACAGATTAGACAGAGAGGTCAGCTGGGAGTTTTCAAGCTTCATACACAGTTGTGAATTATGCAGCGAGGCGGATGTATTCCAAGCAGTACTACCTCTGATTTGGGTTGCCCAGTAGTTGCATCTAAGGCTTGGAAAACCTAGTCTTCCCTTGACTTTGGGAAATTGGAGGCATACCATATGCATTCTCAGCCATTTACTGGGTCAGAGAGAACCTTGTCAACTATCATTGTCTTGAGCTGTCCGGGATCAAATGCTTTCTTTGCGTTGAGAGCACGCACCAAAACAGGAATTTTGGTGCTACTGCAATTGTTAAGTAGCTATCTGGTGTTATCCAGTGCTTGGTGACCCAGGCTATATCCATTTGGTTTCACTAGACTAGTTTAGAGCTATGGGTTTATAAATTGGATTTTGAGGAGAGAAACTGGTGCTGAAAGGACCAATATGGCGTGTGCGTTCATTCCGCTCTGGATATGTGCCACACACCATATTGGTTAGGGTGCCCTGTAGTCGTCTGTTTCGGGCCTTTTGCAAAATTAAATTGCAACGTGCCGTGCATGCTGCGGTCAGTTTTCTCAGACATACAGCAGCCAAATCAGTGGTCTTTAAAGGTGCAGACCATCAAAAAGGTGAGCAATTTAAAAAAAAAACTTATCTGAATGTGGAGCCAGAAGGAGCAGGAGTGCTCCTCCTGTCTCCACATTAAATCTGCAGCCTCCCGTCAGCTACCCCTCACTCCCTTTCCCAATTTCCTTTCCTTTGAACTCATCCGATTTGCAACCAGCAAACTGCCTCATATTACGTGACTGGCATCCCTACACGTTGTTCATGTCTTAATTTAAATTTTAAAAATTAGTTCCAGGATTTGGGCATCACTGGCAAGGCCAGCATTTATTGCCCATGCCCAATTGCCGTTGAGAAAGTGGTGGTGAGCCGCCGCCTTGAACCACTGCAGTCCTTGTGGTGAAGGTACTCCTATCATGGGGAGATGGTTAGACTCTCGCTTGTTGGAAATGGTCATTGCCTGGCACTTAAGTGGCAGATTATATTTGCGCCACATATCAGCCCAAATCTGAATGTCATCCAGGTCTTGTTGCATGCGGGTATGGACTGCTTCATTTTCTAAGGAGTTACAAATAGAACTGAACACTGTGCAATCACCAGTGAACATCCTCACTTCTGGACTTGGACTAATGAGGGGAAAGTCATTGATGAAACAGCTGAAGATGATTGGGCCTGGGACACTACCCTGAGGAACTCCTGCAGCGATATCTGGGGCTTGGATGATTTACCTCCAGCAACCACAACTATCTTCCTTTGTGCTAGGTATGACTTCAGCCAGTAGAGAGACACCCCACCCCCTCCCACCTCCCAATTCCCATTGACTTCAGTTTTACTCGGGGCTCCTTGATGCCACACTCTGTCAAATGCTGCCTTGATGTCAAGGGCAGTTACTCTTCCCCTCATCTCCGGTATTTAGCTCTTTTGTCCATATTTGGACCAAGGCTGTAATGAGGTCTGGAACTGAGTGGTCCTGGCGGAACCCAAACTGAGCATTGGTGAGTAAGTGCCGCTTGATAGCCCTGTCAACGACACTTTCCATCACTTTGCTGATGATTGAGAGTGGACTGATGGGGTGGTAATTGGCCGGATTGGATTTGTCCTGCTTTTTGTGGACAGGACATACCTGGGCAGTTTTCCACATTGTCAGGTAGATGCCAGAAATGTAGCTGTACTGGAACAGCTTGGCTAGAGGTGTAGCTAGTTCTGGAGCACAAGTCTTCAGCCCAACAGCCAGGATGTTGTCGGGGCCCATAACCTTTGCTATAACCAGTGTGCTCAGCCACTTCCTGATGTCATGTGGAGTGAATCTAATTAGCTGAAGACTGGCTTCTGTGATGGTGGGGTCCTTAGAAGGTGGCTGATATGGATCATCCACTCACTTCTGGCTGAAGGTGATTGCAAACATTTCAACCTTGTCTTTTGCACTTGCATGCTGGGCTCTGCCATCATTGAGGATGGGGATATTCATGGAGCCTTCTCCTCACGTTAGTTGTTTAATTGTCTACCACCATTCACGACTGGATGTGGCAGGGCTGGAGACGGGCAGAATCTGATCCTTTGACTATGGGATCGATTAACTCTGTTTATAGCATGCTGCTTCCACTGCTTCGCATGCATGTAGTCCTGTATTGCAGATTCTCCAGGTTGGTACCTCATTTTTAGGTACGCCTGCTGCTGCTGCTGACTTACTCTTCTGCACTCCTCATTGAACCAGGGTTGATCCCCTGGCTTGATAATGGTAGAGGGCTGTGCGAGGCCATGAGGTTACAGATTGTGGTGGAATACAAGTCTGCTGCTGCTGATGGCCCCCAGCGCCTCATGGATGTCAAGTTTTGAGCTGCTCGATTTGTTCCGAATCTATCCCATTTAGCACAGTGGTAGTACCACACAACACGATGGAGGGTGTCCTCTATGTGGACGGGTCTGTGTCTCCACAATGACTGTGCGGTGATCACTGCTATGAATGCTGTCATGGACAGATGCATCTGGACAGGTAGATTGGTGAGCACGAGGTCAAGTAGGTTTTTTCCTCGTGTTGGTTCTTTCACCACCTGTTGCAGGCCCAGTCTGGCAGCTATGTCCTTCAGGGCTTGGTCAGTATTGATGCTACAGAGCCACTCATGGTGATGAAAATTGACGTCCCCACTCAGAGTACATTCTGTGCCCTTGCTAATCTCAGTGCTTCTTCCAAGTGGTGTTCAACCTGGCGCATTACTGATTCATCAGCTGAGGGAGGGCGGTATGTGGTAATCAGCAGGAGGCTTCCTTGTCAATGTTGATGAGGGAGGACCGGTTTTGTGTGGTCCTCTTGCTCATCAGTTTTGGCACGGCAGTTAATGTTTGCTGCTGGGTTCCAATTTCTGCGCCATCTTGGCCACGCTGGAGTCCAGGATTTTAGCTGTTGTTTGACTGAGCAGAGAAACTGGTCTGTAGGAAATGCATGAGAGAGGATCCTTTATCCTTGTGCATTAGTATGATTGTTGTTTCTCCAAGTGAGCCTGGGATGGTGTGTATATCTTGTATGCATTTTCCAAAACATTGCTGTTCAGCCAGGAATGTAGGACTGTATTAGGGACCGTAGAAGGCGTAGGTGTTTAGGCTGGCTAGATTGTTGTAGCTTAGATAGGATGGAGAGGTCGGGGGGCAGTCGAGTGATTATTGAAGGAGAGGGAGATTTGTAAATAATCTCTTGGCTCCTGGTGATGGCTTGGGACTCGTAACGTGTATGATGAAGTACTATAATTTCTTTGAACTCGGGGAAAGTTGTTGCATGATTTTCTCATGGATGCACCAGTTCTAGTCTCAACCCACTGTTGAACGGCATATTTAGAATCCTTGCAAGAATGCTTTTAAAAGGCACTAACATTGTTCCATAAAATAAATGCATGAAAATCTGTGTTCTTTGATTTTTAAAAGCAGTAAGCCAATTCAATTTTTAAGTATCTATTAATCATCTTTTTTGTTTTTTTTTAAACAGATGTGTTCAGCCTATCCAAATTAACCAAGAGTGCTCTTCACACCTGTGGATCTACAAGTTGTAACATCTGAAATTGTATGACATGGCTTGGTGTTTGCAAACTGTTTGCTACACAAGTCCAAAACTGTTGCGTTGTATTGTAAATAGTGACATTTTTGGTATAAATATTGATGTTTCAAGGATAAAGCAGCTGCTGCCTGTTTGTAATGTTTTAGTTACATTTTTAGAACATTTGCATCATTTTGGTATGATTTGCATGAACTGTGAAATGCTAACCATTAAATTTGGCTGTATAATTACATGTGAATATTTTCCTTTTTAATGTAAACACACCAAACTACACTTGTTTTCAAGATTTGAAGATGGCTCTTGGGTTGGCAGCTCCTCCCATCCACAACTCGATCCTTGGCCATCCATTGCTCTTTCTCCACCAATCACCTCGCTTTCACTGCTCACGAGCCACTGGCTCTAATAGTGGGTGTACTGTGTAGCCCAAACTGCACATTCAAGTTCAAAGTTACCTGTGCAGAGCCCACTGCCAATCCCCCTACCTCTACTTGTTCTGTATTTTCACTGCACTCTTTTCAATGGCTGGAACTCTGCTCAAATTTGACTTCTTGGCCTCCTGGATTTCTCTGTCATCAGGACCATGCTGCTCCACTGGATCACACTAAGATCCAGCTGCTGTGACTCTCTTCTGTTCTGCTATGCTCCCGTTGCCATCTGTGGAAATGTATTTTTATCTAAGCTGATACCATACGGTATTTGTGTGCCCTTTGCAATATATATATATATATAAAACAAAATGGAGGCCTGGTCCTTCCAGAACTTTCTGCATAAAAACAGTCAGCTTGTATAAACAGCTAAACCTGGTTTGAGATGGCTGATGGCCATCAGACAGCTAGGAGACAAGTCATGCTGAGACAAGTACCCCCCCCCCCCAAGGTGCTCTCCTATTGTCTATACGACACAAGTTCCACGCCACCCCATCCTTTTCGAAGTACTCAAACCACCAGCCATTATCTCTTGTAGAGACCTCATCCATTTGATGCAAACAGATAACTGACTAGGAAACTGAACAATCCTGACACAATGCAAGACAGGTAATAGCTCATTACCACACTCTCATGGAGTAATGGCTGGCTGGCCAACTAATAACCCTGACAAAAGGAAATATCTGGAAACCGTCAGGACAAGGATGTAGTAATTAACTCTATCTGTATTCACTGACTGCGAGACAGAGCCAATACAAGGGAGAGGCCATAACTTGGGTTTTACTGTATAAATATCTCGTGAAACTGTACCATTGCGGAGGTGTTCACTTAGCCCTTGACTGAGTGTGACCTGCCCCTGCAAGTAAATTAAAGAAACTTCTGCCGGAGCTGAAAGTGTCGGAGTCATTCTTTTCGGAGGTCGAGATTCCGACACATCCCAGGTTTGACTTCATCCCGGATAAGCCCACAGCTCCCCTCGGTGCCTCTCAGCAGTCTCTGAAGGTCCTCTCAAAGCACTTGCCACTTATAAGCAGCAACCCCTACTGTCCCATCCTCTCTGGCCAACCTTCCCACCCTGTGCACCAGCTGGGGGCTAATCTCATTCCCTGTCCCGTTCACCCTCCCACCGCTGACCCCATAGACTCTACCAGTGGATCAACAATTGCCACTTCTCTCCATCTCCCACCAGAATGAATGATTGTATTGTCATCATGGGTTTGATGGATACATAACTCATAGTTATTGACAGCTTCTCCCTGACAGGAGGTTCACTGGATACATAACTCATAGTTATTGACAGCTTCTCCCTGACAGGAGGTTCACTGCCTGGCTATACTTTCAAATGGCTACCCTGCTTAAAATGCTGCATTGGCAGTGTGGCCCTCATTACTAAATTTCACTTAATCTCAGTCCCTGGTTCTCTAACAACTTCTCCTTTTGAGTACCTATATTACAACAGTGACTACACTTCAAAAGTACTTAATTGGCTGTAAAATGCTTTGGGACGTCCATTGGTCGTGAAAGGCACTACATAAATGCATGTCTTTCTACCTCTTATTCCATCCTTCTCCTCTGTAAAATTATTCTTCTCTACTGCCCACCCAAGCCCCCCCCCCCCCACTCCAGTTTCTCACCGATATTCTTTCCTCCCTCAGCCTCTGCAATGAGCGACCTCATCCTCAATAATTTCATCCTCCATCTCAACTTGCCTTGCCCTTGCTCCTCGAGTTCATGTCTCCTATAACTTCCCCCTCCATATAAACACTCCTACCCATATCCATGGCCAATTGTTTGACCGTGACATTTCATGTGGCCTCTATTCCCATCACCTCAGTTACACACAAGGCCATCTCCGATCACTTCAGTGTTTCCCTCACTACACATATCACCCCCTTCCAAGTGACGCAGACTTGAACATATGTAGTGCACAACTGGTTTAGCCATTCATCGCCAGGAATGCAAAGGTAACCCTGGTGTCTTTTCTCTAGTAACCATCTTGAACCCTGCCTCTTCCACCCTCCCCTCCCAACATGTGAGGTGGTCATGGACTTCTTTGCCAGTAAGATTAAGACCATCTGTTTAGATGCATCTGCTTTCCCCTAACCTAAGCCAAGATTCCCTTGCCCTGACCCAGAACTCTTTATCTTTCTCTACTTTCCCTTCTGTCTCCTGACATGGCCTTTCAGAGCTCATTTGGTCCATGACACCCAACTCTTGCTCTTGACCCTATTCACACTAAACTGCTGACCACCCAACTTCATTTCCTGGCCCCTATGCTAGCTGATATTTCCCTCTCCTCTGGTACTGTCCCCTTCCCTTTCAAATCTGTTATCATCACACTCCTCCTCAAAACATCCACCCTTAAACTCTCTGTCATCACAAACTACTGCCCAAATCTCCCTTTCTTCTCAAGCCCTTGAACATGTCACCTTCTAAATCAGTGTTCTTCATTCCTGCAACAATGTTTGAACATCTCCAATCAGGTTTCTGCCACAGCACTGAAACAGCCCTACTTAGTCACTAATGATATGCTCTATGACTGAATGGAGTGCACTATCCCTCCTCAAATCCTTGACAGGCTTTAGCCAGGTTCAACACACCATCCTCCTCCCAATGCCACTCCTCCATTGTCCAGGTAACTGTGAATGCCCTCACCTGGTTCCACTCTTACCTAGCCTGTCATAGCCAGAGAACCTCCTCCAATGGCTTCTCTTGCTCTGTACTATTACCTCGAGTCCCCTGAACATCTATCCTTAGCCCCTTCCTATTTCTCATCTACACACTGCTCCTCAGTAACATCATCCAAAGACATGAAGTTAGGTTCCACATGTAAACGGACAACATCCAGCTCTACCTCACCACCACCACTTTCTCATTGTATCTGTGTTGGCAGACTGCTTATCAGACATTCAGTCCTGGATCAACTGAAATTTTCTCCAATTAAACACTGGGAAGACCAAAGTCATTTCTTTAGGCCCTGCCACAAACTCTCTTTGGTCACTGTCAGGCTGATTCAGACCTGTAAAACCTCTGCATCAATCCTCTACCATCACCAAGACTGCCTACTTCCAGCTCTGCAGTTTCACTCATCTCTGTCCTACTTCAGCTTATCTGCTGTTGAAAGCCTCACCCATGCTTTTGTAACTTCCACACTTGACTATTCCAATGTGCTCGTGGCTAGCTGCCATCCTCCATAAACTTGAGCTCATCCAAAACTCTGCTCTTCACCTCCAATGGCTTCTCTTCCCACTCTTGCATCGTTATCTCTGGTGTCCCCAAGGATCTATCCCTGGCTCCCTCCTATTTCTCATCTTGGTGCTGCACCTCCGTGAAATCATCTGAAAACACAGCATCAATTTCCATATGTAAGCTGACGCCATCCAACTCTACCTCTGCACTAATTTTCTTGACCCCTTCACTGTCTCTAAATTATCAGACTGCTTGGCCAACATCCAGTACTGGATGAGCGGAAATGTCCTCTTAACTAAATATTGGCAAGACCGAAGCCATTGCTTTCAGTCCCCAACACACAATCCCTTCCCCCAACCACTGATTCCACCCCTTTCCCTAACATTTGTTTGAGGCTGAACCAGACTGTTCACAACCTTGGTGTCATATTTAACCCTGAAATGTGCTCCAACCATATATCCGGGGCATAACTAAGACTGCCTATTTCCACCTCCGTAACATCGCCTGACTCTGCCCCTGCCTCAGCGAAACTGCTGCTGAAACCCTCATCCATGTCTTTGTTACCACTAGACTGGACTATTCCAACACAAGCCTGGCTATTCTCCCACATTCTACCCTACATAAATTTAAAATTCTCATCCTGGTTTTCAAATCCTCCATGACCTCGCCCCTCCCTATCTAATCTTCAGCCCCACAACCACCGCCCAATCGCCCCCAGATATCTGCGCTCTTCTAATTCTGGCCTCTTGAGCATCCCTGATTTTAATTACATGACCATTGGTGGCCGTGCCTTCAGCTGCCAAGGCCCCTCAGCTGTTATTCCCTCCCTAAATACCGCCACCTCTCTATCTTCCTTTAAGACGCTCCTTAAAACCTACCTCTTGGTCATCTGCCCTATTTTCTCCTTGTATGGCTTGGTGTCCAATTTTTTTTTTTGTAACACTCCTGCGAAGTGCCTTGGGACATTTTACTATGCTAAAGGCGCTATATAAATACAAGTTGTTGCTCGTATTCAAACCCATACCAAGTCTCTTATCCATCACCCTTGTGCTTGCTGACCTACATTAGCTCTGGCCCACAAACAGTTTTAAAATTCTTACCCTCTCTAACCTCCTCCAACCCTCCAAGAACTTTGGTTTCTCCAACTTTGAGTTCTTGTGCATCCCCACTCCCCACCATTGGCAGTCGTGCCTTCAACCATCTAGGTCCTAAGCCCAGAATTCCCTCTGCACCTCTGTCTCTCCTCCTTAAAACTTACCCGTTTGACCAATGGCTTAATATCACCTCCTTTTGGCTGTTTCAAATTTTTTGTGATTTATGCTCCTGTGAAACATCTTGGGATGTTTTCCAACATTAAAAGTGCTACATTGATGCAAGTTGTTACAGATTGTTTATTTATATATATTCCCACAAATGACATCTGAACATTCCTCTTCATTCTATATTTTTCTCCTCAGTGATTTGAAGCAGCATCGCATGCTTGTATGGAAAAGGCTTGATTTCTGCTGCAAATTGATGACTTATGTTTGTTGCCTTATTTTGTCCATTCTGAATTTAGCCAAGAGTTAGTAATGTGAACTTGTGTTTGTAAAGTGACAAAGCCGTATTTTATTGATACTGGTCGGAACTTCTAGCACCAACTGACTTATTCAGGGGACATGATAGGCTCACAGTTGTCTAACCAGTGATAATGGATACAAAATCATGGAGAATGATTTCCCAATAAGCCACTCGCATCATACAAGGCCCTTCCAGTGCCACGAGCCTCAAATTTGTGAGAATGGTTTAAAAGCAAAGGAACATTCTATCCTATTCCACAAGAGCCATTGTAGTTCAGTATTCATATACTTAATAAATCATGTAATAAAGCTTACTTGGTGTTGGAGGGTTCTTGTTTTCAATCCAACACTATAACCAAGTGATTTCAAATATCCTTTTGGTTTATCACCTAGTGTTGACTCCTGTTGCTCCGGAGTTTACAGTAAGGGTAAAAAAAAATAACCCAGACTGATTGGGGGAATTAACAGGAGGTTTGATTTTCTTGACAAATCTAACCGACTCTTGTAGAGACTGGAGGTCAAATAGAAACATAGAAAAATAGGTGTAGAAGTAGACCATTCGGCCCTTCGAGCCTGCACCACCATTCAATAAGATCATGGTTGATCATTCACCTCAGTACCTCTTTCCTGCTTTCTCTCCATACCCCTTTATCCCTTTAGCTGTAACGGCCATATCTAACTTCCGCTTGAATATACCTAATGAACTGGCATCAACAACTCTGCGGTAGGGAATTCCACAGGTTAACAATTCTCTCAGTGAAGATGTTTCTCCTTATCCTTAGACTGAACATCCCCAACATCGGGATCATTCTTCCTGCATCGAACTTGTCCAGTACCGTCAGAATGTTATGTTTCCCTCAGTGTGAATATAACACATCCAGACCCACAGTGTAACCCTCCCCCTTCCCTTGTCTCACGCACGCCCAGACACACGGCACGCACAGACTCGACACGCACGCACAGACACGACACGCACAAACTCGACACGCACGCACAAACTCGACATGCACGCAGACACGACATGCACAGACAAGCATAGACACGTAGAGACACAACACAGACGCAACGCACACGTAGACAGACACACATGTAGACAGACAACACACACGTACTGTCAGATACAACACACGTACAGACAACACACGTACAGACAGACGCAACACACACGTACAGACAGACAGACTCAGACTGAGCAGCAGCAAATGCAAGAAAGCAATGAACCTTTAGCTGGGGAAATAATAAGCTGGCACAGGGGCACAGCTCTTGACCTTCAAAGGACACAATAGTGGTAGAATACATTCAGCACCAGCTGTCTAATGCTAATTACATTTTCATACTTGGCACATGATTTTCCCAGAATCAATCAAATTAGGTTTTACTTCACAACCTTCTGACACAGAGGTGAGAGTGCTACCCACTGAGCCATGGCTGACACATGTGGCATGAAGAACTACTGAAATTCCAAACAGTTCTTCATTAGATGGCAAATCAGCCACTAAGGTTTCAGCAATCCAAATATATGTAATGTGCCACTACAGCAGATGGAGCAGCTGAGCGAGCCGATCACATTGCCATGGTACTGCCAGCACCTGGGGTTGTAATATTAGTATTCAGAACACATGCAGTGGATGATCAGTTTTGTAATGCATGGAATTCTATCACGATGTAGTATCGCTCATCATATCCAGCCCCCAGTGTGAAGAAAGAAAGGTATTGCCCGAGTGCATTAACAACCTCTTTAGCTCAGCTGCACCTGAAGACTTCAACTTTAGAATTCACAGTGCTGCCAACAGCAGGCTCCTCAGTAAAGATCTTGTTTGCAGAAGTAAAAGATGATCCATGGTGAAACCAACTGAACAGTTTGAATTTTTTTACCAGTCTCTACCACAATGAAATGCAAGTCACTAAAGTTTGTTTTTCATTTGCCTCATGCACGATTAGAAGACAAAGCACGAGAGGCAACATGTACAGCCATCAATAATGAAAGAGGGGTCACTGTAATGGGTGCAACATTTCACACCAGGATGGAGAAATTACAAACTCCTATTTCAAAATTTAACGACAATACGACAACATTCTAGCACTTTCTTACAAACATTACATAGCAGGAAAAAGTGAAGGAATAGCAAGGTCATAAAATAGTCATTGCTATGGCTTTTACTCTACATCCTATTGGATAGCCTGTGGTGTAAAACAAAGATTAGATTTTTTTATTAACTCTTTATCCACTGTTCATTATGGTTCATTTGTACCTTGGAAAACAGACCAAGATCTGCAGCATTTCCCCAACTCCACACCTCAAATCTTACAATCAAGGAATGGAGGAACCCAGGTCAAATTTTTGCACAGTTATCACAGGTATCCTGTCATTCATCTGGAATGAGAAAATCAAAGGCTCATTAGTTTGGTAAGTAAATACACCTCTTGTTGTGGTGCTAAGGGATGCAGACCATGAAAGTGGCAGGCGCAATTTTACTCGGGTGAATTAGTTGAAGTCAGCCAGAGTTATAGGACAGTCATTTCAATTCACCTTAGTGGCCAACTGGGGGAAGGAAAATTAGCCAGAACTCCTAGTTTTGATTATTATCCATAGCAGAAGCTGCTGCTGACACGGTCCACGTTCACAAATGTAAAACTTGTGCAAGATGTTAGAGGCACCTGTGGAACCATCTTGCAGAGTGTGTCAGTGGTTTGAGGAGAAGCTGAGGATGTGAGTTGTGTATTAAAAAAAAATCTCCATCAAGAAACATACATAGAAACATAGAAAATAGGTGCAGGAGTAGGCCATTCGGCCCTTCGAGCCTGCACCACCATTCAATAAGATCATGGCTGATCATTCACCTCAGTACCCCTTTCCTGCTTTCTCTCCATACCCCTTGATCCCTTTAGCCGTAAGGACCACATCTAACTCCCTCTTGAATATATCCAATGAACTGGCATCAACAACTCTCTGCGGCAGGGAATTCCACAGGTTAACAACTCTCTGAGTGAAGAAGTTTCTCCTCATCTCAGTCCTAAATGGCCTATCCCTTATCCTAAGACTGTGTCCCCTGGTTCTGGACTTCCCCAACATCGGGAACATTCTTCCTGCATCTAACCTGTCCCGCCCCGTCAGAATCTTATATGTTTCTATGAGATCCCCTCTCAGCCTTCTAAACTCCAGTGTATAAAGACCCAGTTGATCCAGTCTCTCCTCATATGTCAGTCCCGCCAGTCCGGGAATCAGTCTAGTGAACCTTCGCTGCACTCCCTCAATAGCAAGAATGTCCTTCCTCAAGTTAGGAGACCAGAACTGTACACAAAGTTTTACTAAAGGACGCACTCCAATTGTAACTTGTAACACTACCCAGGAAGGCCATTAGCAATAACTGGCAAACAAATGACTATGGAAAAATGTGTCCTTTCTGAAAATACTTCTTTTCATTAGCTTGGCAGTTCGAGCTTGATTTGTCAATGACCACTACATTTTATATACTTGAAAAAATAAGGAATGCAAAACTTTTTCTGAATCTTATTTATTGTGTAGTTAACACACCCGATTTGCTCTCTTTTAGATAAATACCTTGCATTGCCAGCAACAATTCAAAAGTAACAATTTAGATTGGAAATATGGAGCAATACACTGAAAAATAGATTGCTGGTAGCAAGTACATTCAACACCATCAATCTGACATGCCTGGAAAGGCATGCATTTTACAATATTCAAAAACACAATTTACAGCCACAGACTGCACACTGGTTTAAATATAAGCAGAGGCCAGTCCTGCCCCACACTGAGCAAAACTAAAGAATGAGCAGGCTGTTTTGACAGCTATACCAGTGACATGTACAATTGAAAAGATAATTACTGCAGGGCAGCAACTCCACCACTGCAACTACAGCAAGGGATAGAAGTGTATATTTTAAAACAAATTCAAACCAACAAAAATATGCTGAAATGCTAGAATCTTTCTGATAAGATCTCTAAGCATGCATATACACAGACAAGTGCATCAAGTAAGCTTCGGCAGTTCATGTCTTTTAGCACACACACTTTGCATCAAATGCTAGTATTAAACTGGCATCCTACAGGAATACAAATGATACATGCAAAACACGGCACCAGAAAGCTTTTTTAGACTTTTAACAATGCAAAAGGGTCAGTAACTCTGGAATATTCCAGAATATTTGGAAGCCAAATGTATTTTCATTTAGGAAATTTTAATGTTCAAATACACGGTTCTACAGCACTATTGGCATCTTGCATTACGAGCCACACCCTTCATCAAGGTTACTCAATAGAAGAAAAATCAGGCCAAGTTTCCTAATGGAAAAAAGGAGGAAAACATTCTAGTTTTGCTCAGTTATCTTTAGGGGTCAGGGTGTTGCTTTAGAAGATGAAATGGACGGGTGGAGTCCATGATCAGGCGTACTGTACGCAGTCTGGAAGAAGCAGGCTTAGTGGGCTAAAAGTGCTTTTTCCCGTTCTGTGCTTTATGTTTTAAAGTACTGTATAATAGAGACTTTCACGGAAAACATAGAATAGCTAACTACAGTTTCACAAAATCATTACCATGTGCTGAACTGAACAACTTAGCTTACACCTTTATCACATGTAGAGGAGTATAACACGCAGTCCCGCGTAACATTGTGCTTTCAAATTGCAGAACAATTAACATTACGTGATGAATTAAACTGCATACAGTATTCAAACCCTAATCATTACAAATAGCAACCCAATTTGCTCTTCCTGAAAACGGTCATACTGAGGGACTGTGTTTCTGTACATTTTAACCGCTTTTGATTCTGAGGTACAGTAATCTTTTTCAGTCTATTAAGTTTTTAAATAAATTACAAGCTACTGAACCAACTCCAACATAGGACAAAATCTAAATCTTAAATTGTTTCATTACTTATTAAAAATATTCAAAAATGCCACTGACTTAAATCATCCCTTAAATTAAAATGGCTTCAACCAAAACTCAAATTAAAAATAAACAACAAGATTTTGATTACAAATCTGCTAATAGGTGCCTACTAATAACTATCGATGTATCTGTCAAACAGTTAGTGGTTTTCCAATAATATCTATTCTAAACTTGCTAATAATTTAGACAAAACCATGAAAGTGTTCATATCTCTGAAAAAGTATTGTGTGAACCTGATCAATGATACAATGTTTTTGTCTGAATCATTTGCATTCCTTTGAGACATTTACTTACAAACATTTACAGTAATGAAACATGAAGACTCTTCTGTTTAGTTGACCTTAATAAGAGGTAGGAAAAATAATTAGTAAAACATAAAGCACAGTCCTGAATGAAACAATATATTTTTTTTTAAATGTTAATTTTAAAAAGTTAATAAAAATATAATAAATGAGAAATGTCAAAGCTATAATCGGTATACCACAGGCAACATTAGGCTAACATTTAGGTAACCCTTACCTCGAGTCTGTACTTATAGTTTTCAGTCATGATACTAATATTGGACCTGTTTTAGCAGATACTGGTAAACAAATATGAACCTTTACTTGTAAATTCATTGCTACAATTTTACACAATTGGAACAGTAGGCTGTTCAAAGGGGCAGGTAAAATAGTCTCTATTTGTAAAACATTGACAAAATTCTAATACTGGACACGATAATATTCATTCACATTTTACAGGAATGTTTCCAACAGGTTAATTACAGACCACAATAGCTATAATTTCCTTATACGTTTTCTAAAGCTGGACATTTTCCAATGTTTATGGGCCAGGTACCTGACTGATTTAAATCGATTTCCACCATTCATATCATTCAGGACTCCATGGCAATTTTATATCGATTGGAAGCCATACGGAACCCTAAAATTCCTAAGTTGTGCTAAGATTGTCCTGCCTTTTATATAATGCACATAGAACTCATAGTGCATTATATCAAACTCCAGAGTGAGGCCTTAGACCTCAAATTGAACCCTGACAATCATTTTTATTTTGCCCAGGCCCATTATTTTCTTGGACTACATCAAAAAGTTCCAAGTCTAAAACACCAGAGTAATTACTTGCCAAAAATACAACACTATTTTACAAACATCACCCAAACTTCAGTTTGGTTTTGGTAATTCAGAACAAAATTAAAGTTGGGCAAAGAACTATACCATGCTGTCCAAGTTTTCCTTGGAGTGTTTCTCTTTTCCATTGTTTGAGTCCTCTGTGGGCATATAGTGGTTCTGGTAATCCTGAAGGATTGTTACAATATCATGGTGACCAAAGTGAATTGCTTCATCTACTGGTGTGTTGCCCCACCTAAAATCATTAAAAGAACAACAATTACAGAATCAATTAAACAATACATTCCAGGTGAACATCTGAAAGAACAAATTACTCATAGGAAATCACTCAGTATTTCCTGATTTATGCCCAACAAGGTCATCCTCAAAACCCCTTCCCAAAAGTCTACTTTTGAGAATTAAAAAGCATTTATCATCTTCCTTCACCTTTTACAACATTTAGTGTTGAGCTGCATATCTCAATGATAGTGATTTTTAGAACAATCAGGTTCTTTGCTCCATGTTGCATTTAAAAGAAAGTTTTACAAACATTCAGTAAATAGTTAGTTTTCTTCTGTTCTTACAATTGAAGAAAATATATATTTCAATTATAGCAAATACACATAATTTAGCTCTAGAATTAATGCAGATATCATTGCTACTAGTATTTCATCATAGAGGGAAAGAAGGAGCTGTTTCTTGGGACTGGCTCCACTTAAACCGGGCTGGGACCAGTGTCCTGGTGAGTCGAATAACTAGGGATGTAGTTATGGCTTTAAACTTTTAAAAAAGCGGATAGGAGGGAGAGGAGTCAGGTGAGAGGAAATACAGGGACATACAGGGTAAGCTAAAGAAAAAAAGGAAACTGATGATAGATACTGGGAACTCAACACTGCAGAAACTCGAGAAGTATAAGAAGTGCAGGGAGGCAATTAAAAAAGATATCAGGAAAGCAAAGAGAGAGCATGAAAAAATGTTGGCCAGTAAAATCAGGGGAAACCCAAAGATGTTTTATAAATGCATTAAGAGCAAGAGGATAACTAGAGAAAGAGTGGGGCCTATTAGAGACACGATTGGACACCATACAGAACCGTAAAATTCCTAAGTTGTGCTAAGATTGTCCTGCCTTTTATATAACGCACATAGAACTCATAGTGCATTATATCAAACTCCAGAGTGAGGCCTTAGGCCTCAAACTGAACCCTGACAATCATTTTTATTTTGCCCAGGCCCGTTATTTTCTTGGACTACATCAAAAAGTTCCAAGTCTAAATCACCAGAGTAATTACTTGCCAAAAATACAACACTATTTTACAAACATCACCCAAACTTCAGTTTGGTTTTGGTAATTCAGAACAAAATTAAAGTTGGGCAAAGATGTGTGTAGGATTTTTAATGAATACTTTGCATCGGTTTAAACAAAAGATGCAGACTTTGCAATGAGGAGGAGGAATGTGAAATATTAGACAAGAGAAGCATAGTGAGAGGGGAAGTATTAAGCGGCTTAGCAGCTTTGAAAGTGGATAAATCCTGTAGCAGGCCAGGTAGATAAGGTGGCTAAGAAGACATATGGAATACTTGCCTTTCTAAGTCGAGACATGGAATACAAGAGCAAGGAGGATATACTTGAACTGTATAAAACACTGGTTAGGCCCCAGCTGGAGTACTGTGTAGTTCTGATCACCACATTACAGGAAAGATGTGATTGCACTGGAAGGGGTGCAGAGGAGATTTACAAGAATGTTGTCTGGACTGGATAATTTTGACTATGAGGAAAGATTGGAGATGCTGAATCGGTTTTCTTTGGAACAGGAGGCGGCTAAGGGGAGACCTGATTGAGGTGTATAAAATTATGAGGGGCCTGGATAGAGTGGATAGGAAGGACCTGTTTCCCTTGGCAGAGGGGTCAACAACCAGGGGGCATAGATTTAAAGTAATTGGGAAGAGGTTTAGAGGAGATATGAGGGGAAATTTCTTTATCCAGAGGGTGGTGGGGGTCTGGAACTTATTGCCTGTAAGGATGGTAGAGGCAGAAGCCCTCACCACATTTAAAAGATACTTGGATGTGCACTTAAAGTGCCGTAATCTACAGGGCTATGGACCAAGAGCTGGAAAGTGGGTTTAGGCTGGATAGCTCATGGTCGGCCGGCGCGGACATGATGGGCCGAAATGGCCCCCTTCCGTGCTGTAAATTTCTATGGTTCTATGAAATTTTGAAGCATTCATAACAAGGGATCTACAATAAATTAAATCAGCCTAAATATAAATGAAACAAGAAAGATGAGCATAGGAATAACTAAACTAAGGGAGGACATAGATAGCCAGGGAATCAATAGAATTATAGAACAGGTGTGTAAATAGATGGTTAAAAATAAAGTGAGAGGAGCTGCTATTAAAAATGAGTTGAACTGTCTGTACAGCAATTCACGGAGTGTCCATAATAAAACAGGGGATCTGGGGGTAATAATACGTTGCGAGGAACCAGATTTAGTAGGGATTACTGAGATATGGCAAAAGGACTGGGAATTAAACATTACAGGATACAACATATTTAGAAAAGAGGCAAAAAAGGAGGTGGAGTAGCTGTACTTATTAGAGATAACATAATGGCAGTAGAAAAAAGTGACGCTGCTATCAGTTAGACAGAAATACAACCACGTGGATAGAGATAAAAGATAATAAAGGATTAATTACACTAATTGGGGTAGTCTACAGACCACCTAATAGTTATTTGAACATTTAAAATGATGCTTAGCAGAGTCCAGGAAAAATATATTCCGCTAAAAAACAAGAGCAAGCTAAACACTAATGAGACACCATGGATGAATAAAGACATAAGGGAAAAATAGAGGGTAAGGAAAGAGGCATACACTAAGTACATGGACAGCAAGGGAGAATATGAAGAGATTAGGAGAGAAGTGAAAAAAACAATTAGGAAGGTAAAGGAAGTATGAAATTAAATTATCATGGAACATAAAACAAAAATACATATTCTACAAGCACATTAATAAAAAAAGAAAAGTTGGGATGGAAATAGTCAGGATAAAATCACAGGCAGCGATAGCGAAATGGCAGAAATCTTAAATAATTACTTTGCTTTAGTATTTATCAGGGAGACAGAGCAGGTGGACATGACATCAGAAATGATATAACCGCATTTAAAATAAAAAGAGGAAAAATATTAAATAAACGAATCAAACTCAGAATAAAACCTCTGATTCGGACGGATTACATCCACACATTTTAAAAGAATCTAGTGAAGAGATAGCAGAGGCATTATTACACATGTTTAATAATTCGTTAGAAAAAGGTGTAGTGTCAGAGGACTGGCAGATAACTACGTAATACCTATATTTAACAGAGATAGACCATGTCCAGGGAACTATAGACCAATCAGCTCAACATCGGTGGTAGAAAAACTAATGGAATCCCGACTAAAGGAGAAAATAGAACATTTAGAAACCACCTGGGTGTCATGGTACATCAGTCATTGAAGGTTGGCATGCAGGTACAGCAGGCGGTTAAGAAAGCAAATGGTATGTTGGCCTTCATAGCGAGGGGATTTGAGTACAGGAGCAACTACAGTTGTACAGGGCCTTGGTGAGGCCACACCTGGAGTAGTGTGTACAGTTTTGGTCTCCTAACTTGAGGAAGGATATTCTTGCTATTGAGGGAGTGCAGCGAAGGTTCACCAGACTGATTCCCGGGATGACGGGACTGACATATCAAGAAAGACTGGATCAACTGGGCTTGTATTCACTGGAGTTCAGAAGAATGAGAGGGGATCTCATAGAAACATAAAATTCTGACGGGTTTAGACAGGTTAGATGCAGGAAGAATGTTCCCAATGTTGGGGAAGTCCAGAACCAGGGGTCACAGTCTAAGGATAAGGGGTAAGCCATTTAGGACCGAGATGAGGAGAAACTTCTTCACCCAGAGAGTGGTGAACCTGTGGAATTCTCTACTACAGAAAGTTGTTGAGGCCAATTCACTAAATATATTCAAAAAGAAGTTAGATGTAGTCCTTACTACTAGGGGGATCAAGGGGTATGGCGTGAAAGCAGGAATGGGGTACTGAAGTTGCATGTTCAGTCATGAACTTATCAAATGGCGGTGCAGGCTCGAAGGGCCCAATTGCCTACGCCTGCACCTATTTTCTATGTTTCTAATAATATAATGAATAGTCAACATGGATTTCAAAAGGGAAAGTCTTGCTTGACTAATCTCATTGAATTCTTTGAAGAGGTAATAGAGAAAGTAGACAAGGGTAATGTAGTAGATGTAATTTATCTAGATTTCCGAAAGGTGTTTGATAAGGTACCACATAATAGACTTATGAATAAGGTCAGAGAATGCGGAGTCAGGGGACAAGTAACAGAATGGATAACTAGCTGGCTTCAAAACAGAAAGCAGAGAGTAGGGGTAAAAGGTATTCAGAGTGGCAGAAAGTGGAAAGTGGGGTCCCACAAGGATTAGTGTTGTTCAGTGGGACCATGTTGTTTACAATTTATATTGAGGATTTAGACTTTGCAATCAAAAACACAATTTTCAAAATTTGCAGATGACACCAAATTGGGGGATGGGGTAAGTCAATACTGAGGAGGGCTGCCACAAGTTACAAGACGACATTAATAAACTTGTACAATAGGCATATAATTGGCAAATGAATTTCAACAGATAAATGTGAGGTATTACATTTTGGCAATTGAAATAAGGAAGTTGCATATTTCTTGGAAAATAAGAATCAAAATGGGATAGGAGCAAAGGGATCTTGGAGTACAAATACATAAGCACTAAATGTAGCGACGCAAGTTAATGGGCCCAAGTTTTGGGCCACGCCTAAAACGGCGCAGCCCGGACCTGGACGCCCGTTTTTCGCGCCACAAAGTGCGCCTAAAAAAAACTCACCTATTCTCCGGGTCGCTGCAGGTCCTCTGGAGCTGGGTGCGGTGCAGCAAGAGCTGTGAGGGACGGAGCCAGGTCCCTGCGCTGAAAACAGTGCCGGGACCTCTGCAGGTGGGCGCGCATGTGCAGTAGCTCCAGGCGCCCAAAACTGTGGGAGGGGCCCGAAGCACGCAGCCCCTAGCCCTGGCCGAATGGCCTCACTGGGGCTGCGTGGATAAGGCTCACGTCCCATGCCCAGCTCCCTCCCGAACGAACCCGACCCGACTTGACTCCCTCTCACCAGACCGGACCCCTGCACCCGATCCGACCCGACCTCCGTTCTCCCTCGGCGCCCCGGTGACCCACTCTCTCCCCTGCACCTCCTCCTCTCTCCCCCCCCCACTTCCTCCCTACCCTCCCCCCACCTCCTCCTCCCCCCGAGCCTCCCCCGCCCCGGACCTCCCCTCTCCTCTCCTCCCCCTGGACCTGTGTGCCTCCCCCCACCCCCGACCTCCGCCCTCCCTCCCTCGACCTCCGCGACTCCCCCCTCCCTCCCTCGATCTCCGCGCCTCCCCCCACGCCTCCTCCCCCCTCCACCCCGACCTTTGCGCCTCCTCCCCCCCCCACCACACACCTCCTCCCCCCCCCACACCACACACCTCCTCCCCCCCCCACACCACACACCTCCTCCCCCCCCCACACCACACACCTCCTCCCCCCTCCCCACCGTCCAGACCTCCGCGACTACTCCCCCCTCCCCACCGTCCAGACCTCCGCGACTCCCCCCCCCTCCCCACCGTCCAGACCTCCGCGACTCCCCCCCCTCCCCCCCCCCACACCTCCGCGACTCCCCCCCCCCCACACCTCCGCGACTCCCCCCCCACAGACCTCCGCGACTCCCCCCCCCCCACAGACCTCCGCGACTCCCCCCCCCCCACAGACCTCCGCGACTCCCCCCCCCCACAGACCTCCGAGACCCCCCCCCCCACAGACCTCCGAGACCCCCCCCCCCACAGACCTCCGAGACTCCCCCCCCCCACAGACCTCCGAGACTCCCCCCCCCCACAGACCTCCGCGACTCCCCCCCCCCACAGACCTCCGCGACTCCCCCCCCCCACAGACCTCCGTGACTCCCCCCCCCCACAGACTCCGTGACTCCCCCCCCCCCACAGACCTCCGCGACTCCCCCCCCCCACAGACCTCCGCGACTCCCCCCCCCCACAGACCTCCGCGACACCCCCCCGCCACAGACCTCCGCGACTCCCCCCCCCACCGCCCAGACCTCCGCAACTCCCCCCCCCACACCTCCGCAACTCCCCCCCCCCCCACCGCCCAGACCTCCGCAACTCCCCTCCCCCCCACCGCCCAGACCTCCGCAACTCCCCTCCCCCCACCGCCCAGACCTCCGCAACTCCCCCCCCCACCGCCCAGACCTCCGCAACTCCCCCCCCCACCGCCCAGACCTCCGCAACTCTCCCCCCCCCCCTACACCTCCGCAACTCCCCCCCCACACCTCCGCAACTCCCCGCCCCCCCCCCCACCGCCCAGACCTCCATAACTCCCCCAACCCCCCCAGCGCCCAGACCTCCGCAACTTCCCCCCCCCCCCACCGCCCAGACCTCCGTAACTCCCCCCCGCCCCAGACCTCCGCAACTCCCCCCCCCCCCAGACCTCCGCAACTCCCCCCCCCCCCAGACCTCCGCAACTCCCCCCCCCCCACCGCCCAGACCTCCGCAACCCCTTCCCCCACCGCCCAGACCTCCGCAACTCCCCCCCACACCGCCCAGACCTCCGCAACTCCCCCCCCCACCGCCCAGACCTCCGCAACTCCCCCCCCACCGCCCAGACCTCCGCAACTCGCCCCCCCCCCGCACCGCCCAGACCTCCGCAACTCCCCCCCCCCCCCCCCACCGCCCAGACCTCTGCAACTCCCCCCCCCCCGCCAGACCTCTGCAACTCCCCCCACCACCCACACCTCTGCAACTCCCCCCACCACCCACATCTCTGCAACTCCCCCCCCCCCCCACCGCCCAGACCTCCGCTACTCTCCCCCCCCACCCCACCGCCCAGACCTCCGCGACTACTCCTCCCCAGCCCGACCTCTGCGACTTTCCCCCCCCCCCACTTCCGGACCTCTGCGACTTTCCCCCCCCCCCCCCACTTCCGGACCTCTGCGACTCCACCCCCCCCCCAACCCCTGCGACTCTCCCCCCCCCACCCCGGACCTCCGCGACTCCCCCCCGCCCCCACCGCCCAGACGTCCGCAACTCCCCACCGCCCAGACGTCCGCAACTCCCTCCGCCGCGACTCCCCCCCCCCCCCGACCGCCCAGACCTCCGCGACTCCCCCCCCCACCGCCCAGACCTCCGCGACTCCCCCCCCCCCACCGCCCAGACCTCCGCGACTCCCCCCCCCCCCACCGCCCAGACCTCCGCGACTCCCCCCCCCCCCACCGCCCAGACCTCCGCGACTCCCCCCCCCCACCGCCCAGACCTCCGCGACTCCCCCCCCCCACCGCCCAGACCTCCGCGACTCCCCCCCCCCACCGCCCAGACCTCCGCGACTCCCCCCCCCCCCACCGCCCAGACCTCCGCGACTCCCCCCCACCCACCGCCCAGACCTCCGCGACTCCCCCCCCCCCACCGCCCAGACCTCCGCGACTCCCCCCCCCCCACCGCCCAGACCTCCGCGACTCCCCCCCCCCCACCGCCCAGACCTCCACGACTCCCCCCCCCCCACCGCCCAGACCTCCGCGACTCCCCCCCCCCCACCGCCCAGACCTCCGCGACTCCCCCCCCCCCACCGCCCAGACCTCCGCGACTCCCCCCCCCCCACCGCCCAGACCTCCGCGACTCCCCCCCCCCACCGCCCAGACCTCCGCGACTCCCCCCCCCCACCGCCCAGACCTCCGCGACTCCCCCCCCCCCACCGCCCAGACCTCCGCGACTCCCCCCCCCACCGCCCAGACCTCCGCGACTCCCCCCCCCCACCGCCCAGACCTCCGCGACTCCCCCCCCACCGTCCAGACCTCCGCGACTCCCCCCCCCGCACAGACCTCCGCGACTCCCCCCCCCCACAGACCTCCGCGACTCCCCCCCCCCACAGACCTCCGCGACTCCCCCCCCCCACAGACCTCCGCGACTCCCCCCCCCCACAGACCTCCGCGACTCCCCCCCCACACCTCCGCAACTCCCCTCCCCCCCACCGCCCAGACCTCCGCAACTCCCCCCCCCCCACCGCTCAGACCTCCGCGACTCCCCCCCCACCGTCCAGACCTCCGCGACTCCCCCCCCGCATAGACCTCCGCGACTCCACCCCCCCACAGACCTCCGCGACTCCCCCCCCCACAGACCTCCGCAACTCCCCCCCACACCTCCGCAACTCCCCCCCCCGCACCGCCCAGACCTCCGCAACTCCCCTCCCCCCCACCGCCCAGACCTCCGCAACTCCCCTCCCCCCCCACCGCCCAGACCTCCGCAACTCCCCTCCCCCCCACCGCCCAGACCTCCGCAACTCCCCCCTCCACCGCCCAGACCTCCGCAACTCCCCCCCCCACCGCCCAGACCTCCGCAACTCCCCCCCCCCCACCGCCCAGACTCCGCAACTCCCCCCCCCCCCACTGCCCCGACCTCCGCAACTCCCCCCCCCACCGCCCAGACTCCGCAACTCCCCTCCCCCCCACCGCCCAGACTCCGCAACTCCCCTCCCCCCCACCGCACAGACCTCCGCAACTCCCCCCCCCCCCCCCCCCCCCCCCCCCGAGACCTCCGCAACTCCCCCCCCACCGCCCAGACCTTCGCAACTCCCCCCCACACCTCCGCAACTCCCCCCCCGGCACCGCCCAGACCTCCGCAACTCCCCTCCCCCCCACCGCCCAGACCTCCGCAACTCCCCTCCCCCCCCACCGCCCAGACCTCCGCAACTCCCCTCCCCCCCACCGCCCAGACCTCCGCAACTCCCCCCTCCACCGCCCAGACCTCCGCAACTCCCCCCCCCACCGCCCAGACCTCCGCAACTCTCCCCCTCCCCCACACCTCCGCAACTCCCCCACCCCGCCCAGACCTCCGCAACTCTCCGACCCCCCCCACCGCCCAGACCTCCGCAACTTCCCCCCGCCCCACCGCCCAGACCTCCGCAACTCCCCCCCCTCCCAGACCTCCGCAACTCCCCCCCCCCCCAGACCTCCGCAACTCCCCCCCCCCCCAGACCTCCGCAACTCCCCCCCCCAGACCTCCGCAACTCCCCCCCCACCGCCCAGACCTCCGCAACTCCCCCCCCCACCGCCCAGACCTCCGCAACTCTCCCCCCCACCGCCCAGACCTCCGCAACTCCCCCCCCCACCGCCCAGACCTCCGCAACTCTCCCCCTCCCCCACACCTCCGCAACTCCCCCACCCCGCCCCGACCTCCGCAACTCTCCGACCCCCCCCACCGCCCAGACCTCCGCAACTTTCCCCCAGCCCCACCGCCCAGACCTCCGCAACTCCCCCCCCTCCCAGACCTCCGCAACTCCCCCCCCCCAGACCTCCGCAACCCCCCCCCCCCCAGACCTCCGCAACTCCCCCCCCCCAGACCTCCGCAACTCCCCCCCCCCAGACCTCCGCAACTCCCCCCCCCCCAGACCTCCGTAACTCCCCCCCCCAGACCTCCGCAACTCCCCCCCCCCCCAGACCTCCGCAACTCCCCCCCCCCAGACCTCCGCAACTCCCCCCCCACCGCCCAGACCTCCGCAACTCACCCCCCCCACCGCCCAGACCTCCGCAACTCTCCCCCCCATCGCCCAGACCTCCGCAACTCCCCCCCCCCACCGCCCAGACCTCCGCAACTCCGCCCCCCACCGCCCAGACCTCCGCAACTCCCCCCCCCCACAACTCCCCCCCCCACCGCCCAGACCTCCGCAACTCCCCCCCCCACCGCCCAGACCTCCGCAACTCCCCCCCCCACCGCCCAGACCTCCGCAACTCCCCCCCCCCCCACCGCCCAGACCTCCGCAACTCCCCCCCCCCCACCGCCCAGACCTCTGCAACTCCCCCCCACCCCACCGCCCAGACCTCTGCAACTCCCCCCCACCCCACCGCCCAGACCTCTGCAACTCCCCCCCACCCCACCGCCCAGACCTCCGCAACTCCCCCCCCCCCCCCCCACCGCCCAGACCTCTGCAACTCCCCCCCCACACCTCTGCAACTCTCCCCCCCCCCACCGCCCACACCTCTGCAACTCCCCCCACCCCCCACACCTCTGCAACTCCCCCCCCCCTCTCCCTCCACCGCCCAGACCTCCGCTACTCTCCCCCCCCCACCCCACCGCCCAGACCTCCGCGACTCCTCCTCCCCCGCCCGACCTCTGCGACTTTCCCCCCCCCCCCCCCACCCCGGACCTCTGCGACTCCTCCCCCCGCCCTCACCCCCGCCAGACCCGGGACCTGATGCCACCTACCTGTAAATCCAGCCCGAAGTCTTGGGCCTGGCTCGTTCAGCCTCCTTCTCCCTGCCTGCCTCCTTCCCCCCCCTCTCCCTTCCTCCTCTCTCCCTCCCTCCCTCCCTCCCTCCTCTCTCCCTCCCTCCCTCCTCTCTCCTTCCCCCCTCCCTCCAGAAACACACTGGGGGGGCCGTCCCAGCACGCTGTTGGAGGGCAACCGGTGCTGCAGTCGGTAAGTAGAAAATGTTTTATTTATTGATTTTTTTATTTTTTTTTATTTTTTATTAATTTTTTTTTGATTGATTTATTGATTGATTTATTGATGTATTTATCATTTATTATTGATGATGGCTCTTTATTTGTAAAACTGAAGTGTTTAATGTTTGTAAACTTCCCTTTAAACACCCCCCCCCCTCCCCACGCCTAATTTGTAACCTACGTCTGATTTTCTAAGTGTAGACAAGGTTTTTCTGAGCGTACAAAAATCTACATTTACTCCATTCTAAGTTAGTTTGGAGTAAGTTTTCACTGCCTAAACTTTCAAAAGGGGGCGTAAGTGGCCAGACACGCCCCCTTTTGAAAAACAAATCTGTTCTAACTGTTCTAACTGACTAGAACTGGAGCAAACTAAATGCCGTGAATTGTAATTTCTAAGCTACTCCATTCTAAACCAGTTGCTCCAAAAAATACAGGAGCAACTCGGGTCGAAACTTGGCCCCAATAAGGCCATAAAAAAGCAAACCAAGCACTAAGGTTTATTTCTAGAGAGATAGAATTGAAAAGTAGAGAAGTTATGCTAAACTTGTATCGAACCTTGGTTAGGCCACACTTGGGAGTACTGAGTGTAGTTCTGGTCGTCATATTATAAAAGAGATATAGAGGCACTGGAGAGGGTACAAAAAAATTTATAAGGATGATACCAAAAATGCAAGGTTATACCTATCAGGAAAGGATGAATATACTGGGCCTCTTTTCTCTTGAAAAGAGAAGGCTGAGGGGTGACCTAATGGAAGTCTTCAAAATTATGAGAGGTTTTAATAGAGTGGACACACAGAGAGAATGTTTCCATTTGTGGGGAAGAGCAAAACTAGAAGCCATCAATGCAAGATAGTGATCAAGAAATCAAATAGGGAATTCAGAAGAAACTTCAGCGAGTGGTGAGAATGTGGAACTCGCTACCACAGGGAGTGGTTGAAACGAATAGTTTAGATGCATTTAAGGGAAGGCTAGATAAGCACGCAAAGGAGAAAGGAATAGAGGGTTATGCTGATAGAGTTAGATGAGGAAATACGGGAGGAGGCTCAAGTGGCGCATCATCACCATCATAGGCAGTCCCTCGGAATCAAATGGTGCATAAACCGGCATGGATTGGTTGGGTCAAATGGCCTGTTTCTATGCTGCATATCCTATGTAATAGACATTATCAAATTAGTGAGACCTCATCTGCAGGCCAACCTTTGCACAATTTCCCCCTTTTACTCAACTTTTTCTGAAGACTATGTGGGATTGAGCAGGCTGTTTAAAATTAAATACCTGTACTGTTAGATTATGATCAACTCACCTGTCTTTAGGAAACGGATTTACTTTGCACGCTTCTAACAAAAAGCGAACCACCTCCACGTGACCTACAAATCAAAATGTCGCCGTTACATTCTGAACCAAAAAACAAGTACTTTCCTTACTGTGATGAAAGAGTCATCTCCATAAGTTAATTCTTACCTTCAGCAGCTGCTACATGCAGTGCTGTTCGTGAGTCATAGTCCCTCTGCTCCATGTCCATGGCAGACAAAGCAAATCTGCAAGAAAAGAAAGCCAACTGTTTCTCACAATTTCTTAAATCTAAGATATTAAAAAAGTTACATTAAAAAGGATTTTCATTCCATTTATATACAATTAAAATAATGCACTAGTTTTTTTTAATTTTAAGATTTAATATTTTTAATAGATTTCATGTGTAACTAGATGCAAAAATACAAGCTGTTAAAATATGCAGGATATAAATCTCTTTTAGTTTCAGTGACCTTTTATTTAAAGTGTAACTGTGCAATTATAATTGTTTTATCTTGGTTAGTGTGAAATAGCTAATAGTCCTTATGAGACAGTCACTAGATTTTTGTTTGAGGCTACTTTAACAGTCTAATCTACCATGAAGCAACTCCATGTACTTAATAACAATATTTTTTAAAGTATCTCTTTTATAAACACACCCAGAACTGTCAGTTTCTGAATACAAGCCCACAGTCAGAGGCCGCGATTTGGCTTACCGAGGTGGGAGACGTTGGTGGCGGGTCCAGAGCCCACTGCTGTCTCCATCCCGGCCTCCAACATGGCTTTCCCCTGATTGGACTTGTTAAGCCTGCCCAGCGTGGTTCCCAGCCAAGTAAAAGGAAGTGGATCTAATCATGTAATTTGATCTTAAAGGGACCATGTGCAAATTTATTTTAACATTTGTACTGTCAGTGTTCTACAGCATGGAGCTGCTGCAAACACCGACAAGCACTGCACAGAGGTGCAGGGCTGCACCCAGGCTTATGAAGGGAGTCACAGAACGCAGGGAGGTCCTTTTCCCTTCCAATGGACAGAAGAGACCTCCCGAGGAAATCAATGCAGCCTGGTTGCACAGGAGGGCACAGCATGGATATTGTGAGAGGACCTGGCTGCAGTGGCGTTAAACCTTTCAATGATCTCAGATGATCAAGAAACGTTTCTGCAAAGCCACACTCAACCTCATCCTGCTGTGCCATTCATCACATCCCCATCACTCTGCTTTCCCTGCCCTACTCCTACACATACTTACTCACACCAACTTACCTTGCACCTCCACCCATCTATCTACATTATCACATCCTCATCTCACTAGCCAACCCTCACACTCACCCTCACCCTAGTGCAAGCATACCACCTAACAATACACAAGGATAGGCACTTGGGTGTTTTGCCAATGTTCATGTAGAGTTTCTGTTAATGTGTTGTCAAACATTTAAATATTTATTTTCAACACTCTACCTTCTTAGACAGATGTGTGTGCATCTTTGGAAGTGGCTTAGATAGTTGCAGTGAATGGTGAGATATAATGGTAACTCCTGCAATGATGTGTGTGAAAGGAATGGCTTCAGGATTGTAAGGATGCTTTATGGAGTTGGTGTGGGGTGGTGCCAACCTGGCGCATCATGTGGTAGTCAGGGTGTATAACATCAAGTGAAGTAAATCTGCCATGGCAAGGCCATCCCTGATATCCCGGGCAGCAATGCGGTCGGGTACTGATGCCCTGTGCAGCATCAGTTGATTGCGTAGAAGGTTGGTGTTATTAGTGCTGCTGGTGTGCCTGGTGCTGCTGGTGTTGGGGTTGATCGTGGTGGGATTCTGAGGACCAAGGTGAGATAGTTTCAAGGGCACCGATACCAATAATAGATGGCAGGTGAACGTGAGATGACAGAAGCGATCAGTCAATGGTGAGAGGGATTTTCCAATGAGGTGACACTGGATAGAGAGATTGCTCCAAATACTTGCAAGCTGCATAAAGATCAATGTGCCTTCCAAATTCAGTAAGCAACAGCTTCTGAACTTGGAAAGTGAACAGCTGTGAGATGGGAGCTTTTATAGCACATTTACAGCTGTCAGGTAAAGAAATTAATTCATAGTGGCACAACTCCTCACGTACTTACCTGATGTGATCCCCGAGCAGTGGGAACCTTGTGGAAAACCTGGTAAATGATAAGTTCAGCTCAAAATTGTCCTTAATCGTCTTTTAACAAGGTCTTAATCACTTAAATTGCCTCCTCTGCCGCTGCATGCCGGTCTGTTCAGCGTCGACAGACCCGACATCTGGGAAAGTAGCGTGGCGTCCTGACTTGCCATCAATCATTTTAAATTTAACAGCTGACCCGCCTCCGATCCCATCCTCCGAGCGCTGGCAAAATTCCAGCCCGAGAAGCAGGGCTGGAGTCTCTGAATACAAGCCCACAGACACAGAGTAGCAGGGCTGTTATATTGAAGTACAAAGAGAGTTCAAGCTGCTCAGCTACTTTAGTGTGCCTAAATTTTTTTTTAGAAGAATCTAAAGAACTACAGCAAGGTAGGCCCGTTGTCAGTTACTGTCTACTACTGTCAGTTTCAGAAGACCAAAAGCTGGTTTCAAAGCGAGATCGTCACCCATGTTGTACACCTGATCCACATCCTCCGACAATACCATACTGTAGTGTTTGTGGCAAGACTGCTTGCTTTATCGCAGGAAATAGACCACAGCCCATGTCTGTAATTAGCCATCTAAACAGCAAAGGATATGGCTAAGTCTTTTACATTAGAATTATATGGGATCAGTTGCAGTGTGTGATTATTCCGATCTTCAATTTTAATAAAAGGTTGGTGTGGTGACCACTTGGATTGCGTTCCTACCTGATGTAGTCTTGATGCCTGTATTTTGAGTCTCAAAAACTTCCATTTATTTAAGAATTACTGAACTATTAGTCAAATACTGAGTTTAAAGGAAGCCTCGAAGAAACTAGTCACCAAATACCCATTTACACAGTATACAGCAATTACAAAAGAGCAGCAGTCCCTTTCTATTGCTGTTAGATGTCAACATATTTTGTAAATACAGCACAGTGTAATCCAGCAATAAGTTATTAAAATGATACCACAGAAAATTAGTAGCTGGAAATGACAGTATTTGTGACCTACAAAACTATTTTCATTTATCAGATATGAGCCATTTAAAAAAAAAATTGAATACACCAATAAATCAAGACATCGGCAAGTAACATATTTTGAAAAGAAAATCCTAAAGATGACAAGGTTTACAATAACTTAGTACATTAACAGCTCTTTAAACCCAAACGTATCTTCTTAGGGTGTTTAAGAAAATATATTTTTCACAAATGTTTGGACAAATGCCACAGTACATAAAATGGCATCCAAATGCACAGCGTAAATTTTCCCGCATAATATGTGACCTCAATAGGCAGACACAGTATTGCAGCTATTTAGAGCCAGCATTTATTGTTGTGGAAAATTTAATTCAATCTTTCCTCTAATTCCTTTTAATCCACTAAAATCAGTGGACCAAAGAACTTAATGCAGTTCCGGTTTTGCTGCTTAGTGGTTACATCATTTAGTGATCTATGCAAAGATTAGCATCATGAAAGATTGGGTTTAGTAATATCTCTTGTATAACTTTAATGTGATAAGGGTAATGGTAATGCTAACTGCCAGTAATTTCTTAAAACCTCTTTCTGCTCATTACATAAATTCACAGCTTAGAGGTGCCATGCACACAGGGAAGGCTGGGCGTGTGTAGAATCCACTAGCTATCGATGGAACTTGTGGATTTTTTCATTGTCTGCAGGTTTCCTGTCTATTATTGGTAGTGAAAACAACATCAGAGATCTTTGCCTACATCAAAAAGACAAAAGCACACCAATACCCAGATTATGCTATGAAAATACTTGCATACACTAGGTGCCATCTCCACTTGGCTAAACATGGCATGTAGACTTGCTTTACAAGCGAGTCTACATGCCATGACTCCCATGGAAAACCTTACCTTCTGAGTGCAGACACGTCTCCCGTATATGCAGCAAAGAGAAGGTTGATCACTGACTTCACCTAAAAAGGTTTAGAAAAACACAAAAGACAGATTTGGTTTATATCCACTTTGAATATTTATTCTGTATTTTAGAAATGTATTTCTAAATGAAGATTTATCTTGTCCCTCAGAATGTTTCCAATAATTGTCCCACCACTGAGGTTAGGCTGACTGTAATTACTCGGCCAAACCCATTTCTCCCTTTTTAAACAATGGTACAACATTAGCAGTCCTCCAGCACCACACCTTCAGCCAGGGAGGATTGGAAAATGATGGTCAGAGAGCTTCTGCTATTTCCTCTCTTGCTTCACTTAATAGCCTGGGATACATGTCATCCGGGCCTGACGATTTATCCACCTTCAAATATGCTAAACCCCTTAATACTTCCTCTCTCACTATGTTTATTTAATCTAATATTTCATACGCCTCCTCCTTGATTGTAATGTCTACATCATCCCTCTCTTTTATGAAAACAGAGGCAAAGTACTAATTTAGAACCATACCCACATCTTCCACCTCCACACACAGGTTACCTTTACAGTACCTAATAGGCCTTTTTCTTTAGTTATCCTTTTGTTCTTAATGTAGTTATAAAACATCTTTGGGTTTTCCTTGATTTTACTTGCCAATATTTTTTCATTCCCTATCTTTGCTTTCCTAATTTCCTTTTTAATTTCACCCCTGCACTTTCTATACTCCTCTGGGGTTTCTGTAGTATTGAGCCCTCGGTATCTATCATGAGCTTCCCTTATTTTCCTTTATCCTACCCTGTATGGCCTTTGATATCTAGGGGGCTCTAGATTTGTTAGTTCCACCCTTTTTCTTTAAGGGAACATACTTGCTCTGAACCCTCACTATCTCCTCCTTGAATGCCTCCCACTGCTCTGACACGGATTTACCTTCAAGTAGCTGTTTCCAGTCCAGTTTGGCTAAATCACATCTCAGCTTAATAAAATTAACTTTTCCCAAATTGAGAACTTTTATTTTTGGTCTATCTTTGTCCTTTTCCACAACTACCCTAAATTTAATTGAATTATGATCACTACCAACAAAATGCTCTTCCACTGATACCTCTTCCACCTGCTCAGCTTCATTTCCTAAAACGAAGTCCAGAACCGCCCCCTCTCCTGTTGGGCTTGCTACGTACTGGCTAAAAAGTTCTCCTGAATGCGTTTTAAGAATTCTGCTCCCTCTATACCTTTCACACTAATTTGATCCCAGTTAATATTAGGGTAGTTGAAATCCCATACTATTACTGTCCTATTGTTTTTGCACTTCTCAGAAATTTGCCTACATATTTGCTCTTCTGATCTGTATCTCAACTCCATTTACTGTTGCCAATTTATTTCTCATTCCTTCGAAGTTTTCCTTACTGAAGTTTAAAACCTGGGTTTGTGATTCTCACTTCTCCCTCTCAAACATAGTACCAAACTCAATTACATTATGATCACTATTTGCAAGATGCTCCCTTATCATCAGATTGTTAACTAATTCTGGTTTATTACTCATCACGAAATCCCATATGGCCAATTCCTTTGTCGGTTTTAAAACTTGCGTTATAAAAATTCACTGCCTTTACTACTTCAGCTGTTGTTCTTCTCCCAGTCTATGGAAATTAAGATTTCCCATGATAACCACATTGTTTTTTGCTACATGCTTCCCTGGTCTACATATTTATGCATCCCCCATTACATCATTTCTATCAGAAGATCTGTAGACAACTCCTACCAGAGTCTTGCAACTTTTGCTGTCCCTTAACTCTAACCATACTGTTTCCACTGCCCGTTCACTCTTACTGAAATCCCTTCTTTCTATTGTGCTATTTGTGCCTTTTATCAATATTGCTACTCCCACTCCTTTCCCAATTTCCTTTCTAAAGATCCTATAGCCTGGAATATTTAGCTCCCAATCATGCTCAACTTGTAGCCATGCGTCAGTAATGGCTATTACATCATACCCTTTAAGCTGAATTTGTGCTTCTAATTCGCTTGTTTTATTTATTACACTACAAGGATTCGTGTACAGAAATCTCTTTCTTGGGTAACTGTCCGCACCCTGCCCATAGGTCATGCTGGCCTTTGTCCCACACTTTCTGACTTGGTGTGGATCTTCTCCTCTCACCACTTCCCCTCCCCCTCCCGCCCCACCCCTCAAAGTGTGGCTTCCTGGCTATTTTCTGTCAAATACCATTCCATTATAACAAAACTGACAATCATAGGAAGCTAAAATAAATGGACAGCTTTAACAGAGAACAGAAAGTCAAAATGTTCAGTCAGTACTGATATATATCAAAGCTCTGCGATGAACGCTAGGAATGTGCTGTGAACCTTGATCTAATACAGCATCATAGAAACGGACTAACGTGATGGTAATAAAAAATCTGTGGAATGCCGCCACAATAGCATTGATTGGCTTTGACAGATATGGATCTTCTCAGCAATGGCTGCAGCTTTGGGGTTTAATAAGAAACAACGGGAGCAAAATTAATGCCTTTGATTTCTGATTATACATCTTCATGCTGACATCAAGCTGGTATGGAATCAGTTCAAATATCTGTGTTATAGTTTAACCTACGAATACATTACTGCAAATGAGTCCAAGTAAAACCTTCATCAGCCTACCATGTGATCCACCCAGTCAGTTACAGAAACAGGAATAGTAGTCAAAGAATCATAGAAATTCACAGCATGGAAGGAGGCCATTTCGGCCCATCGTGTCCGCGCCGGCTGACAAAGAACTATCCAGCCTAACCTAATCCCACTTTCCAGCTCTTGGTCCTTGGCCTTGTAGGCTACGGCACTTCAAGTGCACATCCAAGTACTTTTTAAATGTGGTAAGGGTTTCTGCCACGACCACCCTTTCAGGCAGTGAGATCCAGACACCCATCACCCTCTGGGTGAAAATATTTTCCCTCAAATCCGCCTACCAATTACTTTAAATCAATGCCTCTGGTTGTTGACCCCTCTGCTAAGGGAAATTGGTCCTTCCTATCCACTTTATCTAGGTCCCTCATAATTTTATACACCGCAATTAAATCTCCCCTCAGCCTTCTCTGTTCCAAACAAAACAAACACAGCCTATCCAATCTTTCCTCATAGCTAAAATTCTCCAGTCCAGGTAACATCCTTGTCAATCTCCTCTATACCCTCTTTAGTGCAATCACATCTTTCCTGTAATGTGGTGATCAGAACTGCACACAGTACACTATAGCTGTGGCTTAACTAGTGCTTTATACAGTTCAAGCATAACCCCCCTGCTCTTGTATTCTGTGCCTTGGCTAATAAAGGCAAGTATTCCGTATGCTTTTTTAACCACCATATCTACCTGGCCTGCTACCTTCAGGGATCTGTGGACATGCACTCCAAGGTTCCTTTGTTCCTCTACACTTCAGTGTCCTACCATTTAATGTGTATTCCCTTTCCTTGTTAGCCCTCCCCAAATGTATTACCTCACACTTCTCCGGATTAAATTTCATTTGCCACTGTTCTGCCCACCTGACCATTTGATTGATAGCTTCCTGCAGTCCACAGCTTTCTTCTTCACTATCAACCACTCGGCCAATTTTTGTATCATCTGCAAACATCTTAATCATACCCCCTACATTCAAGTCTAAATCATTGATTATATACCACAAAAAGCAAGGGACCCAGCACTGAGCCCTGTGGAACCCCACTGGAAACAGCCTTCCAGTCACAAAAACACCCATCAACCATTACCCTTTGGCTTCCTGCCTCTGAGCCAATTTTGGATTCAACTTGCCACTTTGTCTTGGATCCCACTGGCTTTTACTTCCATGACCAGTCTGCTATGTTGAACTTTATCAAAAGCCTTGCTAAAATCTATATACACTACATCAAACGCATTACCCTCATCGACCCTCCTTGTTACCTCCTCAAAAAATTAAATCAGGTTAGTCAGACACGACCTTCCCTTAATAAATCCACGCTGACTGTCCTCAATTAATCCGTGTTTTTATAAATGAAGATTTATCCTGTCCAGCAGAATTCTTTCCGATAATTTTCCCACAACTGAGGTTAGGCTGACTGGTCTGTAATTACTCAGTCTATCCCTTTCTCCCTTTTTAAACAAACATTAGCAGTCCTCCAATTCTCCGGCACCACATCTGTCATCAGAGCAACATAAGATCAAAAGAAATAGCAGGAGTAGGCTACCTGGCCCCTCGAGCCTGCTCTGCCATTCAATAGATCATGATTGATCTGATCATGGACTCAGCTCCACTTCCCTGCCCACTCCCCATAACCCTTTATTCTCTTATCGCTCAAAAATCTGTATCTCTGCCTTAAATATATTCAATGACCCAGCCTTCACAGCTCTCTGGGGCAGAGAATTCCACAGATTTACAACTCTCAGAGAAGAAATTCCTCCTCATCTCAGTTTTAAATGGAAGGCCCCTTATTCTGAGACTATGTCCCCTATGTGGAAATATCTTCTCTGCATCCACCTTGTCGAGCCCCCTCATTATCTTATATGTTTCAATAAGATCACCTCTCATTCTTCTGAACTCCAATGAGTATAGGCCCAACTTACTCAACCTATCTTCATAAGTCAATACCCTCATCTCCTGAATCAACCTAGTGAACCTTCTCTGAACAGCCTTCAATGCAAGTATATCCTTCCTTAAATACAGAGACCAAAACTGTACACAGTACTTCAGGTGTGGCCTCACCAATACCCTGTACAGTTGTAGCAGGACTTCGCTGCTTTTATACTATCCCCCTTCCAATTGAAATTGAAAAATGATGGTCAGATTGTCTGCTATTTCCCCTTTTACTTCTCTTAACAGTCTGAGATACATTTCATCTGGGCCTGGGGAGTTATCCACTTTCAAAGCTGCTAAATCCCTTAATACTAGTATGAATGTCTCAAGAAAAAAGTGAAATTACAGATATGGCATACATTTTTTCCTCCTCTCATTATACAGGATTAATTTTATGAATGAACGTACAACCTAATAAACTGAAGGGGAAGGAAACTAGTCAACGGGAATACTTTGAACAAAAACATTTGTTCTCATTTTATTAAAAATGTCAATTGCATTACTGCCTTGGAGATCCTCAATAGGGTCATTCTCCCAGTTAAGCAACTCCAGGGATGCTAATTATCGGAAGCATCAATGTGAAGCCTGCAGCAGTTTCTTTGCAAACTGCACAAAGGTGAGACTTCAAACTGGACAGAAGTCTGCTCTGGAGCCACCAGACTCCAGGAAATCACAGCACACAGAGATATTAATATTCCCAACCTGTACTACAATTTCCCAGGATTGTCCAATCCAGAGCAGCTCTCAGTCTGGTTTGAAGCCTCGTCTCATGTTTGAAATGCCTGCCCATAATTCATGCCACCAGAGTTGTCATCAAGGAGGGAGCCCCTGGTCAATAGCATCAATGCCAGCAGGAAGAGTGACATTTATTATTTTTGTTAATAGAAGAAATATCTGGTAAGCGTGATTTTACTAAAAAGGGCAAGTACTTTGAATAAAAAGTATTCCCCCAACTCTTTATTCTTTAAACGTATTTTTCTATTTCTCTTCTCTGTACCATCAAAATACTCAAGTATAATCAGACTACATAATGCCCTCATTTCATTGAGTCTTTGATTGGTTTTACTGACTACTCACATGCATGAACATAAATCATTTACAGAAACAATGAAGCTAGAATAATTTGCTCATTAGTAAGAAAATACTATATATTGGACCCCAAAAACTTCTCGTTCCACTAAGTAACTTTTGCTTGCTCTCCAAACCTCTGCCCGATTATTAATTCTTGTAATGTATGCACCTTTGAGCATGGTCAGAGACTTGTGGAGCTGTTGCACTGTGAGTGGCTTAGTCAGTCATTTGATGTTCACAAGACTCAATAAAACCCCAGTTAATTGAGTTCAGGTTCTCCACGATGAGGTGTACAGTTGTGAGCCTGGTGGATGAACTGGTAGTGTTCAGATTGTTAAATCTTTGCTAATAAACCAGCTAGTTTTATTTTTTAAACAGGAAATGTATAGCTCTGAATTATTAAACCAAGAATCCATGAAGCAAATACACTACAGTTCTCTTTCAATGATCTCCACTATGTGCATCAATTGTGCCTCAGTCATTCTCTCCCAGTCTTAAATTTCTGTCTTTCCAGTTGCATGTTAATTATGTTTCTTTAAGACACATCTAAGCATTCCTAGGTCTGCGAGTCAGAACCATCCAGCCAATTTGTACAACTCAAATTTGTGGCAGCCCAGCCCGGAAGAATCCTGTGGCAAAAAAGGTTAAGGACGGCGGTGACTGACATCCACTGGCAAAGCATGGCCCCCTGATCCAGTAGGCAGCAAGTCCTCCTGCTACATGCTGCATAAGTCAGTGACAATGCGTACTCTCTTATAGACTTTCGGGCTCGGTAATATCTCCTATGAGCAGCCCACCCTTTCACCTGCTGTCTTCTAACTGGCCCAGCTGTTGCTTGTTCTGGTTCTTCAGGCTGTTGCTGCTCCTCTTCCTCCGACAGTTTGTCCATTAAAAGGAGTGATGCAAAATCAGCATCTAACATAAGCAGTGAGTGCTTAATGAGGCAAGGAGAATGGGTGGAGGGGACTGGGGAGGGGGAAACTAAACAAGCAAACTGGAAGCTCAGAACAGACTTGAAAATGCACTACTTGCAATGGCACACAGATCCTAATTATCTAAACCCAAAGTACCTGAGGTGAGTGCCCCTTTAAATTCAGCTTCTAGTCAGTTAGTCGGTTTGTGAAGCCAATGCATTAAGTTTTACTCAGCAGGTTTGCCACTAGCCAAGTCTTCAGTGCAGGGGATTAGAGTTTTCTTTGCACCCCAAGTGATATAGGAATTATTATTGAAATGATCAAGGAATAGCTCCAGCGTTTATATCCCACTTTACTTGGTCTATAGATTTCCTTACTTCATTAGCAACACCCCGAAGCTTCAGTGACTGATGCATTGCCAGGAGGCAAGAATAGGAACATAAATTAGAGAATATCATAAATTTGCTTGAATAAATTAGTGCAAATTGCCATTGTCTACACTTGCATTTACCGTAATAAAAATGTATATTTTTCTGCTTTATCACTAGTCTGTAAATAGATAAGATTATCCTTCTACATTTAGCCTCCAAGACCTGTACCTCCCGTGTTATAAAAATCACAATAAATTCTCGTTTGGTCTACACTCCGTTTAATAACCATTAATTCCAAAATCTATGTTAAAGCAACAAGCACAATTCCTAATCCATTATTCATGCATCTTTGTGACTGGAACACTTGCACATTAAAATGTTTCTTTTTTAAAGTGCTACAAATGATTTTCAGCCATCTGCTTCACCCTTACACTATGCGTGTCAAGTATGCTAAACCATGGGTAAAAACCAGTTAAACAAATCAATCAATAGGAATCAGTTTGATTGTCAGATAAACCAGCACCGTACCAGCCCACCCTTCGGATTAAAGGACTTTTATTTAAATATTTATTTTTTCAAAAAGGGTATTTTCATTGCAAGAAATTTTAATTTGGTGTTTCAGCCTTTCAGACCTGGATAAACTAACAAGATCTTGTAAATGAAATAGTCATGTATGTGAAGAGGAAAGCGGAAAGCAGAATCGGAATATGCGGCTAGTGTTTTCAGTGATTTGATGCCAATACTAACTGCTTTTAACTTTTGAGTGTCATAAAAAGTTTTGGTTGTCTATTTAATTTACCTGGAACGGCAAAATAGCAACCATATGGAATCTACCAAATCAATGAAAGTAAACACCGCAACAGTATTCTATCTTGGATTCCTGCCTGAAGGTTTGCTTCCTCCCCAGCCTTAGAATCTGCTTACTTTCTGCACCTGTAGGAGACAGATTGCCATCCTTGCACTCCTGCTCTGAAGCTCCATCCTATTTTCTCATTCCCAAAGTCTAACCTCCGAGCTCTGGATGCCTCCTGCCATCATTTTAAATGTCCATATCATGCAGTGGGCTGCTAAAACAAACTCTGGTATTAAACAAATAAAGCTAATGAGCTGTCAGTAGCAGATTTATCACTATTAAGCCTCACTACTAAAATTTTAATATTCCCATTATTTTGAATACACCCCATTTTAATTTTCAGTCGTTTCTGAGCCTCTGGGATCTCTTCCCCTCCGCCCCACTTTAGATGTCAAAACCATATTATTCAGAATTGGGCTTCAGTAAAGTCAACTCCGAAGCCATTCTGGAGATAGAGGCTCAGGAATTAAAGTTTTTTGCAAGCCCCAAATTGAGAGAGATACCATTCAGATAGATCTTGGAATGCAGCTATATATGACACTGTATTAAAGCGATAGCATAAACTTTGACTAGACTGCTACAAACAGCATCAGAAGCTATACATTTAAATAACAGCACACAGACTAAGTTAAGAGTGTTGAGAATTTGACATCTACGGCGGTACTCAATTCAAATCAAGTATATTTCCAAAAAACTAAAAATAATTTCCATTTCAAAAGGGAATTGGATTTATACTTGAAAAGAAAACATTTGTAGGGCTATGGGGGAAGAACAAGGGAGTGGGACTAATTGGATAGCTCTTTAAAATAAAATGAAGGTTGTGAAAAACCAACATCTCAAATCAAACCAACTTGAAATAGAATTACATAGAATCTACAGCACAGAAACAGGCCAGTGTCTATACGTCACAATGCCTCCCCACACTCCAATGACCTCTTTTGGCCCTGCCCCACTTCCCTCTATTCCTTTTTCCCTCATGTGTGCATAAAGTCTCCCCCCAAATGTTTCAATGGGACAGAAATTCCGGCCTCCCATACGGAGTGTGTACGGACCCGGGAAGATATCGCAAAAGCCGGTCTTCAGTGCACAATGCGCATGCGCTGAAAACCGGCTTTTCCGATCTGTCAAGCTGGAGCTTGACAGATCCTCCGCATCTTAGCAGCCAGGACATTCGCATGGGCAAGATTTCGGTGTGTACCCATATCTTGTCCAGCAAATGTCCTGAAAACTCTTGCGCCTGATAAAAGCAGGAGCATAGCCTATTTTTACAGGTGTAAGAGTTTTAAAACACGCTTAAATCATGATAAATTTAAAAAAACATATTTTATTTTTAAAAACCTTGCCCACTATGTTAAATTTATTTTAAAGCATAATTTAAAAAAAACTTAATTTTTTTTTATAAATCGGAAAATATATATTAATAATACATAAATAACTTTAATTTAAATTAATGTTAACTATGTAGTGTATTTTTTCTATTTTTTATTAATGTCTCTTTTTGGGGGAGGGGTTTCGCATTCATAACAATGCGAACTCCAACTGACGGGAGTTTTATGAATATTATGAATGAGAACATACTTTAGCTGATTGGCTGCCTAGAGCCATGAACCAATCTGCTTCAAAATGGCAGCTCCAGCCCTGCGCATGTCCTGACGTGCACACGCTGCGACCCGCAGTCAGTCAGTGGAGGCCTCAGGACCGGGAACTCACGTGGGCGCAGCAGCTTCAGGTAAGTGTGCTTCTTTTTTTTAAGTTTTTTACCCGATCGCCCTTGGGAAGCAGCTGACCGGGATTTCTGGGCCATTGCAATCTGCTTCAAAATGGCAGCGAGTTTCACATTCTCACCACTCTGTGTAAAGAAATTCCTCCTAAATTCTTTCCTTGATCTGCTGATGGCTAGCTTATATTTATGTCCCTTTGTTTGTACTCACTCACAAGTAGAAACAATTTCTACACATCCACCCAATCTGAATTTTAATTACTTCCATCAGGTTACCTTTCTTCTCTTTTCCAAAGAACCCTAGCCTGCTCGATCTTTCCTCTCAATCTTGTAACATCCTTGTAAATCTTTTTTACACTTCAATTTTGTACCATCTGCAAATTGCGACACCATATATGGTGAACAGCAAGGATCTCTGTGGGATATCACTTTCCACTTCTCTTCTGAGAAACCTCCCACAACTCCTATCCTCTGTTTTTTGTTTTGTAACCATCTTTCAATCTATTCTTATACCTGGCCCCCGACTCCACGTCCTGACCTTTTTCACGAGTCTCTTGTGGCACCTTAACAAAGGCCTTCTCAATGTCCGTGTATATCACATCCACTGCATCACCTTGTCTACTCATTGCTACTTCTTCAAATAATTCAACAAGGTTTGTTTAACACTATTTCCATTTAGAAATCCATGCTGACTTCAAAAAAAACTTATATTGTCTCATCTCTTAGAAAAGATTCTAGTAGCTTTCCTACCAATCATTCATCATAGGCAGTCCCTTGAAATCGAGCAAGACTTGCTTCCACTCAAAGTGAGTTCTTAGGTGACTGAACAGTCCAATACAGGAATTACAGTCTCTGTCACAGGTGGGACAGACAGTCGTTGAAGGAAAGGGTGGGTGGGGAGTCTGGTTTGTCGCATACTCCTTCCGCTGCCTGCACTTGCTTTCTGCATGCACTCGGCGATGAGACTCGAGTTGCTCAGTGCCCTCCCGCATGCTCTTCCTTCACTTAGGGTGGTCTTTGACCAGGGACTCCCAGGTGTTGGTGGGGATGTTGCATTTTATCAAGGAAGCTTTGAGGGTGTCCTTGAAACGTTTCCTCAGCCCACCTGGGGCTTGCTTGCCGAGTAGGAGTTACGAGTAGAGCGCTTGCTTAGGAGTCTTGTGTCAGGCATGCAAACAATGTGGCCCGCCCAACGGAGCAGGTCGAGTGTGGTCAGTGCTTCAATGTTGGCCTGATCGAGGATGCTAACGTTGGTGCGTCTGCCCTCCCAGGGAATTTGCAGGATCTTGTGGAGACATCGTTGGTGGTATTTCTCCAGCGATTTGAGGTGTCTACTGTATATGGTCCACATCTCTGAGCCATACAGGAGGATGGGTATCACTACAGCCCTGTAGACCAGGAGCTTGGTGCCAGATTTGAGGGCCTGATCTTCGAACACACTCTTCCTCAGGCGGCCAAAGGCTGCGCTGGCTCACTGGAGGCGGTGTTGAACCTTGTTGTCGATGTCTGCCCTTGCTGATAATAGGCTCCTGAGATATGGAAAGTGGTCCACATTGTCCAGGGCCACGCCGTGGATCTTGATGACTGTGTGGCGGGGTCAGGTTGGTGGAGGACCGTTGTCTTACGGATGTTTAATGTAAGGCCCGTGCTTTTGTACGCCTCAGTGTAAATGTTGACTATGACTTGGAGTTCAGTCTCTGAATGTGCGCAGACACAAGCGGCGTCCACGTACTGTTGCTCAATGACAGAGGTTGGGACGGTCTTGGATCTGGCCTGGAGACAAAGGTTGAACATAGTTCCACTCCAGCAGGGAGCTTGTTGTGTGTGAGTTGGAGCATTGCAGCAAGGAAGATTGAGAAGGTTGGCACGATGACGCAACCCTGCTTGACCCCGGTCCGGATGTGGATTGGGTCTGTGGTGGATCCGTTAGTCAGGATCACGGCTTGCATGTAGTTGTGGAGCAGGCGGAGGATGGTGACAAACGTTTGGGGGCCACCGAAACAGAGGAGGATGCTCCATCGTCCCTCGCGATTGACAGTGTCAAATGCCTTTGTAAGGTCAAAGAAGCCATGATGTGCGAGGATTCTTCACCGCAGTCAAGGCCATCTATGGCCCAAGCACCCAAGGTCCCATACCACTGCTGGCCAAGAACAGGGAAACACTCATCAAGGACACCGAGGCAGTCAGGACCCGCTGGAAGGAGCACTTCGAAGATCTCCTTAATCGAGACTCTGCCTTTGACTCGAGTGTCCTCGACTCCATCCCGCAGCATGTTACCCACACCAACTCAACAAAACCCCAGCCCTGCACAAGGTAGAAAAGGCCATCCACCAGCTTAAGAACAATAAGGCAACGGGAGCAGATGGAATCCCCGCTGAGGCACTAAAGTATGGCGGAGAGTCACTATTGGTACGAATGCATGACCTCATCTCTCTCATCTGGAAGGAGGAGAGCATGCCGGGAGATCTCAGAGATGCAGTAATCGTGACCATCTTTAAAAAAGGGGACAAGTCTGACTGCAGCAACTACAGAGGAATCGCCTGATATCAGCCACTGGGAAAGTCATCGTTAGAATCCTCCTCAACCATCTTCTCCCTGTGGCTGAGGAGCTCCTCCCGGAGCCACAGTGCGGATTTCATCCATTATGGGGGTACAATGGACATGATATTTACGGCGCGACAACGGCAAGAGAAATGCAGGGAACAGCACCAACCCTTTCCTACCACTATTGTTAAGCCAACTTGTCTATAGTTCTCTGAATTACTTCCATTTCCCTTTTGAAGATCGGAATGATATTTGCAGTCCACCCTCCTCTGGGCACTATTCTTTTTTTATATATGGATACTAGTGCCACTGCTGTCTTCACCCTAGTTCCTTTGAGTATCTGTGGATGTAATCTTATCTCTCTTACTTATGTAATCAATCTAGACCCATGGCTTTGTCCTCAAGTTTGGTTAGTTTGTCTAGTATCACATTTCATTCTATCATAACTGTTGTAATGTCCCTCTTGACTTCTACGAGCATCATGTCCTCTTTGTTAGCCTCTTCAGTTAAAACTGAGGCAAAGTATCTGTTCATATTCCTGCCATTTCAGTATCTTCTGGTAGCTCACTTTGCAATGGCCTGATCCCTTTCTTAATTCTCCTCATCTTACTTATGAGGTTATAGAATACTTCACTATTTCTTCTTATATGCTTTGTTTTTTTTCATTTCATATTTACTCTTTGCCTTCCTAATTGTCTATTTTATCTCTTTTAGCACATCATATTCCCTTTCATTATCCTCTCCTTTATTGTTCATGTACTTTGCATACCCATTTCCTTTAGATTCAATTTAATCCTCACGTCTATTTATCCATAGCATCTCATCCTTGGCTAGTTTGTTTTTATTTTTAGTGGAATATATTTTTCCTAACTTCCAATCTCTTTAAAATATTGCTCACCATTGTTCTACCTCTATAGCCATCAATATTTCTCCCCCCCCACCCCCAATTATTTAAGTCTTTGTCCATATCCATATTTGTCATGATCATTATCTTAAATCTTCTATTGTGATCACTACTCCTATTCTCCCACATTTCTCTGATCTGCTCCGGTTCTAAGTCTATCAGTGCTTCCTCCCTTGTTGGGCTTCTTACATGTTGGGTCAGAGAGGAGTCGTGTACACACTGTAAAAACTCCATTACCTTTCACCCTCTCTCTCTGTCAATTTATTTGGAGATAGTTGAAATTTCCCATGATTTTGATGGTGATTTTACTAATTTCATAGATTTGGCTACATATTTCTCCCACTTCCATTCCAATTTTTGGTAGACTGTAGTATACCCCATATAATGTGACTGATCTCTTCCTAACCTTTATCTTGAGTCATATGGATTCTGCTTCTATCTCTTTGTTAGCTAATTTAAAATGAATTGACCCAGGAACATACAAATGCCAGACATCATTAGTATAATATTTATTGCAACCTTGGACCCAAAGCATGAAGAGCTATTTTGTGCAAAAGGCATTTTGCCAATCCTTGCTAATGGATGTAAATGACAAATAAACTTCAGTAAGCTATAATCTGCAGAAGTTATATGAAACAGTTTCCTTTTTAAAATAAGAATTACTAAAACCTTATTTTAAGATTTACTAAACCATTGATTAGAAAATCTTTCAAAATCTTCTAGTACCTGCTACTCCGCACCCAAGAGAACAGGTCATCTACTTTTGCCATTCAGCCAAAGTGATATCCAAAAATTATGCTGACTCGCTGAACGACCTTCTCTTAGAAGGCCTCGTGCCTCTCCTCAGCGCATCTCCAAATGGCTTCTACTTGAGACTGGCAAAAGATCAAACCAACATTATAGTTTCCAACCAAAGTTGGAAATAAACTTTTGTGGAAGAATGCACAAGTTTGCACGAAAATAAACTTTTGAAGCAAACTGCATCAAAATCAACTTCCAGAAAAAAATTGCAACTAATTATTTCTGTTAATTTACCTCATTGCCCTGACAGCCCAATTACTGACTGATAGAATTCCACCATTTAAAAAAAAAAAATCACAAATGAACCAGTTACCTAAAGTAATCTCTTCCCCCTACAATTCTCACCCACCCTTGTTTAAATCTCTGCATCACACACAATTCCTCATAAGAAATTGGACAAATGACTTACCCCCAAGCTTCTGTCAATGCTGCTCATGAGTTAGCTGATGATAGATAGCCAAGTGGAGCATGAAGAAATTCACCCATCCCTCCCTGTCTGTGTCAAATTGCTTATTCTTCAATGTCTGTTACCCCTCCCCTAATAGCTTAGTTGAAGTTATCAGGGTTTCTGTGTGGAGAACTATGGCCAGAAACCCACATCTGACTTTCACAATAGCAACCACTGCATTTCCCAAGACAACTGCTAGTGTTTTTATGCTAAGCTTGTAATGTCTGTCTCAGTTTATACAGCAGTCATAATTACCTAGACTAATGCAACACCTTATTGACTCAATTTAACAAAGCTGTTCTTGCTACAAAGTTGACAACAGCCAGAGGCTCTGTTAAAAATACAGTACAAAGTTGGTTAATGGATATTTAGTTGATGAGAACATTCAAGAAAAGGGTGAATATTTACTTACATTCAAATGGAAAAACTGATGGTTTATAGCAACCGAAACTTGGGTTGTTGTTTTACAGGTGAAATTCTGAGGCAATATTGGCAAGGATCCATTAAATGGATTTGAGTACTTTAAACAAATGAGTATAAGTAGTAGTTTACATAGAATGTACGTATCCTTCTGCTATTGCTACACAACAGGCCCCAATCATAGCAGTTCAATGGGCTAGTTTTGTCTCACTTAATGCAAAACTGTCATTAAGGATTAGTTAATGACTTCACTTCTTAGGCGCTTAGACATATTGATGCAAACATGTCAAACACTTTGTTTGCTTAACAAAAACGCCTGAATGAAAAACAACTTGCTTCCGACTGACATGTCCCCATTACGAAGCAGATCCCTGAATCAACACATGCATTTTTTTTTTCCAATTACACATGTGGAAAAAAACTAAACTAAGCTACAAGAAAGCTTTAATTAAAAAACCCACAGCGAATACACATTTAAACTTAACTGGTGAACTGGAGTTTGAAAATTGCACAGCTTGATGCCATATTTAGCATATGATAGACTAAGGAACATAAGCAACTTGCATGAAGGCTTAATCTCTTGAAGGATTGAGTTCCATTACCAGATTGCTTCAGCAGACAGGGAACAGGAGTGATACACTTATTACAACATATGCATTAAGATATACCTGTATACATAAGTTAGTGGCAGCTTGGATCAGTTGGTTGCACTTTTGCTTTGGTTCAAGCTCTACTCCTGGACTTAAGTAACACGGCTGACATTTCACTGAGGGAGTGCTACATTGTTGGAGATGCCATCCATTCGGACCAGAGCCTTTAACTTCTTTTTACACTTCCTTCTCACGCTTTTTCTCTTTCCCTCAATGGTCAATATCTAACGTGTTGTAAAATAGTTGTGAAGCACCTTGGGATGTTTTACTATGTTAAAGGCGCTATATAAATAAAAGTTATTATCTTTCAGATGTCATGTTAAACCAAAGTCATGGCTGCCTGTTCAGGTGGACTTAAAGGATTCCCCATGGCATTATTCGAAAAAAGTAAATTCTCCCTGTGCCCTGGCCAACATTCCTCTTCCAAACATCATCAAAATTAGATTAAGTCAGTCAGTCAACTGGTTTGTGGGATTTGTTGCAGGCAAATTGCCTGCTGCATTTTCCTACATAACTGATGATATCTCTCTGGTTGTGAAGCACTTTAAGGCACCCCAAAACCATAATACGGTGCTACATAAATGCAAGTTCTTCATAGTTGTTATTAATAGAGCAAGTTATCACTTTAGATTTAACAGTCACCTATTATTGCTGCAAATAGACACAAACATGACCAGATTCTGAGGAGGATCATAGGAAAGAAGCTACCAGTCACTGAAGAAATCACTAAATAGACCTGACAAAATATATACCTGGAACAAGCAATTTAGAAACTCCATATTGCTTGCATTGAACAACTGGACATCACAGAATTGACAATGTGTAACTACATGCTAAATACTAAGTTATATACATCCAAGCACAATCCCAAGTTAGTTGGAAAACATCCATTCTCCCCAATAGCTCAGTTGACAAATAGGTCTCCCAAAGCCTGGCACTGAGCCTGACAGAGTAAAAAGGCTCGAGTTTTGATCCCTGGACCATGCCGAGTTAACTATGGCAGAGGTTAGATGCTACAATTGACCTCAGCATTCCTGGACTTTACAATGGCCGGAGGGTGGGCTTGAGAAACAAAGCATGATTCCCACTCATGCCAAAAACGGAGAGTTGAGACTGATTCCACTTCAGTGAAGAATAAGCTGCTGATTCACACCATTGAGCCACACAAAATAAAAAAAACTCCACCTGGACTAAGTACTAGAAGTGTGTCAGTGCTTGTGATGCCAAAGTATCAAATGCATGGGAACATTCACCTGGAATTTCCACAGGGGTTCTTCCAATCTTCCACTGTAACTTCAGCAGGAACCCCAGAGAAATGGCCTAAGTTACAAAGGGAGATAGAGATTCCCTGAAGAAATTCTATCCCAGTATATTTAATGGTTTTATATATTTTTTAAACAACAAAACTATGGCTGATATATCTCCAGGTTACGACCGGTGCCTCTTGCTAATGAGTACAAGAATAGAAGGATAGAGAGGATGAACACAAGGCTGGAGAGTTTGTGTAGGAGGAAGGGTTTTAAATTCTTGAGGCATTGGGACCGCTTCTGGGGGAGATGGGACCTGTACAAACCGGACGGGTTGCACCTCAACAGTGCCGGGACCAATATCCTTGTGGGGAGTTTTGTTAGTGCTGTTGGGGAGAGTTTAAACTAGCTTGGCAGGGGGATGGGAACCCAAGAATGAATTCAATAGGGCAGAAAGTAAAGTGGAAAGTGGATAGCAAGAATTCAGAAAATGAATCTGTAAGACAGAGGAAACAAGGGTTAGTAAGTAGTAATCAACGAGGTCTTCCTGTGCTAAATGGTATATGCTTTAATGCAAGGAATATAGTGAATAAGGCGGATGAGCTAAGAGAACAGGTAGATACTTGGGAGTATGACATTATAGCCATTACAGAAGCATGGCTGAAAGAGGATCAGGTTTGGCAAATCAATATTCCTGGTTATAGGATTTTTAGACAAGACAGAGAGGGGGTAAAAAAGGGAGAGGGGATAAAAAAAGGGAGAGGGGATAAAAAAAGGGAGAGGGGATAAAAAAAGGGAGAGGGGATAAAAAAAGGGAGAGGGGATAAAAAAAGGGAGAGGGGATAAAAAAAGGGAGAGGGGATAAAAAAAGGGAGAGGGGATAAAAAAAAGGGAGAGGGGATAAAAAAAGGGAGAGGGGATAAAAAAAGGGAGAGGGGATAAAAAAAGGGAGAGGGGATAAAAAAAGGGGGAGGGGGGGCGTCGAGGTAGTGATTAAATAAACTTACAGCGGTGAGGAGCGATGATATGTTAGAGGGATCATCAAATGAGGCCATAGGAGTCGAATTGAAAAATAAAAAAGGGGTGATCACACTGCTGGGCGTGTAATATGGACCCCCAAACAGAGAGAGGGAGATAGAGGAGCAAATATGCAGGCAAATTGCTGCAAAGTCCAAAAACCATAGGGTAGTAACAGTAGGGGATTTTAACTATCCAAATATTGATTGGGACAAATTTAATGTGAAGGGTATAGAGGGGGCGGAATTCTTGAAATGCATTCAAGAGAATGTTTTAAAGTCAGTATGTAACAAGCCCAACATGAGGGGGCGGTTTGGGATTTAGTTTTGGGGAATGAAGCTGGGCAGGTTGAAGGGGTATTAGTGGGAGAGCACTTGGGTGCGTAACCATAGTTCAGTCAGATTCAAGTTGGTTATGGATAAGGACAAGGATAGGTCTGGATTAAAAGTTGCAAATTGGGGATAAGCTAATTTTGCTAAGTTCAGGAGCGATTTGGCCACAGTGGACTGGAAATAGCTACTTGTGGGTAAATCAGTGTCGGATCAGTGGGAGGCATTCAAGGAGGAATCTGGAAGGCTCAGGCCAAACATATGCCCTTAAAGAAAAAGGGTGGGACTAATAATTCGAGAGTCCCCTGGACGTCGAGGGACTTAGGGCCCAAGTTTCGGCATCTGGTGAAAACGGCGCACCTCAGTCTTACGTGACCTGTCTGGGCTCGAAGGTGCGCCGGAATATTCTGCAGCAATTCTCCGGTCCTCCTGGACCATGGCATGGAGTGGCGTGGCGTGGCGCAGCGTAGTCTCCCTGGGGAGGAGACTGCCTGCAGGGGGGCGGGGCTAGGTATCATGCCTTCTTCTTAGAACCGGCAGCGTTGCGCAGGCGCGCTGGAGCATGCGCGCCTGCGCAATGGCTTGGGAGGGCGTGGGTACCGGGGCGGGGCGGGGCGGGGCGGGGGGGGGGGGGGGGAAGGGGGCGAGGGAGAGAGGGGGCGAGGGAGAGAGGGGGCGAGGGAGAGAGGGGGCGAGGGGGAGAGGGGGTGAACAGGGTGAGGGAGAGAGGGGGTGAACAGGGTGAGGGAGAGAGGGGGTGAACAGGGTGAGGGAGAGAGGGGGTGAACAGGGTGAGGAAGAGAGGGCAACAGGGTGAGGGAGAGAGGGCAACAGGGTGAGGGAGAGAGGGCAACAGGGTGAGGGAGAGAGGGCAACAGGGTGAGGGAGAGAGGGCAACAGGGTGAGGGAGAGAGGGCAACAGGGTGAGGGAGAGAGGGCAACAGGGTGAGGGAGAGAGGGCAACAGGGTGAGGGAGAGAGGGCAACAGGGTGAGGGAGAGAGGGCAACAGGGTGAGGGAGAGAGGGCAACAGGGTGAGGGAGAGAGGGCAACAGGGTGAGGGAGAGAGGGCAACAGGGAGAGGGAGAGAGGGCAACAGGGAGAGGGAGAGAGGGCAACAGGGAGAGGGAGAGAGGGCAACAGGGAGAGGGAGAGAGGGCAACAGGGAGAGGGAGAGAGGGCAACAGGGAGAGGATAGAGGGGGGGGCAACAGGGAGAGGATAGAGGGGGGGGCAACAGGGAGAGGATAGAGGGGGGGGCAACAGGGAGAGGATAGAGGGGGGGGCAACAGGGAGAGGATAGAGGGGGGGGCAACAGGGAGAGGATAGAGGGGGGGGCAACAGGGAGAGGATAGAGGGGGGGGCAACAGGGAGAGGATAGAGGGGGGGGCAACAGGGAGAGGATAGAGGGGGGGGCAACAGGGAGAGGATAGAGGGGGGGGCAACAGGGAGAGGATAGAGGGGGGGGCAACAGGGAGAGGATAGAGGGGGGGGCAACAGGGAGAGGATAGAGGGGGGGGCAACAGGGAGAGGATAGAGGGGGGGGCAACAGGGAGAGGATAGAGGGGGGGGCAACAGGGAGAGGATAGAGGGGGGGGCAACAGGGAGAGGATAGAGGGGGGGGCAACAGGGAGAGGATAGAGGGGGGGGCAACAGGGAGAGGATAGAGGGGGGGGGCAACAGGGAGAGGATAGAGGGGGGGGCAACAGGGAGAGGATAGAGGGGGGGCAACAGGGAGAGGATAGAGGGGGGGCAACAGGGAGAGGATAGAGGGGGGGCAACAGGGAGAGGATAGAGGGGGGGCCAACAGGGAGAGGATAGAGGGGGGGGCACGGGAGAGGATAGAGGGGGGGGGAGAGGATAGAGGGGGGGGGAGAGGATAGAGGGGGGGGCAACAGGGAGAGGATAGAGGGGGGGGCAACAGGGAGAGGATAGAGGGGGGGGCAACAGGGAGAGGATAGAGGGGGGGGCAACAGGGAGAGGATAGAGGGGGGGGCAACAGGGAGAGGATAGAGGGGGGGGCAACAGGGAGAGGATAGAGGGGGGGGCAACAGGGAGAGGATAGAGGGGGGGGCAACAGGGAGAGAGGGGGGGCAACATGGAGAGAGGGGGGCAACAGGGAGAGAGGGGGGGCAACATGGAGAGAGGGGGGGCAACATGGAAGGGGGCAACAGAGAGGGGGGCAACATGGAGAGAGGGGGGGCAACAGGGAGAGAGGGGGGGCAACAGGGAGAGAGGGGGGCAACAGGGAGAGAGGGGGGGCAACAGGGAGAGAGGGGGGGCAACAGGGAGAGAGGGGGGGCAACAGGGAGAGAGGGGGGGCAACAGGGAGAGAGGGGGGCAACAGGGAGAGAGGGGGGGCAACAGGGAGAGAGGGGGGGCAACAGGGAGAGAGGGGGGGGCGTGGGATGGGGGGGCGTGGGATGGGGGGGGCGTGGGATGGGGGGGCGTGGGATGGGGGGGCGTGGGATGGGGGGGGCGTGGGATGGGGGGGGCGTGGGATGGGGGGCGTGGGATGGGGGGCGTGGGATGGGGGGGCGTGGGATGGGGGGGGCGTGGATGGGGGGGCGTGGGATGGGGGGGCGTGGGATGGGGGGGCGTGGGATGGGGGGGCGTGGGATGGGGGGGCGTGGGATGGGGGGGCGTGGGATGGGGGGGCGTGGGATGGGGGGGCGTGGGATGGGGGGGCGTGGGGGATGGGGGGGCGTGGGGTGGGGGGGCGTGGGGTGGGGGGGCGTGGGGTGGGGGGGCGTGGGGTGGGGGGGCGTGGGGTGGGGGGGGGGGGGCGTGGGGTGGGGGGGCGTGGGGTGGGGGGGCGTGGGGGTGGG